>NC_069136.1:53596657-54286657 GCF_026914265.1 Mya arenaria | reverse complement strand
TCAAATCATTTGGAAGGAGAGAACGGCATATACAAGTCGCTTTTATTTTTAATAATGTTTTTCTTTATTTGTTCCCAGTTTTAGTACAGTGATGCTTTTTTATTATGAATTTCTTTGATCACACAGTTTTAAACTTTTTATTTTATAAGGCAGACTGTGTGTGATGTTTTTGGTTTCTAACGATGACTGCATCGTATCTTTGAAAAGTATTTGCATTAGGTGCTCTGAATTGTTTCCCTCCGTCTGCAGATAGAGTTGGGATCTCTAATCATTGAAGTACTTGGGGTTTACCTTTTCGTTTTTTATTATTATTTGTTTTATTGATAAGTTTCCTCAAGTTAATGCATACTTTGATAAGATTTTCCTTTTTCGTTTTATCTTTATTAAGAATTGTTGGGATAAGAGTGAGGTTTGTGTACATAAACTGGTTTAAACCCCCAGTACATTTACATTTTACTGACCGTTCCAAGGCGGTACCTAACAATTCTTGATAAACATACCAATTATTTATATATTATATATATATATATATATATATATATATATATATATATATATATATATATATATATATAGTATTTATGCACTGTGCTGTTTGTTGAGTTTTGTGCTGTTCTATGTTTCTTGTTTGTGAATTTGTGTTCTATGTCTTTGGCGTTTGCCCATTGCCACTAAACCGGGTTTATGTTTAAACTTTTTGCTACTGAGCATGTTTCTGAAGCTTTTTGCATATATATTGTAGCGGTGATTGAGCGTGTAATACTTATTGAAATTATTATTTAAAACCTAAAAGAAAATGCTCTACTTTTCCAAAAAAGCGTAAGTAACTTAGTTTAAGATATGATTGATTTTCGGTTAGGATGACAAGTTTTGTTCAAAATAATTTAAGGCAGTAAAATATTTGAATTTGAAATGACGTCAAAACCATTGTTGTCAGAACGAATGTGAAGGTTTAAATAAAATAAATGGGGCATTTGAAAACATATACTTAACTCATGTTATGAACAAGAATATGAACCGTATTTTTTGTTTTATTTTGAACATAATTATATTTCTTTTAGAATTGAGTGAAAGTGTTGTTTGAATAAAGTTAGACATTAGCCAGTCAAGTGGATTGTTTTCTTTATTTTTCTTGTGTTCGTAACTCCTCAAACACGGGTATCTGTCTTATTATTTTTAGTGATAATAGTATTAAGATTATAAAGCGTTGTAGTATGTTCCAAATCATGTTTCAATTTAAAGTTACAAAGGATTATGAACATTTGACAATAACGGGTCCAATGGCTTTATCATAGTTTAAACTTATTTAGTTTTACAACGATTGTGCAACAAGCTATTGCAACTTATATAACTCACTGTCGTTGACACGATGGTGTGCAAGAGTGTGGTCTTGTGTTGTTGGGGGAAACAGGAGTAACCGGAGGAAATCCACTTGTGCAACTTGGTGACCACACACCAAATTCAAATCCGCCCAGGCTGTGAATCGAAAATTTAAAAGTTACCGTAAAGACATTCGATCAATATCTTTATTCTAAAAAAGGAGATATTTGCTATTGTAGATAATTTTTCATTTTACTGATTAAAATTTTTACTTTCAAATTTATTTATAATACTTGATGAAAAAGTGCAACGCTGTTCTTTTATTTATTGTTTACTTTCGATTAAGCTTCTGAACCGATTGATTGTTTCAAAACGTTGTGCACGACTGTCAATCCAAACAGTACATATCGTTAAACGATGCTACTAACCGATAACAGCCGGCCAAAAAAGTAGTCTCCGGCGGGAAAAAATATTGCTTGTCCGGATATTATTTATCTCGAGAAATTTGCTTCAAGAACGCACAAACAACTGTCTTTGTGTGGTAGGGTACACGCAAATCTGCCGGACAATAAAGTTTATCACTTTGGTAAATCTCGCTTAAAGCGCACTGGGAAATACACAAAAACCTTTTTCCGGCTGGGTCTGGTACTCATTAGAGTGAATACGTCGAAGTACCTCCATTCCCATACACCTACCACCCCATATAGGTCACCATATAGAAAAAATCGCTAACTGGTTCAAACCACTTACAGAAATGACCAAAATATCACAACAATCGACTCAAAAACTGTTTCCGGCTATGTCTGGTACTCACTAGAGTAAAGTAGGCTGAGTACCATCTTCCACCTCATAAAAGTCACCATACGTTTGCACGTTTCAACCACTTGCAAAGTTGAACAGAGATCAAAAGGCTTATTATTCAATATAGGTCTCTTGTTAAGTATTTTTGAAAAAAAGGTCTGGTTAACATTTCTGAAAAGCTTAGTAACTTGGCTGAATATTCTGTGTTAGGCTTTTATTTACAAAACAAAGTTCAATTAAGAATCTTATCAGTTACAATTTGGTGTTTTTTTAATTAAAAATGACAAGTTACTCAAAGATATTCAGACTCATAGGTATTGATTAAGACAAATATATTGTGTATTGAAATTTTAATGAGTGGGTTATCCACAGCAAGTGAGCTCTATGTGAAGCATGATCTGACGTGAATAAATATTAATTGCAGACAAGTCAAGTTCCCCCGCTTCAAAAGATTCGCCAACCTAGCTATTTCGACGTTTTGGCATTACTTACATGCACTTCGTACTGTACTTTACCCATTTAACTAACTGGGTGGCTTGTCCCCAGCCCATCCCAACCGCAAAGAAATGTTCAGTTTGCAGCCCGAACCCAATATTGCTGAAGCAAAGGCCTACCACAACATACAAAGTTCTACACAATGCAAGCAATGCTTTTTACAGAATAGTAATGTTGCTAAATGGCAAGGGCAGCTGAAAAACATTCAAACTATGATTTTAAACTTGCATTTTATAGGGTCATTTAGTCCATGCATGCGTTTAATCCGATGTATTGTTTCATGCATGCCATTGACTATGTTCATTTCGATAAATGTTAAGTACATTTTCTGTGTGCTCACGATTTTTTCTAGTGGAAACAGTGTGCTTCAAGTATAAGAAAAATATCCAAATATTCAAAAGCGAACATTTCTTGATGTTACAATAAATATCTTCTCTTAAACAAGCACATTTAATTAAACACATTCCATTTCATGGTTGTTACAATTGGCCTTCTTTGCGCGGATTAAAAAGAGTGTTAATCACCGGCGGCCTCATCGCACTTTCGTATGTCCTTACTACTATTAACGAAGGTCTATCTCGAAGCTTGCCGGAGATGGCCGAGTTTTCACGATTGGTATATTGTTACCTACAACAACAACCTTTAATGCGTTGGCGATATTAATCGCAACTTCATAAAGCACGCAAATGAGTATACATGTGAGTATAATTGTCGGAATATATGTTTAAATATAAACTTATAAAATTGAAAATCTAGGCAGGGACAATGTTATTATAGTTGCATGATATAATATGGATTCAAATTATAAAACGTCACGAGATTCAGTGGTATGCTTTTTTATGAATGAAATACCTGGGATTGAAATTTTCCAGATAAGCTTCACTACAGCATACGGATTAAACTTTGTTTTAGAATATTTAATACAAAAAACTAATTATTTGAAATAAACAGTTGGGATTCTTCCCCATCATCGGCTAGTACCATTCGATTGGAATAATTTACAAAGTAAATGCACGTTTGAATTAACATAGTAATATGTCTTAATGACTTTGATTCTCAGGTCTTTCAATTTGTCAAAAATGAGCAGCTAGTGAAAGGAGGAATCATCTTAGTCCCGTATAGAACAATTGCATCGTCGTCAAACAAAATATGATTTGTCAAAAAAGTATCGACATTAGTAAAACTGCTCATGTAAGTAATGTGCCTGTAAGGTAGTTAAAATCCACATTTAAAAGTTAATTTTGAGCACAACGATACAATCTCGTTTTCAAATATTGTTAGTTCATATTGACTGGAAAATGTGATGAATCTGGTGGAATGTAAGTTGCCCGTGATATTATGACATCAAAAGTATTTTCATCCGCAAAATGTATTCGGAATCTGAAGTTAAAATTTATCTCTTTTTTGAAAAGTCCCTACACCACCGGATTAACGTAGATGTTAATATTACATTCAGAACAATTAAATATATCATAACATTTAATAAGATCAACAAAGTAAGGTAAATTTAAACGATAAGTTAGTCCGAACATATTTAGTGACCTAATTCGTTTTGTATTACAGTTCGAAGCTGACCAAGACACAGTCCCCGCCCCACATTGGTCTAAATGTCACCTTTAGGTGGCAGGGATGCGTCCCCGGCTAGCGCATGGTCGGTGCAAGGAGTTGCAGCTTGTTGACGTTGTCTGTCTGCCAGCTACGGGTGCGTTTAAAGCTTCCCCCTCTTGATTCGACTTGGGTTTGGCGGCAGACCTATTGCTTCTACGAAAACAGTTTATAGTTTGTCCACCTAAAGAGCGACCTGGCCGCGGCCAGTATTGACGCGTGGTTGGATAATGGATTGCGATTGATCTGTATCGGAATCTGCCTCTGTGTCAAAGTCTGAATCACGAAGATCCTTTTGTGCAAAGCTTGGTGGTATTGGTTCGCTGGAAGCAATTAGAACACTAGAAACACAAGGGGCGCGATAAATGCTTGTAACACAAAAAGCACTAGGCAAACAAGGAGTGTTTGAAACAATGGAATTGGAAGAAACACTAAGTGCGCTCTGGAAAATTGGTGCACAGGAAACACTAGGTGCGCTCTGAACACTAGGTCAGCAAGGAACACTAGATGCACTTGTAACATTTATATTGCTAAAGATGGTGGGGACATTCACAAAAGCCATCGGGATTTTGCAATTCGGCACCGGAATAAGCTTAAGTACTAGACTAGAGAGGGTAAGGCTGCTGCTGGGCATCAGATTTTCGACCTTTCACCTCTACCATACGTTTCTTGCGCCTAGCAAAGTCAGCATTTCGTGTTTCTGCTAGATTTCGATACAAACCGTAAACACTATTTTAGCATTATCCCTACTATGGTGCTCGCGCAGATGTTTATATGCCGGCTGCAGTGTGTGGGCCTCCTCATGTCTCTCTGATTGTCCCATGATGCACTGATCCTGGTTCCAGCGAGCCGATTAGCTTTATTTAGGTTTCTTGAAATTTGTTCATGGTCGGAGAAACTGATAAAAATGTTCATTCGACGCACAAACCGTTAGATGTTCACATTAAGACTGACGATGCGACCAAGACGCCTGGCATCACTTAAGTAAAAAATATCCTCGGACAGACCCAAGTTGCTGCGCAGAATGCACATAACTGCACTTAATGTCTCTTGCCTACCGTGTCAACAAACCCTGAAAATAAATTCTGATTCGTGCCGCTAGGTCAATACCCTAATATACAAGCTCGCAAAATCTTTGCTCTACAACCTCGAGGTGTGTATTTGAGGCAAAGTGTTGCCATTGTACACGTGCAATTTTGGAGTCCAGTACTAATTATCTCATATTATTGATCAGTAGAGCATCAATTGTCATGTATTTAGCATTGCTGCGTTGCAATGGCAGTGATAAGCATTCAGAAAGTTTAAATTATCTGTGGGGAATACCCCACCCACCGTGCTGCTCAAACCTGTGGTGCGACGATTATGCTTTTTCGGGTTGGAGGGTGTTCATGCACCTTTATTAATTGTTCCACAGTCAACTTAATATACGCCACTTGCCATTACCTTTACAATTCATTACGTTTTTTTTAAACTTTGGAAAACTGAGTTAACACAATGAATACTTAATCGCATATGACACTACTACTTATGCTACTACTACTACTACTTATGCTACTACTCTCACGATAATCAACCATATGTTGTTGATGGGACTTTGGTTTTAGCAATGTGATGACTCTTCATGTATTCATTCATAATTGTGACGCCAAAGAATAGCAGTAATAAATAGTAATAACAGTACGGGGTCGTGATCTGATAGAAAAAGTGGCCCACGTGTCATAATATATCGACAAGTAAGAGCTAGTTAATTTCAGGTAGATACATCTCATAGATATCTATGTTTAAAACTAAAAAACACTTGAAATTCAGTCTGTTTTAGACATGGGAGGAAATGACAAGGTGACAATGACAATGCAGGGGCTGCCCAAAACTGCGTATACTTTCCTCTGACTTCAAAGACTCTTGCAAACCCATGCTCTGGTGGAAGTTTAAATCAAAAATAGTGAATTATATGAAGCTCATGTTTTTAATCTTTATATATTTTTTATCACATGCTTACCCTTGTTTTCCGTGTAATATACCCATTACGAATATTTTTATCTTACACATGTGTAAGATAACCTATCAGACTTTTCTATTGGCCAGACTAATCACACGCAACCTAGATATCCCTCCGCTTTGTTTGTATACAAAATGGTTTAAATGCCAACAAATACTTACCGTAATAATGAAGCTGTAAGACTTCCGGGAGAGAAATGGCTAACGAATCATAGTGCCAGAAAGCGTCTTGTACAAAAACTTTCTGATAACAATGTTCCGCCAACCAGATAATGCAGATTACTAGTCACAGAAATATCCAGTCAGTCAACAAATACAGCCACAATAGTGACAAACACCACAAGAACATTGCATACATCTCCATCTTGAACAACACAAGCAATATGCAGTCAATGCCATTTGCTTGCCAATTTAATCAGCTGTCGGTTACCGAAAACACAAATACGAATTCCGCAGCACAGACATCTCATTACACATCCCATGGCGGCTAGAACATCATGTTCTCTGGAAACATTCCTGGTGGAAATTAACTTTTTCAACATCAACATCCATGCAGTACAGAGTAAGGATTCGCCGTTATCATCTGCATGTTGTGAAACACCATGTACACCAAGAAAACGCCGAAAATCATCGTAGAAAGCGACAGCGAATAACTTTTAAATCCGTGAACACAGTAAAACTTGAAAGACCGATGTAGGTCACATAAACGTAAATGCATGTACTCTGAGTGTGACGTCATCAAATTGTGTACTTATTGTGTTTTTTTTGGTTAAAATCGTTCGCTATTCATGTTGTTGGATATTTTACTACACATTTTTATATTTGTTACTTGTTAAGCGCTTTATCAGATTTTAAAACTTGATAACTGCTATTTACTCTTGTCATTTTAATTTGGAACTATTTATATGGCGCATCGTTGACATTCTACTCTGAGTACTTTGGCTGTCAAACAATCGGTTCAGAAAGTGGAACTTTATTAGTAATAAAAACATCGTTTTAAGCATGTGATAAAAAGATCTGACACTCGTTGTCATTTAATTCAAGAATTTTATTAAACTCGTCCATGAAAGTTGTTAGTAAGCTCGCCAGAGGCTCGCTTACTAACAATTTTCATGAACTCGTTTAATAAAATCTTGTATTAAATGACAACTCGTGTCAGATCCTATATATCTACATATATCTATTGTATTTCATACTTATACAGAAATTTATTTCTCTCCGTCCCTCACGGAACCTGTAATATTGCCAATAAGAAAGGTATCATTTAATAAACATGCAACCGTTGATTATCCCCGGAGGCATTTCGATCTATGCGGAGTTTTACAGTACATGTTTGACAAATGATAAGAACCATACGGGAAGCAAGCTGTTATGTATGTTATATCTAATAGTTTGTTGACATTTTTCGGCAAGCTGTTTCTGGCAATCTATGAACTGTAAAATACATATTAAGTCGGATTTAAATATTTTAGTTCCAGTTAGCCTATTTGGTGCTATTAATGGAGTGACTGCCGTTCAAATTCAAATAAATTAAAAGCCACCGTACATCTTTTAGCTTCATGATAATGTTTAATGAACTGTTTACCGCAAACGGTTTTACCATTGACATTTTATCTAATATATTCATTTTTATCTTAGCAGTTCATATTCATTTTAAACAATAGCAAGGGGTACATTTGTCCGATGGACGAAGGTAAGGTATTTATAGTGTGAAGCCTCATCTTCATTGTATTGATAGCTAACAATGCGCTGTTATCGTTTTACACTTTTATACGTTATTGTTAAGACGATAAAACGTATCCCTCACTTTGATAAAGTAATATCAGCTGTCACAGAAAATATAAAATACGTATACGTGTGTAACATCGCGAATTAATAGAGACGAATTTTTGTGTTGTCAAGATTTCGAGAGTTATGGTATCAGATATAATTAGTACATACATAACAGTTCAACCAACTTATCACCTCTTTCGCCATTCTATGTGATAAATATGTTCAAATATATACCTATTTTAAAATTATGTAAGCGATTTAAATGAACTGAATTTAAGAATAAATCTTACTACGACGAAGATTGTATGACCAAAGTGATACTGGTAAATAGATAGATACTTAAATAACGGGCGTTTATTTTTAAGTACGTATCGTCACGCGTGTGTAATGACTGATTTATTTAAGAAATGGCCAGAGAAGCCAATATATAGAGGATATTGGTTTATTTCTTTGTACGCTCGTATTTTATTTCACGAGTGTCATAGAAAAACATATTTTCACTCCTAATTTTGAAATGAAAATATGAAATTGATATTTTCGCTGTTGTTATTTCACTGTTAAAACCCCATATTTCATCGAAATAGATAACAATCACCCAAATCATGCAAAATTGAGATATACATGCATTTTAAAATAAATTGTTACTCCGGATTGTGGTCCTTAAATAAATGTTATTCCGGATGTATGTTCTGAAACAAGCAGAATTCCTGTTTCAAGTTTGGGAGGGAGTGACAATTTCCAGCTACGCGTCATTCGTCCTGATTCTTGCTGACATTTGTTCATTCATAATGACATGGGAAACTGATACATTAGCGAAATGGGGATATTTGAGAGTAAAAAACTAACTGGAACAAAACAACTTTATATGATTACAACAATCGTTAACGAATAATATTTGACCTCCAAGTTATTCTGAAAACTGATGTATATGTAATATATATACATAGAAACGTGGAATGTCACTTTTATCAATATAATTGAAGATAATAGATTAGTCAATGATGAATAAGCTATATGCGTAACATATTTAAATGCTGTATAAACAAAGTTAATCCCTTTTCGCTATACTTCCAATAACATGTTTATACGCACCAGTTTACATAAGTTTATCAAACTGTGTAACTGATCACGTTTGTGTAATACTTTTGTAAGAAGTTAGGTTCAGTGCCTTATCATGTAATATGGGTCAAAATGTCATATACACCGGTAGATGGTAAATATGTCATAAAACAGAAAGGCAGACCCTTATGTCAACAAATAGATCAGATGGTGGACAAATATCATGGCCACATAATTGGAACGGTCATTAAATTTTCTACAAGTATGTATTAAAAAATATACATTTAATTTTGAATTGACAGTAAGCAAAGGAAATCTTAATACACTGATAGACGGTACACACAGGCTAGTGTGTGAGCGGCCATTAATCAAACCTTGCACATATTTTCTTCTTTTCTTCAGGTCTAATTTGAAAATACACATTTTGTAAAAATTATAAAACGGTGTACCTGGGACCAATATGAAAAAAGAACAAAACATGTTTTAACCAGAAAGTAAACGACAAGAGTTGCATTAAAAGGTCTACAAATGTTACATTCTTTGTTCCAAATTACAAACAAAATAAACCAAATCATTAAAAAATATAGAAGTGTTCCAAGTAACCCTTAGCCCTAACTATAGAAAATATTAAAACATATCGATGTGTTTTATACCAAGTTTTATATTGAATGAAAGAAAACTGAATGAGTTTTGTCAGAAAAATCTAAATAAGAATTATATGATAATTAACAACACTTTTAAAGCTAATGTATTACTGTTATTGTTTTTATAGACAGAAAAATGTCAGTTTTAAAATTTGTGTACATTTTTGCGTTCATTCATAATTATTTTGTTAAATATATTCGCATTATAGCAGTAGTTCGTATTTTTTCTAAGTTTAAAGTAACTTTAAGTAATAAACATAAAGTGCCCAGTGCGTTTATACAACGTGGTTTGTGACATCACATGTGGATTTCGTAGATACATTGCATGGTGTGGGCAATTGCTAAGATTGTATAACAAGTTGTTGGTTTTTTACGAAAGCAAATCGCTTTCAAAATAGGATTAAAGCCACACCAAACAGTGCTTGTATATCAGACACAAGTTCGGGTGACCTCTTTATTAGAATATTTATCATGAAAACTAAGGAAACCACCAATTAGTAAAGTCATTAAATAGAATGGGTCCAAGTAAAATGAAAGGTAATGGAAACCTTATCGTCAAATCCTTCTATATGCTACACAGAAAATTATCAGATATAGCTTAACTAAAGGAACTGACAACATACAAAAAAGAAAAACAACTACATCTGATTTGGAGCTTTCAACTGCCTTGACATAGACTGACAATCCCTCATAGTTAGGTAAGATGCTCAGGGCAGATTTAAATCAGATGCCCTACCTATGATATTGAAGTCATTGACTCTGTTAGCAAACCCTTATTCACAATGCAAACCCCTCGTAAAATCAACAAATTATCAGAAGCGAACTGGGTAGAACTTAAGAATGGCGATCGAATTGTCAAAGGAATTCAAAACATCTTTAATACATCAAGTTAAACCGTCCATAAATTAAGGAGCACCTTTAAGGCAAACTTCAGGAAGTCATCGCTTCTTTTAATGGGCGATGAAATCTTATTAACATCAAACACCTTGATCAAAAAGGAAATCATGAAACTATGACAAAAAAACAGCATTTAAAAGGAAGCAAAAATTCCAACAACTGAGCACCGTATAGACACTTTTAAAAAGAATGTAAAAAGAACACAAGACGACAAAATGGGAACACCTTATAACACATTCTAATATGCCACAAATTAGCATTGGAGTAACTGGTGTGAAGAAACTGTTATAAACAGAGAGATAATTAAAGAAGCTGGTCCAGATGAATTTCCCAACATCGTTCTTCAAGCATGTGCAAAATCTACCTTCTTTATGAGGGCTATCGAATCTGCATTATGATCTGCCTAGTAATTTGATTATTGGATGAATGTCATCATAGCACCAGTTTACAAAAGGGCGATTAACACAACGCAGAAAATCACTGCCCCGTCTTACTGACTTTCGTAATATCAAACAACATCATCAGCAACCAAATTTGAGACCACCAAGACAAGCATTGTGTTCTAACATCCGTCAACCACTACTTAAGATAAACAAAACATAATGTAACAATACATGAACTTCCGACTTTGAAAAGAATAAACAATCCAAGATCGCGATAGTGGACTTTAATAAAGCATTCCTAACTGTGCCGCACAAGAAGCCCATCAGAAAACTTGATTAGTACATAAAATGATGTTGCACCTTGACCTGGATCGCCCTCTTCCTTACAAAGACACTGTTGTTTGTCGTGGTTAAAGGAGAGTAATACCAACATGAACACGTGCATCCCACATGACATAGCTCTTGGTACACTTCTTTCCCTTTGCCACAGCAACGACGAGCCAGGTAGAGTCAAGCTTTACGTTAAACTTTTTGCAGACGACTGACTCCTATGATCACCTCCTACCATAACAAAAACTTGCTAACCTTTAATTTTGTACTGACGACTTGGCCATGCAGTTCAACGCAAAGAAATGTTACTTATTATTCGGAACAGGTCCAGCTTATTTTACAATATTTTAAAACACGTCTCAAACAATCCCGTACCTTGGAAATTACCATCTCTGAATACCATAAGTTAAAACACATATCAATAGCATGTGCACGAAAGCCAACTTTACCCTTGGATTTCCCTGCCCTAGCCTTCCCCATTGCTCCGTTCCCTGTAAAAAATAAACCATCCTTTGTCCGTGCAAAACTAAACAAACTATGGAAGCGACTCTAATCTTTAACAGTATTATGATTTAATACTTTAAATGTTAACCACTTGATGGCTACGTAAATACAAACAGTGTCGAGAAATAAGTAAATAACAACACCAAATGCTTTGTGCTAAGCAATATTAAAAAGTGACTGGATTTTTTTCCGATACCAGTGTGACCTTGACATCAAAGTATTCCCTTACAGTGCAACCTTGACCTCGACAGAGAAAAATAACCAGCTTCTAGCAATTAACAAAAAAACGTTTACGAGCCATTCAGAGTCCACACTAGTATAATGTCTATCTTTATGAGTAAAACTATTATATATCTATAACGTTAGGAAACAATTGAAAAAGTATTAGAGTTTAACCGGCAAAGTATTGCCTGATTCGTTATACAAATATTGATATGTCAGTGTTGCTTATTTACATGATTGCTATCAATTTGTTTTGGTAACGGTCAAAACTGTTGTTCCTTGGTGTCGAGGATTACAATATGAAATATTGCTCTCGGGAATAGTTGACTATGGCTTATCGGCCTCGGGCCGTCTTCTTCAGATGTCTTTCCCTCCACCAGAGACTACAGTGTGTACGGTTACTAACACAACTGTTAAATAAGTGTATAATGTGTCCCCGATTTCAAAGTTAAGTACATATAGATAGTACATATTGATTACGTGAACTCTTTCAAACTGTCATTAAGAAAATTAGTTAAGCGCACTCCCTGCTCGTTGTTTAAAAGCCAGTAATGAACTTTGCCACGTATAAATCAGATTCAGAACTAGAACATGATATGAATATCAATTTGTGACGTCACAAACCACATGGTATGACAACACTGATATCAGACTACTTATACAACGAAACCTTAGATCGCCATAGGAAGTTACCATGTGACAAATACGTATCATTAAAATTGCATTGATGTTGTAAGATAGTTGAACAAATTAAATCATAAAGGTAAATATTTTTACTTTATACTGAAGCACTTGTCTGATAAAAACTAGTTTCAATACGTTCTTTATGAAAAGAATCCTTTAAAGTAATATGCATAGTACACTTCTTAAAAAAGATTTAATCATCACCATTTTAGTTATAACCATAAAACATTAAGTTTTTTTTCTCATTTCTTTAAGTCTTTTAGCATGATATAAAAAATATATTTGTTTAATCGCTTTTGTAAAGGACTTGCTTACGCGGTGATACCTTATTCTTCATTATTGCTTCACTAAATTAACATTTGAACTTGTAAACAGGTTATCGACATGATATATACAATACGGGGTAAGTAGGTGACCCGATATGGGATATACGGGGCGCAGGGTTTCCTTTGCTCCATATCGGGTCGCAAACTAACCTCGTTACTTATAATATCCCAGTACCACTATCAGCCAGATTGTTAATACTTTGTTTTTCGACTGAAAAGCTTCCTTACGCGTTGAGTGCATTAATACTCTAATTTTAATGTTATGGCTAAAGTTGTATGATAAATCGTGATTAACTGCTACCGTGTCATTTGAGTTTTAATTTAATTTAAACGAAAAAACATCATCGAGATTCCAAAAACTGCTATGTCAAAATTCTATTAGCGAGCTAAGAATAGCGGAAAAATACCTTGATCACAGCTAATAATGGTTGATAACATAACAAACTAGTTTAAAGAGCTCTATATATCGTACTTCATTTTCCATTTTAACACATAGTATGTTATGTTTGATTTTTATTTAATCTATGACATAATGTACAAGATACGTTAGATTTTGTATCTTATGTTTAAAGCTGTAATGCGCAACATCGTGCCAACGAGAGTGATTAATATAAGTTGAAATAACTTGTTTCACTTTTGTTGTAAAATAAATAAGTTTAAACTAATACGAGTATTTTCACCTTAAACAAACCCAACTTCTCTTATCAAAACATATAACTACAACGAACTATCTATTGCTTGAAATCTTTTCTAAGCGGTCTGTTTTATATAGAAAACTGCTTATCTAGTATTTATTTGTATATGTTTTACTCCGGACTATCGTTTCCTTTGATTAATAAAATGATTAAGCAAAATGATTGTATAACAATAACTATCTAATAAAGTCATCAACATAATAACGAATAATTCTTTCTTAAAACGTTTTAATACATCATTAAGTAAAAACCATTGCAAATTTTTATTCTCTGACATCAATTAAAGGGACTGTACACCAGATTGGCACCCAAAAAAAAGTTTTTTTTCTGTAACGAATCATATGACAATTATTTAATAGAATGTGTTACGCTTTGATATCATAATTGTAAAAAAGTACCAAAACGTCAAAAAAATGTTGCGGAGACCGGGTTCGAACCCGTGTCGCCAGAATTGCAGTCCAGTGTTGTATCCACTGGGCTACGAAAGCTCATATCAAGTAAGTAGAATATTTAAGCTATATGCCTAACTTGGTAATATCACGTGATAACATCGACTAGACAATCACGCATAAGGAATGAATTTTACAAGGTAGACATGCCCAGTAATCTTTTTTAATGGAAAAATACGAAATAAATGCTAAACTTAAATTAATTGTAAACTATGTGGTATTTCAGTTAGTAAGTTTCAATGCATTGTATACATTAATACCAAGTTTATGTCAGTTTTCGACAATTTTCTACTTTTTTGCAAATTGATAATCTGGTGCACAGTTGCTTTAAGATGTTTATTGCACGGCCCAAGTCCATGGTATTTGCTTCTATAATTAGTTTTATCAGAGAACCACTGCACATTCGCAGTTCTTAAGAGGAATTCCCTGAATACCACTAGCTACGTTTGCTCTAACCATGTTGACCCATCAGACTCCTAGCATCTACACACAACAAAGTCTCAATTTCTCCATTGATCAAACTCAATCAGAGTTTCAATACAGACTACTCACAGTAAAAGCTCATCTGAAGAATTAAAGACACCAGAGCTTCCATTCCGGACCATTCTCAGTTGAAAGATAGTTTTCCACTACTGGATGGGTCCAAATAAAAATGTTCATGTAGTTATTTTTGTTGACAATGGGAATCACACAAAGGGAATGATTTTCTGATATCAAATGTCTCCGCCACATTTTTTTGACATTTTGGTACTTTTTAACAATTTTATTCTAGGATTTCTAGTAAGCTTTTCGTTGACGCTAAACGTAAAGACTATTTGGTATGGCCTTACGCATACATGTCATAATTCGTTGTATTAATGTTTCTAAGGGTATACATTTGAATAGTAGTTTTAATTGTTTAAGTGTTTAAGTTCGTTAAGTAAGACTATTAATATAATACATTTACAAAGACATATTAAACTTATGTGAAAAACTACAGAAACAAGCTCAGTAGCAAAAGGTTTAAACATACTCCCGGTTTGCACTGGGTAAACGCCAGAAACATTTAACACAAACACAAAAATTCACAAACTAGAAACATGGAAGATCAGCACAAAACTCAACAAACAGCACAGTGCATGCATACTTTATATAAAAACTAGGTATGTTTATCATGGATTATGGCCCCGATCTTGGGTATATAAAAATCGCACCGTCGGTCCTGGCGTGCGGCTAAATTTCACGTGTCCAGACTGTAAGTTTTTCTTATATGGCCTGATGAACTCTTACTCCCACATAAGATTTAAATATTGTTTTAATATTCCAAAAAGGATGAATAAATGTCAAAAACAGTGGTTCTTATGAAGAATACCGAGTTTAATTTGGAAGGAATTAGCATAAAACACGATATTTCTACCTAGTGAGACTATAGTAGACCAAAGTAAATCTTTAAACATTCACCAATCATTTAATATTTTTGCGCTTTCTGCTATTAAATTCACGGTTACCATCTTGTTTTCAGTAATTTATATTTTCCATAAATGTATTATTTAGTAAGTAGTTAAAGGATTATCAGTCAAAATGGGTATTTTAAAACATTTTTTTATGTATTGATTTTGAATAAGAGTGTCACTTTAAAATTAGCTTGCATCATGTGGTCGACATATTAAGACGGCGTGTTGCATGCAAGAACCATGTCGCTACCTCTAAGGTCAAAGTCATGCTCAGTAATCATTTACTATGGAATGCTGCATAGAAAAACATTGAGTATAGGTGGTCAAGTCCTGGTTTTTACTTTGTCTTGTTTAGACACATTTTAAAATAGCTTTACACATGTGTTCGACATACAAAGACGGCAAGTATAGTATAGGTGGTTTTGTTCAGGCTGTTACTTTCTCCGGTATACACATATATTGAAATATCTTGCAAGATGAGCTCGACATACCAAGTCGACGTTTAGCGTGAACGACCTGTATCTCGAACTCTTAGGTTAAGGTCAAACGTATTGTTTCATTACAATGAAATGGTGCATATTATGACATAGAGTGAAGGCGGTCTTGTCCGGGCTGTAACTTTTTCATGCATGGACATATTTTGGTATATACACTGTGTTTTATTATATACAACCCTTTTTATCCTTTTTAACAGTGGCGAACTTACAATAGTCCTTTGTTACCTCATAACGATGCAATTTCGCTTATTTCGATACCGAAAACATTTAAATGGAAACTTGGACTAGATAAAAAATGTGTTATTATATCAAACTGTTAATGTAAAAGATAGTAAAATTAAATACAATACCAAACACTAAATTAATTTTAATAGAATGGTGTGGATTAATGGCTTGATCACCTTATTGAAATACTGTTATCAATTACCGCTCGTAGAGTTCAAACTGCCTACTAAGGATGAGGTTCCTATGTCCGTGAGTTCATTAGTAATTGACCTTTTGAACCAAACAAATCTGTGATTCTTTTGTCTGAGTTTTCTTCCTGCGTATCAAGATTAAGGTCCTAATGTACTAAATATATTGATTGAAAGCAGAATATTTTGCCCAGGGTCACCACAAATTCAGTACATTTTGTGTATCTCTTGCTAGTACATTTTGCCGTGTTTGCTACTGGGCGTGTTTAAATGCCAAAGCGGTAACCCCACCATTTACCAGTTGAACTATTTTGGTTGATGCATAATATTCCTTGTCTTGTAGCGGTCAATCTTTATTTGACAGGAAATTATAACATTTTCAAGTGCACATTGATCTTTTAATCTTTACATATGACAGAAAGTTTCAGAGAGTGGAAACTAAGAGTGAGCTATTTTAAGAGTCGGAACTAATGATTAATTCTATATTTAACCAATCATTTTGATTTATAGTCAATAGTGCTGTATACCATGAGTCTTTTAGTAAGTTCTGATTAATCCCACCTAAAATATTTCGGAAGTATTTCTCCCTTATAAACCAAAATTGAATCCAATAATCATCTATGCAAATATCAGTGTTTAACAGCATTGGCTTAACCTCAATGCAATTAGATAATGCTCGCAATTCAATCTGATGAAATGTGCATGATCACCACGCACAACTGATGTATTATAACAAGTATTGACATCTTAACAAGATCTTTATATATTTATTTTATTATAACAACTATTTTCAAATGAACTTCTCGGAAATGTTTTAACAAACACACTCGGTTACCAAACCTTATCTCTGGAACGTAATTAGCCCAAAAATTATCTTATTTGCCTATTAATGCAGAATACAGGTGTATTTAACTTTATCAAGGAAACAAGATATATAACAAAATTAACACAATAAAATCTCTTCATTAGATACATGTCCCTATGCTCTTCATATAGCTAGCTTGACTTTCAGTGTTAATATCTGTTTTAGTATTTGACCCGCACCTATCTTAGATGCAGTATCGTTGTTTAAACTTAGTGGTTCACTATTGTAACAGCAAAATATATTGCAGATGGATGACAACGTACTACCTAAAATACAACCGAAATTTAGGGAAGTTCTCGGGAACGAACCTGAAAATTTCTCCAGAACTCTGTTTTTTCTTTTAAATTGCGGAAAAGAAGAAAGGGAACCCTATATACGCGCACTTCTGATGCTTCTTGACAGAGATGATTTGTTTAAAAGTATGGTGATGCGTCTAGTGGAAGATACTAAAACCATAGAACAAAATGCAGGGTTTAGGCAAATGATGCATGACATATGGAATGAGCTTATGATGGAAGAGGAAAATGTTTTGGAAAATAGTGGTCAGAAATGGGCTGTTTCCGTCTCTTCTCACAGTCTTATCAGTGGGTCGCATGCTAGCTTTATGAACGCAATCACACATCTAAGTAAGACGCAGTACACCGATTTGAAAGCATTCCTTAAATCATCGTACGGTTCATCTGACATACGGAGCTTGGTAAAATCAGCTAGAAAGTCAGTGGCTGTTGTGAGAAAATCCTTGGATCTTGCCGCTATGGTTGCAGTTGTTATCACATATGATATATATCGTTGGTGGAAAGGTGACATTTCAGGGAATCGATGTGTTATTGCGGGGTAGCAGCTGCATCTGGAATCGTTGGTGGTTTAGGAGGCGAAGTAGTTGGTTCGGCACATTGGTTCTGCGATCGCTGGTCCTGTCGGTGGAGCAATCGGGATGGTAGCAGGGGCTACCGTATTTAGTGCAATTACTACAACTGGAGCTCAGTTGTTGGCCGATCGTTTAACACAATGGTTCTTTGGTCTTCCGAACTCAGAGGTTCTAGAAAATGCGTATCGTTATTTGGGAGTGCCTCCATCAAGCTCGAACAGTGAAATAAACACGCAATATCGAAAGCTTGCTTTGCAGTATCATCCTGACAAAGGTGGCGACAAGATGAAATGGCTGAAACTACAGTACTCCTTGGCCATTATACGCACAGCAAGGGATGAACCTAAAAAAGCCGCTTTAAGCCATTTTATCATATATTTTTAAAATATGATTGGCTTATGATGAAACATACAATAACAACTGAAGAACAACAGAGATAGTAAATCAACAACATAGCACAGAAAAGAGACAAGCAAGCAGTAAGGTTAATACAAACATCATTTGATAAAATATATTTTAAAGACATGTAATATTTACTGTCGTTTTATTATAATTCAAATGTGTTTATCCTCTTGGTTAGTACAACGATGCATTTAGTATTAGATAAAATGATGAGCTTTAAACCTTGGTTTAACTGAATGAATGCATCGTGCTCTTTAAACGTTGGAACTGTTGCTCCAACTTGATAAGTTTATCATTTAGTTTAACTTTATTCTTCAATGTAGTGCTAGCTCCAATAAGGCTTATCTTATAAATTGTGATAATTGTTTAGATAAGTGTCGTGTTATATATAAACTTTGTGATGTGATATAAATTAGTTTACCCCGTGCACCATCAAAACGCCTTTCAAATGTTATTTTGGCCCTGACCGTATTGTCCTAAAATTGTTTTATATTTGATGTTTTACTTCTGGGCTTGTCCGGTTTGTTTTCATTGTAATATTTCATTCTGAAAATACACATGGTAGTTTATGGTAAAAGCAAGTGTACAACAGTTGGCAGCATCGGTCACACATGGCAACAATTAATTCGTAGGCCACCTTATGCCAAATAAACCCAAATTGTCAGGTTATTAAACAAAACTATGAATACATACCAACAATTTACTGTGTTTAAAGTCTGGTATGCTCACATAATGGCATAAAAGTTGACACATGTTTTTTTTTTATTTTGTAAGATTAAACATTCAAATGTACACTTAACTCCATAAGCATCACGCGTATGATTATTTTATTAATTTTGTTTTTATACGATGCATGTTATTATTGCTTTCATGAATACTAATATGTTCTGATTTAAATCCTTAGACTTTCTATTTAATATAATATGATCGGTTGTATATGAACAGTGACAATCAGAAATACGTGAACAATAAACTCAAACGGAAATTCCAAAATGTATCAGTTTTAAATATTATTTTTCAAAACGTGATTAACCGATATTTTTCTGCTTTTCGAAATTAACTTTTTATATTGATGGTTGTGTGGAATTTACAAAATGTTTGAATTTTCATATGTATTTTCTACGATATGTTGATATTTTTTAAGAATTATTTGGATGTTCTTTTTTGTTTGTGGCAAGATGTTTTTGTTTGCAATATATCATTGAGTTAAAACAAGAACTCGTTTTGATAAATATATACTACATCTTGCAGTAAATAAAGTATTTTCATTCCATAAGTATCACCATGGCTTCTTCATTTTGCTGGATTGGACTGAAATGTGTTTTTTACCTTATTTTTATTTTTAAAAAAGGAAGCTTAATTCATTCACATTTTAAACGGTCATACATAGAAAAACTATTTCGTGCGAAATTTACACAATGGTGAAACAATAACAAAGTTCAAATTCGAACTTAACAAGGGTTTTCCCAAATAAGAGCTCTTACTTTAACTTCTGATAATAATTCATTATTGATAAATGTTGTTTGTTTGTTTTTTATTTCCCACAACATTATAATATTATTTTATTATTATCTTTTCAACATCAACTTATTTTCGGCTCAGATTGGCTTCAGTAAGTAAAACAGTTGAACTTGATTTTTTTATATTTATATTTATATTAACATTTTCTTAAATGATTTACCCTGAACACATAATTTTAAATGAAATTGGATGAAAGAGTTGTTTGAATAAATTTTGACATTAGCCATTTAAAACTGTTATTTTCCTTTTATTTCTTATTCTCGATTCATTTCATTTCCCCCTTCATTTAGTCGAAACAGTAGTTTCAGTACCCCCCCCCCACCCTCCAACACACACACACACACACACTATTAAAAACCAAGTTTTGGAAACATTATTTTAGGGTCGTACCAAAAAATGGTTGTGTGTAACCATTCTTTTTAACTCTTGTCGTTAAAAAATGTCTAGTGGTATTATGGTGTTGATATTACGTGAAAATTACAAATGTCTTGAAAAAACAAAGACGGCTATTTTGAACGGGAATCTACCTTAGTAGGGGGAGAGTCAGATAAAACGTCCACTAAATAAATGTAAATAACTCTGAAAATGTCCTCAAACCTTAAAATGAGTATCTTGATCTTGGACACTTGAAAAGTATGACACCCATGATGTAATCCGATTAGATATATACGCATCAAGAAGATGGTGATAAAGATGGCAACTAATTCATTGCCGCCATAATACGGTTTAATTTCATCAACGCCCATGTCACATCCGAACACATTCTTAGTAGCACTAGGACTCCGACCATTTATCTCAAGGTAAAGTTGTTTTTGCAAAGAAACGGATACTGCCGGCCGTTTCGATGTTTAGCCACATATTTCCCGTCAAGCTAGGCGACAACGACACAGTGAACCGGTCGGTAAGGTCTCATGTTATCAATAAGATTATTAACTAATTATTCATACTCGAGTCATGTACATGCAGATATGTAAGACTTTGATCTTTAATGGTCCATGTCTTCTTCTTTTGAAGAGAACGGTCTTGTGTTTAAAGACCAACTGCTGACGGAATGATCAGCTCTGTGTAGCGGAGCTTCGTTTGCAATCATATTGGTCGTCACGGCAATGCATTGCGTGACCAGTTGTTGGAAACAAACAAGGTCGACATTAACCAATCGTTTAAAGTGTAAGTGGAGGAAACAAGCCGCTGGAAGGTATGATGCGCATACATATTATAGTATTGTTAATAATAAAATCAATAATACAGGAAGAAACCCAGAAGTGCACAATTGAAATTTATGGAAGTGTCAAGTTGCACAATATAACAATACATGCCCACCCGATAGTTCACTGGTAAAGAGCGTTTGCCTTGGGTGCCGAGGTCGCGGGTTCAAATACCGGCCGCGTTAAACCGAAATATGTAAAAATAAGGTACCATCTGCACTTTTGTCTAGTGCTCGACATTGAAAGGGTAATACTGTGCTTTCTGGTACACCCGATACTGTTTTTAACCAAAGAAAGTTGTATACTTGTCATATAACTTATGGCACTTAAACAGCATTACGTCGTGATTGCCTCAACACAAAATACAGCCACTACTCATATTAGGAATGTGGAAATATTGAATACACTTTACATATTTTACTTCAGACTAAATGGCGTGTTTACATGGGGGGTTTCAGCTGCCGTTCGCCAACAAAGGATTGTATCGTGCAGTGCTGATTCTTGTGTCGACAATGCCATCGACGTCGACAACCGCTGAACACTCATTTAGTGTTAGGCGCAGAGTAAAGAACTACAATGTACCAAGGCTCCTGCAGGGCTAACGAGAGAATGTCAACTCAAGCCATATTTCAATCTCAAGCTCTATTTCAAGGTCCACGAAGTTGACATTCCATCGATTATCAAAAATTTTGCGGCCAACAAATCCCGCAAACTTCAGTGTATTTAGACCGAGACAAGCCAACTACTAAAACACTTTATTATTTGATTGTGAACGTCAAACAAATGTTTGTTTTCAGTTTTATAAATTAAATAACCGTATGTAACATTCCCATTTATGCTGAATTGATTCGGAGAAACTACAATGCTTAATTTCTGTCTTGATATACGCCAAAACACTATGCAAAAACGCGCAGCCACTTTTTTGTCTTGTCAACTCAAATGAAAACTCGTTTAATTGTGCGACCGATCCCGGTATACATTATTTTCTCTGCGCAATCGAACAAGGTATATAGAGATCAAACATATAGCATTTAATCACTCGTAAAAAGCACTCAAATCACAGACTGAGTAATATGGGATACGTCGTCCCTGGGCATCAATACATAAAATACAACACCTCCTTAACGCCCCCCCATGGATCGGATAACTGCTCGAATATATTCCTGTAGAGATGCATACCATTTTTTAAACTAACGCAACAAGTAATTCGGCTGCATTAGACGGTGGATGTTGACATTGGCTAACTGACTGCCCAGCATACTCAAGATATTCTCAAACGGATTGAGGTCAGGGGAGTTAGCTGGCCACCAAAGAACATGGATCTTTACCTGTTGCAGGTATATCGTAATTCTATGACCGTTATGCAGACCTGCAATATCGTGCTGCAAAACACGGTAGAAAACTACTCATATAAGGAAAAACCAATGGTCTTTACACCTCTTCTATGTACGTGATAAGATTAACATTCCCGGTGAGAATAACAAGGCCAAATTTATCGAAGTCTGTAATACATCTCCAGACATAAACCGTTCTTCCTCCAAATGTCAACTTTCTTTACGCAATAATATGCATTGGACCCTCCTGGTCATCACCACACAAGTAGCCGATCATCCCCTTTCGACTGGTTAAAAGCGCCATGACTTAATGCCATTGCAGTGACGTCGACACCAAGCGCACCGGTCCTGATGATGCCTTGAACAGAGAACTTGACCGACATATGGACGTCTCCATCGTTTTAGTTGTCGACAGGCCTGTCCCTTCATTGATGATACGATTGCAAAAAAACTATATTAAGCATTAAAGATTTTGAATGAAGTTCAAAATGAAGCTTTTTTTATTCAAAATATAAATAATGCTAAAACTTGTTACGTATTGAATATGGAAAACAGTAATGATATTGTGTTTTTTTTTAAATAAAGCTAATTTCATTAAAACGAATAACGCGTATCATTTAGCATGTTGAATATAATACACGAACATATCTGTTTTAGATGGTATATGTTAAATTTTGATTTTTTTGTTTCTTTTCATATTAATTATAATTTATCTATTATATGAGAAGTCTTGAGTTGTGCTTTCCTTAAATAATACCTCAATTCCAAGGGTTTTCGGACAAAATTAAAATCGGACTTGTAAAAGTATACACACTTCTATTGATGAGAAATAGAAGGTGATCTATTGGACATATGAAAACTCTTACCCAGGTGCACCAACAATGCGACGTGCGGTTTTTGTGACTGGTTTGAATCAGTTTCTGAGGTGAGTCGTTCTGATATTTGGCGTCTTATTGCGGTATCAAGACCCTTGGTCAGCCACTTCCTAGATCGTCTTTTGCTCTCACTGTCGTGTAATATCTATGCAACAGCTAAATTTTTAGTCACTCTGGTAGAATGAACGTACTCAGAAAAAAATGATAGCGATTCATCGGTGAGCAACATTTCAAGCGTCTCAGACCTCTGATTTTTATTTAGTCTGGTCAATTGATTTTGATAAAACAATTAATTGTTTAAATTAGTTCAACTTTATTAAAAATCAAACAACATCTGAATAGTAAATATGACGGGTATGAAAAAGGCGTTTTCGTTTAAATCAAGCTTTTTTGATAATTAAAAACATAAGCACAGTGATATGACGCTTGATCCATTGACTGATAATCGATTTATTCATACAACGATTCTTTTTCCCAATAGTCTCATCATTAAAGTATGTCATTCTGCAGGAGTTGACTAAACCCCCAGGAAATTTACA
The DNA here is from genome assembly GCF_026914265.1 of Mya arenaria. Classification (NCBI taxonomy): domain Eukaryota; kingdom Metazoa; phylum Mollusca; class Bivalvia; order Myida; family Myidae; genus Mya; species Mya arenaria. Next base: position 54,262,520 of record NC_069136.1, on the reverse strand, counting down.
TTTTACTGACCGTTCCAAGGCGGTACTTAACAATTCTTGATAAACATACCAATTATTTATATATATAGTATTTATGCACTGTGCTGTTTGTAGAGCACTGTGCTGTTCTATGTTTCTTGTTTGTGAATTTGTGTTCTATGTCTTATGTTTAAACTTTTTGCTACTGAGCATGTTTCTGTAGCTTTTTGCATATATATTGAATTGTGATTATTTGTGATTGAAGCATTGGGGATAACACGTCCCTGCTCGTTATCGTTGATCAGCGCTGTGTGAGGAAGATGCTTGTTTGAGTATTTGAGTTGATCGATTTCTGCGCCCGCCTGTTGGCTGCATTATGGCCTGACCCAGCTGTGACGCTATCAAGACTTAAATTGTGTTTTAAATGCCATGGGTGGCATGAGATGGAGACTTCAATTCACAGTCATATCCAGATATGAAGACTTGAAAAACTGCGAGAGAGAGGGAGAGAGAGAGAGAGAGAGAGAGAGAGAGAGAGAGAGAGAGAGAAAAGATCTGGGTGCGATTCCCATAGTCTTTCGCGAATCGGCCTCATGGTGTAAGCACCGATACACTGGACTCAACTTTCCTGGGTTGAACCAGTACTGAGTACAACATTTCCCTGCACAAGCCCTATAATCCCGAGCACTAGCAATGAATCTCCTAGTATGGTATTTCAACGGATTGTGGTTCGACGGAATGATGAAAATGGTCTAAGGCTGGTCATTTATTTGTCAACGTTATCCTGACACATTGGAAACACTCGAGTTGCTCTAATTCGGCTGTTTTCGCCGAGACCGTGGTCCAATCTCGATGTAATTGCACTATAAAAAGATGGCTACATAATGTCTAAAAGACGGGTTTGCCAGGGTTTCAAGTAATCGTGTTGCCTTCCTAAGACAATCCGGCAGCTTTCTGATTCCATAGTATGGTATTCGTGAAGCAAAAATGCCCAATGACTACGACGATCACACAAATTAAAGACGAAGATGCCACGATTTGACAAAATGCCCTCACTATGGCCTTTCGAAGGGTAATATGGACACACGTATTCAACACGAAAATGAACCTGCGCAAGATTTCCGACAATTTATTGGCATGCCAAAGATTTTGTAACAACTCACGAAGATGATGCCGGACTCAGAAGGTTGTCATGAGATGGTTTAAGATGTACACACGAATTACCCGACGGTTTTACGGTAGGAGCCGAACTTTTCCTTTATCGTGTGTCCATCCGATGTCAGTTTCGAGACAGTATGACGCCTGCATAACGGTTTTTTAAGCAAACGGTATTAAGTACGTTTTGCTTTTGCCTTTGTCAAGGATAGTTCAAGCCCCATGGAACCGCACATTTACACGTCGTCAGCAATATGTCTCGTAACGAAAAACACTTTATTCTTTATAAAGTATCATACAGGCTACGTCCCCTTATGCTAATGTAACATTTACAGGTTTGTGTGTCATTATCATTGTCGATTCGTACATTAATATGTAGACATGAAAACGCTTTATTTGTCCCCATTATCGGGCAAACTTTCGAGCAGTTCATGGTGTATCAGTTCATCAAACAATTTTCTTAAATCCATGTATAACACATAAAATCTACCTCCAGGTTTAATGGTACATTTTTGTACTATACGTTTTAATGGAAATATAGTGTACGTTATCGATTTCTAGGAAAAAAACACATTGGCCTTATTTATTTGATCAAATTATTCCGCCTATGTCTTTAATCAGTTATTCGCAATATTTGAAAATATGTTACATATAACGTTGATAAAAGATATGCCCCCATCGTTAGAGGGATGTTTAGAGCCTGACTTGCGCACGGGTACAATAATACTACCCCCAATGTATGGGATATAACTTATATTCAAAAATATTTTTAAAAAGTTGACGAAGGATTGGTGTCTTAAAATCTTGTAAAATTCAGCACTAAATCAATTAACCCCCTGAGATTTCCCAACTTTTAATTTGAGAATGCCTTTTCTCTTCGGTAATTTCAGTTAATAAAAGACTGTCATACTGTCATACTCATCATTGATTATCGCATCCAATGATATTTCAGTCAGATTCGATTCGATTATATTTACGTGTACGTTGGCAGCCTTTTAGAAAATTACAAAAGTATATAGGACTTTTACGAGACAATACTTACTCACCCGTTTTAAGCTGCTGGTGCAATTACATTTTAATTAAGCAAGTAGTTTCAAATCTTCTGACAAATATATAGTTTTATAAATATAGTAATGGACAAGTCCTGCGAAACCTACGTGAGGCCCACACTCCCGATTATACACGGGTTGATAATAAGTTGTGCTACAACTTGTCGTATTATTGTGATTTACGCGCATCTGCGCAAAATAATTAATTATTTATTCAACTGGACTATTGATATTCGTATCAATTTGAAGAACAATTTATGTACGTGCAGAAATGCACATAACTACGAATTTCGCTAAAATCCATCTTCACATGCATCTTTCCATATTAAAGTTTCGGCATTCTCTGGTCTGCAACATCAACATGCGCTTGCTGCTTTATGTCTGAAAATGTATATGTTGAGCAAACTGGTAAATGATCTAAATCATTGTGCAATGCGACATGGGAAAACTAACCTTGAGAATAAATCTTAAGTATCAATGTGATCGGAAAAAACAGGACCGTTATCTCTTAGCTCAATAAGTGATTGCTAAATCAAGTTTAGTTTTGTTTATAATTCAACTGAAATTACGTCAATACTCAACATGTCTTATGTGTGAGAACTGTTGATGTTTGTAATGTTCAAAAAGTGTAGATTAAATGTAAAATTGTCTGACAGTGTATGAAATTATTACGAAACATGGTGTTAAGATGATTGGTCTACAAACTCTGCAAACAATAAGTGGTATTCACTAACAACCTGTCATTTGGTGTTGCAAGTATTTATCTGTAAATGATGCTTGATATGAAAGCAATAATACAGTATGGAAGAAGTTGTTGCAATATGTATTGAACTATAATTAATCCATTCATCAGCCACTGGTACAAACTTTACAGCATGATATCCATCGTTATACATAGCTCCATCTGCATAGCACAGATTGTTACTGCATATGAAACGCATGTCACAATAATTCACGTCATAAAATCAGTCTCGACAACCACTTTTCTATTACCCCAGTCTCTAATTACTTTCAATTCCCTGATTCTGAATAACAGTAGCAAATATGAAGATAGCCATGTTTCGGTAAATCCATTACGGCTGTCAATTGATTGCCTATTTACAACTTGATGCAATGCAATATTATGAAGTGCCTCTTCATATTTACGATAAAGAGGTATTCCGTTACACTCAATACCCAAGTGCATGTGCGCACCTTCCTTCGCCACATTTCAAAAATGTGACGCAGTTTTCATTACAAAATTCAACTCTTGCAGTTACGAGTTTACATCATCCGATGAAATTATATGGATACCATATGCTCATTTAATGAACCTCTTCATACTCTCGACACCCACTATACCTTTCCCCCAGTCTTCCAATCCTCTCAGTGCTTCGATATTAGGAGAACAGTCAAGTCAACCCGTTACTTTTTGATTGACAACACACTCTCGATTAGTCCTCCATACATAAATTCTCCCAGAACTGTGAAGGAATTTTCATTACAAAATTCAACTCAGGCAGTTGCGAGTTAACAACTTTAACTAAGTTATTATTATTATTATTTTACAAAAACACTTTCGATTAGTTCTCAATAAATGAATACACCCAGACCTAGCTCAATCGGAAAGTCTGTGCCAGTTTTCCAGTTAAACTATCTGTTTTCCATGAATTTCAATGGACTCAACCGGCATTTTGCGCATCAAACGGTACAGTTCTACACACCATGCACTGATTACAAGTTCTCGAATTCAATATCTACCACATTTTGACACTTAGTGTGCTCATAGGAATGCAGACGACTCGATTGAATAAAGAAAAAGGCAAAATTAATTGTGAAAGCAAAGAAATCGCATTTTTTTTATCAACCGGGCAAGATAAATGCACTAATTACAGAATATTTACCATAAAATTTGCCATGTAATACATTCTTGCCCAAAATGTTACTTTTTTTTAAAACAAAGCAGTTTCGTCACATTGTTAATGCATTGCCAAAATCAAGGCGTGCAGATCCGAACATGTTTTGACCAACCAGATCTACCTACTGTGGCGAACAGGTCAACTCAACACGGATTATATCATGAATCTGAAGAATGCTTATGGTTTGAATGCTATACAGGAGAGCAGGTTACTCAATAAGGGAAAGCAATTGTGCCATACTTTGGACATTGCAGCTAGTCCATACTAACAAAACCACAATTTTCATCAGCAATTTTATAAATTGAAGTTTATAAACACAATAAAATATGCAATTATGAACACAAAGATTTAGTATGGTTTACAAGTACGTGTATTGGTACTGACAGAGCAAAGTCACACAAAGGTTTCAAAGTAGTAGGCGTGAGGACTTAGTCCTCATATATTTTTTCGAAGAGTTCAAAGGGTTTAAATCACCCTCATTTTCTTGCCCGGTTTTGTAACATATTTTAAGTTCGGAAACAATTAAGCAGGTCGATTGCTCGCTCAACATGAATGTGAACTGTACCAATATGTCTTGGATCAATTGTCTCTGAGCTGACAATTGTGGTCAACATTCCATAAAGGCATACCACAACATAAAATGGCAGCTGCCAAATGTCTTGAAGACTACACCGCCTTCCAATGTCATGCAAATTCAGTCCAGTAATTAGGAAAAGTTTCAGGACACGAGGTGCCAAAAGTCAACCTCGCGAAAATGAATGTATTTTTATAAATATCTGCGATGTGTCGTCAATCCCCCACTTGCTATTGAGTTGCATTAGCAAAAACAAGATGAAACATCGCAAGTGTTGCTAAGTCAAGCGTCTGCAGTGATCTAGATAATCGAATTATTGGTCACCGTAAGCAAACGCGTGTTTCAACAGGTGTTCGGGATTTGTATCTTGTTCGAATTTGTACCATCAACCACTAGCGTTCAGCAATGAATACATTTTTTTAGCCCTTGTGTTTCCATTTGCTTGCTCGATCTGGTTCATTACAATTTTAAAATATAAAAGCCTTTCCACTTTTATTGGCTGCTGTGTTTAATGTGTTTTGGTTTACTTTGTCTCGACGCATCTATTTCAACTAAACGTTAAGGCTTTTTGGCTGCAAACTTGCCACAATGGAATTACTGATTGCCACTTCAGTTTCGACGTACGTCAATTTTAACAACCTTCATGTACTATAAGCGATTCATCGCTTACTTACACATAAATCTACTTTAATATTACTTATCAAATGCCCAAAGTTATGTTTATATACCAGATAAAGAGATAACTCTCATGACAGCTCAATGACATAGTTGTAACTAGAAGCTGTCTCCATTTCATTTCGTGCACTTTCCTTCGCTAAAACAATGACTCATGCTCACTTCCAGCATTTCCCTTCCAAAATGTGACTGAGAGTTCATTACGGAATTCGACTCCTGACAGTTGAGAATGTTTACCACATCAAATGAAATTATATGGATACCATATGTTTATTAAATGAACATTCTCTGAAAAATCAAGCCAACAGTTCACATACTTAAAACCACTGATTTTACTGAATAATGATCATTCGATTTCGTCTTTGAACCTGTGGTCATAACTAAAGACTAAAACGCTTTGTAGATTATTATCTGGCATATAAGCAAACTTATTTTCTTTCTCACGGGCATTCAAGTCCCCAACTAAATTTGTATCAGGATAGGATATTTGTAATATTTCAAAAGTATTATCAATGCCTTTAATTTCGGTTCTTTTTTCCTTATTATTATTATAAACAGACGAGCCCTCGCTGAGACATAAGCAATGTATAAGTGTATGTCATGTATGGACCTGATTACAGCACTATTAATATACAAAATTATACAATACTTATTCAAGTGATAAAATTATGCTTCATCATCACAGTTTTAATGTAAACAGAATACACCTCCATTTTAACATAAAACGCACACAGAATTCGATCAAACGTTATCGAGACATGTTAAATGATTAAGTATGTTTTCAAATGTATTACTTAAGTCACTCCACGTTTCAAGGAGCAATACATTATATCTACAGTAAATACTGAGTTATAACATGTTTGTCATCAGACGGATTTCCTAAGCCACTCACATTGCACGTGATCATATTAATCTTTACAATCAAACTTACACTCAGAGCCTTGACCTGTTTCTCCTAGAACGCCACTTATACTGCCTCGTCTTCGTATTCGACCTCCTATCCCGATCAAGGTCTGCATGACGTTGACGTCATGGTTGTCCGGTTGCTGCTCAATATTTTGATCATGTGGTTGTGTCCGGGACGCGTACCCAAGATTTCCACTACTTGAACTGACAAGCCCTGACATATTTGCATATCGTTATCATGGATAAGTTGTAAAGATGCATTGAAGCATATTGATCAAGACTTCCGACTTTAACTTATCTCTTACCTCTCTTGTAGACGCCTGTGCATGTTTAGTCGTTCGATCAAGTCCTCGCGTATTGAATACTGCCACCGATATATTTGTTCTGATTGTTTTTAGTTTCACGACCCTTTTAACGTGAAAACTCTTGGCATAATTTCATAATTTTCTTGCTTGAGTGCTAAATGAGGCAATGCCATCGCGCAAAAATATATCGGAGGAATCCCGCTATCATTGTTGGTTCTGGTAGCCCATATGGCGGATTCCCGATACACCGTTCATGCCGACTTTTAACCTGGGGACAATTTTAAATGTTAACGCAACAACTGCCTTTCTTCCGAGGTTATTTCAATTTTTTCAGGGTTACCGTTTAAAGTTTTAATCTCACTAATAAAACAATAGAATAGGAAGGAAGTAGTTAAAAAAATCTTACTCTTGTTGAAATTTCTCGATAAACTGTTTCTTAATAGGACTGAAATGCTATAGCATGTTTATGTCGGATTTAACTTTTTGTGTAAAGTTACCATTTGGTCTTATGAGTTGAGTGTTGAACTTTCATCTGCATTTAATTACAAGCTACCGCACATCCTTCGGCAGGTACTTTGAAATTTTAAATACATTTTTTTTTAATTTTTATATGAAGAACTATAGAAACAAGCTCAGTAGCCAAACGTTTAAATATAAACCCCGTTTAATGGCACAGCGTAAACGCCAAAGACACAGAACACAAAAGCACAAACAAGAAACATGAAAAAAACAGCACAAAATTCCACAAACAACACAGTGCATACTATACATACAAACTATGTTTATCAAGCCGGGTTAGGTACCGCCTTAAAACGGTCAGTAAAATGTAAATTTACTGGGGGGTTAAACCAGTTTGAGTGCATAACTTCACTCTTATCTCAACAATCCTGAATAAAGTAAAAACCTTAAAGGTAATTCTTATCAAAGAATACACTAACTTAAGGAAACTTAATCATAAAATAAATAATAATAAACTAATGGGTGACCCCAAAGTACTTCAATGATTAGAGGTTCCTTCTCTATCTGCAGACGTAGGAATACAATTCAGAGTACCTAATGCAAAAGCTTTTCAAAGATACTATGAACCTCACACACAGTCTGCCTTAATTAATAAAAGGTTTAAACTGTGTGATTATACAGTTTCATAATAAAAAGAATCATTGTACTAAAACTGGGAACAAACAAAGAACACATTATTAAAAATAAAAACACGACATGTATTTGCTAAACCTTTCTTCCAAATGATTATGAAAGTAAATTTTGAAAAGAAAGAGACGTCAAATGCACTGGCAACGGATTTTCAAACTGAATCATTTTTTTTTTAAATCAAACAAAATCTTATAATTCCCAACTAAATATTATAATACCAAAAATGTGAAAAAGTATTGAAAAAATTATATTGCAGAAATTCATTTGAATGGAGTAATTAGATGATTAAGTGACGCGGGTAGCGAAACGTTCAAAACCATGTTAGTATAATATACAGTACAGAATGCATATTTATAAAAAAATAAATTAAGTTGAGAATTATAAGATTGATTTTTTTTAAATAATTGAGTTTGAAAAGCCGGTGCCAGTGGTCAAACGCTTGAACTTTCCTAGCAAGCAAAAAACGGTTTTAAAGATGACACGAATCTACAAAAACTTCATTAAATCACTGCAAAGTTTAGTTATATAAGGACGCTATGTTCAACCTAATATTTTGTATGAGGAATTCATCAAAGTTTGTTTTTAGGTTTTCCTATCGTTGATCGTAAGTAAACATGAACACGACGTAAAGTTTAAAGTTTGTTTGCTATCTGTTTAAAGCACACACGAATTTTATATTATTTGTCAAAAATGTGTAAGCTTGGGGAATAGTAGTACATAATTTTCTATAATTTGTTATTATAAAGAAATAGCTGGGGGTGCTAGTAGAATGTATGATGATTTGTCCGCGCCTTTATTGCTGCATTATGAATTTACTGAAGCCAAAACGCTGTGGTAGCCTTAATAGATGAAAACTGTATGCCTCACAGCGCCAATGAAAGGCTGTCCTCTTTAAATGGAACCCGCTGGTTTTCTACGAGAATCCCTCGCTGCAGACAATATAATTATGTCCTCATCCGAAGACGCTATGCCCTCTTCGCATCGTTCAAGAGTCAGCGCATCGAATTATCATGTCCAATGTACTTTTCATCGCAAACCATTAATCCTTCATCATAATCATTCTCTTTTTTTTCATTGCTGCGTTATAACGCGTCGAAATATTACCCAAGGACAAATGTCTAGCATATCATTGCAATAAAGTTTAGATAACGTGAAGTGTCCTCTAGACGTTATTCAAAGTATTTATAGTTGACATTGCCTTGTTTGTTTGAAAACGACCTTGCAATTTTTCAGATAAGACTCGATTTTCGAATATGTGGGTCGACACAAAATTTCAATACTAATAACTTAGTGGCTTGGTAGTAACTTATTTATGTATTAACACGATTTGTACGTGCCCCAAATATGATAGTCATGGTGTCAAATATTTTGTTCATTGTACAGGTGCGACAGTCGGTCTATGTATCAATTTGTTGTTTAAACCCAGAAGTGTCTTATATAGTTTACCGTCATTACTATCGCCATTCAGTGGGATAGCAATTGCGAAAATAATTCGTATATAATTAATTGAGACCTTCTCTGACTATGAAAACACTTATATGTTTAGCTTTATGGCAAAATATACATTTATTACAATGCTACCAGTTCCCTTTAATTAAAACAATTTTAACAAGCATTGTTTTTTGTTGGCAAGAAGGTTATATGTCACTGAATTTGAAATTAATATAAATTAAATAAAAAATAAATCTTACTATGACAAAACCGCATAATTGTGAACTATATATGAAACGAGCATATATTCTGCCTCTGTTTGTTCACAAGGGATTTTATCTTACGACCTAGCTTTTGACCCAATGTGACCCACTTTTACAGTCTACCAAGATTACATCAAGGGGAGCACTCTAACCATAGTTTGACCACAGTCTGACAAATAAATAACAATACTAGGTTCCGGACATGAGTTTTGAAAGATTTGACCTAGTGGCCTTGTTTCTTACCTCATGTGACTCAGTTTCAACGTAGTCATTTATCCCATCAAGAAAAACTTTCTGGTTAAATTTTATAAATATTTGACTAGATATATAACCTCTAGAATTCCAAACATTCATTCTAAGATTTGACCTTGTGCCAAAGACTTGACCCAATGTGACCCACTTTACAAGTACGGTGAGATAAGGGAAACATTCTGTCCAAGTTTGAACACAATCTAAGCTATAAATACCGTGATATGGATCCAGACAAACAAAGATTTGACCTAGTGACCTTTTCACCACATGTCAATTAGTTTTAAAGTAGTCCAAAAGATTATGAAGGGAAACATTCTAATTAAGATTAATGATGATTTCTTATGATTAACTATTTCTAATGCCTCTAATGATCATGTTTATAACTCCATGTCACCAAATTTTACAAGCAGTTGGAACTTGATCAAAGGAACATTCTGACCAAGTTTGAACATAATCTAACCAATCCCTACCAGCATAAGGTTCCGATAATACAGTTCCAGACAAAGAAATTCAAAGATTTGTCCTTGTAACCTATTTTTGGACACCACATGAGCTAATCGAAGATTTTGTCAAGGAAAACACCGACGGTCGGCAGACGGACGGGCGGAAGGACGAAGGACAGACGGACGGAAGGACTGACGGACGCCAACATAATATCCTCCTCCGAAACCTTCGATTCGGCGGGCGATAATTACAATATTATCTATAAACTATATTGGAATCAATGACCGAAACGCCAAGTTATCGATAAAATTATTTATAATATGAAATTCAAGAAATATTAGGACCTTTATTCAATATATATTTAAATGGTATTCCGACTAAGCGGTTTTCTAGTCCTAAAATAAGCGGTATATCGAATATTAGTGGGGGTTGTGTTCTTCCATACGGTATTTGTCATGGTGCTTGCTGTCATTGATGATTTTTAAAGTAAGGAGGTAACTAGATTAAGAATATCTAATATGATTACAAAATTATTGAGCGAATGATAATTGACATTCAAATAATTCAGAAAACAAAATGCAAATGTATGTACACGCAAACCTTAGATGTCAGCTTGGACCGACTGTGATACTTACTTGGAAAAAAATAAACGAAACTATCAATTCAGTTAAAAAGCACAGTTTATTTTTGTTTTTACAAGCGTTAAATTGTAACCGAGTATTTGTGTAACAACCCCTCCATGAAACTGTATATATAGCGTATTTGTTTAGATCGTATCACAAAGGCAGTAAAGATTGAGCTACGCTTTAACGGAGGTATGATTTTAATTATGTTTTAAAAAGTCTAAAATCATTAAATGCATTTCATATTTTCTATGGCAAACGTTTGTCATTTGGTGGAAGCTACAACAGAGGTATGATTTTAATTATGTTTTTATTTCATTGTTTGAAAAGTACATCAAAATCATGGTGAAGCTATTATAAGTTACACATGATAGATTTTTACGTATTTAATATATAACTTATTTACTAAGAGAAACAAAATGTAGTATTTTCGAGAAAACAATAAAGAAATCGGTTTGTCTCTGAAATTATAAAACTGTCAGAAAACATCTATAGTGAACATGTTCATGTTTCGGGGTTTAATTCTAAAACAATTTAGGAAAGAAGTATGTGTTTAAATTTGATAACTTAAAAAAATCAGCTAAGATTGATAACTTTTAAGTACATGTATTTGAAAACTTCAGCACTCTATTTTTATAGCATATAGTTCCTTTCTCAAAGAGATAAACCTGAAAACAAAAATGTTTTCAATCGGACATGAACATGCTATATCAAATATTTCAATCTGCCGGGAATTAAAAACAAAGATTGATATAATAAATGTGTTTGTATATATAACATTCCTTCATTTGTGTTTTTTCCCCTTTATTCACTGTTACACCATGTCATAAGCAAACTATGCACGGTGGTATATGCAAATCAATTGTTCCATCTATATGACCTCAAATACCCGCGAGGGTAAATTTACCCAACCTCCAAACTTGAGTGAAGATCTTAGTAGGTAACTAATAACAAACAACACGTAGAAACGAGAGCATGGAAAGTTTGCAGAAATGGTCGTATTCATCGTTATTCATATCATACCTTAGTAAAGATTGCGGATTGGACCTGGTTCCATTAACTATGCAACTATGCAAGTTCCATGCAACTATTTATAGCTATATTTTAGGGTCTCTTGAAAATCCAGCCTACATATATGCAGTTAGGAAATTGATAATTGAATGCACTGTGTTCGAGAAACCCCAAATCAAATATACTTTATATAAAATACTCACATCATCTCTGAAAGTTCCGGTTACCTTGTCGATGAACATTTCTGTTAAATCCGCCCTGAAGTATTCAACATTGTATTTATTAGTACAATTAGTTTTATGCGGGCTTGAACTCTTGGTAATCGGTTGTTGACTTTCTAATGTCCGTCATTTTCTTGCCTGAAAGATTTTTTAAGTTTAAAATCTTCCGAGTTTATGTCAGCAGGAATGTCACCGTAGACAATACAAATGATAACTGTTATACGTGTTGTATATGTCAATTTTGGCCATAAGTAAATGGTAGGTAAGCGTAAATATGTAGCTGTTGAGTACTGATGATTCAGGACACCTAGGACACATAGGTGAGTTGACTGATTTGGCGGGACCAACACAAGGCAAATATTTTGCTAGTGTCCTGGCTGTCGTTTGAGCGGGCCCAACGCCAGGCGCATCTCACATGTTTACTGTAAAAATATGAGTTTGCAAAATATCCCCTGGGTAGGTTCATGTATGAAGGTATGTTAGAAGGAGGTCGCTTTAAAAGCACATACATAATTAAACAAATTTATTAATGTGGTATCAATTTCAGCATGTTTATGTCTTAAAAATGTGAAAAATATCCAGTTGAAACACCATTTTTGCCGGTTGAATTTGAAACTGCGTTGGATTTGCCTTATCTGCTGTCGGCTGGTATAAAAATGGAAAAAAAATCAACTCCACTTATTAAATTGTCATTGGTCTTTAAACACAATATATATGCAAAAAGCTAGAGATCCAGGCAGCCACTACCTGTAGCCAATACATCTATTTCCAGCATTTTGTATACCACAGGCTACTGAAAATTGTAAATGAAATTCCTTATTGCAGGTTGATTGCAGCTTCAATTGACGAGTCTTGTCGAGTTCGGATCTTTGCAAAAACGAAAAATACTGTTGCCTTCCGCTTAAAAACGTACGAGATCTACTTTAATTTATAAACATTACAAAAAGTAAGTTTGTATATGATTTTCAATTTTTACAATATCCTTTCCAAAATAATAATGTACCCGTGAACAGGTCTATTTTCGAAACGAAAATCTGAATTTGCTGTGGTGATGTTTCTAGAGATCGGCCACGGCTGTGAACTAATTTGGCGTTTGTTGGCTTGGCCACTGTTGTGGGGTCGGCCATAGCTATGAGTCTAATATGTATGTTACAGAGACAAGCCATATTGCTATCCATTAAACTGTTTAAAGTATAACCCAAACATACTATGTCATAATCTTACAAATATACATACGTCAATACATTTTTCGGTAGCTGTCTTAGTACGGTCAGTAAAAAATTACGAATAAATATCTTGGTTTTAGCCGTTCTACTGGTACACCATCTCACATCGCTGTACTAAAATTGCTCTATCGTGTAGAATGGACGTCGGAAAGGGCGTTCTTTTATTTTCTTTTTAATTTCATTGCATTACGTATTGTGTCTGTCGAATAGTCAATATTCCGGTTTCGATGTCAATAAACTTGACTAAAACGTGTATAGTATTGTTTTTTTTAAAGAAAATAATAAAAATCGTATTTTTTCATAAGTAAACTGGCTTTTAGGTATAGATAATACTATTCATAGTTGAATATTTCATTCATTAAAAGTTATGAACGAGTTATCTTTTTGGATTTGCATTTAGTGGTCTTTGAACCGGGTCAATTTTTATCATCTAGCTTAAATGTCACTTTTTGGATTTTTTAAATTAAGATATGGGGTTTATATGCAGAATTTAAATAGTAACGTTCCAGAGTATCGAATATTGTATCAGTGAAACACAGGGGCTTATGTGCACATTTTAGACAGTTTCATTCTGGACTATTGAAAATAGTCCCATTTAGGTACAAGGGTTTATATGCATAGTTAAGGAAGTTACGTTCTAGAGTTATGAAAGTACATTTAGTTTTTAGTTTCAGGAACACCTTGTTGATGCTCAGTGATGTATACCCGTTACTGCAAAGATTTTGTTAATAATATTAATCCTATAAATACTTGCCATGCGTTCAGTGTCAGTATCTGAGCAGCAACTAGCGTTGAGACAAGTTCGCTTTTTAAACTTAGTCGTATACTATTGTAACTGTATTGAAATTAAATACTGCAGATGGCTGACAACGTTCCACAACCCATTCAAAAAAAATTGGCGGATGTTTTTGGAAATGAACCAGATAACTTCGCCAGGGCTCTGTTTTTCCTGCTTTATTGCGAAAATACAAGGAAAAAAACAAATATCCGATCTCTTCAAGCGCTCCTTGGCGATGATAGGTTGTTTAAAAGTCAAGCACTGCGTCTTGTGAAAGAAACCAAGGAAGAAGACAAGGATTCAGAGTTAAGACAAAATATGCATGAAATATGGAGCAATTACATGAGAGATGACAGAGAATTTGTAACAAATAGTGATCAGAAATGGAATCGTGTAAAACCTCGCACCAGCATTGCATGTACTAAGCAAGCTTGCTTCCGAAACGCGGTCAAACGTCTTTCTAAACCACAGTTTAACGTCTTACAGACACATCTTCAAAATTTAAGCGCTTCAGATAGACTGCAAAATGCAGTTGCAATAGCGATTGGCGGAAGCTCTGTTGTGATAGTTGGCTTGGTTGCTTGTACCCTTGCTTTTGGTGTCATAAAAAATATAAAGCGTTGGTGGAAAGATGAAATTACAGGAATTAGATGCGTTAAAAATATAATGGATTTTGGCTTATCAGTTGCAGCTGGAGTTATTGGTGGCATAGGAGGCGAATTGGTTGGTTTGGGCATTGGTGGTGCGATCGCTGGCCCTGTCGGTGGAGTTATTGGGGCTATAGCAGGGGCTGTCGTAGGTTTTGTATATGCTTCAAAACAAGCTCACGAGTTGGCCGACCGTTTAACACAATGGGCCTTCGGTCTCCCGAAATCTGAGGCTCTGGAAAATGCGTACCGTTTTCTGGGATTGCCTTTATCAAGCTCTAACGGGGAAATAAACACAAAATATCGAATGCTTGCTTTGCAGTATCATCCTGACAAAGGTGGCGACAAGAACAAATGGACACAACTTCAGTACTCATTGGCTTTGATACGCGAAGCTAGGGGAGAAACCTAAAAATAATCTGTTACTTAAAATCTTATTGGTTAATGATGATAAAAACTATAGCAACATGAAAAACAAGAACGATTGGTAATCAACAACCGCAGAAAAGACAAGTGATTGCTAAGCTAAATACAATACCAAAGTGGCAACTTATACTAAGGTTCAAATCCTAATTAATCGATATATTTCTGCTCCTCGAAATAACCTGTTAGTGTTGTGTATAATTTTCAATATGTTAATATTTTATGAAACAATTCAATGATTTATTCTCTGAGTTTGTTTGGGATGCGACTTTTAATAAAAAGAACAGTATTTGTAAAAGACTTTACAGAATAGGGTGTTATAATATGATAGACGCTGTTAGCTATATGTATAGTTTAAAGATAAAATTGCTTAAAAACTATATGGTACATAGAATAGTAAATGTTTCGAAGTGAAGGCTAGCTCATTTGATATGGTTAAGATGTTTAATTGTGGTAAAATGTTTTGTGAACATATTTGCCAAACACTGTCAAATATATTTTGGAAAGATGTAATAAAAGCATATATGCTATAAATAGATAAATTATGTATAGACATAATTTAACAAATTTTGCATATGCCTGTAATCTTAAACCATTACCATGAAAACAATGTTGATAGTGTTTAATGTACATATGTATTTTGACGATCTGTTGATATTTTGTTTCTTTTTATCTTTATTTGAATGTTCTTTCCTGTTTGTTGCACGACCAGTTTTGATGTTTGCGATATATCTTACAAAACAAGAACACGTACTAATAAAGGTTTACTTGTGTACAAGAGGAAATATTTTGACGTCAATATTGAACCAATTTCAATGCGCATTATCATGGTGTGACGTCATTATCAAGGTCGCTTGTGCTATTTGCGAAATATTCTGTCTACATTATCTAATGCACAAATCGAAATGTTTTGTATGAAAGTTAAACAAACGGCTTCTTACAATTAAAATATATCAACAATTCATGTTTTAGCTGTACATGGCAGTCCCAAAGTATAGCTCTAGTTTGAACCTTTGATAATACTTTATCATAGTAAAAAGATAAAATTACAATACGTTTCTAAAAAGAAACAGAATATGCATTATTTTTGTCAAACGGTTCCGTGTATGTCCGTACTGCGTTATTATGTGCGTCCGGATCTGACCATGTCCGGGCTGTATTTTGACCATGCATTATATGGTTTTCAAAATAACTTGCCATGAAAGTTCACAACGATGAGGTGGCGTGTCGCGCGAAGACCAAGGTAAAAATCACTCATAGAGATCAAAGGTTAGAACTATCCTTGTCTGGCCTGTATCTTGACTTGCATTATAGGATTTTCAAAACCAGATCGAGGCCTTTACCTCAAAGGTCAAGGCCACCCTTAGAGGTCAAAGGTAAAACTAAGAATTGTACGGGGTGTGTCTAGAGCATGCATTATAAGATTTTTGTTGAGCCCGCTTGCGATGAGAAAGACATAGTTGTCACTATGACGGTTCCTTGTATGTGTGTGAAATAATGCGTCAGTGCGGTAGTGCGTGTGTCCGTCCGGACTGAATCTTTTCCGGGCTGTTTTTTACCATGCATAGGATGTTTAACAAAAATGCAATGAAGGTTCAAAATGATCAGGTTTGTACCAGTAACATTCTGGAAGGAAGTTTTGTTTCTCTGTAATGTAATATATGTTGAAATATATTTGACCCACTGTAATTTCAAACAAAATTGTTTTTCACAGTTTTTACAGAATCAATCACTCAAACAGATGTCAAATCTCAAGCGTAATTAAGTTTCATGATGACTAGCAAGCATAACTGCCAAACCATTAATTGTAGTATTAACAGAATGTTCGGTTCAGACCATACTTTGGCGGAAGCCAAACAATAGGCGTTTTTAGCACATTGAACGGCTCAGCCCCTCGCAGCTTCTGTGCACAGGTTTTATTTGCAACTTCATTGGATATTATGCAATTGATAAGTGAAAGTTTAGTCGAATTAAAAAAACTTGCCACATTTACTTTCAATGCTTTTGAAAAAAAACGACATTTATTATATGACTGACGTGCTTTTTACCTATATGTTTTGAATCGAATACATGTTGTCCCTGCCGTACAACATAAAATTCTTCCTTCAAGTAAGTCTCATATTGCTATTTGAAGATATTATGTAAACTTACTATGCCAGATGACATCTTGCTGTACCAGTTTATTATTATACTGTGTTGTTAATTCTGCTCTGCTATGGATCTTGTCAGATTTGTTTGCATAATAAAGTCTTCTTCTTCTTCTTCTTCTTCTTCTTCTTCTTCTTCATATTGCTCATCTTTTTGTAACGTCCTTTTTTATTGGATGAAAAGAATATTGGCAATACTCCAAAAGTTGTGTCTTTCCTCGTGAATGTCACTGATGCTGTGGACTTTTATGTGTTTTATCGGATGATAAATCGAAGGAATAGGTGCGAATTTGCTCATTATAAGTGTGATGCAGTAAAATATTCATTGTTTGTGTTATAAAATTTATGGGTTTTTTACGTTAGACAAGGTCGTGTATTAGTTACAATCTGGAAAGTATTTTATGTTCCATAATTATTGAAAGTTACAATGGGTCAAATATTTAAAAAATATGGTACATAACATTAAAATTAAAATTGTTGCTCCATTAGCCATTTAATTCTTCTGAATGCACGCCCTGGTCGACAAACCACGTTTTAAGGCCATAAAGTCAATGTTTCAACTTAAGTTAATGAAGCGATGTAGATCAATTTCGTATCATACCGCTTATTGTATACCTATTCACTTAGCGAATATCTTTTTTTAAAAAACAGCTTTTTTATTACTTGGTTTAATCAAGAATGAAATTAGAATGGTATTAGAATGGTATTCTAATGGTTCGTCTGGTACATTCAGTAATCCGTATTGGCATTAAAACATGCCACGTCAATGACATTATCTATTATTTTTTACATTTGAATATGATAACGAGTGTTTATCCGTTAACAATCCAAATTTGTATTGATATCCTTATCAGTGTCTGAAGTCAAACTCAGATTATGAACCTCCTCCTTTGAAATTATTATTGACCTTGGCAGACTCACGCGTTAAAACTGAAGATCTGTTCATACATTAATAGTGACAAAAGCATTGCAATAATTCATCTGAGTTTATTTGTACTTACTCGTAATGAGTTTTTATTATTTCATGATTTCCTCATTCGCTCATACGCTCGTAATGAAAAAACCCATGTCATACATTATTTAATTAAGGTACCAAACTACCTTGTATAACTTCAGGACGTTTATTTTCAAATCATTTTAAACTTTTGACAAAATTCTTTCAATTTCATGTTTTAATCTTATTTGTTTTTATAAAAATTAATAAAAAATACGCGGTAGTTTATGATTAAAAATAAACAATTTCAACAATACTTTGTCATTGTATAATTTTTATCAATATCAGTATTCTCACGCCGTCGATCGCGGCAATTTTAGAACCCTCTCTAGAGACAGCCACGGCGTACGGATATGGCATGTAAACGTCTCTTCCCGACGGTATATCGCCACCGGGTGATATCTTACCTACGATCCGGTCACGATGTTGTACATGTAAACTGAAAAAACATGATATTACGGGAGTGTATTTAGGTACAAAAACATAACCCAGTCGTATAAGTCTTGCCATTTCGCGCTGTCAAATTCCCTCTCATTGCCGTCCACGTCGGTCTTTGGGCAGGCCGTGCCCCCATATGTCCACCAGGAACGTACGGTCGTTCGATGAACAAATGGAGTCAAAGTAGGCATCGTCGTCGGTGTGATAGTGTTGTCACTGCCCACTGTCAACAGAAAAATGGTTCGGACATCCCCGGAACTGCGAGTAACTCAATATTGTTATCAGATTAGCAGATACGTCCATATGGTGTATCTTAATTTAACTATATGTGTCAAATCCTTTCAGGGTGTCACTCAAAATGAAACGTTTGCAGTTGCAGCTTTCAACACCAACGACCCGTCCGTCCGACAGGTAGTCCAGTACTGTAAGAAACGGCTGCTCTTTGTCGTCCCCTATCTTCACGAGCTCCAGAGTCTTATACAGCTCTAGACGCTACGGCCAATGTTGGACCTTGTTCACGTTTATAGAGTGTGTTATTGTCTTGTTTAAACCGTCTTCATTTAATGGTTGTGTTTTGGGCTCCTTTGTTCTTAAATATCGGAAGTGTTAGTTTTTAAACTTGTTTTCGTTTAATCCAAGTCTCGTTGTCATCATTCTCCAATAAAATGTTCAGTGTTTGTGATACCTTGTCTTGTGCATATGGATTAGGATGAATATTTCCGCATCTGTTCAATTCTCGCAAACGCTATTCGATATTGCCAAATGCGTGTCAAGTTTTTAGCTTAACTGAGCACTAGGGTGAGTTTTTGCTGTTGCTAACTGTCCGGCGTCCGTCCGTCCGTCCGTTTTCCGTGAATTATTGTTTCAAACGACAAAAACTTGCGAAAAACCATGACGCCTATAAAATTACGTGTGTTATATTGTTTAGTGGTCCTCTACTAAATTAATCTAAGTATGCCCCTTGGGTCAAAACTGGCCCTTCCCCGGGGGTCACAAGTTTCTAACATACGTAAATAGGGACTTATAAGGAAGATTATTTTGAAAAATTTATTGTCTGAAACTGGGCCTTTACCCATGATAATTTGCATATATCATCATACAGTGGTGTTCTATCAAATAAGTTTTACCGTGCCCCTGGGTTCAAAACTGTCCCCACCCTTGGCCACAAGTATTCTATAGAATTATATATGACCAGGTTTTTTTTTGCCTAAAAGCGCTAATCCAGACCCTTGATAGTTTGATATTTTGTATGAAGCATCATACAGTGGTCCACCACCAAGTGTTCTTTTTTAAATAAGGCCCTGTGGAAAAAATTGCCACGCCCTGGGCCACACAAGTTTCCTATATACTAATATCGGGATTATTTTGAAAATCTTACTTTTTCAAACCATATGGCCCAGACCGTTGATAAGTAGCATTATATGAAGGCCTTCTACCAAATTTGCTTATTTCCCTTTGATCAAAGCTGCCACTCTTAATGTGTCCTCCTTTCTTATTTTTGAAGCTACAGCAATGAAATTTGTACCATGTGTACTGTTTTGAAAACAAATATCAATGTTTTCCTCTGATGACTTTGACTGTGACCTTTTGATCTAATTTCTTAATTTTGTGTCCAAGCTCTGTGAGCGCTGACGTTTCATTTGAAATCGATAGCGGGCGAAAATAATTTCAAACAGTGCAAACTATCAAGTTGTTATTTTCAGTGGATTATCAATGGGTTTTTTTCACTGATAAATCCATATAAACCACCGGAAAGCATATCACATATTATCTATACCTTTTACCCATTTACTTAGTTCGATTGATACTTTATACAAGTAGTTTATGAGATAATTCTTAAGTGCCTTTGTGTTTTTTTGTTGTTGTTTTTTATCTTGATTATCTGATCATTGTGAATGGTTTACAATGTTAAAAGAATAAAAAGTCTATTTTATTTTTGTTCAATATGCTGTGAATTATCTTTTAATGTATTTTTAAGGTATCCTTTTTCATTCATGTGATTTTCATCCTTGGTGACCCCCGGAATATCAATTACAGAACTTATTTGACTAATATAACAAAAAAAGCTCATTTTTAAAATCAAAATTATTTATTTTATCAATATTTTTTAAAAGTGTTTCGGGATTGCTTTTCTAAATAAGTCTGACATGTATACAAGGACTATGTCTGATTTTACTATATTGTTTTCAACTTTTCGGTTTATCTTGAAACTCAAATATTCATCATCATCATCATTATCATCATCATCATCATCATCATCATCATCATTATCACCACCATCATCATCAGTTATGCTCTAATAGTTTATAATTTATATACGCCTAAGATATTGCACTGCGCAAAATCGTTAAATAAATAAAATTAAAGTTTCGCATTCTTCGACAGCAAAGTATTATTAATAAAGTTGCAACATTAAATTTATTAACAATAAATGCACCCACTACCATACTTTTGAAATAATACACGAACACGAAGTGCGTGTTATATATAATTTAAGTCGCTGCAACAGAATCTTGAAATCGCAAATTAAATATGATAATCTACTTATACATACAATGTAATAATACATAATGGTCTATATATTTCAATATCTATTTCTATGGAAAAGATGTTTGGATAATGTATCTCTTACATTTCCGTAAATACAATAAATGTTTTTTCAAACTTAAGTATCTTTTAGACTTTTTTGTCGTTGGTGTGTTTCATCATTTTAGAAAAAAGTTAAATTACTGTTTATTTATAACTGAGCTGGACAATTCTATTTTTATTGTATTATTTTAAACAGTTTCATTTTCCTCATTCCACTCTCACTGTTGGTCACGGCCATTCTGGAACCGTCCCTGGAAACGGTCACGGCCAACGGAAATGTCATGTCGACGTTACATGACGCCAATATGTCCCCATCGGGCGATATCTGGATGACGGAGTTTGTCTTCTCACTGCAGACAAACACGGAGTCATCGGGACCAACGCATGCGTCTCTCGGTTCCCGTATCGAGCGATCTTTTATCTTTGTGTTTTTGCCGGTCACGGTGTTGAACATGTAAACTGTGTGATCATGCCTGTCCGTAAGAACAAGTGTATCCCCATATGGTATGTAGGTACATTTACTTTCATCAATCTCATACGACCTTCCAGGAAACTTGACGTTGTCAAAGTCACTCTCATTGCCGTCCACGCCGATCATCCTGGCAGGCCTTGGGTCGCCATGAGTGTTTACTACGAATGTGCTGTCGTTCAGGTGACAGATGGAGAAGCAGTTGGTGGAAATTGTCAGCGTCTTCATCAGCGTGATTTTGTGGTCAGTACCCACTGTCAGCAGGCAGATGGTTCGGTCATTTACGGTTACTGCAATATTGTTATCAGAGAAAGAAGATACGTCATTGGGATATGTCTTACATTTATAAAATGCATCGAACCTCTTCAGTGTGTCACTCAAGATAAAACATTTCAAGTTGTAGCCATCCACGGCGACAATCCTCCCATCTGGCAGGAAGTCCAGTCCAGTAACAAACGGCTGCTTTTTGTCGTCTCCTGTCTTCACGATCTCTATGGTTTTCAACAGCTCTAGACTCACCGGCCGTTTTTTGACTTTATTCCTGTCTGTAGAGGTTTTTGCCGTCTTGATTATATCGTCTTCATTTAATGATTGTGTGTTTGGCTCTTGTGTTTTATCTATTAAAAATAATGCTGCATCAGTACTTTTTATTTCTAAAATGAATTTGTCGACTTTTAGTCCCACTTTGACGGTGTAATCATTCTTCAACAAAGTGTTCAGTGTTTGTGATGCCTTGTCTTGCGTACTCTTGAGGATGTGGTTTAGAATGAATATTTCCGTTTCCGTCCCATTCTCGCGTACGCTATCTGACATTGCCAAGAGCGTGTCCAGATCTTTCTTCAGGATTTCAGCCGCATTTCTCCTCGTATTTAGACGTTCATTTTCATATGTGTTATGGTTTGTTATTTCGCTGACAATTTGCGCCTTGGCTTTCTCAATTTTCGTAAATAAGTCTTCTTTATAAAAATCAATTTCTTTTACGATTTCTTCCACTCGCGAAATGTTGTTCAATTGATCCTCTTGGCATTTCATTATTACTTCTGAGGCAGTGATAATGAATGCACGTATCTTTTTCCTCTCATCCTCTTTCACGTTCTTAGCTATGTTTGCTATTTCGTGGATATTGTCGCATCTCCGATGACGAGGAAATGCACATATTTCACAGAACAATTCTGTATGGTCTTCACAGTGATACATAAACGCTCGTTTATGTTTGAAACACTGATCCAGTCCCTTCATATCGACTATCGGCTTGACACAGGCTTCATGGGAAGCAACGATTTGATGTTCATCTACGTTCGTTATGTATATCTTGTGTCCATCACAGCAGGCATCGCATAGATATTCCTTGCATGTATTACAGAATAATGAAGCCACATCCGACCTGTTTCGCCGACGGCAGGGCCCACACTTGCTCCCGGTCCTTTCACCGACGGCGTCACTACCAAATTCTAGAAGTGTTTCAGCTAATCCGCCGGTAGCCATAGTATTCTAGCTAAGTAACACCCCCTTTGTGTAACGGAAAGTATGACGTTTCATGTTCTCGTACAGTATTTTAAAGGTCGATTATTAGATAGCGTAACCTACTTAGAAAGATGATAAGATAAATTAAACGAAATTTCTGGCATGTAACTGGGTTGGCTTTACCAATTAAATTGTATGTAATGGGTTGCATATATTTGAATTAAAATGTAAATAATTATAACTGCGACAGAATATGCTTAATGTTGCCCATATGTGCATTTAATGATTCAATACTACTCCGTAATCACGCCTGGTAATCGCAATCAAAGAGTCCTTTAAATATTTATATCAATCTCATCTGTATCTGATCACGAGCTATAATCGCGCTCAAGGAGCACTAAAACGTTTGAAGCTGCCTCATTCATATCTATTCACGGCTGGAAATCGCACTCAATAAGTACTCAAAAAAATAAAGATCTCAGTACTAGTCAATCACGAATAGGAATCGGACTCAAGAAGTATCAAACCATTTAATGATATATTATCACACTCCCGTCACGCCTAGGAGATGCGTGCATTATAAGTATGTTTTTATATGGTAAGTTTACGCCCAAAGAAAATATCATTAAGACGATGACAACTACAAATGACAAGCCCGGTAGCCAGACAAATTGCGATGAACATGCCAAGAGGCACAAGGTCAACGCCCAACGGAATTCATAATATAAAAAGCCAAAATACAAAGCAACACAGGGTTACAACATACAAAACAACTGACTTACCACACAATAATCAGAAAATATTTATCAGCAATTGTTGAGGTTACCGTCTTTTAGAACCCTCTCTAGAAACAGGAGCCGTCCCTGGAAAAGTGTATATAGGTGCACAACATAAACCAATCATGTAAGTGCAATTTCGCGTTGTGAAATTCACTATCTTTGCCGTCAACGCCAGTCTTAGGGCAGGCCATGTCCCCAGATGTCCATCAGGAACGTGCGGTCGTTCAATGTTCAGATGGAGTCAAAGTAGGCATCGTTGTAGGTGTATTCGTGTTGTCACTGCACACTGTCAGCAGGAAAATGGTATGGACATCTCCGAAACTGAGAGTTACTCAAGATTGTTAGCAGAGTAAGCAGATACGTGAATAAGGTGTGTCTTAATTTAAATATATGTGTCACTCAAAATGAAACATTCAGCATTGACAGCGTTCAACACCAACGACCCGCCGTTATACAGGTTGTCCAGTGCTGTAACAAACGGCTGTTCCTTGTTGTTCCCTGTCTTTACGAACTCCACGGTCTCATACAGCTATACACTCACCGGCCAATGTTGGACTTAGTTCACGTTTGTAGAGGTGTTTTTGTCTTGACTAAACCGTCTTCATTTAATGGTTGTGTTTTGGGATCCATTCAATTTAAATATCGGTGGTGTTACTTCCGTCTTCATTTAATGATGGTGTTTTGGGTTCCTTTGTCCTTTTAAAAGAATGCGACATGGGTAGTGTGAGTTTTTAGCAATATTTTCGTTACGAATTAGTCCCTTATCGACGGCGTCATCATTCTCCAATAAAATGTTCAGTTTTTGTGATGCCTTGTCTTGCGTCCTTTTGAGCATATGGTTTAGGATGAATATTTCCACAACTGTTTCATTCTTGCAAACACTATTCGATACTGTCCAATGCGTGCTCACCGTCTGAGCTTTTCCTAGCGCTAACCATCCGTCGTCCGTCCGCCCGTCAGTTTACCGTCATCAATTGCTTCAAACGACAAAAAATTGCCCAAAACCACGAGGCCTATTTATTTCGGTGTGTTACATTGCCTTGTGGTTCTCTACTTAGTTGTTCAAATTATTCCCGCTTTGTCTAAACCTGTCCCTGTCCTGGGGGTCACAAGTTTCTAGCAAACCTATATAGGGAATTATAAAGGAATTGTTTTGAAATTCATCCTGTCTAAAACTGCTAGGCCTAGACCCTTGACATTTTGTTTGTATCATCATATAGTGGTCTTCTAATCGTGCCCCTGAGGTCAAAACTGGCAGCACCCCGGGGTCACAAGTATTCTATAGACTTATTTTTGTCTGAAACCGCTAGGTCCAGGCTCTTGATATTTTGAAATTTGTATGTAGCATCATACAGCGGTCCACCACCAAGTTTTCTTTTAAAAGTATACCCAGTGGACAAATCTGGCCACACCCTGGGGTTCACAAGTTTCCTATAGACTTATATCTAAGATTATTTTTTAATACTTTTTTAAACTACATGGCCAAAACCGTTGATATTTGTTATGTAGCATCATATAATGACCCTTTATTAGGAATATTCAAATCATTACCCTGGGATCAAAGCTCGCCCAGCCACCTATACCAACTTTCTTATTTTTGAAGCTACAGCAATGAAATTTGTACCATGTGTTATTTTATGAAAGCAAATATCGATGATGACCTTGACTGTAACATTTTTATCTACTTTCTTAATATTGTGTCCAAGTTCTGTGAGAACTGACGTTTTATTTGAAATTGAGAGCGGGCAAAAATTTCAAACAGTGCAAATTGTTATTTTCAGTGGAATAATATCAGTTTTTTCACTGATAAATCTCTATAAACCACCAGAAAGCATATCACAAATTATCTTTATCTTTCACCCATTCACTTTGTTTGATTGATACTTAATGCAAGTAGTTTGTGAGATAATTCTTAAGTGATTTTGTATTGTTGATTTTTATCTTGATTGTCAGATCATTGTGAATGTTTTACAATTTAATGTTAAAAGTATAAAAAGTCCATATAATCTTTGTCAATATACGGTGCATTCTTTTGTAATATATTTCTTAAGGTATCCAATGTACATTTATGTGAATTTAAATCCCCGTAATATCAATTTCAGTACTTATTTGACAAATATGACAAAAAAAGACGAAGCTCATTTTTAAATTCAAATTTATTTATTTTATTAAACTTTTTATAAGTGTCTCGGGATTGTTTTATAGGTCTTACATGTATATCATGACTCTGTTTGATTTATCTTCTTTGTTTTCAACTATCAACATCATTATCATCATCATCATCTTCCTCATCATCATCATCAGCAGCAGCAGCAGCACCAGCAGCACCAGCAGCATCATCATCTTCAAGAACATTTTCTATACTTATAATGTGAGTTGTATTTATTTTACATACGTAACCATACAATATAAATAAGTGCACTGTTTCAGGTACAACAATTAATTGCTACAGCAAACTGAAAACAAACTATTCATAATGTCCTAATAAGGAATTTTAATTATCGTACGCGTTAGTATTACTAATCTTGACAATAACATGTTCTGTGTATTACTATGTCAGTCACGGTTTTCTGGACCCGTCCCTGGTGACGGTCACAACGCGGGGGCACTTTATGTCAACGTCATATGACTCCAAGATGATGTGGTATATCCCTCAATACCATTGATATCTGAAGGTTAAAGACACATACACACGGACTCATGATGTGGTATATCCTTCAATACCTTTGATATCTGAAGGTTAAAGACACATACACACGGACTCATGATGTGGTATTCCCTTCAATACCTTTGATATCTGAAGGTTAAAGACACATACACACGGACTCATGATGTTGTATTCCCTTCAATACCATTGATATCTGAAGGTTAAAGACACATACACACGGACTCATGATGTGGTATCCCTTCAATACCTTTGATATCTGAAGGTTAAAGACACATAACACGGACTCATGATGTTGAATTCCTTTCAATACCATTGATATCTGAAGGTTAAAGACACATACACACGGACTCATGATGTTGTATTCCCTTCAATACCTTTGATATCTGAAGGTCAAAGACACATACACACGGACTCATGATGTGGTATTCCCTTCAATACCATTGATATCTGAAGGTTAAAGACACATTCACACGGACTTATGATGTGGTATTCCCTTCGATACCTTTGATATCTGAAGGTTAAAGCACATTCACACGGACTCATGATGTGGTATTCCCTTCGATACCTTTGAAATCGCAAGATTAAAGGCACATACACCGGAGCTCATTATGTATCATTTCTTTATCTGAAGGTTAAAGGCACACACATACGGGATTCGTGCACGAGTAAAACATATAGCTTAACGTCTTTTGGCAATAATTGTATATACATAACAATGAAAAAATAAAGTTTGATTTAATTTTAAAAAATACATTGTATAACTACAAGAATCTTATTTACAAAATACTCCAAGGTAATGTTCGAACAAAAAGTAATATTACTTGTACATAACATTATACAATACGCGTTTATTTATTACTGAGCTTAACAATTCTATTTCTTATTATTGTATTATTTTAAACAGTTTCATATTTATCAATCCACTCACGGCCATTCTTGAGCCGTCCCTGGAAACAGTCACGGTCAACGGAGAGGTCATGTCGACGTCACATGACGCTAATATGTTCCCATCGGGAGATATCTGGATGACGGAGTTTGTGTCCTCACTACAGACAAACACGGAGCCATCGAGACCAACGCATGCGCCTCTCGGTTCCCGTATACGGACATCGATCAACTCAATGCTCTTGGCGATCACGTTGTTGTATATGTAAACAGTGTCAGCATGCCTGTCCGTAAGAACAAGAGTATCCCGAGATGTTATGAAGGTACACTTACTTTCATCAATCCCATACGACTTCCCAGGAAACTTGACGTTGTCGAAGTCGCTCTCTTTGCCGTCCACGTCGATCATCCTGGCATGCCGTGAGTTGTAATAAGTGCTCACTACGAACGTGCGGTCGTTCAGGTGACAGATGGAGCCACATAAGGTGGACGTAATCAGCGTCTTCATCAGCGTTATCGTGTTGTGCCTGTCTATTGTCAGCAGGCAGATAGTTTGGTGATCTGCGATTACTGCAATATTGTTATCAGAGTAAGAATATACGTCCCTTGGATGTGTGTTAAATTTATAAAATGTGTCGAACCTCTTCAGTGCGTCACTCAAGATAAAACATTTCAAGTTCAACTTATCCACGGCGACGATCCTTCCGTTAGGCAGGAAGTCCAGGCCAGGAACAAACGGCGGAAACTTGTCGTCCCCTGTCTTCACGAGGTCAAAGGTTTTCAACAGCTCCAGACGCACCGGCCGTTGTTGGACCTCCTTAGCGTTTGTAGAGCCTTTTGTTGTCTTGATTTCCTCGACTACATTGAATGATTGTGAGTTTAGCTTTTGTGTTTCATTTAATGAAAATAATGCGACATCAGTAGTTTTAATTTCTAAAATGTTTGCGTTGATTTTTAGTTCTACTTTGACGGTGTAATCATTCTTCAACAAAGAGTCCAATGTTTGCGATGCCTTGTCTTGGTTCCTTTTGAGAATGTGGTTTAAAATGAATATATCCGTTTCCGTTCCATTCTTGCGAACGCTATCCGACATTGCCAAGTGCGTGTCGAGTTCTTTCTTCAGGTTTTCAGCCGCATTTCTCCTCATATTAAGACTTTCCTCTTCCTGTTTGTTATGGTTAGTCATTTCGCTGACAATTTGCGCCTTTGCTTCCTCAATTTTCATTAATAAGTCTTCCTTGTATATATCAATTTCTTTTATGATTTCTTCCACTCGCGAAACGTTCTTCAATTGATCCTCTTTACATTTCATTATAACTTCTGAGGCAGTTATAGTAGATGCACGTATCTTATCCCTTTCATCCTCTTTCACGTTTTTAGCGACCATCGCTATTTCCTGGACATTGTCACATCTACGATGACAGGAAAAGGCACATATTTCACAGCACAAATCTTCGTGGTCTTAACAGTGAAACATGAATGCTCGTTTATGTTTTAAACACTGATCCATTCCCTTCATATTGACTTTCGGTGTGATGCAGGCGTCTTGGGCAGCCACGATTTGATGTTCATCTACGTTTGTCAGGTATATCTTGTGTCCATCACAGCAATCATCGCATAGATATTCCTTGCATGTATTACAGAATAATGATGCCACATCCGACCTGTTCCGACGACGGCAGGGTTCACACTTGATCCCGATTCTTTCACCGACGGCGTCACTACCACATTCTGGAAGAGTTTCAGGAAATCTCCCGGTAGCCATAATTTTCTAGTTAAGTGCACACCCACTTTGTGTAAAAGAAAGTTCTTTATCCGACATAAATAAAATCTTTCAAAAATCAACCTTCTTTCGATTTAGAAATATTCACCTACAGATAAAATATAGATGATCGAAGTCCGTCTACTTTCGATTTAGGTATGTTCACTGTGCAGTAACGTTTCATGTACAATGTACATGTACAGTGTTTATAAAGGTCGGTTGTTAAATCTAGCGTAACCTAGATGGCGTGTAAATCGGTCGGTTTGACCAATTAAACTATGTGTGTAATGGGTTGCAGATATT
Source organism: Mya arenaria (assembly GCF_026914265.1). NCBI lineage: Eukaryota > Metazoa > Mollusca > Bivalvia > Myida > Myidae > Mya > Mya arenaria. Next base: position 54,233,034 of record NC_069136.1, on the reverse strand, counting down.
TGAATTAAAATGTAAATAATTATAACTGTGACAGACTATGCTAAATGTTGCCCATATGTGCATTTAATGATTCAATATCGCTATGTAATCATGCCTGGGAATCGCAATCAAAGAGTCCTTCCAATATTTATATCTATCTTATCTGTACCTAACCACGCCCGATAATTGCTCTCAAGGTATACTAAAACGTTTGAAGCTGTCTCATTCATATCTATTCACGGTTTTGAATCGCACTCCAGAAGTACTCATTACTTTTCAATCACGTTTAGGAATCGGAGTCAAGAAGTATTCAAACCATTTAATGATCTAGTTTCTCTATCTTATCACGCCTGGGAGACGCGTGCACAAAGATATGTTTTATATCGAAAGTTTACGCACAGGAAGAATATCAATAAAATAACGGCAACTGCAATGACAAGACCGAAAACCAGACAACTTAGGATGAACATCCTTGAAGGCACAGGGTCAACGCCCGACGAAGATCACAATATAGAAAGCCAAGGTACAAAACAACACGGACATACCACATACAAACAACACAGGCATACCACATACAAACAACAAATGCATACCACATACAAACAACACAGGCATACCCATACAAACCCACACAGGTATATCACATACAAACAACACAGGCATACCACATACAAACAACACAGGCATACCACATACAAACAACACGGACATACCACATACAAACAACACGGACATACCACCTACAAACAACACAGGTATACCACATATAAACAACACGGACATACCACATACAAACAACACAGGCATACCACATACAAACAACACAGGCATACCACATACAAACAACACAGACATACCACATACAAGCAACAAAGGCACACCACATACAAACAACACGGACATACCACATACAAACAACAAAGGCAAACCGCATACAAACAACACAGGCATACCAAATACAAACAACACGGACATACCACCTAAAAAAACAACACAGGCATACCACATATAAACAACACGGACATACCACATACAAACAACACGGACATACCACATACAAACAACACGGACGTTCCAAACAATGCGGACATACCAAATACAAACATCACAGACATAAAACATACAAATAACACAGACATACCACATACAAACAACACGGACATACCACATACAAACAACACAGGCATACCACATACAAACAACACGGACATACCACATACAAACAACACAGGCATACCACATACAAACAACACAGGCATACCACATATAAACAACACGGACATACCACATACAAACAACACAGGCATACCACATACAAACAACACAGACATACCACATACAAGCAACAAAGGCACACCACATACAAACAACACGGACATACCACATACAAACAACAAAGGCAAACCGCATACAAACAACACAGGCATACCAAATACAAACAACACGGACATACCACCTAAAAAAAACACACAGGCATACCACATATAAACAACACGGACATACCACATACAAACAACACGGACATACCACATACAAACAACAAAGGCAAACCGCATACAAACAACACAGGCATACCAAATACAAACAACACGGACATACCACCTAAAAAAACAACACAGGCATACCACATATAAACAACACGGACATACCACATACAAACAACACGGACATACCACATACAAACAACACGGACGTTCCAAACAATGCGGACATACCAAATACAAACATCACAGACATAAAACATACAAATAACACAGACATACCACATACAAACAACACGGACATACCACATACAAACAACACAGGCATACCACATACAAACAACACGGACATACCACATACAAACAACACAGGCATACCACATACAAACAACACAGGCATACCACATACAAACAACACGGACATACCACATACAAACAACACGGACATACCACATACAAACATCACAGGCATAACACATACAAACAACACAGACATACCACATACAAACAACACGGACATACCACATATAAACAACACGGGCATACCACATACAAACAACACGGGCATACCACATACAAACAACACAGGCATTCCACGTACAAACAACACAGGCACACCACACACAAACAACACCGCTTTGGAACAGTCAGTTAAACTACTTGGTAAGTACTTAACCTCGCACTTAAAATATTTAATTTACTACTAATAGATTGAAAAGGGTAGGTTAAGCAGGTCGATTCTATGCCAATGTGTGTGGTCACTTAAGTTTTACAGTTTACCATACGTCGTTTATTTAAGATATAAACAGGAAAAGGTTTTCACAGTCCTATGAAGTACGTATATGGGATTAGATGTGGGACTATAAACTAAATCTCGATCGCTATAATTCAGCAGATTTCACCATTTCAAGTGCGCACTCTGGAAAATGTCTTAGGTAAGAGCCTCAGGAAATTGCAACACTTAGAACGATATAAGGACGCCCTGATAGGAAATAAGGATACAACCGGGATAATTATTCTTTTTCGAAGGCAAGGCAGTATTTCAACGAGAATGCGCAAAGTTTACAGACATGGTGGACAAACCCGACCACCCGGGCGTTCATTAGAAAAAGTTCCCTGATACGCCTCTCTAGGCAATAGTAGATCAAGTAAACAAAAAGGCAACTCATTGATTGTGATGTTTATTGTCTTTTTCCATTCTTAACATAACGGTCCGGATACACTAGATTACTTAAGATTACAAAAAGATGGGAAAAGCTAAACGGATAAGATGGTTATAGTGTCTTTTACAATGTAGAAAATACTTGTAGAGATACTTTCAATTCTTTTTAGTACTTTGAGCAGCAAAGTAACACTAATTTATGGTCCATGTTAATTTTGAAGATCTAACTTTCTATTTTGTCTTCCCTCCCGTCGTTGTTGGCCTAAAATTTAGTGTATTTTTCTTTGTAGACGGCTGATGGGCGACGAGCACAATAAAACGCACCGACGCCAACCAAAAGGACGCATACAATCGCCATTAATACAATAAGCGCCGTTTGACCCGGAGTAAGATCCTCAATCGAACGGTTTATGGCATTTTGTGGATTAGAGCAAGTGACGTCATCACACATTGTGTATGCTTCAACTTCGTAATCGTCAGACGGATCCGTCCTAAGGTTGCCGCTCTCTATTTCTTTGATCACGTACTTGTAGATAGAGGATAAACTGCTGGATTCGATGCCAAGGTCATTTTCACTGTAGTGTAGGTCATACTGTTCCCTTGACAAAACCATGACGTAAACTGACGAAAACTCGCCCTCATCAACGCTGCGCTTTTGTTTGCTGCTGTCTTTTAGATGAAACGTGATAACCAAATACTTGTCAATGCTGAATTTTGCTCTTAAGGCGTTTCGGATACGCTTACCAATGATAAATGGGAGTTTGGGTATAAATTGCATTATTCGCTGCCCGATCCGTTTCAGTTTTAGGCGAAGTATTTTATACTTCGAAACATCCCAGCCACACTTTTCAATCAACTCTGCTGCTGCATCGGCAAGGGCTTCATTTGATTCTTCGCTACCAGACAACCATGTCTGTTTAGTAAGTGCAATTTTCACAATTCCCATAACCTTGATCCAATTGTCGAATCCAACGTCGCAAATCTTTGGAGCGTAGGGTGATGGTTCCGCATAGCAGCGTTTATGTAAGTCGAATGTGACCTGTTTAGCTTCTGTACACTCAGGCTGGATATACGGCCGGAAAAACGGGATCATGGACTTCTGCAGACATTGTCGTACCTCGCCGACCCATGTTCGACCAACCGCGTCCAGTTTTTCGGTTCCTTTTGAAAACAGTCGGCACCAGCGTTCACCCGCATCTGCAACGAAGGCTGCGCCATCTTCGTCGGTACAGGGGAACTGACCCTGGGGTCAACGTAAAACTATTATTATTTCATTTCAAACAGTAACATAAGCCTAAATGATCCAAAATAGGTTGTTATTAAATTATAAACTTGGTAGTGAGCTTATTTTAACAATTTTAAATAAAAATAAATTGCTTTGTGTATGCGATTCGAAACGAACGGAACGGAAAACGTTAATGAAATCTTACATAGACAACAAATCGTTTGAACACATGTTGTTTCTTAAGAAAACGAAGAAAACGAAGCTGATGCTAATTAATTAATCATTTCGATTTTAATTCAGGTCATCTAACCGGCTCACTAGAATACAACCTTATTGGCTGATACATCGTCAACGCAAAATCTGACGCAGGGAGTATGTATCGGATGATTGGCTAAAGATGGACCATTGATCACGCGCGAAAGTTGACAGTCTTAATGATAAAGTCTACTACTTCATGCAATTTCATTGGCTGAAAATGTTGTTTATTTTCTAAAAATATGGTAGAGGTAAAGTTATTGCAATTTGTATTTTGTTCATTATGCAATCGGAAATGATATGGCCTGCAATATTCCAAAACAATTTGTCTGTTCGGTATATGTTTTACATATTCATACCTTCCTTCACATAAAACATTTCCAAAGGATAGCTACAAAATACAATGGGTTTAATGTCGGAAGGTACAAACCGACATTCAACTATGGAAGGTGATGGAACCTTCTAGCATTATCCCCGTCGGCAACCATGTTATACTTCATAAAAACCGTGGAACAATTGACTGACAAAATGAAATCTAGTTTAAATGAATATGCATCAGGCAGGGGAGACAACTGTTTTTCCAATGAATTCGCATGATACAATGAAATGTTCTTTAATAACCGTGTACTGTCAGAAGCCTCCATGGCCGAGAAGTACGTACATGTATATACTTTTTGTGACCTTCAGTTATATGATATAAGATATTTTATCTAAAATTAAAACAAATATAACTCAAATAATTTTAAACTGAGTTGTATGTTCCCTAAAAAGGTAACAAACTTAAAAGCAAACGTGAACGTGTTAAATTTAAACTTTACGCACAATCAGGAGACCAAATTAGAAATAAAAATAAATGACAATATATCGTCAAAATTATACACTTAAATAGTTATTTTCTTTTTAAGACTAACGGAAAATGTACTAATGTATATTCTGTACGGTTACAATAACGAAAAAAATACATTTTGAGGTTATGAGGAAAATAGTTTGAAATATATATAGAAATCGGCGTATTACACTATTGTTGCTACGTGCAGATTGTTGGAGGTCATGGCGGATAGCAACGGACAACTGGTAGTTCATAGGCTGAAACTGCAGGTTGTATGCTAAGATGATTTAGAATACGACCTGCATGTACCGCCAAGGATAAGGCAATTATTAAGGGCTGGGCTTAATCATTAAAAAATTAATGGGTGGGTGTTGATTGGTCCGCCTAATGCCACTCGTCCAAATCACACTCCCTGTGTCAGATTTTTCCATGACAATGTGAAAGCCATTGCGGTTGAATTCTAAGTCAGTTTCCTGAAGTAAAATCTTAATGATACAGAAAGGCTCGTTCGCTACGCTCGCCCCGAGCATTCTTAATCATTAAGATTTAAATTCATATTATATAACTATTACATCAAATGCGTTTGATTCAATTCGGGATTTCTTAATATGCAATATAGTTGTATTCACCTGTAGACATTCTTTAAACCAGGAGCAGTCCTCATTGTCCGGGCTGTAACATCGGTCCGGCAAACTGGTCACATTCCTCTCCACTGATTCAGGATCACAATCGCACAAGCCAGCTAAAATTCCAAATGATTATTTAAAATTCACAGTTAACCAAAACTAAACGACAAATCATCATACATATTATTACTAAATCAGTTAATCAGGTTTTAATGTTTTCTCTTACTGTAATAACACTTCCCAATTTTTTTTACACTTATCTGCATAAGTGTTCGTTTTGTCTTTTCGTAGCAACGCTGATAAATTGCGCTTTTTAAAAAGTAAATAGATGTTCTTACTTAGTGCAATTCCAGCATACTTTAGCTCATCTTTACACTTATAAAGACAATACGTGTCTGAGTTTGGACATTTCCGGTTTCCTCCTGACGCCGACTCGATGTAATCGCCCCTCACACATGCCGCCCACTGACGCCTCCCCACGAGCGTACCCAGGAGCCCAGATCTCACACATACCGCTGCTCCATCGGGTCCATTTTCGGCGTCACAGTTTGATTCGACGCTTGCCCCAAAGGCGAACGATGCAAAAAGTGTTAAAAACACTTTGGATACTAAATTAGGCTTCATCGTCTGTATCTGGTATTTCGTTTGTGTATTTGTTTTTGTAAGTCTCTCCTGCTGTATATGAGCTACTTGGTAGTTTTCAAACGCAAAAGCAACCGTTCCACATACGTGCGCTGTAATACATTATGTATTCATATATGACTATGCACACTTTATTGTCCAGTTTCATACGTCAGATTGTTTATGAAACCGTTCGATGTGAATTATGTATGTAGATTGTTATAATTAATTCAAGCCATAGTTTGGTTCATGTGAGATCAGCGTTGAGTTCAATTAAAGCACACATTCTGCTGAGGTTAGATATTGAGTTCATAACAATACAGCGCCACCTTCATCGGTCCTTCATACATATAAAAATATTGCCTATTAGCAGTGTTAGCAAGTGCCTTAAAACCTTTGACCTGGTAACCGACCCTTGAAATACATGATCCATAATCAAATTCGACCTATATTTTGTGGGGACACATATTTTGGATAAGTGTTATGGTAATACATTAGAAAGAAATTGTTGCTTCTTGCGAGTACCTTTTTCTAATAATTAACCAATTGGTATGCATGTTTACACATATGACTTGAATATATGATTTGACCTGACTTTGCCTAGCATGACATAGAAACACAATATGGCCAAGTTGCATAATTATTTTATGAAATAATGCCCCAAGAGTGTTAACATACAGACTGTTGATAAAGTTGAAGGTTAACATCCAATCTAAGCTTACTATTTTTGTTTTGGAATATATTGCTCAGTTAATGCTAACTTATTAAACCTTTAAGGAAAAACATTGTGAATTTAATAAGTAATAACTATTTCTTATGTTGAAACATCTACTTAAAGTAACTAATTTGGTTTAATATAAAAGGATATGTTATGAATAAGATTTTTTTGAGAAATAGGGACCTGGGGAGCTAAACACCAAGGTAGCTTTAGCCACAGTGACAGCCTTCCAGCGAAAACTGTAACCAACCCCGATCATGACAAATGGCTGAAATATACATCGTATGAAGAAAATAATTATTATTTCAAATGTTTATGATATATGTGACTAAATATGTGCACAAATACAGCTGGTACCGTTTCTGATTTTATTGAACATACGTTATATTCACAAATTTCAAATGAAATAAAAATATATAACAAAACAATAAGTGCTGTACAAATTTCAATAAAATGCTAAAATGCATAACATAAAACCCATAATCAGCATGTTGCGGGATAAGTATGACGATTTTATGATTAGAGCTTCTTTTGTGTCAAGCAACGTCAAATAAACTTAGATATGGCTGATTGTTCAGAATTTTGTTGAAGCTAACAATACTATATATGTAAATGTTAATAAGGTCAATGCTGTCAACGTCAACGCTGTTTATGTCATTGTTGTAAATGATATCACTGTAAACATTATCATTGTTAGCAAGAAAACGTTGTCAACATTATTGTTGTTAACTTTCACATCTCTTATATAACTAAAATGGACTAATTTCTGATTGACAGTATATCTACAAATGTTTGAGACACCTATTTTAGCTGAACTTGTTTTATCTAAACATATGAGCATGTTGCAAAAAAATCACCTTAACACCAAGTTAACAATGCTAGTGTTAACAACGTTGTTCATTTTAACAGTACTGAGCTATTGGCCCATTTTCTAACTAATAATACTTTAATTAACTTTGAGAAAAATTACATTTATAAAAAAATTATAAGGAGCAGTATCGTCACATATTTTATCCCACTTATGGACAGCTTAAAGCAAAAATGCGAGCAAAATCTTTTGTTAAAGGTATTATTGGAACACAAAAATACTTTAACAAATAGTCATTATTTGGTAAAAACTTGTGACATATAATTTCCAGATAATTACAAAATCAAAATACCTGTTATTATATGTTAAGTATATGACAAATCAACATGAGAATTCACATACTCAACAATTTTTTGGTGAGGTAAAAGTTATATTTCTAATTCAACGCGATATTATACCTGTATTTATCATTTCAAATCATGCTCCACTTCCCTTAACAACAATTAAAACCAGTTTATTAATATTAATAAAATAAATAAATCAAACAAACTTGAAGTAACTCTTATGTGACATAAAATTTCAATATAATTGCAAAAAAATACACTGACAATAATTCTTCAAAACAAATGCTCATTTCAACACAAATATCACAGTATCAAGATATATTTCCAGATATAAGTCTGGGTGTCCCCATCAAGTCGTCATTAAAGGACAGTTCCTGCGTCCACTCATACAACTTCCTCGCCTCCCGCTCCCATTGGTCGCCCTCTTCCCCATATTCACCTGTTATCCCGTACTTGTCGAAATAATCCTCAGGCTCCTCTGATACTGCTGTCTGTCCCCGGGAGTCCAGCACGTCCTCCTGAGGAATATAAGGAATAAAATCAAGGTGCTTAAAGATGTGCTTTATGGGATTAAATTAGACAATTTATCTTATACCTTATACACCTTAAATTAGGGTCTGTGACGTTAAAGGAGTACAGATTAATAGCAAAATTGACTCAGATATGTTGGAAACTTGAAAAATTCAATTGAAAAATTCAAATAACTAATTCGTTTTTACCCAATAACAATTTTTATTGTAGGTATCTTAGTTACGCTAATGACATTATGAACATCATTAGTATTTCTATCGTAATGAAGTTTAACATTTAAATTTTTAAAGACCAACAATTTTCAATTACAACATCAATGCCATCCAATTTGTTATCTTAGACATAAAGACAATAAAACTACAACGTTATTAAAAGTAATATACAAATCATGACTTTTCAGAAAATTATGGAAGATTCCTTTACAAGAAACACAATAATTTCATAATTAGCTTAATAATAGAAAAACATCAATTTAGAAAATCCCCTATCCCACCTTTATAACACTGTTATTTCCATGGAAAACACAAATACATATGTCCTTCAACAAGAAAATTATGTCCATACACCACAGAAATATATCATTTAAATTTTACAAGCACAGAATTCTCAGTTTGCACTTTGTAAAATACAGAATTATGTCCCTTTCAAAATGCAATTGTGTCCTTCAAAGCATAATTTCAATTTTAAGTAAAACAAAACAATGTATTGCATCCCTTTACAACTTTAGCGTGAGTCTTACAATATTTATGTCCCATATTAAAAAATACTGTATTCTTTAACAACATAACTAAATCCCTTAGGAAAGAATTAAGTCCCATTTCAAATGTTATTTTCCCTTAACATTGAAAACAAAGTTGTTTTAAAACAAAATTAAGCCCCTTTACAAGAGATATAAATCAACCTTTCCAACATAATAACAATAATGTCCCTTGACAAGAGTTTCATCCCTTTACAGTGATACTGCCACCAGTCTTACCTCCCTTAGAGCTAACAGAGGCAACCTTACAGTGAGGGTTGACTCATGCTGTGTAAATGTTAAATACTGTTAATATTTAGTTAATTATTCTCAATGAACACTGGAAAATTCACAATATTTTATCCTTAAAAAGTTTTTGATTTTATCATTAAAACACATTAGTCAATATATTTTTTTTTATTTCTGATTTAACAACTTTAATAACATGGCCAGTGTTCAATCAAAAAGTTGTTACATTTTCCAGTGTTCAACATCAACTATAGCTACTACAAAATTCAATCAAGATCATTTATTCATAAAACAAGTTATAATACACAACATACTAAAGTAACAAATTTCAAAACAAAAGAGTTGCATTCACCAAGAACTGTAAGGAACGTGAACCACACCTACTACATTTACATTGCATATAATAAATGAGGGTCTGAAACCTACATACATCTGCTAGTGAAAAAAGTGCTATGAAATAGTTTGTTTTTATGATTGTTTGAATGGGGTCATTTTATCAATGTGCGTATGGCAAAATACCAGTAGATAAAAAAAAATCAGTTATAAATATGTAACCTATTTTAATAGTACATAAAAAATCATATTCTACATGTTTACATACTGATTATGCTAACCTCATTCCATAATTTCTATGCCAAATTGTGGCTTCACTTTTATGGCGTTGTTTATTTCATTTCTAAGTCAAAACGCATTGTGAAGTGGGGGGGGTTGTCTTCTTATATGATTAGTAAACTATAAGGTCAATGTTAAAATGGAAATTAAATGTTTTCATTGTAAAATCAAATAAACTTGGTCTGAACTCATAAATCAAACTATACCTTTCAAAATGTTTCATTTCTACTGAGAAATATTGTTTTGAAAAAGTTACTGTTCAATACGACTGTTGAAAAGATCACCCCATAATATGTCTCATCTCAAATAGATAAAACTGCCGTCCCCTCCATTGTTTTTTCCAAATCCACATGTTACTATAAAACAAATTAATATTCTGCTATAAGATAAGGTTCTTAGCTACCAAGTTACCCACCCTATCCAATCCATACATCTTTCGCATCTTCATGGCACGCATACGTGCCTGCTTGGAACGTCTACCAGATATCTGACTCTGTATTCCAGACATCTTTGACTTTGGTGTGGGCATTGGTACATCTGGGCTCCTAAAGTGGAATAAAACATTAATTCTCAGACTCACACTTATGCACCAGTCAATTGTAACCATGGCCTCCCAAGGTCCCAGGGGTATACCGGGGATAGCCGGGGAAATGGGCCATTTAGTTTTTACCTTCCAGGTGGCCCCGCAGTGCCAGGTGAATGCAGTGGTTTTGTCTTCGCAAAAATATAGCAGGGAATGGGCCTAACCTAGGATCCCTGGGGTGCGGGGTTATATGGCGGAGATTTTACCCGGGATTGGCTGGACCGAAAGTCAAAGTCCACGCTATTCCCCGGACCTGGGAAGCTGTCTGGTTACAATTGACTGGTGCATTAAGGGTGTTTGTAAACATGGGCCCTAGTCTTTCGGCTATATTTCTCCATTCTGGGTACTTTATTTTTAAATATATATATCAAACTAAACATTGTTTTACATGGGAAATTGAAATGATTTTCATATCTTTAATTTGAAATGAATGTTTCATGAACACATGTACTACAATAAAAAAGCCTTCCCTTAGCATAATTATACAACTATCAAACAAATGAAAACACCAATTGCGCATTTGCTCCAGAAGACTTTAAGATTTAAACTTCTTAGACAAAGTTTGATTAGCTCATTATGTTTTAAATAGCTTCCAAAAACAATATTGCATGAATTTGTATTTTTCTTACCTCATTTCTGTGACAGCCCTGATGTGTTGTATCTGTATATCTTGTGTTATAGGCCGTGTGACCAGCAGGGGTATTTCATCCCTCAGTCGGGGGGTCATCCGGTGGTTGTACAGGAAGTCTATGATGTCGTAGAATACTGTGTGTCGTGGTAGAACTGAAATAACACATACGAACATAAATACAGGTTTCAGTTGTTGTTTTTTTAAATATCTTAAGCATAACAGATTTAAACATAATATTTCAACAAGCAAAGTCACAGACATATAAACCATGTCCTTAGCGAAATCAGTTGCCTGAACCTTATTCTATAAACCAAAACATAGGGTGGGATAGAACTTTAAAGAATAATAAAGAATCAAATTTCAAGGGTTGTAACTGAGATCTTTAATTCTTACCATCCAATGTAAGTTTCCTCCAGTAGTTTTCTTTGCCTCCCATTTTGGCAGGAGTCTCATCTATATTAGTTAGATACTGAAAAATTAACAGAAGGATTAGGGTTTTCGCCAGGGTTTAAAAAAGGGCAGGGTGCTGCTGAAGAGGGACTGGGTGCTTAGAGGGAGAGTCTCAAGGGCAAATAGTATCAGGCTGTGAAGAACATAATGAATTTGACAGAGAATGATAGAAATTTTGTTTGATTAATTGGTTTCAAATTTCAACTGCCAAATTTGTAAACTTTTTATGTATTTTTAGTCAATTTATGGTTTTTAATCAAAAGATATATATGATTGTTTGAAGCATTTAATTCTAAAAAGGTTATAGCTAAATGGATATGTGAGAATTCATTACATAATTGGCACAAACTTTATTGAAATTCAATTCAGCTTTAAGATTCTTTGATTTCATGAGGTAATAAGACAGGGTGTCCTCACATGACATATCATATGGAAACCTGTTCATATAAATAGGTAATTTTTAATAGCATGGTTTATATCACTTTTCCAATTGCTATTATGAAGCATAAATAAGAGACGGTAATTGTTTTGTCTCAACGTAAGATCATGATATGTTTCACTGAGAAAGCACCAAAAGCTATATTTCAACAAGTGAAATACTTACTTTTGGTAAAATATATTGCCATCTTAATAAAAAAACTGTTTTTGTATCAATATGTTCAAAGGCTTAAGGATCAGTATGTACAAAACTGGAGGGAAAATGTTTTCTCAAATAGAAAATTGTTTCATTATGCTAACTTTAAAAATAAATATGAAGTTGAAAAATATGTCTATGTTATAGATATTAAAAAAATAAGAAGCTGTTTTGCAAGATTTATGAGTTCATGTCATAATCTCATGATAGAAAAGGGAAGGCATTATGGAATCGATAAGGAATATCGCTATTGTCTATATTATGAATGGATTGTAGAAGACGAATTTCATTTCCTACTTGTTTGTCCATTGTATTCAAGTATACGTGTTAAGTACATACCACGTTTGTATTACGACTATCCAACATTACAAACATTCTACAATCTGTTGTAATGTCAAAATGAATTGATTATACAAAATACAGCTTTATTTGTATACCATGCTTTTAATTTGCGAAATAAATATTTTACAGATAATGGTATAAGCACCTGATAATATTCATACACTATCTATATAATTATTAAGTTTAATACCTTGTTCTGTTAGATATGTGTATGTTTGGCTAATATTGTCATGCTTAAGTTTGAATTTGAATGACCAGTTATACCTGTTGGAATGATATATGTATTTGTTGCACAAATGATTGGATGGGAGGCCATATATCATAATAGATATCTATCTATCTACACTGAAACCAACAAATTGTATTTTTATTAAATACTTAAAAGGGATCTTAAATAACATTTAATCATAGTTTTTAAGAAAAGCGTGTCAAGTTGTGTGCAAACTAAACATCATTTCCTGTGTCGGTGTCATTGAAATTGCGTCCCAGATCTGTGAACACTCAGACATTAGATTTGAAATTAAGGGCAGCCTAAAATTTCAAAACAGTGAAAAATATCACAATGTTATTTCACTGTTTGAAGCTGTGAAGTATTTTATTTTCACTGATAGATCTCTATATACCACCGATAAACATGTAATAGATAAGGGTTATTTGTGATTTAGTCTAAGCTCTAAGTCTCTAAAGAGTGCTCAGGCTTTCAAAATGACCAGGCAGCCGTTTATAAAACCCGGCAATTAGTGTCGGCCCATCCAGCTACTTTTTTGCTTCTCTTTTGAAACCTGATGTGGGAGGTCCCCTAAACCCCAGCCTATTTTCAGCATTTATCCAGCTACTTTCAGACAAAATGAAACCCCTGATAGGAAAAAATATTTTCAGCATATTTTAGTAGAATACAACATAAAGGTTGCGATATCAGCTGTTAGATTATGTCCTTACTTGCATATAGTCCTTGAGTGTGGTGACATCAATCTCATCAGTGATTTTATATTTTTTCTGGAACATGACATCCTGAAGCATTTGGTTGTAAAACTGCCGGTTCCCCATTAGTCTCAGTGAGTCTTCTGCAGCCTGGAAGTCAACATTTACACTTCAAGTCACTGGTTTTATTAGCTCATCTGTTTTCCGGCAAAAAGAAAATCAGGTAACCTCATAGCCTTGGTGTTGTTATTGGTGTCAACATAGTACATTAACTTTAACCATGGCCTTGACTAAAACTCATCAAGATTTTCAAATGAAACTTGGTACACATGTTGCCAGAGACAATACATACATGCACAGCAAGGCCCATAATTCTGACTTTAAAAATAATTGAGTTCTGCCCGTTTTCTTACTGAAAAACATCAGACGAGCTTACTATGCTATTGTTTTACTCTATATCACAGGGGCTTTTTTTTTATCTTCTCCTCATAAAATTCCTTTGCAATTATGCAGCGGTTCTCATAAATTCAATTCTCTTACAGGATTTCAAGCACTTTTTCTACGTAAAAAAAGCCTAAAAACTTTAAAACTCTTGGGCAAAGAAGTAAATATAAGGGAAATTTAATGTTGTCACCAAAAAATCACCACATTAATTTGACACAACTGGGATTACTTCTCTTACCCCAGAAGCTGGTTTTATGACACGTTTCCCACTCAGGTACTTCACCCCTTTACCGTCAGAGTGTATGAAGACCTTGAAGAAAATCATGGGTGGAAACTCTCCACCTCCAAACCTGGAAAATACACATGGTATGATCAGACATTGCTGACACTATTACTTGTAGTAAGAACACTAATTATTAAGGTTTCAGTAAAATATCACTGCTATTTACACTGCAGTAGCCACTGCAGTGAAAGCATTATTTTTTATATTTCTTGGCTCTAATAATTCTGATGTAAGTTTTTGTTGTTCTTTCACTTGTGATCACAGAATATTACAAGTATTCCTTTCTGTAATCAGTCTGTAAAATGAATTTTGATCTGGCCCTTCTTGAATATCCTCAATATTTTCACTGCTGTTTTAGACATTATGGTTCCTATCTTACTTTTGAAATGTAAGGTTGCAAATTGTGATCATTATGCCTAGTTCAAGTTTTTTGTAATGAGATTACAAGATGACCTCACAATGTTATGCTTCTCACACGATTTTCCATTTCACAACAATTTTATAAAAAAAAATTGAATTTCAACAGAAAAAGATCAAAATATATACTTCGATCATGATCACAGGAAATATAATAATTTGAAAATGTAATACATTGCTTTCTGTAATCACCTGGTGAAATAAATCTAACAAATATCCTCTACATTGTTTGTACTAACATTTTTCAACTGAAATGCTAGAATGCATTTGCTAAAATCACACTCAATTTTATTTTCCTTTAATAAAAATCAGCACTGGTGTCTGGATAGCGAAAACCAAGTGCCATTTGTTGGGCTTAATCCCACAACCTCTTGGCCGAGACACTGACACCCATATAACTAGACTACTCTCAATGCTATAGAATATTTTTCACACATATCATCCCTAATTCATAAATTTATATACTTGATTATTTGAAATTAAAGAATTTCCCTTTCCACTCCTGACTTCTTTTGTCTTTTTAAACCTTTCACACCTAAGGTCAAATCTTTATCCTCCCTACCTAAAGCGTACTCGGACCTCGCTGCATCTGTCATTCATAAACTCCGCCTCCTTTGGTGCCACTTTCCTCAGAATCTCACTGGACATAGAGTTCTCCTGTAAATCATTACAATGTTAGGTTAGCTTCAACTAATTTATTTAACAATGATTGTGTTAAGTCACTCTTGTTGGCACAATGTTAAGCGAGGGTTTGGTCATGTATTGAAGAGGAAATCAGAGTACCTGGTGGAAACTCACTTGTCTGGCTTGTTGACCACAAACCAATAAAGTCAAACCAAGGACACCTTGGTGAGAATCCAATGTGCTAACCAGACAACCAATGTTAAAATGAATTGCTTACCCTTACAAAAATGTCATCTTGATTACTCAGTACATGACATACAGTTAATTAAGGCTAAATGCATACCAACAACTGATGCATACCATTACTAACATAACAAAGTGAACATTTTTGTTTTTCAACAGTAACACTACAATTTTGACCATTTTACCAACTGCAAAGGGATTTTAAAATTTGAGATTGGCTTAAAATCGACATTCAAAGGAAACAAATACCCACTAAAGGGAGTTTCTTACATATTATATGTTGGCAACAAATTGTTGAATTCAAGCATTTTGTCACATTTTAAATAATAATTGAACACAGAGCTCTAAAATACCAAATTAATATTGTTTGAAGTTTGACCCTTCTATGAAGTGTAAACGTATATTGTGCAATTTTATTTGTGAATCTATCTACTTTTAAAAGCATAAATTTAAGTTACTGAAAGCTATGTTTATTTTACAAGATCAAGTTATTTCTCTGCAGGGTCATGCAGGGATACCTACAGCTGCACAGAC
The DNA here is from genome assembly GCF_026914265.1 of Mya arenaria. Taxonomy (NCBI): domain Eukaryota; kingdom Metazoa; phylum Mollusca; class Bivalvia; order Myida; family Myidae; genus Mya; species Mya arenaria. Next base: position 54,216,752 of record NC_069136.1, on the reverse strand, counting down.
AGCATGTTTCAGCAGCTTGAACATCTGTCGGTCACGATAGCCAATCCACGCTTTCTCAACAATGGAGGCTGCAGCTTGCCGTATTATTCTAAAGAAGAATTAACATCCATGCATTGAGAATTAATAATGGTTTCACATTGTTATTGAAACTTGCAATCATTTTTATGAAATTTAAAGAAAAAAAATATAGAATTTAATCTCATCTGAAAACAATTATTATAATTAAACTTACAACATCGAAGCAATTATAAGTGCTAAAGAAAAAAAGTTCAACATTATACTAACAAGACTTAAAGTTAAGCATTCATCTCTCCACTTTTACACTTAGGCTTCCAAGAAGATTTTGTTCAGTAAACTAAGGTATTTTTACATTGACCAGGGTATTTCACTGACCGTCTTTAATCATTTAATTGCAGGACTTTTTAATGGCTTGTTTTAATTTTTAAAGCTTTCTAATTTTAATTAACTCAAGGAAAATTAAGGGGAGTTATTCCCCGCCAGAGGATATGGCATGTATGTACATGCATACAATTAAACAAAACCATTACTAGATTTTGTTCATTGTAATTGTATACGGTAAGCTATAATTGCAATTTCGCTTACTCTCCCTCTGAGACAGGGGGTTGTCGAAGGTGTTTCCCCGGACTGGGAGTACGTCTCTCTGGGACCGGCCCCACCACACTGATGGGTGTGTTTGTGGCATGTCTGTACTGTCCAAATTCCTGGCCCTCTAAGGTGGCAACAAATTCGCCAGTCAGTTGAGGAGCAGACGGAGATTTCCTGACTGGATCATTCTGTGAAAGATAAAACAAAATACTTAACAAGTCTCATAATTATGTTCTGATATCTAAATACATGTATAACATGTGATTTAGTTTACAACATAAGCATTTAACGATATGATAACATAATTTATATTATTATAAAGATGAATTTATTAAACATTGTTGAACTCAACTTAAATGACCATGGTCATTTAAGTTGAGTATGTCCAAATTAAGTATCAAATTAACTTTGTGATGTAAGTACTATTATTACTTTTTATTAGTCTAATATATATGCCTGCAGAATGACTGGTTCCACGTTCAATCCAAGCACTAACTCTTTGTTTCACTTCAATTATTCAACAGATCAATTTATGAATGCACAGTGACTTTATTCTACTATTATCCTATTTATGAATGACCTAACCTGTGAATGTGTCGGTGTTTTACGACGAGATGACCCCGGACTGGCCGCCTTTTTCCTCTGCTCATCTATGGTATGAGCTGATGGAATTTTAACATTTATGGAGGTCTTGCTGGTAGCACTCTTTGCATCATAACTTTTGCCTTCTGGGGAGTCTGAAGGGGAAACATGACATCAGTAAGTACAAATTTGATTGTCATACCAGTTCTGTTAGTTACAGTCATATGGGATCAGCACTGTGCACATTTTTTTACTCCTAGTTTACTGGTATTGGGAGTAAAATAAAGAGTGCCTTAATTGACTTTATTGTTCAATGGTGGGATCAGTGTTAGGTGTGTTTGTAAGAATCAGCCGCCCGTCAAGGCCGGGTAGATAGTCTAAAATAATAGATGTGTTATACGGGATTCTTCCAATCCCTAACGTCTAAACGGGTTTGTGCAAAAACCGGGGGTGTTTGAAAAATATTGAAATTTTATAAAGTGAAGTATTTTATGGTTGAAATTGATCATAAAGGTTTATATTAATACTTTACCATGTAAGTGAAATTTTTTGCACAAAACAAGCTTTTAATGCATTAAAGCACATTCTTTACCTTTCCAATAAAACGAAGGTTGACTGACATAGACAACAATTATGCCAAGAGGAACAACTTGACCCAATCGTTATAACTTGGCCACCTCCTACAAACTTCGAGATAGACCTCGTAAATACAATCTTAACAACTCGGCCTTGGCCGAAATGTTCTGATTGTTTTAAAATTGTGCCCTAAGCCTTGCAGGTGCCCTTCATGTATATATTGTTATGTTTTGACAGAATGAAATGAATTTTTGTGTACAGAACTAATATAAAATAACAATATCTGGTAATATTTCTTGTTTATATGATATTTTGCTCCACAAAACAAATTGACAAAGTAAAATTAATAAAGACCTCGTAAAATTAAACATACCCATGTTCAAATGTATCCCGTTGTAATCTGACAGTATGTCACATGCTTGTTCACCAATAAACCTAAAAAATCGACATAAACAAATAGAACTACATTATTAGTTTGTAACGGTTTCCAGTGAAAACAAATGGCGACTTCCGTAGCAATATTTTGGCTTTAAGTCAAAACGTCCCAACACGGTAGCAAGACGGCAATTCTTTTTAAACTTCGATACTTACCGAACTTTGTATAAATTTAATCCTATTGTGCTTTTAATGAAGTTGTCAAAAAAACACAAGCAATCATAAAATTTATTTGGGGCTAAGTTCAGAGTGTTCAGACTGTGCTGGCCAGAATGACACATTAATAATGTAAATTTCTTTTTAGGTATTTCATTGATTCTCTATGGCAGGGTGGCTTTTTTCTTGGAAGATCCATATATTTTCAATCAAATATTGATTAATCTTTGGCTTTGGCCTTTTCATTTTACTGTTCAATTATCGTAAAGTATTTAACACTGTCAACATTCATTAAGCAATGCCAAAAAACCGAACTTGAATCTGAGTAACAAATGCATATCAAGTCAAGAAGTTTGATAATTGTACCTGATCTGGCTGCAGGGAAAAAACTGACGCATGTCAGCCTTCCCAACTAAGATGTTTGCTTTCAATAGTGCCATAACTCTAAAATATCATTAAAAACATAAAAATAGTAGACTAACTCCTTTTAATAACTTAAATTTAAAACCTCAGCTGTCCTGTAGGCCACAGTTAATCACAAAAAGCTGCTTTTCGACTACTGTCTTTTATTTTTCGTACTTTATACCCATTATTGGACACATGTTTAATTGAAAACAAAAGTTGATCTTTTTTTCTATACAATATAATGATTACTAAATTTATTTCACTTGATACTGGGTTAGATTCTATAAAATATAACTTAACTAGTTAAAATAGTTCGAACTTCAATAGCGCAATAGACATTGAAACAGTCCACGAATAACAGTTATGTTAAATCGACGATAAAATCGCTGTATAATTTCAAGTTTACTATAAATGTTTGGCCCCCACCACCTTTGGTGTATCAAGCGCTATTTTAGTTTCTATCTAAAATACAGAGTTACAAGGGGTATTAAATAGTGCCGCAAAAATCAACATACCAAGCGAGACTCTCTTGGGTCTCAAGTACTCTGTAAAATGCCCGTACATATCGCATACCAAAAGAGCTAGGGCGGTGGTGGATGTGAGCGAGGGGTGTCAGCCTAGCTACATGTATACACGGACAAAGTCAAACAGAAAGGAGTTTTAATAATTCTTAAGAAACCATAACATTCATTTGTTGTCAAGTTAAATATGTTGTTTATTGGAAGAACAAAAGGATGAATGGTGCTAAAATTTGTCAATAAAATATATAAATTCGCTCACATTACATATATGCTTATTAGATCAATGCAACACCTTTGTCTTTGATCCATCCAATACTTTGGGGGAAAGTGTATTTCAATAACCATGCGGAAATTGCTTTATTTGACGTTTGTCAATTTACGCAGTTACTCATAAATTCAAAACAAATGAATTAAGTAAATATCTATCAAAATATATAAAGAACATTATCAGGTGAACTTTATAATTTGTTTCCTGGTTAAATGTATGCTATTTAAATTATACTCTTTTTTATTAAATCGATCAGTTTCAAGTTGCGTGCAAAAAAAGACTAAAAACAATTCCTGGCTGACATAAATAATTTGGGTTGAAATGTCTCAAATATGGCTATTGAATTATTTAAAGAAGGCGTTGAAATTAAAGTCTTCACTATAAAACGGTTGAAGAGTACAACCAGGTAGGAGTTGAAAAGTCTAAGTGTTGATTTTAAAAGTCTTCATTTTGAGAGGGGGTTGAAAAGTCTTGGGGTTGAAAAGTCCTGCTCCCTGAAAACTATCGTGACAAATGTCATTGCACTTATTTTAAGTTAGCGCGTTTCCTTTTTTCTGGCTTTCATTTAGAACGTTGATCGAACGAGTAATCGAGTACTCGCCTGCAGTTCTATAGATAATCAAATTGAGAGCTCTAGATGTTCGTAGGTGTGCAAAGTAGTTAAAAGTATGGTTGTATGTAACCTTATCTTACAACGACTGTGTAAGTCGATATAACCAATTTTGGATAACGTTTGTTTTTGTCCATAAAGCTTACTGAGGAATAAAATATTTTCACAAGATTTACGCGTTTAAAGGAGCAATTAGACAAAAATGGAAGCAAACGAACTTATGGGTATGATATCTGAAGCGATATTTTCCGTAACCTTTACTTTATTATCTTAATATCGCCTTGAACCATGAATTAAGGAAGTATTGTTTATGTTTAACTTTTTCAGTTTTTATTGCACAACCCTTGTCAATATTAAAACACGTTTCGAGGACTTCAGATATTTAGATTGAAGAACTGTGAAATTGATTTCCCACTTTTTCTTAAAAGTAAATGGTAATAATTCGAAGTTTAATGTAATCGTGCTTGGAATGACAGCGAAGTGGGCTTGATGTGCAGTTCAAACCTACAGCTGTTTGGGAGCAGAACTATCAACCACAAGAGTTTTCAACACCTTCTCAAAATGAAAACTTTTCAACCCTTAGACTTTTCAACCCCTACCTCTTTGGACTTTTCAACGCCTATATCAAAGACTTTTCAAACTCTAGTTGAAATAGTCACCTTAGTGCAATAACTCAATAATGCACCAGTCAATTGTTACCACGCCCCCCCCCCCAGATCTGGGGAATAGCCGGGACTTTCGGTCAAGCCAACCCCGGGTAAAATCTCCGCCCTGCGGGGACAAACCGATGGTTAAACCCCGATCAAATGCCCCCGCATGTAAGGCCCAATCTCCGCAGTCACCTGGCACTGCGGGGCCACCTGGAAAGTAAAAACACGGCCCTTTTCCCTGGCTATCCCGGGTATACCCCCCAACCTGGGGGGGGGGGGGGGGGCTTGGTTACAATTGACTGGTGCATAACTGCATATAGATATAAAAGCAGATATTGAGTTCTTGCACTAAGGTGACGAAATATTTCAATAGTCATATTGAAGGCTTTTCAACCCCAATATCAAAGACTTTTCAACCCCTATTATTTTTAGTGTAAATATGAATGGTAGTGTCGGAAATCGTCAGATATTATTGATTTTATGACCCCGCGGTGGAACTCTGTGTCTGTTGAGTAAGTCGCATAAGTTTCTTACCAGTGTTGTATTTGTTTACGTCTGTAATCGCCTATTAAATATTGTCTTGACTTATTAATAATTAACATTGAATCATCAATATACTGCCGCTGTTTTTATTACATGGTAAAGCAGCAAGCATTTGACACAATTATGAAACCTGACCTCTGACGTCATGCGCATGATCGGTACAATGAAGCATTTATAATTATATGACATTTATTATTGTTAGTTAAAAATAGCTAGAGACGTTTTTGAGAATTTTCCACAGAAATCAAGACACTATTCAAGCATGCGCTGTGAACTTTGAACAGGTCACTTTATTCATTAGATTAAATGAACAATGCTTGCTATAAGAATAATTTGAGCAAGCCTTGAAAGAAATTTACTTCAGGATTTGTGCTTATTTTGACAGATGCGTGAATATATTAGATGTCAAAAAAAAAATTGTTTCGGTTGAGAACAAATGTAATATAATACTGATAAATTGTCCCAATACAGACCAGGCCAAGTTTGTCATTGGAACTATTTGGATCGGGCTGAAATAGAAACCGTACTCACCTCTCGGAAATGTGGTGTCAAAAATATTTCTTATGTATTTGAAATCTCAGTCAGATACACACATATATATATATATTGTCAATCGGTCCTTGTATCAATGTATTTAAATAAAAGTTTACAGTTTTATGACATCCATAGTCCATAAAGTATTTTTGGCAGAGATGGACTTGACCAAAAAAATATAGACCGCTGACATCATAAAACCCTCAGTGGTCTGTAATATTTCTAAATAATGAATACTAAATTATTGTCTAATCTGGCATTTTTCTTAACAGGTGAAGGTGGAGAAACCCCATTACAAGATGAACAGGACTTTGACTACCAATTGCAACAGGTTCTGAATACACACACATAATATTTCTACTCTTCTTTGTACTTCAAGTAATAACATGTGATTTTGCTGCATTCTGTTTTGAGAGTCACATACATGTATGATTTTAAAAGAATCTTTTTATGTTTTACTCATTATTAACAGTTTTGAAGGTCAGCAATGTTATAATATTTTGGAATCACAAATAAAGGTGGATTTTGAAAGAAAACATGTGAAAATGATAGATCTCAAGTAAATTATGTAATTCTGTTTATTGGTTAGCTCATATCAAGAATGTTATTGATATTTAAACTTGACCTTTTGTACACAGGCTGTAAGTGATATTAGTTATCAAAGATTTATGACATGCTGTGCGCAAGGATTAGGCAGGTCACAGTTATTGAATTTCAGATTTCTAGCTCAGCTTCCAAAGGGATGTGAGCACCGAAAACCCAAATGGTCATATTGTAAATACTGGTATTAAACAAATACGTTATGACACTTTACCATTTGAAAGAAAACCGACATACTCTCATTGACGTCCCTTTAAACTCATACATATTCACATGTATAGCTCCAACTGTCTCTGACTTGTCAATTCATTTAGCTCTAATGACACACAATTGTTTTGTTTGTTAACAGAATGGAGAGGGTGGGCGCACTGAGGAAGACATGGAAGAAGATGGTAAGGTTATTTAATCATCAACTGAACTTCCAATCAAAACACTAACAGTTTTGAGATTAATTTAATCTTAAAAAAAGACAAATGGAGAGGGTGGGCACTCTGAGGAAGACATTGAAGAAGATGGTAAGGTTATTTAATCATCAACTGAACTTCCAATAAAACACTAACAGTTTTGAGATTAATTTAATCTTAAAAAAAGACAACAGTTTTGAATCTATTTGAATTGTAAATCCATTGAAATTGTATACCAATAAGTCATTCATAAAAGTAAGTTTATGTCCTTATTAGATTTGGTTTAGGTCCTTGTTACATTTCTTTATAATTGATCAACTTTATGCCAAATTGTGAAGTTTTTTTTGCTTTGTTTTTTTAATACTAATACCAATACACAAGTTCCTTACTTTGTTTTAGGGTCACAGGATGAGGCTGAGCGTATGTCTACTCACAGTGGTGCAGACTCCCCAATGGGTTCCCCACCCCCTTCTCCAGGCTTCGCCTCACCTCGTGACAGTCCCCCAGGATCACCCACTCAATCACAGGGCTCACCCATAGGTAGACACGTGACTTTATTCCCATGTGATCAGCCGTATCTCACAATTTTCGGAAGAAAAATATATGAGATTTGTTTCAAGTACAACAATGCTAACGTTTATTATCATTTGTCTAATTCATTCAAGATGGGTTAAAAATGCACTCTCACAAATTGAAAGATTTGACCTTTTTAATTTTTTTGGTCACAGAATTAGCTTATTTTGGCATCAGTGCCTTCAATTCAGTGATATAAGATACATGTATGTATCTCAAAATAGAACAGATCTCAAATGTTTAGTAAATTGCCGAAAACTTCATTTTTCTTAAAGTGTTAGTAACCCTTTTAGCCATAAAACATCAATTTCAAAAGTAATTTTGAAAACTGTGATCTGCTCTTTTGTCAGCAGTCTTATATCACTAGTTTCCAGATATTTACGCAAAAAGTGGCTCATTCCAAGACAAATAAATAAAAAAAAGTTGTCAGCAGGATCATTTGTGCAATGTCAATTTGCACTTTCGGAATCGGACAATAAAAATGTTGCTGAAATATAAAAGCCAGCATGTCGGTTATAACGTTATGTGCCAAAAAGAACAAATGAAATATAATTCCTTTCTATCCTACGGTCTTTTCAACTCATTATCACAGATTATGTTTCCCCATGATATAATCAAGGTTCACATGCCCACTGTTATATTACCAGGGAGCCCGGATGCAGACCAAGGTGGCCCAATATCACCAACGGGGTCATTCGACAACAGTCCTCCACAGTCTCCAAGGTAACTAAACATTTATTGTATACTAATCATAAATAGGCTTGCAATATATTTTGCCAAATCCATTTTTCATATTCTACCTTGTGCAATACAGCCATATTCTACTCTTCTGACCACAGATCATATCAAGTACATTTACAATTCAATGTTATATTGATGTTGGAAAACAAAAAGGTGTGTTATGAAAAAGTAATATTTATTTATATAAATATTGACTGCCTTGAGGGGACAAATGCATATTGCCCAGTGCCATTAAACCAAGTTTATGTTTAAACCTTTTGCTACTGAGCTTGTTTCTGTAGTTTTTCATTGTGGTAAATACTGTCTTCTGAGGCGAAGCTGAGGTTGACAGTAATTTCAGAAGGTTGACAATATACACTGACACTCCCAAAGCAGTCAATACATGTATCTATTTTATTATACTGAACCAACAAATGATATCAAAGGGCAACACTGTGGCAGAGGGTGATAAGAAGGGGTGATATTCGAAAATATTGTCCGGGCGTATTAACTATATGTTTTATATCTAAATGATTCTGACCTGTACGGTATCTGATTAAAGAGTTTTTTGCTATTGCATTCTGATACAGGAGTTCATATTCGCCTCAGCTAGATTTTTGAAGATTTTGATTCATGCGGCTAGAGTCTCAATAAATCTATTTTGCAAAAAAAAACGCTGTAGTCGATATAACCTCATAGATCAAAATACAGTACAAACAATGCTATTTTGTGACGTGGTATGAAAAAGATTGTATTAAAGTGGTGTGATATATATGTGAAAACAGGTTAATTTATTAAATATTGCTCCCTTTGAAAACTTGGCATTTGTTTTGACAATTATACTAACATGATTTTCATACTTTACCATTGTTGGTAAAACCTACATGTACTGATAGAAAAAATTTAAAAAAAGATCTCCAGCAGTCAATTGTATTAACTGGTTATCTCTTACGTTTGGTTAAAGTTAGCCAAATTGTTTATTGGTTTGTTGATATTCATCCAATAATTACTATCATCAAATTGAATCCTTTAAATGTGCAAACTGGCCAAAGTTAACCTGTGGACGTCTTTGTATCAAGTTTTAAACAATTCTCTGCCTGTATCAGAATCATGATATAATTTATTATTGCTGTTGGATTATGTTATGCTGCATTTAGGTGATTTTCACAGTCAGACAGTTATCCAGCATATGCTGAGCAAAATAATGTTGCCTGTGTTTCTGTTTGAAAGTTAACATAAATGATACTGCAAACTGTTACAGATCTCCTGCAGGCAGTGATGGCCCTGGAAGCCCTCAGAGTGGTGCTCACAGTCCAGCTGGCTCCCTTGGACCTCAAAGTCCAGGCTCACCTGACCAGCCCATGTCCCCAGGGGGCAGTATGGGTTCAAGGTCACGTTCCCCCTCACCAGGGTCAGGGCCACAAAGTCCACCTAACTCTCCCCGTTCACCAGCTGAGAGCCCATCTAGGTCACCTTCCCCACTTGGGAACAGAAGTAGGTCAGCCTCACCCACTGGAGAAAGAAGTAGGTCTGGCTCACCCATTGGCCACAGAAGTAGATCAGGATCACCCCTTGGGGATCAAAGTAGATCAGCCTCACCCCCAGGAAACAGAAGTAGGTCAGCCTCACCCATTGGCCACAGAAGTAGATCAGGATCACCCCTTGGGGATCAAAGTAGATCAGCCTCACCCCCAGGAAACAGAAGTAGGTCAGCCTCACCCCTGGGAGACAGAAGTAGGTCGGGCTCCCCAGGTGGACCTCAATCTCCTGGATCTCCCGCAGATGGCCCAGCATCTCCAGTAGAGAACAATAGTGCCCCAAGGTCACCTGATGGAAGTCCAGGTGAAAGGTCAAGGTCACCAAGTCCTGATGGTGTTCAAAGGTCAAGGTCAAACTCACCCACAGGAAGTGGAGACAGAAGCAGATCACCCTCGCAGACATTCAATAAAAGTAGATCAAGATCAGGCAGCCCTGCTAGTAAGGCGAGCAGATCTAGATCAGGAAGTCCAGCCAGTCAGAGGAGTAGGTCAAGGTCTCAGTCTGGCTCACCAGCAAGAAGCAGGTCACGCAGTGGAAGCCCAGCAAGTCAGAAGAGTCGCTCTAGGTCTGGCAGTCCTGCAAGTCAAAGAAGTAGATCTGGCAGTCAAAAAAGCAGGTCCCGCTCGGGGAGTCCAGCAAGTCAGAAAATCAGGTCACGGTCGGGATCAGGCAGTCGAGGAAGTAGGTCTGCGTCGGGGAGCCGAGCAGGTAGTAGGGCTAATAGTCCTGCCAGGAGCCGGTCTGGAAGTCGGTCCCGCTCTGGTAGCCCAGCTAGTGCAAGGTCAAGGTCAGGCAGTCGTTCAAGGTCAGGATCTCCTGCCAGCAATAGAAGCAGGTCAGTGTAACATTTAGGTTTTTTGCGTTAAAAGTTAAAAATTATTGATAGCATCACTTTAATAAGATGTAAACATGCATTGGTATATGCATTGATATATAAACCAGTACTGTGTCCTTTTTGAGAGGCCATGAGAAAGTTTGCCTAGTGGGGATTGAACCTTCAACCTCTTGGGTGAGAGGCAGACATCTATACCACTAGACAACTCTCACCACTCAAAACATGCATTGCTAAGAAAAAAAAACTTTAAACAATAACACTGCTTAGACTGCTTTAACCTCCTGTACATGATAATTATTTTTCCAAGGTTTTATTCCTGAATTATAGTAAGCCACAATCACATCTTCATATTTTTTTAAGTCTGCCTTAAGTTGACTCCCTTTCACCCTTTGAAAACTTTATTGAAAAATTGTATGAAACATATTAATCTTTTCTTTACAGATCTGGTTCTCGTAGCAGCCGGTCAAGATCAAGGTCTGTCTCACCAGCCCCCTACAGCCCCCTTGGGAGCAGAGCAGGGTCCCCGGCCCCTAGTGACAAGTAAGTTTTGGGTAAAACATATATGTCGCTTCACATGTCTGGGCTCCATTTCAAAAACATTCTAGGTCAATCTTAGTTGTAAATTAGAATTATCTTAGCATCGTATACCCAGTAATTCAACAGCACATTGTTCACTTTTGTTTCCCGATACAAGGTTTGGCATACATGATAAGGTTAAAGAGTTACGGAAGGGTGCTGCACCCTGTCCTTTTTTGGAAGCACCATTTTGCCCTCATGGAGACCAGCATGTGTACCCTTCTGCCTTCATAGAATTAAATTCAAGATAAACAAAAACAAACTGTTATTTTGAATAAAGCTTAAAATATTATTATGAATTCATACAAACTTGACACATTTGGCAGTTGAGACCTACTGGTACTATTTCTTTAATTACGGTAAGCACAATTCCTACTTTTTTTTGTAAAATTGATTATTTACAAATTATTTAATGCCAGACACAATGTGCCCTTTTCTCCTTTAGCACCCTGTCCCTTTTCTGCAGGACTCTAACCTTTTGAAAACCCTACATGATGATACAGAGCCACCCTGATATCAATATTCTTAAATGTTGTGCCAATGAAGTTGTAAAATAGTATTATTGTAACCCTGGAAGCATGTATACTTGAAAATAAACTATTTTTGTATTAAATTCATAAGGTAATTATTGGGGTCAATTGTAATCCGAGATAAGCATGGTTTCACTTAATGAATGATTTGGAAACTACATTACAAGGTACATGTTTTGAGGGAAGTATATTTTACTGCAAAGACAACTTTCAAGCATACAATTACATGACTTTCATGTTGTTTTATTGTTTGAAGTTAATGTCTAGAATTGAGATTTGTGTCTTACAGGACATTGTTACAGGTTAATTGTCCTCTAGGATCTGAAATACTGCAGAAAGGTGGTGACCTTAGTTAATGCTTTGTAATAGATACCACTTTTGATGACATGCTAAGTCGGTAGTTCACATAGATGTCAAAGGTTTGTTTAAAGGTAAAATACCACCTGTAGGCTGGTGTAAATGTATATATGTGTCTTACATCTTAATTAAATAGCAAAGTGTTGAAAAGATGTGTAAAGAAAATATGGTAATTTAACCATATTGTCAGCATCTATTAGTGATGTTCCAATGATCGATTATAATCAAAAATCGATTGGTTGGGCCTGAAATTGGCGACAATCGATAGTATTTAATTAAAATTGATTATCGGAAAAACAAACAAAAACAAATATAAGTAAGTGTTCAGATGTTATCTTTAACAAAATGGCTGATGAAAGCCACAATGAGCAAGAAAATAAACTACTTTTTATACAACAACACTTAATAACTTCAATCATAGACATAAGGTATATGCATATAATGATTAAGAGTTTGATACTGTACATGAATAAAACTGCAACTCATGTACTATCTAGTATTTTTAAAACCAATTGTACTATCGATAATCGGTTACTTGAGTGGAACCGATCATCGATAGTAAAATTGCAACCGATTCCCAACACTAGCATCTATTGGTTTGATACATTTGGCCCTTTGTTCAGAGTTTTTTTGTTAAAAACATGATTAACAGCATCATTGTGCAGTTTTAAAGGTGAAATATTTTATGATATGCTGATATAGTTAAACAAAACAAGAACAGGTGAAACAGTTGTCTCAAATCTATACTGCTGATCTAAAAAAAAGGTGTCCATTAAGGTTAGAGAACTGCTTACAATGTTGGCCATATAATTTAGTTAACTTTTAACTCACTCTTTCACAGGTTTTATTTAGGCTGAAAACTTGTTTTAATCTTTGTTGCTTTTATGTGTGAACACCATACACCAACTGAAAGATTCTTGTTTGGACAGGATTTAAAAATCCAAGCCTAAAATGCTTCAATTTTCATTTAGTGTAACTATGCTTTTTCAGCCCAAAACAGCATTTTCTTTCACGTTTTTAACTAAATAGTTACCAAAGAGTTCTATTTTATTTTTTTGATGATGTTTTATTATTGCATCAAGCATTTTCTGAACATTTCACAAAAAAATTCAATGTCCAACCCTAAAATTGTGAATGAGAATTTCTAACAATATTCTAAACAATCAGCCAATTAATGCTCTACATACCATTCAGGAATAGCTTACTTATTGACCGGGCAATTTATAAGTGCTTTTTCATTTTTTTGTCTTTTATATTCAATAAACATTTACTGGTTTTGAATTTATATGGTCTGCTCCTGTTACAAAAAAATAATTGTAGTGCAATATCTCAGAGATACACGATCACTCTATATGATTTATAGACAACATTATTGTGAATGATTTATAGACACACCATTATTCTGCATGATTTATAGACACACCATTATTCTATATGATTTATAGACACCATTATTGTGAATGATTTATATACACACCAGTATTGTATATTATTTATAGATACACTATTATTATATACTGTGAAATCATTTATATTTGTGGGCATGAAATGTTGTGGTTCGCCGAAAAATAACAATTTCGTGGGTACTTGAAATCGTGGTTTTTCATTTTTGAAAAAAAAATCGAAACTGCGATCGTCCTAAATTGTATGTATTATCTCAACGCGCTGGCCCGTGATTTTCGTCTTCTACGTCACACGGTTTATGACACTCGCTATAGTGGTACGACATGCCAATTAGTGCATGTCAATTATCGATTTAATTGGAAATCAAGGTCATAAAAGAAGTTGTACCGTGATCATAAATACAGATAGCCGAAGCCATTGAATGCCAATTAAGAATTTTGCAAACTGCGAAAACCCCGAGAAGGTCCGTATATTTGAGAAAACAATCCCAAAAGATAGCTGATGTTTACAAATTTAATCACTTTGTATATCATCTCATTTCATATCATAATTTCAATATTTATTCAAACATTTTTGTTTAATAAGTGTATTGAACGCGATGTTTTGTACATTGTCACGTTGGATGCTCAGAACCTCCAATGTAATCGATTAGTTATTCCATTAAAGAAAAAATCGAGAACCGACACTCGTCACTCACATCGTGTTAGCCTTGAGATTTGCATGAAAAGCAAACGTTTAGGCACGTGCTTCTGTCATTTGGTTCATGACCACATTAAAATGATTTGGTTTATTATTTGTTGAAGGCATATATAATATATTAACAAAACGATAAAAGAAGGATATACAGTGAGACGGATGTTTACGCTATATAATGCGGCCTGTGTAACGAATAAACTAGTGTATGTACATAACATGGCAATTGGAAAAAGTGAATAAAGGATCTATATTTCGTGGGATCTTGAATTCGTGGATCACCCAACCCACAAAAACCACGAACATAAATGCCCCACGAACATTAATGATTTTACAGTATGACTATATGATTTATAGACACTAGTGATGGGAATCGGTTCCAGCTTTACTATCGATGATCGGTTCCACTCAAGTAACCGATTATCGATAGTACAATCCGTTGGACCATTTCTGACTATACCTTAAATGTAGTAGTATTTGTAGTATTTTGTACAATAAGTTAATAACTCATAATCATTTTAAACTAAGCTTATGTTATACATGTAAATGTACCATGTTTGAAGTAGTTGTTTTTTTCTTTTATTACTATGAGCCAAATAAATACTGTAATAATCAAACTGCTTCACTCTACAGTCTGAGTTTTATGTTGCATCAGTCTTAGTCTCAGAATGTAGACTGTCATATAGTACAACTGTCATGCCTTGTTTACCCAAGTGGTTTGTTGACAATTCCAAATGCAAACATATGCATTAAATCAATTAATTATCAAAGCCGGCACACAGCATAATCCATATCAAGATTTTCTTTGGTATGTGGGCCTGGCTTTTTTTTTGTTGAAGCCGAAGTGAGTCCATACTCTCGATCTGGCTTTGCCCCCAGCATAGGGAAATATTTCGTCTTCGAGATTTGGCGCTTGGTCAGCCATATTGTTTAACGATAAGAAATGAACAGCTCCAAATGTATAAATGAAGCTAAAGAAAATAGACGGTAATGAAAGGAAAGTAAAGGACGAATCTCTAACGCAGTGATGTCCCCTGGCAAGTGGAAAATGAAGACGAAAAGCAACTCTGGTTGAACCGATGATCGATTATGACCATTATACAATCGATTGTCGCCAACTTCTGGGGCAACCAATCGATTTTCGATTAAAATCGATCATCGGAACATCACTAATAGACACACCATTATTCTGCATGATTTATGGAAACATTGTTCATAAGAACTTTGACTGTTGTATGATTTTTTTTAGTTCTATGAAGGCAAAACAAATCACCTGGTCGGCACTTTATATACAAAAAAGGCATTTATTCTTAAGTTCCCAGTTACAAATTAAATTTTAACGTTAAAAAAACAAACAAAAGACAATCATCTTTATTTTTTTCAGACTTTTGAATGACTTGGATGTTGTTGTTTTTTTGGCAAAATATTTCCAACAAATAAAGATACATTAATTCAGTCATTAAACTTTAGCCCTTTATTTGCTCGATTTTAAGCTCATCTTTTTTTTAAAGGAAGAAAGGCAAGGTATTGTCAGAGTCTTTGTGTTGTTGTCGCTGGGGATGTTGGTTTTGTTGTTTTGCCAAAACTACTAAACTAGGCCATTAATGTTTGAAGATATTCAAATGAAACTTGGTATACAAGTTGCCAGAGACAATACCAATATCATATGTATAGCAAGGCCAATAACTCAGGCTGGAATAATTGTAGTTCTGCCCATTTTTCAACAGTAAACTAACAACCATTTGGGTTCCCACCACTCGTATTTTTGTAGCTGATTTATCCAATTAGTAACTGGTAATAAGTTCTGCTTTCAGTTTGATTTTTAATTGATTGAATTGCACACTGCACTTTTCATAACAGCAATTTGTTTTAAGTCAATTATGGGAGAACTTTTACTATTTCTTCATATTTATTGGAGCTAGCTTGACATACTTTCTTAGTTGTCTGTAATCTTCACTAGGCCCAAAGTACAAAACAACAAGGCAAAGAAAACATTTAATAGCAGATTAAGTTGACACTTTGGCTCAATGTATGAGGGGCAGACATAAACATTCTCAAACCCATTATCTCTAGGGTGTGGGGCAGACATCTATACTAGTGTTTTAGCCAGGTTTTAAAAAGGACATAGTGCTACAGGTACTATGGGAGAAAAGGTCACATTGTATAATGCTGTGATAAATGTGAACATTATGAAATTGACAGAATATGTTAGGATTCCTGGAATTGTGTTTCATTGAAGTGTAAAAAGTTTTAGCTGCAAAATGTGTAACTTTTGTATGTATTTATATTCGTATTATAAGTTTTAATCAAAACAAAGAAAATATTTGACAGTTTTAAGCATTTAAGTCTATGAAAGCAGAAGGGTGCCAATGCTGGGCTCCATGCATGCTGAAGGATGCTACCAGTTAAGGACAGGATTTCATTTCATAACTTTTTAGCTAAAAACAGACCTTTACCATAGTGTGACAAAAGAGATCCATTTATGGACATTTTTGGCTCCCGGAAGAAGAGTTAAAAAAAATTGTAGAGACCAACACTATTTCCCAGTCCAAAATCATACATGAACTAAATGATTATTCTTCCATCGAGAGTCGCAATATTGAGAATCTGGGTATTGACATTCTTGTCTACAGTGATGATAAGGAAGAAAAATTTAAAGGATTTATAGAAGTGGACACAAAGTCTATGCCCTATAAAATGTATCATTTATCTGTGATTATTCATTTTTTCAGGGATGGTAGCGACAAGGAGGATCTGGTTGCAGACATTTTCGGCTCCAGTGACGAGGAAGAAGAGTTTGAAGGTTTTGGAGAGGCAGACGTTGAGGCTACTGCAAGGAAAAAGGAGAAAAAAGCGAGTAAGTGGTGTATGAGTTGGAGGTTAACTTTATTAACAGACTAAGCCTAATGGTAACTAAAGCAATCTGGTCTGATGATGAGGGGGTTGGTAGAAGGCTTTTGTACACAAAGATGGTGAGTTGAGTTGTGTTTAAGGCTGATGAGAAGATTTCATTTGTATAAAGGAGGTGAGTGGATTTTAGTTGTATAAAGGGGGTTGAGTGGAGTTCAGTTGTATAAAGGAGGTGAGTGGATTTTAGTTGTATAAAGCTAGTAAGGGAGGGTGAGTTTTGTATAAAGATGGTTAGTGGATTTAAGTTGTGTATGTGTGGGAGAAAAACTATATTTAATTTATAGAAATCTGTTAATTCACAGCAATCCTGTCTGATGATGAGGGAGAAGGCTTGGCAACGGGAGAGTCAGAGGGGGCTGCTGCTGCTGCCCCGGATGTTGACTCAGATGACGAAAGTATTCGCAAGGAGCATGAGTTGGGGTAAGTTTGCCTCAGCTTTCCTTCAATATTTTGCTCTGACATAATATCTGGTTGGGTATCCATTTTCTTAAATTGTCAGTAATGGTTAATAATCATCTCCTGGTGTCTTCTTTGAAATGCATTTAATGCGCTTGCAAAAATTCTATTGTTTAAGCGTGCAACATTTTCCAGTACTGTATATTCCTTAGGGGGTTAGATGTTATTGACATTAACCTTTTGAGAAACATGTATGGTATTACGCACTTATTCACAAAAACAGGATACACTTTTTCAGAGACCTTACCTGACATGAAGTCATAACAGTATAGTAATTACTATAGTTAACTGCATGGGGACACCATTTTGATGTTGTTGATTATTATAGTCACACAATTCAGCCATTCATTATTATCAAGTATATCTACATGACTGTATTTTGTAAGTATTTTACGGTGATTGAAGGTATTTGTTGTACATTAATGGGAATTTCGGATGCCTGGTGACCTTATATTATTTTGGTATCATTTGAATTGGTTTGATGTGAAGTGAAGTATTTTGTTAGGCAGTGTAAAATTGCAAAATAAGTCATTCACAACAATACAAACTGCAATATATATTACTTAATGGTGTTTGTCAGAACTGTCCAAAGTGGTGTTGATATAAAACTTGGTATAAAATCTTATAATGACAGTACACATTACATAAGGCACATTAACAGAGGCTCAGTCTGAATGTTCTGTACCTGTCATGCGATCATAACAATACAATCATTACTACAATAATTAGCATGGGGACAACATTATTGCAGTCAATTATGATAGTCACACATTGCGGGCATTCATTATTATTGATTATTATACCCCCGATACCTTAATGTACTGTACATTAGTACTAAAACTAAAACTTTATAAATGTTTATGATGTTTTCACATACGATGCTGTCTGAAAATAATGACATGTACTTAACAGGGACATATATATATTTGCCAAGATAGTCGTACAAACAAGACTAGTGCTTCAGCTTGGTTTTAAAATGGCAATGTGTCGTAACAAGGTCAAGGTCATCATCAATGGCATTATCGTTATTTTTGTAAAAACGTTCGCCTGGAAACTGTCCAAGGTTATGTTCAAATAAAACTGGGGACAAACGCTTACAAGCTTGTCTGTTGTTTTGAAGAGAAAAAGTAAAAGTATCGTAATAGCCTTGGTTTTATTGTCTGCTGCGGCTGCATTGTTATGGACAAACGTTGGCTATAACTCTGGAAAAAAAAATAAGACATTCAGATGAAAAGTAGAACACAGAGGCAATTCACAGGTGTACAACAAGGCCAGCTACTATTGCTTTTGAAATTGTTGAATAATGCCCCTTTTTTGAGTGAAAATAAAACAGCCGAGATTTGGTGCCCTTTTATTTACTGTACATGACTACATGTTACTGTTGAGGGTTTATATTTGGTTGGTCTTTTATTCTCCTAGTAAATATGGCCCATTTGAAGAACCATTATTCACAAATCAACAAGTCCCAAGGTTATCTTCCTTAAGTTTTATCATTTTAATGTTTGAAGGGTTTGAAAAATGTAATCATTGATATCAAACACTCAAATGTAAATTGATGCAAACTGTTGTACAACCTTTGATGTGTGATAGTATTCTATTTAACTTCACCTTTAATTTTTAACCAAATAAAAGATAAAACTGACTTATTTTCAGTGACTTTGTGTCAGACTTTGACATGATGATGGCTAAGAAGAAAGAGGAGATGCAGAAACGCCGAAGGAAGAGGAAAGACTTCGACCTGATTAACGACTCAGATGATCTCATTGCAGACATGATCAACAAGATGAAAGTTGCAGCCGAGGTAAATATCGTAGCAATAAAACATCTTAAAACACTTGCATTACTGGCGTTACATTGACCTGATAAACAACTCCTATGAACTAATTCCATGCATGATCAACAAGATGAAAGTTGCAGCCGAGGTAAATATCGTAGCAATAAAACATCTTAAAACACTTACATTACTGGCGTTACATTGACCTGATAAACAACTCCTATGAACTAATTCCATGCATGAACAACAAGATGAAAGTTGCAGCCGAGGTAAATATCGTAGCAATAAAACATCTTAAAACACTTCCATTACTGGCGTTACATTGACCTGATAAACAACTCCTATGAACTAATTGCATGCATGAACAACAAGATGAAAGTTGCAGCCGAGGTAAATATCGTAGCAATAAAACATCTTAAAACACTTGCATTACTGGCGTTACATTGACCTGATAAACAACTCCTATGAACTAATTCCATGCATGAACAACAAGATGAAAGTTGCAGCTAAGGTAAAATTGTAGAAATAAAGCATCTTCTGGTAATTTTATTGGGTACTTTATTTTAACCTTATAAATGATACCTGCGATCACGTTGCTGGTTTTATCAACAAGATTTAAGTTGTAGTTTTCGTATTTTTCAGACATTAAACATGTTTCTGTTGGTACATGTGGTGTTTACTCATGCACAATCAATAAGTGGTTTGTTTTGCCTTACCGAACGAATTCACAAAAAAGTCATGTCCATTGTCATAATTTCCCTTTTTTAGATAGATACAAAGGGATTAGGAAGTAAAAAGAAAACACCTACTTACCAAGCCATACTCTCCTCAAGGCCTAAAAACAATACATTTGGTTCGGGTTACCTGACCCTACCTACAAAATAAGTGCCAACCCTACTGTTTTTATAGTCAGTTGGTTAAAAAAAACCAAAAAAAAACTTAAAAAGCCTACCTACCCTACCTGTTTTGAAAAAGGGTGGAACCCTAACCAAACCATTTTTTTTTTTGGCCCAATGTGTTTATCGGTAAAGCCAAACAGGGTGTTTCTTTAAATTGCGACCAAGCATAATGATTTGATTGTGATAAGAATAAGTTGTCTTTCAAAGAATGTAGCAGTGTGGAAACTGAGAAAAGACTTAGTCCCGACAAATTTAACCCAGCAAAGGAGATTGAACATTTCAACTTTCATGTCAGGTTCTAATTGTATTTAAACAAAGTGTTAAAGGTCCTCACATTCACAGATTTATGTTTTGTTTTTTTTGTTTTGATTTAGTTATTTTAGGTATTTTTATGAACAATTATTGATTTGAAGGGTTACTAATGCTGTTGAACATAGTAGAACACTTCTGTCACATATTGATTGTTAACGATGCCCTTCTGAGCTCCAACCTTAATTCTTTATGACATTTATCATTGAAATACGATCTTTTTTCCAATTTCACACAAAATAATTTTGTTCGATGTCTGAATGTTTAAAACGCTAATGAGTCCCTTTAGCAGGAAGAAAGCATGAGTACTTAAATGTGTTTTTAATATGAAAGGTGTTTCTTTTGCAGGAGGATCGAGGCTTGAACATGGAGAAAAAGCCAGCCATACGTAAACTCAAATATCTGCCTACTGTGGTCTCTCAGCTGAAAAAGTAAGAGAGATGCTTTAATGACACCATTAAGTAAAGTAAGAGTGAAACCATTACATAAAGTAAGAGAGCTGCTTTAACCCTTTAGCTCATGTATACGAGATTGGCCGACATAGCCCATTAGCAGATGTATACGCATCTGGCCGTGTCTAACTATTACTGGATGTAAACGCATCGCCCGCATATTTCAATAGGGTCATTTCAATATTTAAATTTTGCATCTTTCTTTTTGTAAACAATATCCCGGATGTTTATAAAATTTAAGATTAGTCTTTTGGGTATTGCTTTTCCCTTGAAAATATCGTCTGCTAAAATTAGAAGGTCATTATTTATACTGCCAATTGCAGGTGTGATATCCCATTGTGACGTTATAAGACCACGAGGCCGAGTACTGTATGGAAAATCCCCCAAATTCATTGATGCTTAAATCATTAAATATATTATGTCAGTTCAATTTACCATTAAAATCAATAAAGATTATAAATATTTGAAGATAATATTTTGTTGACAAACAATAGAAACTATAAGTAACTGAGAAAATGATGGGTTAATTTTCTGTGGAGCTGATAGATGTCTTGCATGATTTCGGTCGTAAAATAGGTCAGGTAAACACATTTGTGCAAGCGTTTGGATGATCTAGATTTATTATTCATACCGGAAAAACATATTGGCTTTCTTTTTGTAAACAATTTTATGAGGGAGTAATCAAGTTAAACAGACACCCTGGACTGGATCTCTCAGCTGGATGACACTGGATATTCCTACAATATTTCTGTTTATTATACACTAGAACATCAATTGTCGGCTTTTTAATCCAGATGGGTCTTTTTTATTATAGGGGTAAAAAAAATTAGATCGATCCCAGCATTTTTTTACCCTTTGATTTAATGAAATTATGACATTTCAAAGAAATAAAAAAAAATACAATTCCATCTTGGAAATGCATTCACAGATGAAATAGAATAATTTATTTTTTCATCATTGACACCATTTATTAGATAATTTATTCATCTATAAAAAATATATTCACATAAAAAAGATTTGGCCACAATTATTGGGAGTAATATTGATCTTAAGGTCATACTGCTGTATAAATTTGCTCTTTTTCAAAACTCCTAAAATGCCTATACAGATAAGGACTGCTTATCAGTAAGTTGGCTATAATTGACTGGGAGATGTAATCTGGCCACTTGCCTATGTGCTAAAGGGTTAATAAAACCATTATGTAAAGATAGAGAGCAGCTTTAATCAAACCATAACCTCAACATAAGTTAGAAAGCTGCTTAAACGAAACCGTTTCATAAACTAAGAGAGCTGCTTTAATGAGACCATTACGTAAAAGAGAGCTGCTTTAATGAGACCATTATGTAAAAGAGAGCTGCTTTAATGAGACCATTACATAAACTAAGAGAGCTGCTTTAATGAGACCATTACATAAACTAAGAGAGCTGCTTTAATGAGACCATTACATAAACTAAGAGAGCTGCTTTAATGAGACCATTACGTTAACCATACATGTGATAATTTCTTGGGTCGATTCCGGGACACCCATCGTAATGTCAACGCACACTAGAGGGGTCCATGCCCCCCCGGAATTTTTTTCAAATGGGGAACGTCTGTGGTGCATTCTATAGCATATCTGGGGCTATTTTAGTCGTTTTTAACGTCGGGAAAATGTACCTATTTTGACTGCCAAGACGTATTTTTTACTTGACATGGTTGTTTTTTTTCTGCATTTTCTTGAAAAAATAAAACCACCAGATATTTTCCCAGGCTTTAAATGAAGTGCTAACCAGGAGGATATGCAGTCTACTTTCGGTTTCATCAAAACAGGAAATAAACAACTATACGGGCACCTGTTTTCCCGCGCTTTTGAGAACATCCGTTACAAAATATTTATTTTTACATCACATTTAAAACGTTTGCAATTTATGACACACAATATTTTTCAGACGATAAAGAAGATTTTCCAGTCGATGAGCTTTTTTCCGTTTGGAGATGCATATAATTTTGATAGAGACGTGTCAACAATCGGCTGTATAAAGCGATCACGTGACTTACCATGGTCACGTGATTAAAGCACTCTATATAACCACCTGTAAACCCCATATCGTCAGTTTTATTTCGGCGTAAAAATACACACGATAGTTCGGAAAAAAGGTCAAAACACTAAAATTCCTTATGGACGCATAAGTTGTTAAAAGTATAACGACGTATCGACTTTGAAATTTGAAAGGAATATGGGATGTTTTCCGTGTTTTAATTTTGTTTTTTTTACTCATTTTGTCACTTTCTTTGAACTTACCTTCATGCTCGTTTGTTGGTAAAATGTGTGAAAAATATCAATTCATCAATTAAAAGCTATCATTCATAAGACCAAACAAATCCATATGAAAACAATGAATTTGTATACAAGAACCCTCCCCCACTCGTTAAGCACAACAATAGGCCGATAGATCAATTATCGGGTGATTGACGATGACCTCGACGACACACGTACCAATTAACGGATTAGTGTCAACATGTCCTGTGTTTTACGACCAGTGTCCCGGACAGGCAAAATAGCTGACTTACATTGGTAAAATTAAGATAATCGATTCCGATTCCGAGATTATTTTTTTTTTTCGTTTTTTTTTTTATGACTTTCCGGGACAAACATGCACCCTCCGTGACTCCGTGACAGAGATACGATTTCCGGGACAATCCCGGACGTCCGGGACGTTATCACATGTATGACGTTAACTAAGAGAGCTGCTTTAATGAGACCATTACATAAACTAAGAGAGCTGCTTTAATGAGACCATTACATAAACTAAGAGAGCTGCTTTAATGAGACCATTACGTAAAAGAGAGCTGCTTTAATGAGACCATTACATAAACTAAGAGAGCTGCTTTAATGAGACCATTACATAAACTATGAGAGCTGCTTTAATGAAACCTAAAAAGGTAAAGTTTGTAATTCAGTGTGCCAGTTCACTTTAACAATCGCCATTAAACTTTATTAAATTACACCAAGGTGTTCAATACACTTTACAAAAGTACATTAGGGCATACAATACACTTGAGGTAAAACGTTATCTGTTGCTCTGTAATCACTTAACACGGTACATGTTTATAAAAATAAATAAGTCAAGAAATGAGAAGGATAAACAATTGATTATTTTACATAAATAGAACAGAATATAGTTTATTGGGTTTGAACATAGGGGTCATCATCTATCAACATAATTTCAGATATGAGGGCTGTTCGTATTGTGGACAGGGGCAAATTAATTCCACAAATTATTATTGTAAACAATATAATAAATTAATAATTATATAACGTGTCAAAATGTCAGCAGCATATTTTGAGAAAGTATTGAATATTTCGTTAAAAAGAAATGATTGGAAGCCATTTTATGTGCAGTTTTTTAACTACCACCCGTTTCAAGAGGTATTTGGGTTATAACATATCAATTTTATGTTTGGTTACGTTTCATTTGAATTTTATATCATGCAAACTGTGTTTGAAGTATTTTGCAACCAAACTTTTTTTTTTAATGTGATCAGTGTTTTATACTATAAATATGCCATATGGTCATATACATAATCTATGTTTAAAATGTTCCAGAAAAGGTGACTGTTATTAAAAAGTTAGATTAACATAACATAATTATATTGATATTAAAAAATACTTAGCCTATTCACAAACTTTACGAACAATCGTCGTATATCCATTTTAAATAGTCAATATAACATCCACTTTCAATTAACGTAATACATAATCAACAAGAAGTAACAAATATTATACATAATCCAAAACAAAATGCATACATGCCAAATCTCCGGTGATATTGATCCATCTTCCATCTTCCATCTTCCGGCGTGGAACAAATTGATTCCCCCCAAAAAAAACAACGAAATATCTGCACCTTTCTTTCAAATTAAACACGGTATCCTTCATAAGAACCATTGTTTTCGATATTTATTTATCTTCTTTGGTCATTTAAAACAATTGAAGTAATTGTAGTACATCTTCTTTGGAAGTAAGAGTGCATCTTCAATAAACAGTGATGATTCATGGATACCTCATTTAGTTCATCATTTGAATTGATAGACAGTTAGTGCCACATTACAGTGTTGCAAATTAGTTGTCATTTTCTATGGTTTCATCAAGAATTTTCTGATTGCCAGTTTAACGTCCATTTTTATGGAAAACATCTTGATTTCACTTATTTTTCAGAGCTGACTTACATGGTGCGTTTTTGGACTGTGGAATTCTGAATGCAATGACTGTAAGTTCTTGCCACGCCCTTATGATAATGAGTAAAAGCCATTATCTAGGTTAGAAATTCTATTATGGTTCATTTTTGCATGTACTGTTTTACCTATTGGGCAGATTCTATTAATGTTTAGGTCTTTGTTTGTCAATCAGTATTCCATTTAATGTGAAAGTAAAACCATATATATACGTTGTAATTAGAGATCTGTGAAAACAACAACATTTATTTGGTTTCAGTATTCCCCACTGATTTGTTTCTGTAAATATACCGGTAATTAAAATCTGAGGGAGAAAAATAAAATGGGTAGTTCTTATAGATAAATGTCCAATAGGGCATTGACATGAGTGCTTGTAGGTACGTTATGAATCATTTTCAGGAATGGTTGGCCCCTTTGCCGGATAAGAGTCTTCCCAACCTCCAAATCAGAGAGGCGCTACTGAAAATATTACAACAGGTATAACCATTTACCACACCCCAATGAATTTAAGATGCTTCATTTTTTTCCCCCAACGTCAAATCTTAACTCATTTTACCACAAAACATCAAAAAGTATTTGAAGATTTGAAGTTTTTTTTGTGATAATGGATCAGTATTTAAATTCTTTACCAAATTTAGCTGTAAATACTATGCTAGAATCACTAATACACTGTAGAAAAATAGTGATAAATAGTGTGGTATTGGTTTTAGCTTGCTATTGGTTACTTCACGTCTTTATTATAATCTGCCATATCCCCTATTTTGTTCTGTTTCCGCAGTTTCCCAGTGTAAACCCCGGAGCCCTGAAAACGAGCGGTATTGGCAAGGCGGTCATGTACCTCTACAAACATCCCAAGGAGATTAAAGAAAATAGAGAGTGTGCAGGAAAACTTATTAGTAAGTCATGATTAATACATACAGGGCCCATTTCCACTAACATCGTTTAAGACTTAGACCCAGAAATGCAAAATTTTAGCAGCATCTTTCGTCAAAATTAATTACATTGTAAAAACATTCAAGAATTCTGTTTTCTGGGCCTGAGTCTGAAACTCAGACTTGAGAAATTAGTGAATACTGACCCAGAATCTCAGTTACATAGATAGATAATACATAGTTATTTTCCCAAGAATATGATCAGAATTATTGCCTGCCTACTACAAATCATATTATTGGACTAGGAATAAATTAGAATTCATTTAATTTTCAGAACAGTAAAGATGTGGATTTTAACAATGACAATGACAATTTTTTTAACTTTAAAAAAGTTCTCAACAATTAACCCTACTGTATAGCCTTGTAAGGATTCACATTAAATTTTTAATGATGTATCAACTGCTGTTTCATTCAAATAGGAGAAAACAAAAAAGAAAAGCAGCAGAGAAGGGCAGTTTTATGTTTTAACAGCTTCAGATGTACTCAAGGGGTTGTCACATTCCCTGTTTAATCAAATGTCCAACTACAAAAGCATATTAGTTGATTATTAAGACCAGTTTTCAATAGTTTTATTTATAAACCTGACTTTATCTTATTCAGAGTAGTTGTGACATCAGCTGTTTAACCATACATTGTTTTATTCAGACGAGTGGTCACGTCAGCTGTTAAACCATACATTGTTTTATTCAGACGAGTGGTCACGTCAGCTGTTAAACCATACATTGTTTTATTCAGACGAGTGGTCACGACCACTGTTTAACCTGACATCCAACTACAAGAGTCTGTCAAAGGAGGAGAGAGAACAACGAGACTACGACCAGCTTCCAAAACGACGCAGGACAAGGTAACAAGTGTGAACATGGGAGGAATTAAACCATCTTTTGTTCTCCTTGAAAAAATTCTGGGGAAGCATTTTGTCACTGCTTTATCCTCCCCTTGATACATCGGTTCATCCCAACCTAAATTTTTCTAGCAGCCCCTTGTCAGAATTCAATGAAACTTTATGTAAAGCTTTGTTTGCAAAAGTAGATTATCCTTTGCAATGTCCTAGGCAAAATTAAACTCTTGCACATAATTAATATTACATGGACAGAATGTAACCCTGATTAAATACATCCTGGTTCATTAACGTGAACCAGTATATAGCATGTCATGAATTTCTCCAAGTAACCATATCAAAACACCTGTCAGACAAGTCTTAATACACATAATGATAATCTCCAGCACGGTTATATCGTGACCATCCCTTGTTTTAGGATAATTATACAATGGAGACTACAGGGATAAGCCCAGGTGCCAAAAAGCTAGTGAGGCATAGGGTTTTAGTTCTTACATAAACTCAACGTGACACACACAATGTCACAAAGTTTTAGGGCAAGTTGGGATTTTCACTTATAAGTCAAATACCCTACATCCAATTGACTTAATACTTCACACAGTTGTTCAGGGCCATCACATGATGAGGTTAGATAACTCCATATTATTCTTTACACAGATTATGGCCCCTGATTGACTATGAAACTTTGGTTAAAGTTTTAGGGAAAGTTGGAATATTTATTAGTAACTTCTATATCCTTTGTTCAATTGACTTAATACTTCACACAGTTGTTCAGGACCATCACACAATGAGGTTACATAACTCCATATTATCCTAAATAAAAGTTATGGCCCCTGATTGACTTCAGTTAAAGTCTTAGGGCAGGTTAAAGTTTTAGGGCAAGTTGGGATTTTTACTTAAAACTCTAATACCATGGGAGGGCAGCATCAAAGTCACCTTACATATCGAATAATTTTAGTTAGGTTTGACATAAAGAGACCAAACTTGGTATTATTACATTGTTATTGTATTCTAAGTCAAAGCGGCGTAGTCGAGCGCGCTGTCTTACGATGGCTCTTGTTAATAAATGGGGTTACCGCAACAGATGTTCAACATTTTACCAGTACTATACCTATTACTTGTCCCAACATTTCGAGGGCTTAGTGCAAGACAGTTGTAATTCAACATAGAAATATAAGCTGTTACAACATCCTTGCACTACGCCCTTTAAATTTTATTAAAATTAGCAAAATTAAGCCTAATCGTGTGACAAAGTGACGTTAAGGAGCATACACTAGTTCCACTGACCACCTTTGGATCTAGAATAAATGTTTGTCAATTGTGTAGAAAATTATGTAAGAGGCTTGACTAGGTCAGTTGGTAGAACAGCATGAGGTCCTGGGTGCAGGCCTTGACCTGATTGAATACTGCATTCTATAATATATACATATAGAAATAAGAAAGAGATAAAAGAGTTTAATTGAAATTAAAACTAAATTAATAAATTGTATTAATACATCTGAATGTTTCCATTGGCTGCATATTTAATAATGTATAGTATATTGTATAACATATACATTTATACCCCAGTTTGGAGGAGGGAGGTATGACACCCAGGAAGGATCTTGACAAGTCCATGGCTGATGAACAAAAGTAAGTAGTGTTTTGTTCTGAACCCTAAGTTGTACGGTATTACAGTCAATTATGTAGATATAAGCAGGCTCTCAAGGAATCATTCTCTTCTATTTTTCCTCCTTTTTGAAAAGGCTTACTTCATTGTAAACCACCTGATAATCCTACTTTTTGGTGAAAATGGCTGACTTAAATAAACATTTGTTAAGATAGAAAATTGTTGTAAAATGATCCTATAATCAACCGATGGAAAAAATTCTTACTTTCCTACTTTTTGTTGGAAAACAGTATTTCTTTTCCTTATGTGTTTGTCATAAAAGCTCCTTCGACTGAAAGGGAGACATACTGTATTTCGTTCTTTTTATTTTTGTTTTTCTTTTTCTTCGACCAAATTCTGTCGGTAGCAGAACTCAAAAACTACTTGAAGGAGTTCACTTCAACTTTGTACATAGATAGATTTGAAGTTTTGCAGCTTGCAAAAATTATTTCTCTTGGACACTTTATTGCAAAGTTATCTTTGTCGGTGTCGGCGTTCGGTTAAAGTTTAAGGGCAAGTTGGGATTTTCACTTATAAGTCCAATACCTTTCATTCAATTGAGTTAATACTTCACACAGTTGTTCAGGGCCATCACATGATGAGGTTAGATAACTCCATATTATTCTTTACACAGATTATGGCCCCTGATTGACTCTGAAACTGAGGTTAAAGTTTTAGGGCAGGTTGGGATATTTGTAAATAACTTCTATACCCTTTGTTCAATTGACTTAATACTTCACACAGTTGTTCAGGACCATCACACAATGAGGTTACATAACTCTATATTATCCTTTAAACAAGTTATGGCCCCTGATTGTCTTAGGTTAAAGTTTTAGGGCAGGTTAAAGTTTTAGGGCAAGTTGGAATTTTCTTTTAAAACTCCAATACCTTTCATTCAATTGAGTAAATACTTCACACAGTTGTTCAGGGCCATCACATGATGAGATTAGATAACTCCATATTATTCTTTACACAGATTATGGCCCCTGTTTGACTATGAAACTCAGGTTAAAGTTTTAGGGCAGGTTGGGATATTTATAACGAACTTCTATACCCTTTGTTCAATTGACTTAATACTTCACACAGTTGTTCAGAGCCATCACATGATGAGGTTAGATAAATCCATATTATCTTTTATACAAATTATAAAAAAAAATTGGTCCTTTTTAACTTGTTCAAGCCAATGAGAATATTGAGCCAAGCGATATCGAGCAAACAAGTTTTGACTGTACTAGTTTCCACCTCTGTTTCAAAAGCAATACATTCCAGAGATTATTCACATGTTGCTATGCCTACTAATAATTAAGTTACTAATTCAAAGACAGTATGTTTTACGAGAGTTAAATGACCCAAGTAATAGAAATTTGATACAAATATGATAATATTTTCTTGTGTATCTTCAGAGCATTGCGTCCGGGTGACCCTGGCTGGATCTATCGTGCCCGTGTACCTATGCCATCCAATAAAG
This sequence comes from Mya arenaria, assembly GCF_026914265.1. Taxonomy (NCBI): domain Eukaryota; kingdom Metazoa; phylum Mollusca; class Bivalvia; order Myida; family Myidae; genus Mya; species Mya arenaria. The sequence continues at coordinate 54,186,734 of NC_069136.1, read as the reverse complement.
ACTATGTTATACGGCCCAAGTGGAAAACAGAGGAAGAGGGATATGAGGAAACTCCTGTTAAAAGGGTAGGAAAAGTTTGGTCTTAATACAGATTTAACCATCAAGTGTTGACGAAAATTGATCATTTGCATCCAAAGTTGCCAAAAATCGATAACAATTTTCAAAAACTGATTATCACTTACAATCGCTTTAAATATTCTATTTCATTGGAATTTTTTATTTGAAATTGTTTAAAATGTAATAAAAAGCTTTCTGTTTGCAACTTTTAAATTAAAATAATTCCAAGAATTATAGTTTTTCTTAAAGGTAAAGCAAACTTAAATAAACCTAACTTCTGTTTCTTTTATAGATCCTGATTTTGGATTGAATATATATAGCTTACAATTTTCTTAAACATCAACATAGTTTCATCTAAATTAATTCATATTCGAAAATTGATGGTAATATGAGGATAAAAAGCTTCTTGAACTGTTTTTAATAACCAATTATGATCTAACTTATATTTAAGAGCGAAATTGGACTGTAAAAATAATTTTTCAAAGCATTGAATAAATCACTGAAGCATATCTCAGGATAAGGATAAGAATTATAATGAATACTGCCCCTGCATTAGCCCCAGTTCCATAAGGGTATTTATATAGAGAAAATATAGAGAAAAAACTATGATTAAATTATTTTTTTTAAATTACCAGCTATGAAAAAAATAATCTGATAACAATTTGGCTTGAAAAAAACTTCATGCTTATTTGTGAAGAAGAATCGGTTCTGTATTCTCCTACGCCTTGAGTCTGAGTTTGAGACTTTAAGGCTCAAAACTGCATATATCGAATGCCTCACTTCAAAATGAAGAAGTCACGCAATCCCAAGTTTTCAATACCAATGTTTTTGGTATTCTATTTTCTTGGTTAATTTGATTACACCGAAGTAATCAATTTTTGATGTTATAATTTCTGAAGGTTAAGCATTTCTGTTTCTCTGTGAGATGTCCAATCATTGCTCGACATTTTAATCACATGAATGATGATACAACACCATTTTTAGCTCAACTATTCGAAGAATAAGGAGAGCTATTCTACTCACCCAAGCGTCAGCGTCACACCTTGGTTAAGGTTTGGCATGTAAGCACCTTTAAGAGATTTTGGTGTTTTGGGAGGATATTTTACTGGTAAGTAAGTTTTTAACTTTTCTCGCAATATAAATATGCCTACCCCTAGGCCAAACGTATAAGCTTCTATCAGTTTTTTTAACCAGTGTTTCTAGAGGCATTAACAAAAAAGTTATTGAATGTATAAGCTGATAGATTGCTTGTTTACAAAGTGAAAATAGAAAATTGCGTGACTTGAAGCTGTGTTTTTTAGTTGAAGTGCACCTGTCTTTTACCTATATTAGCTATTGTTCATTGAATTTTTGCATATTTTTTTTATTTTCGACGGTAAGTGCACCTTCATGGGCACTATACGGCCGATTTTTCTATGTTTAAACACCTTTTATGTTCGGTGAGGAAGTTGTAAGTGCACTAACCGTCGAAAAATAAAAAAATATGCAAAAAATCAAGAAACTTAGGTTAAAAAACTGATAGAAGCTTACACGTGTTGCTTCCGGGTAGGGGTAGTTATATTGCGAGAAAAGTGATAAAACTTACTTACTAGGGGAAAATATCCTCCCAATCATCGAACACCGCCATTTTATTCCGCATCACTTATTTTCCCTCCCTTAATTTTCGCAAAACACAAAACATATTTTACGTGAATAAATAAGGCATAATGAGCACGAAAAGTATCAGTAGCACACGTAATAGCACAAGTAATAAACAACAGTCTTATTCTTATTAGAGGCACTAAAAAGTACTAAAAATGACAATTAGTAAGTGTTCTTTCTAATGGTGTATCGTAAATAACAACCTTTCAAGAATGATATAATTCATAAAAGCCGCAGCCTTATATTGTAGGTGAATGTTTTCAAGATGTCTACACCTTAAGCTTAGTATTAAAACACATGGAAAAGTGCGAACAAACAACCCTACCATCGCAACAGTTTGTTCTATTTGTGTGTTTTTCAAATTAAAGGCAGAGGGTTTTTTCACACCTTTGCACATTTGAAAATCTCTGATAGTGACAATAATGCTACTTTGCAGTATGCACTTTCCTTTATTATAATTTCAACTCAGAAATATACTACAAAGTATATTGTAAAATATTAAAAGTTAATGTTAAAATCATGAACAACCTTTCAAGCTTGATTATATGAAGAATGGGTGGGCTATATTACTCTCCCCGGTTTTGGTGTTGGCGTCGGCGTCAGCGTCCGGTTAAAGTTTTAGGGCAAGTTGGGATTTTCACTTATAAGTCCAATACCTTTCATTCAATTGAGTTAATACTTCACACAGTTGTTCAGAGCCATCACATGATGAGGTTAGATAACTCCATAGTATTCTTTACACAGATTATGGCCCCTGATTGACTCTGAAACTCAGGTTAAAGTTTTAGGGCAGGTTGGGATATTTATAAATAACTTCTATACCCTTTGTTCAATTGACTTAATACTTCACACGGTTGTTCAGGACCATCATACAATGAGGTTACATAACTCCATATTATCCTTAATACAAGTTATGGCCCCTGGTTGACTTAGGTTAAAGTTTTAGGGCAAGTTGGGATTTTCACTTAAAACTCCATTACCATTCATTCAATTGACTTAATACTTCACACAGTTGTTCAGGGCCATCACATGATGAGGTTAGATAACTCCATATTATCTTTTATACAAATTATGGCCCTTGATTGACTATTGGACTTAGGTTAAAGTTTTAGGGCAGGTTGGGATATTTATTAATAACTTCTATACCCTTCATTCAATTGACTTAATACTTCACATAATTGTTCAGGACCATCACCCAATGAGGTTACATAACTCCATATCCTTAATACAAGTTATGGCCCCTGATTGACTTAGGTTAAAGTTTTAGGCAAGTAAAAGTTAAAAACTTCTATACCTTTCATTCAATGCACTTAATAAAATTCAAAATTATTTATGACCATCTTACAACAAAAAACATAACTCCATTTTAACCTTAAATACAAATTATGTCCCTTGAATATTTTTATATTTTTTTTTTTAAATTTCTATTGACAGGCACATTTTTACATTCTTAACCATTTTTTTACCAAGGGCAAACAAGGAGGGCTATACTATTTGGCATTGAATTTTTTTTATTATTTTTTTTTTTTTAATTTTATTTTAATTTCTTTTGAAAGGCATATTTGTATATTCTTTACCATTTTCATAATGGGAAATCAAGTTATTTGAATGACTTGCGTCATTTTTTGGGTGGTGGGAGGGCAGCATCAAAGTCACCTTATGTATTGAATAATTTTAGTTAGGTTTGACATAAATAGACCAAACTTGGTAATATTACATTGTTATTGTATTCACTTCTAAGTCAAAGCTGTGAAGTCAAAGTGGCGAAGTCGAGCGCGCTGTCTTACGACGGCTCTTGTTATATTGATATTAACCTTATATCCCGATTTTCCTCGGCCGATATAACTCAACCAAGTTAAATCACATTTAACACTCATCAAGTTATGTAAGTTGCATCCCTTTGATATTAAAAAAGTAAACAATCTATTTTTTCCCCTAAAGGTTTTTCTCATAAATCATTTTGCAGTAATCATTCCATCTATTTACATGTGTTTGCTTACATGATTAAACCTAGATCAGTTGTTTTCTTCGGTGGACATTGTACCGGTACTTACCCCTTCGTCACTGCTCGGACAATTTCAGCCTGAAATGGACTGGAAAAAAATCAAAACCTAATACTATAGATAGGACGCAGGCATTATTTTTTTTAATTCTTGGGTAAAAAAGTGTGTCCTATACACACTATAATACAGTATATAGTTAAATGTACACAGTGAATAATTAAATCAATATGAATTTCATAGAAAATGTTAGAAGCACTGTTCTGCCCTCACAGAGACTAGAATGTGCACCCTCCTGCCTTTAAAGAATTAAATGCTTAAGATAATCAAGTATTCCATTTGTTTTGATTTAAACATGAAATATGATTATAAATTCAAACAAATTTTACGTGTTTGGTAGTTGAAACCTATTTTTATTTCAAATAAGCACAGTTTCTAGAGAGGACAGGGTGCAGAACCTCCCATAACCCTCTAGCTAAACCCTAGAAATGTGCTACTAAAAAGGGGCGGGATGCAGCACCCTCCTATCACTCATAAGCTAAAACCCTTTATTAACTAGTGGTGGTAATGAACACGATTTCGAACACCACTGGAATGACTCTCACTTTAACAATAAAAGCAAGAATTTGATCAATATTTTCGAGGTCATATAATTCTAGGATCAGCCACTTTTTCCTGACAAAATCTGTGACCCATGTGAGGCATCTAAGTGTTAAATAATGTTATTCCTAATATTTTACAGAAATTTTATGTACAAATAATACATTTATATAAAGGTTGTAACAGTTGCTTTTAAACTATGGTGCAGGATGTTTTGGAACCCACTCAGCTTAAGACATAGAATTAATTCATTGTAAATTTATGAGAACAATTCTTAAAGCTGCACTCTCACAGATTGACCGTTTTGACATTCTTTTTATTTTTTTGTCTTGAAACTAGCCAAATTGTGAATAAATGTCTGGAAACCAGTGATATAAGACTGCTGACAAAATATCAGGTCAAAGTTACTCATATTTACGTTGAAAAATTGCTGTTTCATGGCTAAAAGCGGATCTAACGCTTTAAGAAAATTGAGTTTTTTGGCAGTTTACAAACAATTGAGATTTGTTCTATTGTGAATTATCTTATATGACTGAATTGAAGGCATTGATACCAAAATCAGCTGATTCTGAGACAAAAATTGAGAAAAAAATGTCAAAACCTTCAATCTGTGAGAGTGCAGCTTTAATATTAGAAAACAATACCTATTTAACTGCTTTTATATGGATAATGGATAATGAGGCAGACATGAATGGGATTAACAAAGGGATTTTTTCTCCTATCAGTAAAAACATGTATTGATATGTTTCCTAGTTGTATTTTAAAAATTGATAGCGTCTCCTATAACTCTTACTAGAGTGGCAATGAACTTATATGGATTGTTAGTTGACTGTCCTTCTATTCATGAATGTACAATGCATCAGTGAGACAGGAATAAATTATAACACTCCAATGGTAATAGAAAGTAAGATAAAGATTATCAAATATGCCATAAAAAATATTGAAATCTAACAATAACTCTCTTTTCAAGCAAACTTATACAATGTTAAAAAAACAATGTTGATAGCTATGAGACTTACAACAGACTAAATTTGGCATCTCATGTAAATTATATAAATAATGGATGAAATTGGAATGTCTGATATTTCGTACTCTCAAGATACCCCCATGATACAAATAATCCCCATCCAATTAATAAAGCAAAGAACTATTGATATACATAAACATTTATCTTGGAATACAGTCTGGACTGTAATGAACCAAACAGATAAAACACAGTCATATATATGGTATAAAATTGAACTAAGCAAGATTAATTACCTAGATGCAATGCAAACGACTCATTTAGAATAGCACATACAAAATTTCCGGTTTCTTCTCACAATTTATTGATTGTAACGGGAAGGCATCATTATATACCCAGACAGGTACAATTTGTACTTATTGGGACATGCATGTCATTGAAAATGAATGTCATTTTCTTCTAGGTTGTCCCAATTGTTATAATTTAAGGAAAGAATACTTTAATCCATATTATTGCCATTTGCTGACGAAACAAAATTTATAACGTCTTCTGTCACCAGATTCTTGAAAAACTTCAGTAAATATCAATATCAGTTAATTTGTATTCCATGCATTTACATAATGATCATGAACCTAATAAGATATAGGTAATAACCAATTTCATTTTATTCATACAAATGAAATTATGCAAAATCTCTCTATTGACCATGTCTTCGCTTTTTAAGACAATGTGATATATAATTTATGTTGGCTGTTGTTGGTGTTGTAAACATTTAATGCTCAATAATTGTTAATATGTTTTAAAGAAAGGCAAGAAAAAGTATCGTAAACTCTTGAATGTAACTGATAATATTTGTAATCAGCAAGCAATACCGTTTCTATGGATACCAAAATTTTGTTGGGTAACTCAGGGCATGAAAATATCATGTTATCTAAAATGTCTTGAACGATGAAAGGATTATTCGCACTACTGCAGTCAGTTGTATGAGACCTTGATAAGATGTCCACAGGCTAACACATTGATAAACATTTTGGCTAACTTTGACCAATCCTCATTGTACCCCTGATAAACTACTACATTATGCTTGGTTGTGTGCGATTTTTTTCGATTTCGGCAGGAAAATCTCACAATCATGAGTAATCAATGAGGCAGTCTCATTGGTTCTGCAAGGTTGCAGATGCTTTTCTGCAGAAAACTATTCTGGCAAAAGCCGGAATTGAATTTGGTCTGCTTTTTTAGTACAATAATATTTGACCGTATCCATTATACATCTTAGATATGTCCTTAAAATTTGATATCATCCTTATTTCTTAATGTTAGGAAAGGTTAAAGTCGATCTTAATAATTGATGTGAATTCATAGGAAGAAGAGTTGTCTCCCCTGCCCCATGCATATTCATTAAAACGAGATTATGTCATTCATTTGTCCCATAGTATTTATGAAGTATAATCGAATTAAGCACCATGGCTGCAGACACTGACCCATCCTAAGAACTATTGAACTATTGACTGCCACCATGGCTGCAGACACTGACCCATCCTAAGAACTATTGAACAATTGACTGCCACCATGGCTGCAGACACTGACCCATCCTAAGAACTATTGAACAATTGACTGCCACCATGGCTGCAGACACTGACCCATCCTAAGAACTATTGAACAATTGACTGCCACCATGGCTGCAGACACTGACCCATCCTAAGAACTATTGAACAATTGACTGCCACCATGGCTGCAGACACTGACCCATCCTAAGAACTATTGAACAATTGACTGCCACCATGGCTGCAGACACTGACCCATCCTAAGAACTATTTAACAATTGACTGCCACCATGGCTGCAGACACTGACCCATCCTAAGAACTATTGAACAATTGATTGCCACCATGGCTGCAGACACTGACCCATCCTAAGAACTATTGAACAATTGACTGCCACCATGGCTGCAGACACTGACCCATCTTAAGAACTATTGAACAATTGACTGCCACCATGGCTGCAGACACTGACCCATCCTAAGAACTATTGAACAATTGACTGCCACCATGGCTGCAGACACTGACCCATCCTAAGAACTATTGAACAACTGACTGCCACCATGGCTGCAGACACTGACCCATCCTAAGAACTATTAACCAATTGACTGCAGGTTCATCGGTCTCAAATGAATTAGAATTATATTCATTTCTGTTATATAAATTTTTTCATGATATATTTATATATTTTTTGTCATTCCTTTCCCCAGGGTAACAGTAAAAAGGAGCCTTCAAGATACGATAAACAGGTGCGAAAGTTTGCTGAAAAGAAAAAGAACAATAAAAGCATGCGGGCTGTGACGATTAGCATTGAAGGACGGAACATGGCCTTGTGATCTCAGAGTGATTGTGTTCGTTGGAATATTAGTGCTATACCTGTGCATGTATACTGTTCAAAGAACATTGGATGATGTTGGTCAAGACATGTTTTGAAACAGTGGGAAACTTTTACAGTACTCACAGTGATTTGAACATTTTGTTTGTTGAAATATTTGTACTATACTGCTACATGTATTCTGGTTGAGGCCTTGAAAGAATACATGTATGGGATGATTTTGGTTAAAGAGTATTCGAAACAGTGGGGAATATAAGCAGTTGGATGGTAGACTGTTTTAGAAGTGATAGCTAGTAGACTTTAAAAGAACAGTAATTTTGTACACTGGGTCAAGGTCGTCTTAGGAAAGCTGAGAGACTGCAATAGTAAAATAAATTTGAACACTAGGATCAAGGTCAAGGAGACTATTACAAAACAGTGGTCAAGGTCGTCTAAGGAAAGATTAGAAACTACGTAACAACAGTTCAGTAACTTTGAACACTAGGATCAAGGTCAAGGAGACTATAACAGAACAGTGGTCAAAGTTGTCTTGAGAAAGCTGGAAGGACCCTTAGTAGAGAGTGCTTTGAGTCAACTGAGAATGATATGTACAGTAAATTTAGAAATGTAAGAAAAGTTCACTTAAAATAGGAGCACGTTGCAGTTTACCATAGGTTGAAGGCAAACTCACGCAAATTAAATGTATAGACAGATGATGTTGCCTGAAGGCTATTAAGTAATTTGTTTTGCACATTAAATTGTTGTTGTTTTTTGTACTGTTTTTCGAACCTCAATTCTTTATGTGATGTGTAAAATAGACTGACTGATTGATTTTTGTTTACTTTCGTGTTTCTATTATGGAATAGATCAACATGAAGTTGTCGATTTTTAAAAATGCTTGTATTCAAAACCAGAATATATATTATAGCTTGTCTCATTAATTTTCTAACATTTGTGAAATGGTTTTCTAAAAGTGTGACCGATGTTGCTTTATAGTGAGTATTATCTTAAACCAATGCAGCCAGATCAATGTACAAATAATATTAAGTATATATAGAATTCATGAAGATTTATAGTATGTGAAATATACATATAGATTACATGACTCATATAAAGATAATGTATAAAGACTTTTTGCATAAAAGATTGATAATGCCATTTAAAAAAGAGACTTAAAATGTTACGTTTAATTGCAGCCTTATCAAATTTACTTGCATTGGCCGATTTTGGATACAATTTATTTGAATTTCTTCATATATAACATAAACGGAATGATAGTGGATTGTTTCAGTCATTAAATCATGATTTGCTGAGCAAATGTTTTCATTATTCAGTCAACTCCATAATATGTACAAAATTATGTTAGATGTAGATGTGCTTGTCAGAACGATTATAAATAAAAACACATTAAAACATAAAAATAAGATTTTTGCTTTTATTTCCAGTTTATTATGTTAATGGGGTATATTGTGTTGCGCATGTTGGTCAGTCAGAAGGTCTGTAGACCAATGCTTGTCTGAGAAATAACTCGACAATGCCTTGACATACAGTCCTCAAACTTGACTTTGAGGCAGTGACCAGTAGATGACCCCTATTGATTTTGAGGTCATTGGCTCAAGGTCACTGTGATCTTAAATGCAAAAACATGTCTGAGTGATAAGTCGCCAATGCCTCGACATATGGTCCTCAAACTTAACTTGGAGGCTGGGCGTGACCAGTAGATAATCGCTTTTTATTTTGAGGTCAACAGATTAAAGGTCACAGTGACCATAAATGCGAAAAGCTTGTAAAGTGATATGTCTCCAATGCCTAGACCTATGTTTTCAAAATTGACATGGGAACTGGGCTTGTCTTGTAAAGCTTCCCAGTCATCACACTTACTAAAATAATCAAGTAAGACAACTCTAGGTTAAATATAATGCAAGTTACGAGTGTGGCTCTTGTTTGTCTTAGAAATTCTTTAAAAAGTTGTGTGAAAGTACCATTAAGTCCCTATCCCAAAAACCTCTCAATTCGTTTTATTGAAACTTCCAAGTCAACTAACCAAAAAGTAAGGAATGACTCTATGCACATTTTGGCCCTTCTTAGAAATTATTGTTAATATTTTGCGTGCAAGTACCATAAAGTCACTATCTCACCAACCTCTTAAGACCTACTAAATAAAGCAAGATGGGTAACTCAAAGATTAATCCATTCAAATTATGGCCCTTGGTTGACTTTAAAAAATTGCATGTAAGTACCATTCAGTCCATATCTCACCAACCATTCTGTCAGTGCTTGATTGAAACTTAAAACAAGCATTCACCGACAACATATCTAAATAAAGTATGTTTGATGAACTCAAGTAACTCAATAAGAATAAATGTATGCACATTCTAACCCTAGTGCAAACTCCATTAAATCACCATCTCGCCAACCACTGCATTATTTCCGATTGAGTATTTACTGAACGACTTTGCTGTCATTAAACCTACTAAATTCAGCAACACAACACTCAATCAACCTGTCTTACGAAAAACAGTTTGTAATCTGGATTATTTATATAATAGCCATACAGTAAAGTCAGTTCAGTACGAGTGCCAATGCCCGTGTCTTTTGTTTTCCGAGAAAGGGGCATAACTGCACAATAATTCAAGTCAGAGTTTAGAGCCTTGCTATGTGAGTGTGTATTCCTTCTTGCCAAATCAGTGAAACGTGTACAATGTTTCATTTGAATGTGTTGAATGCTTTTGAGTGATGGCAAAAAGTGTGAAAATTTATGTTATTTTTTCGAAGAAAGGACATAACTAGACAATTATGAAAGTCAGAGTTATGAGCCTTGTTATCCATATGCGTATTGCCTCTAGCATTATGTGTACCAAGTTTCATTTGAATATATTGAACGGTCTGGAGTTATGGCTAATGTTGAAATGTTTGCATCACGCCGAAAAAACGCCAATACCATCACAACTCCTTGCCTTATTCCTGAATTTAAAATAGAGGAAAGGTTTTTGCGTTAAAAGACATTTATTAAGTAAGTAAAAAATCACAGCCAAACCTGAGTCCCATTGATCTAAAATGCAATGAAAAATAAAACCGTAAAAGGAGTCACATGTGGGATGTACTAAATACGTTACTAGACGAAAACTTATCTCAAAACCTTTTACAACTAACTAACACATTATTGGTCTTTCAATTTCCAATCCAGACGTCCTTGTGACACATTGCGTGGGCCGATTTATAATGTTGTTCTTAACTTGTTGCTCAACCCACGTGTATATCAATACAACATTATGTGTTGCAAAAATAACCATATCTTGTGCATGTAAGATAGAGTATGATTTACTATTTCACTAAAATAGGGATAGAAGTTATGACAATGTTAGGTGTGACGGCGGTCATATGAAGTCATCCAAGTTTCCTTGACAGAATTTAATGACACGTTCGCTTTTATTATATGCTTTCCGGTGGCTTAAAGAGATTTATCGATGAAATATAAATGATATTTCACTGTTTCAGTAAAATAACATTTTGATACATTGTATTTTGAAATTTTAGGCCACTTTCACAGCTAGCGCGCATAGGCATGGGACACAATTTCAACGACGTTATTTCCTTCCATAAAAAGTCCCACAATGTACACACCACTGTGCACAAAACTTACATCCTCATACCAAGTACCTGTTCCAATTTTGAACGCACTGTATGCTTATAAATATATTTCTCCTTCATGCTTTGAAAACATTCCATGTGGGCGTCTTTCCGAAAGATATCCATGAAAAAGAGAGGAAAAAACAGTCCGAAAAAAATCAAAAGGAAAAAAAGAAAGATATACAGTCGGGTGGAAATAATAGGGTAGGCTGGAAAACCGTTGTTTTTTATTTGTTACGCCTTAAAGCTACATGTAAGTAAGTCTTGCATGACCCGTGTGACGTTTTCACTCGATCGTTTCTTGTGAAGAAATGTACCTATATGATCAATTTCTTCACAAATCTTACATACGCGCATTGTCATTAGAAGAAGATGGATATACATTATATGAATGTTTCTGATAGAGAGGGGATCAACACATGACATTAAGAGGTCCATCCATCGAATTGACCCATTTCTGTTAAACGCCGACATTCTTAACAATTTTTTTTTTAAATCAATAATGGATATGAGTTGAATTGATTACATAAGAAAAATGTACTGCTACAACTGACAGTGTTCACAGTAACATACATTTCGCAAATTGTATGTTTTATACAGTGAATCCGCTTTGCTGATGCGTAGAAAAAATGTCACGCGCTTCAAGTCGTAATTCCGTAGACATGAATTCCAGCATCTCGTACAGCAATAGGGGTACTTATATCTGATGTTACGTCATTATCGTATAGATAATGAATGTATTAGACCCTCATTAGTAAGAGGTTAAACAAAAATAGCCGCGCCCTGCCAGTTGGTGATAATGGCTCTGGCTATCTGGTAATGGCCGGAGAGTTTAGTTTTAAACGTTTACGTTAAACGACATGAAATTAATGCTCTTTATTTATCGGTCTATCTAGTTGATGACTGCGGTAGGATTAAATTTGTTATTGGTTCAAGGTGATAATGAGGATTTGATGAGACTATTTATAATGTCCATACTAGATCAAAGTCCATCAATCTCCTATGAATATAAATGTATGAAACAGATACGTGTTAATGGTCTTATTGAATAGTTTTTAGTAAAAATAACATGGAATACAATGAATTTACATGATGCAGTATTCCATAGACAGATATGTCGTGTTTTAACAAAGTACATTCATGAGAAAGTGATATTCGCCTTCTAAATCATTTAAATTGCAATACATGTAAAAACAAAACGCTATTGCTATATCAAGCCTGTTTGAATGTGCAACTTATGTAATGCAATATTGTTATTTTAAACAGCTTGATCACTGTACGTCTATATATCATTTCTAGCTAACCGACCACTTTTTCTAAATACCACAATTTTAGTCTTTTCCACATTGACCGTAGAATTCATTTACAACAATAAGTACATTACGATTGAAATTATTAAATGACTCCTGCAGGCCTTCCGTAGTTTCCAACAAAATAGTTGCATCGTCTGCGAATAACAACAAATAAAACGAAATCTCATTAATCATTGTTGTAAATGAAGCTCAATATCTTTGAGAAAGAGAGAAAAACAAATCTAATGGAATGAAAACCAGTTTTAGCGTTTGTTTTACGAAAACCGAAACTGTTTTTTTAAACTATAGAAACCCCCCCCCCGGAGACGGCTTCTTCGGTTGGTCCCATCCGAAAAATTAGCACACTTTAAAAAAACAACAACATGGCGGACAGTGATCCAACACGTGTCCTGAAACACCGTTTAGTTAAAACATGCGAACGACCATCTGCTGTATCATTGTTTTGAAGAAACATAGAAATAATGGCTACATGCAGAAGCTCCATCATGTTTATAAAGCTGTACACAAAATCATGCAAAAAGGATTTCAAACCGCCGAAACCCTTGAAACCAAAACTGAAACTAGTTTGGTATCACCAAAACGCCCTTTAGAAGGAAGCCATGTGTATGAGTTCTTGAAAACGCGTTTTACTTTTCTAGGAATATACACAACAACACTTCATTACATACCATTTTATATCGACTTTTAACAATATTATAATAAAAAATGCTTTATCAAGAAACGGGTTAACTCCAACATTTTATGATTCTAGCATAATCATTTTCATAAACGTTCTAATTCAACATACACGGCCGAATATCAGGCCCAAATATGACAAAAATTCTCAAGTCAAATCTCAATCTCAGAAGCTTGACAATGTATGTGGATAATACTCATAGTAATAATATCCGTTTTCTGCCTCTATTAATTTATTTTATGGATTGGATTTATTCACCCTTTCAATTATACTGTGTTTGAAATTATCCGCCCTTTGATGACGTCACGAGGGGAAAGCCGATAACAGAGTGCTATATTTATGAGAGTTGATCAAATTTTAGCGGTGGAATGCGACACAAGGTACAGAACATATTTGCTGTCTTTTAAGATATATCACATCTATACATGTAGAATACGTTTATTATAGAAATTAACCGATATAGCCGCGCATCGAAGCAAATTATCGGTTGGTCACATATTTTCGCTACTTTCTTGATGTTTGGTTATACACATTTGTCAAGCCCAGTTCCGAATATATGTTTGCAGACCATATAATTATGTTATTATATGAAATTTGACATATATCTAAATATAAGAGCTGTTTTTTTCTTCATTTTTGTCTTATGTTTGCAGAAAACAGAACCTGTTGTGTTCCTGAAAGCCATAAAACTGGCTTTGATGAAATACCTGGCACATGACATTGAAGTGAAAAGCACCCGAAATATTGCAGGTAAAATAATGAATGTGGAGAGAGCAAATAATACATTTAAGAATTTTCACATCCTTGACCAGGTGATTCCATTGTCACCTTTCGGTAGCAACAACTTTCGGTAGCAACAATCAAATATGGTCTGTTTGTACTCTATTAAATAAAACTTATTCCAGGACCCAATTATATGTTGTCCAGGCAATCAGTAAACATTTAAATGTGCATACCGGATAATTCAAATGTTATGATTTCAATCTCACATGTTTAGGCGGGTCAAGTGGTAGACTTTGTTTAATTACATAGGCTTTGAATAATAAACAATCGAGGTGCATGTATTGTTTATTTGTGTTTTTATTATGTTTACATGTATATATCTGCCTTACGGTACTGATTAAATGATGCTAAAATGACACATTTTTCTATTTTGAGCTCCAAATAATTACAGAATATCTGTAGATAACCTTCTTAAAATAGGTACAGTACTTTATTTTTGTTTTAAATTATTTCAAGAGATTTAGCATCCCTCTAAGAGGAATGAACCAAGTTTGCCATAACGTTTCGCAAGAGAAGTCACAGAATGCACTTTGCTCTCCATAAGATCTAGATATGTCTAAGATCTTTTATGTCTAAGAAGTTTGATGTCAATGTTCGAGTTATGTTCTGTATATAGTGTTTGTACACATTCCAAAGTGAAAAAGATCATTAGTGAAAAGGCTAGAATTATAACCACGTGTGAGACATGAGCACATGTCTAAATGTGTACCAAGTTTCAAAAACAAAAGGTACATAAAAAAATTCACAACATGAACTAATAACAAATTCATTGCAATGCATTATAAGGATTTACAGTACACAAACATAAATGTACATGTACGTTTTCACCAGTTAAAAAATGAAAGACAATATGATTATAAAAAAGGGGAAAATTATTAAAATAAGTACCATAACATTGGTTTCGTTTAGAAAGCGTGATACAAATACATTAATATAAACATATTCCAAATCCATGATCATAGATTTTTAACTTGAAAACAAGTAAATTAAATAAGGAGACAGAGGCAATGAAAGTAAAATAATAATCGAACATACAGGTTTCAGAGAAATAAAATACAAAATAAATTTAATGGAAACAATAACAGAACAATTATTTGGATGAAAGAAAGAAATCACATACTAGTCACATACTAGATAAATACTAGTGTTCAATACTGTCGTGACGTGGGGAAATGTTTCCGTGCGCAACGGTTCAGTAATTACTATAATGATCTATGACGATAATTGATAACCACTAATAATTTCAACTATCACCATAAACATTATACTAAGACTTAAGTATTGCAGAAAACAAAGCTGTTGGATGTTGACCGTCAATAAATAGCTGTTAATAGTTCTTCCTGCTGACAAATGGTCAGTGCTGGGCGGTTGTTATTGAAAAGCAAAACCCGCCGTCAGAATGCTGTTCTGTTCTGTTCATAAATATTGTTTCATGACTTTAATATTGCAGAAAACAACGCTTTTAGATGATGACCGTTAATAATAAGCTGATAATAGTTCTACCTGCTCACAAATGTTCAGTTGTTATTGAAATGCAAAACCCACCATCAGAAGACATGGTGTAATATTTCGACTAATGCTGCTCAAAAGTAATTTGATAGTAACTGTTTTTGATTTAAGTGAGCATGTTATAGTACAGTATGAACTATTCTATCAACGGTCAATCCTCACAAAGTACTGTGAACATGATTCGAAAAGTTCGTGCTACACGATTCCCGGTTCAAAAGATATATTTGGAAACTATTGCTTTGTGTGAATATGGAATTACCTTCATTTATCTTTTAAAGCCTTCTCTTTTTCCAATCTGAAGAATGTAGAGGTCAACATTTCTGCTTTTCTATATCACCTGAATATCTGTCAAACCGTATGTTTTACCATGTCACCCACATGGCTAACGAATGAAGAGGCCAAACTTTTTGTTTTCCAATGCCGCCCGACTGTCTGAATAATGTAAGATTCAAAGTTTTACACTGATCTTGACTTAAGACAGTGGCATCCCCGGTCCCAAAGGGAAATTCTGAACTTTGTCAAACTAAATGTTGATAAATTTCGATTCTCTCATGACTTCTCTGTTAGAGACTGCCTAAGCCTCACTAATTGGATTTGTTTCATTACAGTTTAACAGTAACAGTAACAGTTAGACTATGATAAAATTGATATTTTGTGACATGTTTCAACAATATTTAGTGCGCACAAACTACCTTAGTATCTGTTTAATTTTGGGCCGTAGCGTCGTGGTTACGGAACACAAAGATATTCGTGACATGGATTATATAATCACTCGTTCAAAGCATTGTCAACAAATATTGTAACATATTTACTAGCCATGCGTGAATTTCCCTAGTGACTTTCGCGCGACCATTACAAGTCGCTACAAGGCATTATTTGTTGAAATGAATTAAAAAAGTAATTATTTTAGTTTTCTTTATTACTTGTTATTGACATCATGTGTTGCATTACAGTACTTTTGTTTTTACAATAATATACAATGCTTTGTACTTGGGTTTAAGGTGGGATTTAAGGTTTACGAAAGCGACATTTTCATTTATTTCAACGTTCATGTTCTTAAAATAACATTTATTGACGTGGCTTTACAAGTGTGAATGAACGAAGCAGACATCATTTTATGTGGGGGGAAAATAGTGCTAAGAATAATATTTCGTTAGACGAATTTGAATATTGTTGGCTGTTACACCGAGGAAGCTGAATTATTTTGTAATAACCATAACTTTAGCCAGCCTGATAATATATGTCCAGACTGAGGCAAAACGTGGAAATTTTATAAGAAATGACTGCATGTTGAATGAAAATGTTGTACAGATATATTAGCAGCGCACGTGTGCGAAAATTAACTGTTTTCTGAATTCGGGTTGTTATCTGACGGGATTAGGTGTACCATTGCATAAAAATGCCTCTGTACATAAACTAGGGGTATTATTCTAGTAAGTTGTTTTTCGAAACTGTTTACCACCGTATGAAATAAACGCATTTAATACATATGTGATAACAATAATAATCCTATTGTGGACGCTTAATTTAGATTTTGAAACAGATTTTCGACAGTTGCGGCTCACGTTTTATTTTACTTAAGTGATTAGTTCAAAAGTATATAAAGGACACTAAAAAGTATATTTGTCGACTAAATGAACTGTTTTGATACTGTTTATAGAAACGTACTCCGGTCAAAATGTTATACATTTGGTATTAAATGAAAACTATTAAAAGTTATTCAAGGAATGTATGAGAATGTTATATCATGTGTTAAGACAAGCGTATCATACTCTGACTATTCTAGTTATGCAATTGTGCTACGTTAAGGGGAGGTCATGTCCCCATTTATTTGTTAAAGACCTAGAATGATTTTACATGCGTAAATTCGGGTTCAAATTTAGACGACTTAATGTGTTTTTATTTGCTTTTGATATGATTTTTAGGAATGTCATATTCTGATGTTCAACACATTTAGATATGTTTAAATGCGACAACAGGACACCAAGTAGCGCCATTCCTGCAACATGGGTGACAGAATCGTACATAATAAGCACATCACCGTCCCTGAACGCAGCTGCCATTTGTAACCTGTAGATACTTCAGCGATTATGACAAAAAACATCGAACATTAACGTGTATGTCTAAATACTATTTGAATTTATCATTAACAGGTCATACACATTTTGTCATTGCAAAAACGTAAGATATAATCAAATAAATTAAAATGTTAACTATAATCAACAGTGAATCATAAATTAAACATATCGTTATCTGCAACTAGTCCACATGTACAATACCAGTGTCAGATTGTAAAACTTGATTCTATTTATAGAAGAAATTAACACTTGATTAAGTACGAAATTCCAAAATATTTAAATATATTTCCTTATTAAAATAGTTCATGTGTATTCCACTTTTTATTCGAATATTATAATGTTACATTGATTTACTTCTGCATTTGGCCAATTTAAATGTTCGCACTTTAATTAATTGCTTCGATGAAAATGTTTGTGTTCATTGTTTGTACCCCTGTTTTTCATATACTATAGCAGTGTGTGTATACCACGTGATAAATTACGTCATATATGCTACGTCGGAAGGCAACATTTTGCTTAAACTGAAGACTTAAATCAAAGATAACTTTTCTTTTCCTACACCATTTTAAATAAAATAAGGACAGTCTATGCCTCTTATAGAGCCCCGCCTTCGTTTTATTACCGAAATTTGATAAGGTCAGGCGGCCGTATTGTGAAAAGGTTTGTCGAAGTGTTTTAAGGAACTAAACTCTTAATGAAACTCTGATAAAAGACCAAAGGCGGGGCTCCGTAAGCGGCATAGACTGCGCTAAGTTTCATTTAAAATGGTGAGAAAATAGTGAAGTAATCTTTGTTAAAAGTCTTCATTTGAAGCAAAATATTGCCTTCCGACTTAGCATTTATGACGCAATTTATCACGTGGTATACACACACTGTATAGGTTTGTAAGTACCAGAACGCATTATTGAAATAAATGGTAAATGATATAAAGGTTAACCGTTAGATGACCTCAGTAAGCACCTTGATCATTTGATCAAAGAAAAAGTTTACCCTTTGTACTCTGTTAATGCGCTTATAGTGAGACATAGGTTTGTCATGATCCATGGAATCATTATTTATGTTTAAATTGAATAATGTCAGTCGCCTAAAAATCTCAAACAATAAATTAACTATGTTTTACGTTATATTAAACTGTTTTATTTTGTTAGCGTTGTACACGCTGTATACGTTTTAGGTAGATGTACTGTTTATAGTGAGGTTAAGAAACATTACACGTACTGTAATTGTCCGTATTCCTACTTTTACAAGTACAAGATTCAGTCGAACTGAAAAGTCTTTGCAATATCTATGTTTACACGTAGACAGGTAGGCCACAATTAAATCGCGACGTTTACTTCTGAGAACATGACGTTAGAGGTTGCCTCAAGTTGACCTTTATAATTTGCATCCCAGCAAACACCAGATGTTAGAATAACGTTGTATCAACGTTGGATTTACATCACAATGTCGGCGACCATTGTTGTGTACTCAGTAGCCACTCTATATGTATGTGCATGTAATATGATACCGGGACTTCCGGAAGATATACGATCATGAATAAAGCTAGTGAACGGTCATCTGTTGTTTCTAAGAATATCCAATCCCCGAACATATCATCTGGCGACGAGGATACTGTGGATTAATAGTGTAATATTTGAATTAATGATCATTTTTGTTTAACTAATGGGTAAAGACGTTAAACAGTGAAATCTTCCAAATTTTCCATCCTTTGATGTGGACACAGACAAATCAAACGCTGGCACGCGTTGGGAGAAATGGCTAGGGCGGTTAGAAAATTTATTTGTAGGATTAAAAGTGACAGATGATGAACAAAAAACGGGCGCTGTTGCTTCATACGCTGGTGAGAAAGTGTATGACATATACGATGTAGAAAAAAAAGGACACGGATGCGACCTTCGAGGCAATGAGGAAAGCGCTGAATGATTATTTCGCCCCTTAAAAGAATGATCAAATTGAAATATACAATTTTCGGTCATGCAAGCAACATGACACACAATCATTAGTTGAGTTCGTGACTGAACTCCGGACACTTGCCAAACATTGTGAGTTCACAAACGTAGAAAAGGAAATTCTATAACAAGTAATTCAGAACTGCAGATCGAACCAATTAAGACGTCGTGCCCTGCGAGAACCGGATAAGGCATTATGCGACATATTAACACGTAATCACGCTCCACTGAATGAAAATACCTGCCGAGCATATGGTTATGAATACCCACACAAGCAGACCTGTCCAGCGAAGGGCAAAACTTGTAATCTTTGCAAAAAGCCTAATCACTTTAGTAGGTGCTGCCGACAGAGGGGTATTAGGGAAGTAAAGCTACAGTCCGATTCAGAAGATGAATAAACTACCAAATTTAAGTCAGTGTTAGTAAAATTACTCATCTCAATTAACAATATAGCAGTAAAAGTAACAATAGATAACCGGTTCGAGTGTAAATATTATCGATGAAAACACATACGCATTCCTCTTAAACACTTAAAACGAAACATTTACCTAAATTATTTCCATACGGAGGGGGTTCAAACTTGAAAGTGAAAGGTTGTTGTGAAATGACAGCTGAGAAAAATAGTTGTAGACAAATTTTACCTACTCAAAGGTAATTACAGGACACTTTTAGGATTTCAAACGGCTTCAGACTTAGGTGTTGTAAAAATAATCCAAAATGTCAACAATTCACAGGAAATAATCGAAAGAAAATACCCAGGAATATATGCAGGTATTGGAAAATTAAAGAAGCAAACCGTGAAACTTCACATAAACAAGGATGTGCATCCAGTGGCCCAAAAGGGGAGAATAACTCCTTTTCATTTGCGAAAAAAGGTCGAAAAGGAAATTGAAACAATGCTCAAAAATGACATAGTAGAGGAAATAAGGAATGAATCAACGCCATGGGTGTCTCTAATCGTGTCACCACCGAAGAAAAATGGGGACGTCAGGATTTGTGTTGATATACGATTAGCAAACAAAGCGATTGAAAGGGAACGACACCCAATGCCAACCATCGATGAGCTTATACATGATTTAAATGGATCAAAAGTGTTTAGTAAAATGGATTTGAAATCTGGATACAATCAACTAGTTCTCAAAGCAGATTCACGACCAATTACAACCTTTTCGACGCACATAGGTCTTTTCAGATACAAACGATTGAACTTTGGGACAAACTCCGCAAGCAAAGTATTTCAAAAGACAATAAGTTCAATAATAGCAGGAATTCCAGGAGCAAAGAACATTTCAGACGACATAATTGTATATGGGAAAAACCAAACAGAGCATGGCATTGCATTAGACAAAGTGTTCAATGCACTTCATCGCAACGGTTTGACACTTAATAAACAAAAATGCGAATTCAACAAGTCAGAGATTACGTTCTTTGGTGTTGTTTTCAATGGGTCAGGGATCTCCGCAGATCCGTTAAAAGTGGAAGCTATCCGGAAAATGGAACAACCAACCAATGTGTCAGAAATAAGAAGTTTTCTTGGAATGACAGCATATTGCTCCCGTTTTATAAAGGAATATGCGACAATAACAGAACCTCTCCGGAGACTGACAAGAAAAGAAACACCATGGTCATGAGAAAGTAAGCAAGAAAAGGCGTTCGAGAAGCTCAAACAGGATCTCTCAAGTGACACAGTGATGGTGTATTACGACCCAGGGAAGGAAATAGAAGTAGTGACAGACACTTCACCGGTGGGACTTTCAGCTATTCTTACCCAACAGGGCAAAGTCGTGGCATGTGCAAGTCGGGCATTGTCACCAACAGAGTCTAGGTACAGTCAGACGGAGAGAGGCGTTAGGTGTTGTATGGGCATGCGAACACTATAACATGTATCTTCGTGGTGCTCCATGCTTCACTGCCATAATGGACCATAAGCCGCTAGAATGCATATGGAAGAAAAAACAACCGCCTCTAAGAGTTGAACGGTGGGGTTTACGACTTCAGCCATACAAATCTATAAGCCTGGAAAAGACAATCCATCTGGCTACCTGTCAAGACATCCATTGAAAGATGTTGGTAACGATAGAAACCTGGCAGAGGAATATGTGCATTTTATCGCTGAAAGAGCTGTTCCAAATGCTATGACATTAGATGAAGTAAAATCAGCATCGGTAAATGACAAGACAATAAGAAAGGCTATTGAGTTAACAGAAAATGGAAAATGGTACGAAATAAAGACATTACATGATCTAGAAATAAACAAAGAAGAATTATCGGCACTTAGAAGTGTGAAGGATGAACTGAGTGTACACTGTGGAACTGTACTATTGAGAAATGACAATATCGTTATGCTTACATCGTTAAGAGCGCAGGCTATCAAACTGGGCCACGAGGGGCATCAAGGGGTTGTGCGAACCAAGAGCGACATACGTTCAAAAGTCTGGTTTCCTTATTTGAACGCTGATATCGAAACAGCAATAAAAGGTTGTTTGGCTTGCCAAGCAAATACAAAGGAACCGAGACCAAGAGAACCACTGAGAATGTCGGAAATGCCATCAGGCCCATGGATGAATTGGCGCGGACTTTTGTGGACCGTTACAAAATAGGGACTATTTGTTAGTTATCGTTGATGAATATTCACGTTATCCAATTGTGGAGATAGTCAAATCAGTATCGGCAAACAC
The DNA here is from genome assembly GCF_026914265.1 of Mya arenaria. Lineage (NCBI taxonomy): Eukaryota > Metazoa > Mollusca > Bivalvia > Myida > Myidae > Mya > Mya arenaria. The sequence goes on along the minus strand of NC_069136.1, from coordinate 54,164,506 downwards.
TATTATACCAGTGCTGGACAAAGTAATAGCAATGTTCGGGGTACCAACTGTCATCAAAACGGATAATGGCAGTCCATTTAACAGTAGTGCTTTTTCAGATTATGCAAAATACTGTGGATTTATTCATCGAAGAATCACACCTAGGTGGCCGCGGGCAAAAGCTCAAGTAGAGTCCTTTAATAAGCCACTTACGAAATGCATCAAATCTTCACATGTGGAAGGAAAGAACTGGAAACAGGAATTATTCTGTTTCTTACGCCAATACAGAGTGACGCCACATACGTCAACTGGTTTTACGCCGTTCCGTTTATTGTTTCAGTGGGAACCATGAACGAGATTACCAGATATCGCCAAGCCAGGACAAGATGTTAGATTAGACGAAATCGCAAGGCGTAATGACGAGAAATCCTAATCACACTCAAAAGAGTATGAGGACAGAAGGATTAAGGCAAGGGAACGCCACATTAACACTGGTGACAAAGTGCTGCTGCAAAATGAGACACCGTCTAAGTGCACTACGCAGTTTAAGCCAATACCATACACGGTAACGGAAACAAAAGGACCTATGATCAGTGTAGAAAGCGATTCGGGACATGGTGTGCCACGCAATTCCTCTTTTATGAAAAAGGTTAAACCAAACTTGGACGCCTCCAACATGGATAGGAATAACGACGACGATGATCTTGGGGATGATCTGATCGATAATGATAGTGGTCAAGATACGACGGAGGTTCATACCCGATCAACAAGGGAACGACGACCACCGACTTATTTGCGCGACTTTGCGCGACTATGTGTGGAAAGTTGATAATATGGTTTCGTAGCGATATGGGCATAATAAACCCAGTGAAACCTGCAGATCGAAGATATTTGATCTTTCGTGTGAGTTGTAAACATAAAATGAGTACAAAATTATCTTATATTATTTTATTATAGTTAATATTGATAAGGCGTTTTAAATGTGTTTTGACATATGAACATTTGATAAATTCTAAAACATTACGTATATTTAAAATTCTCACAGTGAATATCTGCCAAAGACATACTTAAAGTAAAGAAATGAATGTGGAAAAAAATATGGACAATTTAGATTACAGACAATTTCCTTATATAACATTATTCTTTATGAAAAAAATATGAATAAGATTTTGTACGTATGTGTAAATGTTTGATATTGCTAATGTAGTAGAAACGTATTATCTAGTAGTAGTAAGTATAACCTTCGAACTGACCTCACTGTAGAACCAGTATCAAGTTTCAATGAGTAACTGATTACTTTGGAATTTCTTAAACCTGTAAACACTATAGTTAAGTTTACAGGATCAATTCCACCAGAGTATGTTATTAATCTAATTATCAATTGCAAAAGTTATCAATGTGGTTTGTAATATTAAGTTTTGTGATATTCGTATAATAATTATTATACATTACTTTTAATTACTCTATATGTATGTGCATGTAATATGATACCGGGACTTCCGGAAGATATACGATCATGAATAAAGCTAGTGAACGGTCATCTGTTGTTTCTATGAATATCTAATCCCCGAACATATCAACCATAATCCAACATCAGATTAACATCGTACCCAAAAAAATTAAAAGTTAATTAGATGAAGTGTATTTTTGATTGTTTAATTAATATATCAATCTGTTCGTTATGGCAATTATCACCTTGTAATTGTATTATCATTATTGCATATTAATTATTATTATTATTATTATTATTATTATTATTATTATTATTAAATTGATAAGTTTAAGAAAACACAAAAGATAAAAATATTTGTTTAACATATTAACATTATTTGTTCTTCCATATACACTTTACACTTAAAGTATGAACATTTTCAGTTGTTTATTCATTAGAAATCAGAAATACAAGTCGTTTATCAGTGTGCTCTGATAGTTTACTGATCAAGCTTTATCTGTACACATGCCTGAGCTTATCAGCTAATCTCATGTCAGGCAGAACATTTCAGTGAGTATGCAGAGAATGGATGCACAATATAGCCAATACGATCTGTGGATTTCAAATGTTCAGGCGGTTTTCTTGGTGTAAACACAGCCATGTAGATTTGAAGATTCCTATTGTTTTGCTGGATATAATCAGTATCACTCGTGGTTTGAAGATAAACACTTATTTCAAAATGTATCTTGAATTATATGTCATTCATTGTATTTGGTACATTATGAGTCATTTAAAAGATTATGTTATAGATAAGTAAAATAATGCCTTTTCCTACACATTTCATGACACAGGGTATTTCAGATTGGACTGTGTTAAAAACATGGTCATAATTTTACAATGTATTTCGAAAGAGCAATGTTTAAATTGAGTGTATCATATTTAGCCCTATAAATGCACATGTATCACATTGAATAATACACATTTAAATATTTAAATTACTATCAACTTCAGAAACTGTAAGTGACAAGTCTGACAGCGAAATTATGAGTTTTATTTAAAAAAATATGTATATGTATGTTATTCTTTTTTTAAAAATACTTATAGATGGCTTTCCTATTCAATGGCGATGGAGATCATGTATGCAGAAACAAGAGCTGAAAGTAACATTTGGAGCATAAAAGGCAGATCTTACCCACTGAAATGAAGCATATGTTGTGTTCAATCCTGTGTCGGGCATGTCTCCAAAAGTGTATGAGCTAAGAGTCAAAACAGTTTCCAGGAAAACATATATGAGCACATAAAATTGTGCTTTTAGGGTTTCATATCACTATGAACTATTACCTGAAATAAATACCGGTAAAACAAAATAAATCTCACGTGTCCACGTGATGGTAATATGGTACGTGAAATATAAAAAAGTGCCTTTAGTTAAACCCATATATTTGTGTTCATTTTTGTTATATCGTAAAGGGACTCGCTCATGCATCGGCACCACAAATGAGTTTTCAAGGAAATGCATCTTAATTATTATTTTACTCTTTGATAGCGAAATTACTGAAAACAATTTAAGTATAAAAAACCTTGCTGTACTTGAGAGCGAACCAACGCCGGTTCAGTCAAGAAAAAGATAACTAATACCATAATAGTCACTCGCCCACAAGGACTCATAGTAAGCTGCCTGATATTTCAACCTTTATTGAATACATTGGAAACATCACGTGATAATGTCAATCAACCGATCACGTTAAAGTCTTTTGTTCGTTACGAGCTCTTTTTTAAAAATCGTTGACTTCAAAGACAATATCTGAGCATGTATTTACATTTATTGAAGGGTTCCAGACGCCAGTACCTTAGTTTTAACAATGCGAATAATTTGCCGTACTTTTTTTACAAACCATGAAATAGTCACTTTGAAACTTGTCTCACACAACACCAGTTGGTTGCAACTGTCTTTGACGGTATAGACAAGTTGTCGGATTAAGCAGGTTGGTTTACCACAACAGTCATCCTGAATGGACCTAACAATACTGTCGGTATAAGGACGCTGCCGTTATATTCAGATGTCGTTACTGTACATGCAACAGGTTGATATAACAGCTGTATTGAAAAAGATGTAAGTTCTTTAATGTTTGCATATATTTCGACATAGCTTACAGTTGGGATTCTTTGATTCAACCTAAGTCATTGGGAATTAGATTTGGGCGGAAATAAATCCATATAAACCAATAGATTGTTTGCATGCCAACACATTTTCTTATTAAAGTTATATGTAAACCTGCATCTTGCTCTAATCATGTCCTCCAGTGTGTTTCAACGTTAAAACAGTTCATCCTTTTTCCGGCGTTGGGCTTTTTTGTTCTCTTTACAAATAATGTTCGTAATTTCTCTAATACAAAATAAAATGCTACGAATTTCCTTTTTTTCCTTGAACACAGCTAGTTTCTAGTTCTTCCTAACACAGATACTGTTTTTTGAAGGTTAATTCCATTATTGGCTATATATTGAATTATGCAGCAGAGGTATGGGGGTACAATTAGAACGAATCCATTAAAAATGTAAAATATTATTTCGAGTGAAAACTAATACCTGAAATGCTAGTGTATATAGTGAAAAGGCAAATATCCACTATATATACATAGATACTTGCGTATTATACAATATTGGCTCAAGTTAGTTTACTCTGATAATAGTATTATCAAACAATACATACTGCAGCTGTGTATGAATGGAATACAGGTTGTCGTAATTGGATGTATAATATTAAAATAAATATGAGATGATTTCGGTTTAAGTTATGTATCCGTCTATGTTGGTATTAAGACATTCATTGAAGTATTCAAATGTAGAATTAACAAGGAATATCACAGTATTAGAAGTTTATAGAATTTCAAGTCCAGTAGAGTATACGAAACTTATTAAGATATCTTGCTGAAAGTTTAATGTTTTTCTTTTGCAGATTACGACTAAATGAATTCATTCAGTTCTTATTCGAACTGATAGTCGCGCCAGAAATGACATAGCTCGAAACCAAGCATATTGTCTGTTTGCACTTCCATCGATATGGAAGAAGAATTACACTCTGATCATTGCCAATGACTATTAAAGTCCTCGAGATATACTAAACAGACGCCAAAGCAATTGTTTATTCCCGTTATCACCATAATGTCCAATCGACAACCTTAATGAAACTCTATAAAAATAAACACTAAGGCGAATTTATACTACAGTAGCTGTGAAATTAAATGTAAAATAGAAATGATGACCTAAACGGAAATGTATTATTAATATTGGCAAGATCTGACATGTCTGTCTGTCTGCCTGCCTGTCTGCCTGCCTGCCTGCCTGTCTGTCTGTCTGTCTGTGTGATCATTCTACATCGCCATTATATGTGTGAAACATATTTACTCATAAATAGATATCAGTAAATATGATTCACACTAAATATGTATAGATATCATATTATATCATTAAATACTTTCCTATAACAGGAGTACCTGCGTTGACATTGGCTTCTGGGTTTGTTTAAACATTACTTTGATTAATAACGTGATTTCTGATTAGGTCTTCCTTCTGATTACTTAAACAGTGTTTACAAATAACGACTCCTCTACTTGAAGGGTTTGTATTTTATGACTAACCAGTTAAACAGAATGACGCGCACTTTTTATAGTTATTATTTGCGACACACTGTGGCACTCATATTAGATTAGTATTGGTAGTCTATGGTAGGAGGGCTAATTAAAAAAATGCTATTTATTGTTTCCTTTCATATTTTGGATTATCCCAACAGTAATGCTTTCCGGTTATTGAACAGCATATTTGATGTATTGCTCGTTTTTGTTTAACGTACATTATAGAAAAATACTAAAGTTTTTGCAACTTCTTCCTGAATTTTCAACTTTCTCCCCAATTATCGTGGATCGCAACACATGTCAAATAATCTGCACAAGCACAAAAGGCATTTTTCTTTTTCAATATATAGCTATAATAAACATTTTGGAGGTTTCCCAGCAAAACAAATATTTACACTCTTTGATAGTATGGTTAAGCCAAGTTTGTGTTATGGGTCGCAGATTTGGGGTTATAAATATATTGATACGATAGAGACAGTTTAAAACAAATTTGCAAGATACATTTGTATGTAAAAATAACAACAAATACATGTATAACTCTGGGCTTAAGTGGATGTCTTCCTCTGTGTTACTTACTTTGTTAATTGCATTAAATACTAGTGTAAGCTATTAACTATGCCTAATTATAGATACCCTAAACACTGCTACAAAATGTTTAAGCCGCTTGATGACGCCGGACGAAATTTTAGTTACACTTGAATTGCACAAGATGTAGGAAATATAGATCTGATTTTATATAAATTTGTGATTTTATTGGCATAACAAAGTTAGTAATTCCTCAAGGTGTCACCATTATAAACATTACAAAACATTATTAAATACAAAAAGATACATACGTCTGAAAATTCCATTAAAATATAAGATTGCTTTTGGTAGATTTCGCTGTTCAAACAATGAACGAAACAGAAAACTTGGTAGATATATAAATTTTCCATAAGATGAGAGACTTTGTACATATTGTCTTAATCAGAATTTGTCAGTAAGTGTTATTGATTGTGAATATCATGCATTCTTTTAATGTCCTAAATTCGATTTTCGTAGACAATATCGTTTGAATTCATCTGGTAATAATTTAAATGTTTACTGAAAATGACAGACAAAAATGGGTAGATGCAAAAGTGGATAAATGCTTAATGAAGGGAACCAGTATGTTGCTTTGTACACAATTTTTTCGTATTATTTCTTTGGAAATGGTGCCGACTATGCACATCTTTTGTAAATTACCGTCATTATGTTTGCCTGTTTTCTAATATAATCTGAATCCAAGTTGCTCTATCTGTCCGTTAGATGTTACAGAACCCGGTGTACCACTGCAGGGGGAGTGGGGCTGGGTGGATGTTACATCCTCATATATGGCGAGGTATGTACGAGTTTATAAGCATTTGTTTTCAAAACAATGTTAAACAACACATTATTCATATTAATTGTCCCGCTATTTGCGTTGAAACTTCGCTTAAAAGCGCGAGCAACGACGAAACTAGATCATACGTACGACATATGGTGACCTCTATTCGACTTCCACACGAAATGAGTAGAGTTATGATGAACTCTGCGATTCTTTGCAAAAGTCATAACAATATGACAGACGTACACTCGAATGAGCATTGATGATATGTGTAGAACGGATTAAGTTCAAATGGAATTTGATAGCGAGCATAGACTTCTGCAGAGGGCTGGCAATAATTGGAAATAATTCCGCTTATATCAGCTTCTATTGAACAATATAGGCTATAAATTGTGTATTGCATTGTGTTTCATTATTCTGTTCAAGGCACTTACTAACACATGTGGTACTCTCGGACTTATAGTTTTTTACCATTTTAGGTTAATGAATATAAATTTATCGGAGGATTTAAAATGTGTAACGGGTAACAAATAGTGGCATTGAGAAAACAAACAAATGCACGCGTAAGCGGGTTTCTATCATTAAGGGTGGATATTACCTGTTTAAGTACAATCCCTTCTGTCTAAAATACCCGCTGAACATTTTTATCATTGAAAAAAAGAATGTGCATTATTTCAAATACTGAAAAAATATGATACCCCCAAACTTCGCCACTTGGAATACAACGATAGAGGAGAAAAAATAACATTGCATTTAGCTGAGCCTTAACCAAGAGGTGGTCGTTCTGATGGACTGAATCTTTAAAGTTTAAAAACTTGAGAAATAGTGAGAGAAAAGCTTGAATTTTAGTACGCGGTGGACGAAGATCCATTCAAAATGAATGCTAGTGTTTCAGTAGATTCTCTCAACGTTGGGAGATGGGACTCATATCCTCCCCTCTCTAGATTTGTGTACGTTGTGATCACAGTTGTAATGCTGATCACCTTTATACTTGGTTCCTTCGGAAACGCACTCATCATTGTGTTGTTTGTTAAGTAAGTTATTCAATAGGCTAGAGTTGTTTGTATTTTTCGTTACTTGGACCCGTATATTTTTGCTAGTTTTTGCAAATCCGATTTAAGGAATTTAAACTCGGTGACAAATGCCATCCTTTTTTTCAACACCGCGGATATAAGCCGTTACATTATTAAAAAGTAATTTGAAAAATTAATGAAAATTATTTTAGTAATTAACTGTAGTATTTCAACGCGTATTTTAATACTAAATTCAAATTGCATACATCAGTAAGATCACTACCAGTAAAGTCCTTAAATTGAAAGTTACTACGCGATCTACTTGTAGCGTAGTCAAACAAATGTAAAATGTAAAGTGTTTTGTCATTTTAAACCGTCCATTAACATCCGATAGTGTTTCGAAGGTAAATGGCCGAGGTGTACCGAAAGTGTGTTTTTGAGTACGTATCGCAGTATTCTTGCGCTTGCAAAAAGCTTATTTGGTATTATAACGAAAATAAGTTTGTTGGTCTAATTTGAATTTATCATCTTCTGTTATGTACATAGGTACAAGAGTTTGCGCACAACTCCTAACGTGCTTATCATTAACTCGACTGTGGCCAACCTTCTGATGTGCATGCTGTGTGTACCTATTATCATCGCAAACTGTGTGAACGGATACGTCGTCATCGAGATCAATTACTACGGTATGTGTCATGTTGTTGTTTAGTGTTTGTTTTTGTGTATGATGTGTTCGTACGTTTGTGTCTCTAGTTCATTGTCATTGCCCTTGCCATATGCTTCTAAATAGGTTTAATTTTGGATTTCTGACTACTGGGCTTGTTCCAGTAATTTCATTGCAAAATTGGGATGTTTTTATTCGAAAAAAACTCGCGGTATTGCCATGTAACTTAGCACATATGTTACAAGTGACTTTATACATATGTGAAGTAGGACAATATATGTCTTGCGCTTGATGACGAGCTTTAGAATTAGCTTCCGGTGCTCCTGTTTATGAATAAACTAGCAGAATTCATAAGCCATCATCCAAATATATGGTACAAACGATATGACAATCACATCGTCACATTTGCCTCATTTAATTCTATATTTTGGACTTATCTGATTAATGTTAATTAACACATTATTATTCAAGGGGAGTTGTATAAATCACCTACAAGAAAAATGTTAATGCATGTCCAGCTAATTGTCATTGATAGTAAGAACGTGTAATAGTCAGCCCGATTTAATGAAATTGCACATGGGCGTTTCAGCGCGAGTCTATAAATTTAATCAGAATTAATGGGCGACGTAACTGTTTGCTTGCGTGCCGTACGAGATTTCGTATAATTGAGATGTATTGGTGTATACATTTATCTGCATGATAGCTATTTCACGATTAAGCTCCTCCTAATTGTTACAGGTCCAAAATTGGACTTAGTGTTGACGAAAAACACAAGACAATCTCAAACATTTTAAACCTATCTGACACAGCACTTTTTATATGAATTAAAACATAAATTAAGCGTAATATAACAGAAGACAAATCTCAGAAACAGTGATCGTTTAAGAAATGAACTGCGGGATTGATGTCATTATCGTGGTATGAACGCAGTTGGGCTGGTTTATGAACGTCTTGTTTACTTTCTGTTTGGATTTTTTGTTTTGATTCCTTTTCTAATACGCACGATCACAGTAGTTTTAAGCAGCTAAGCTTATCCCTGTATATTCCATTGTTTTATCAACTACTGAAATATGAAGAATTATAACGTAAGTCAAACTTCAACATTAAGAGCTTAAGTTATGATAACGTTTCGGCTAACTTGGACTTCATCTGAATGTATGCATAACAGGCTATGATGTCAAAGTACTATAACAACATCTCTGCTTAGCTGTGACAGTAAATGGTGAATTATTCTAATATGCATATACATATGAAATTTCGTATTTTTGTTTCCGCTATTTCAGTTTGCAACGCCTATGCGTTCGTAGCTGCCTTCGTTGGTTTCGTTGACATTCTTTCGTTAACGGCAATAGCGATCGATAGATGCCTCGTCATAACAAGGAGAATGTTCCGAAACAGGCCGGGGAATCGCTCATTTTCACATTCCTGTATCCTAGCCATACTGTGTGTTTCAGTCATATGCGCAAGTGCCCCTGTCTTCGGATTCGGCCGCTACGTACGTGATGCTTCTGAGATTTACTGCACCTTCGATTTCTTCACCTTTTCTATTACAAATGTCACCTACAACGTTTCTATTCAAGTCCTCTTTTTGTATTCACCACTTGTAATAATGGTGTTATGTTATGGACGAATCTTCTTTGCGGTGAGAAAACATGGCCAGCGATATTTCAGGCATCAGCAAACTCAGACGACAATGGAAAATCATGTACCATGTTTTAGAAGAATGTTAGGCAATCGAAACTTTGTCAAAACTGAGGTAACAGTTGCCCGAGCATCCTTAGTGACAATTCTTGCGTTTCTGCTGTCCTGGGCTCCCTATGCCATCGTTGTCTCTATGTGTTTGTTCGGTGATGGTAACGGAATCACTAGATTGGCTGCGACGATCCCTGAAATATTTGCAAAAGTTTCAACAATCTATAACCCTTTGATATACGCTTTACTTCACAAGCATTTTAAGTCAAAGCTGAAGACTCTGTACAGAAATACATTAAAGAGTGTGACTAGTGTATTTTCTCCGGTGGACGTGCATCCTGAAGTCCCGGGGACTCCGAAAATTCCTGGAAACAACAGAAGCAATCAGCTTGTTCATGAAATTGTACCTCAACGTGACATCGTTGTAGACAGAAGCATTGCAATGAGAATTGTCTAGCATATCTGTTTGTCGCAAACATACTGGTATTATAATTATCCGACCACAATTGACCGTAATGTAAAATGCGATACCTTGTGGTCCAATGCAAATTTTCGTGTTATTTGAAAGGATGGTGCGTGCTAATTAATTTATATGTAACATAAATGACAGAAGGTATTTTATACATAAGATGGGGTCACCCAATTTACATATTTGAATGTCGGATTCCTTAATAATACGTAGTATTGTCATGAAGAGATACTATGATACTTATTTCATGGATTGAAATAGTGCCCTCGTGAACCGGGTTTATGTTTAAACTTTTTGCTACTGAGCATGTTTCTGTAGCGTTTGCATATATATTGATCTAAACATACATGCATATCATAACCTTTCTCATTGAACTGTTTCAAATTCAATACATAAAACAATATTATATAAATATCGCATGGTTTCAAGTGTGACAGTACATTTTGTCAACATGAAGGAATACTTATATACGAGGCGAAGCCTCTTTAGAATAAGCAATGTTGTTAGACACAAGTTCTGTTAGACAGACGTATCGCCTTCCACCAATTAGCCCTAAATTAGCGCATAGAAATGTGGTCGATATTGATCCGCGAAAATCTCATTGTTTGCATAATAATCATTTAGGTGTAAGATCCATGGCGACGATGGTTTGCTCAATCTCTATATTTCGGCGTACAAAAAGAATATAATAATATCCACTAGTTTATAGAGGCCGAGGTCAATATTATTTTCATCTGTTGATTATCAACATCATATCAAATTACTAACAGGTCCATATTTGTTTTGTTCAATGTTTCCATTTATGCTTAAAAATACAATTATATCTTAAATAAGCTTATTTATACTCGTTTTGTAATGGAAGAGCGCAAATGACATAATGTTGTATTTTTTTAGAAGTGTCACTTTATTATTTAAGAATATTGAAAGACATAAGCATGGTCTGAATAGTCTTGTAATTATAGTATTAATAAACAAATCTTCATGTCAGCAGTGGTTTTCTTATATGTTTAATGTTCTATCTATTTAAAATCGATGTATTTATAAACACTATTTTGCAAAAACAATTACTTTGCTAATACTAACGTAACTTTTATTTGAATGCACTTATTTATTATCTTCCAGGTTCTTTGTTGTTTTATTGATATGCTATTTGATTTGCATTTTGTCGGAAAATAGACCTGCGAGCTAGTGTTGTAATTTATGTATATCCTGTATGTTTTTGTTTCTTGTATCTTGTACCCCTTGCTGGTATTCAGGACGGGCAATCATCATATGTTGAAACCCCTATATTCATTATGTATATTCTTAAAAATATCTTTAATATAATTGTTTTAAAAAAAATATGTGTGCCAAAAAAAAGGACAAAGTATTTGTAACTTATGCAGAAACGAAAAGAAAGGAATTCCAGTGATAGTGAAAGCGGATCTTCGAACAATAGAACACTTCATAAACAGAGAGATCCGACTGAAAAGCAGGATGCCAACGTTTCCGTCGGTGAAGTTTTAGTCAGAACAAACTATATTTTGCATTTGCTGACAATGTAAGTGAAACCGGAGATACAAGCGTATTCTATGAGGGTTCTGTAAAAACTATTACCCCACCCGCTAGCCTAACGATGGCGGAAAATAGTAAGGAGCCGGCAAATGCAATCTTAGGGCGAACTCCCGAAAACATTAATAGAAGTCAAAAAGAAGGGGGAAAGAAGCTGGGGGCGTTTGACAATATTGAACGGAGAATGGGGAATTCTAAAAAGAGTTGAAGAGTCGTAACAAGCGGACTGATTAGCGTGTGGCCAAGGTAGAAGATAAGGTGGATGGGATGGATATTTGGGCCGGTCTAATGGCCAACCGTATCGAAGATCTTGAGACAGAGTAGAACAGTCTACGGGCGATGTTATGTATTTAAAGTCCCAGTCAATGCACTACAGCCTAGTGTTTACTGGGATATATGTGGACACGGGCCACGCCCCCCCCCCAAAAAAAAAAGAAGAACACCGTGTATATAACACAACCTCTGTTAATTATTCTTAATCTTATTGCCTAATTGGCTTATCAGATCTCCAATCTGTGTATTCCGCTGTGCAGTTTTCGATGTTTTATCACATATATATGGACCCTAAATGGCCCTGAGGCAATAAACCAGTACACAGGAAATTTATCCCTACTGTGACACCAGTGCGATTAGCTGGAGATGAACAGCAGGGGATTATCATGCCAAACATTCCTTAAACTAGGCCTTTAAACACAATCACAAACACCATTGATGGTAAATCAATAATTTAATATGATTCATAATAAAACATTGATGTTGATATGTGCCTTTAAAAAAAACATGCAGCATATCGAGATTGGCATATATAAATAGAACAAATATACATATTTTCACCATTCTCATCAATTCAATTTAAGTATATAGACACTATAATCAAATATAGCAAATTAAGCAAGTGACATTTTCAATGAAATATTAAACATTACGGTAAATCAATTCACATAAATATCATTTAATATAGATGTTAACTTATTTGAAAATAGTTTTGAAACAATTTTCTGAAAAGAATATACATACAAAGAAAATAACAAAACTATACCAGTTCTTTCTTACCTGCAAGATTATCAAGAAAAACATTTTGGCGTGCGTGCCCTGTGCTGATAATTTTATACTCCGTCCAGCAATCGAGAGCCGTGCGGGCGATGTTATATTACTACTACGAGGGCAATGTTGCCGGTGAGTCCTATGGCTAAAAATTGGTCAAAAGGTGGATAAAGGTTATCTGACTAAGTTATTGGAATAAGCATTTATTCTAGAATCTTCTATAGCGCAAAGCATCTTGTGACTAGGTAAAATATAGCAAACATGGTAACATAAGCAGAAGGTTATTAAAAAGTGCTTTTATCAGAAATACGGACATTATGAACCAAATTACCGTACCATATCGGGTTTCATCCTACTAATTATAAGCTGTATTCATCGACTTGCAAACCATACACATATGGATTGTCCGCACAGCTGGTAAAGCTAGCCGATGGTTACATAGCATTGGTTATTTTTTACCTATGTTTATTGTTTGCAAATACTTTAAAATATGTGTTGACATAAGCAAAAACAAATTTCTTTAAAAATGCTTACACTATGATAATATTTGGATATTTTATATACTTAGTGAACACGTAGAAGCAACTCTATATATATCAAATGTAACAATGCTGTACCTGCTTGATTGTCCTGATTCAAATCAGATAAATAAGTTTGCAGCGGTGTAATATCAGATTGAAAATACCTTCTCAAATTTACCATGTTTACTTAATGGTTGAAATGATAAATTGTGTTTAATTTATTTCGGTAGATTGGGTGTCATATAAACTACTAGCATTTAAGTTTGAAAGCCTCGCCTATGTATGTCATGTATACAAAATATTTCATCGATTTTGTAAATGTTATCCCAATAAAAAATAATTCCACTTGTAGTCTTTTTGTTCTTGTCATTTGCTTGTTAAACTCAGCATCACGTTGAATGAATGCACACTCTGAGATGATATTAACTGCTGGTTTAGATTTGGTCATCTTTAAATAAATGCACCAACTACATAAAGAGTCGAGAGCACCCATATTGATATATTTTATAGTTTATTTACGTCTCATCAATGTACATCAAATATATAGTTCATATGCTAATAATATTCATATCCACGAGTACATTGCCACTCAGACTTAATACAATATTTAAAAACTAAAATGTTTTAATGTCACAAATGTTAAAACATTATAAAACGAATACATAAAACTATTCTCTTAACCTTAATTTTGAACAATTATTGAAACTGTTTATGTTACCTAAAAGTCTATAAAAGTTGCATATATGTGAATTGTTTTATATTTTCTGATTAATCCAAAGCAGTATTTAAAATTGATCTACTCTCCTGTGAAATATCCCTACCTCAGATATAATATTGTCAAGTGACCTAGAGGTGATAATTTCACCTATGCCAATGTAACCTGTGTTCAGAGTGGAAGTAGACATATTTACTGTATTGATCATATTTGTTTAAAAAAATGTGTGTCTATCTTTAGCCATATGACTATTAATAAACACAAGTGTTGGAACGTCAATCAATAACACCTATTTGAAAAAAAAAATGAAAAGAAGAATACCAGAAACTCCAAAACCGGAATGTATTTTTTTTATTCACACCTCCATGTGAACAAGACCATGTTTAAAGAATCTAAAAATATACCTATGTTAGGTATGTTTCGCAAAAATACCAAGTATTATATAATTAAAATATGTACATACAAAACCCCTATCTTCTGCTTATTTTTGTACCATGACACGCTTCGATGAGAATCAGACTGTTTGGTGCAAATCAGTACTATTGACGCTAGGGATTGTGAACGACGGATGCTGTTGTCCAACCTATCACGCTGCTAACTTCATGCTTCAAGGCTGCTTCCTTCACGGACATATTTCAAAGTCTATATTTCCGAAGCCACCGAGACTTAATGAACGCCTTCTACATCTCTTATTCATATTGTGATATATATTTTCACGTAACTTTGTCCTTAGTGATACTTTGAGGACTTGATACTTTCGATTTGTTACGTTGTCTTCGACAACAAGTATAAGATGCCGTTCATTCGGGCCAATGAAGTTTAATTCTTTCTCCAAAAAAATATATTCCTGCTGTTTTTTCTCTTGGAATTACATTAATAGATGAGAGGAACAGTTCATGACACATGCTCGGCTATTTGTTTGGTTTTAATATGGCAAACGAAGTTCTATGTACAGAAAATGACACCACCAAAGGTTCTCCAACAGTATGGATATTTTACTGATCGTTCCAAGGAGGTACTTAACAATCCTTGCTTAACATACCTAGTTTTTTATATATAGTATGTATGCACTGTGCTGTTTGTGGTGTTTTGTGCTGTTCTTCCATGTTTCTTGTTTGTGATTTTATGTTATATGTCTTTGGCGTTTACCCAGTGCCATTAAACCGATTTATGATTAAACTTTTTGCTACCGAGGTTGTTCCTGTAGCTTTTCGCATAAATATTAGCAAGGTAAATTTGAAACAATGTACTGTCATCTTCCCCAAAAACCATACTTGTCTCTTACCATTCAAAAACAATGAACTATAAAATATTTGGATATGTGCAACGGCCCCAGTATCGATTAGTTTCCGACGTGCCTGTCTGAGCGAGCTGCGTCGAGGGAAGAACAACGTTGTTGAATGAGGGGAGAAGGAAGAACGTCGCTGAACGAGGAGAAAAGGGAGAACGGAACTGAATGAGGGCATAAGAAAGAACGTAGCTAAATGGGGGAGTAGGAAGACCGCAATTGAATGCGGGGGAGGGGAGGAAGAACGTCGCTGAATGAGGGGAGAAAGAAGAACGTAAGTGATTGGGAGAGTAGGAAGACCGCAGCTGAATGCGGGATGGAAGTACGTCGCTGAACGAGGGGAAAAGAAAGAACAAAGCGAGATGAGGGGACAAGGAAGACGTCGTTGAATGAGGGGAGATGAAGAACGTCACTGAATGAGGGGAAATGAAGAACGTAGATGAATGAGTGGAGACGGTAGAACGTCGCTGAACGAGATGAGAGGGAGGACGTTACTGAATGAGGGGAGATGGAAGAACGTCGCTGAATTACGGGAGAGGGAGGACTTCACTGAATAAGGGGAAATGAAGAACGTCGCTGAATGAAAGGGGGATGAAGAACGTCACTGAATGAGGGGAAATGAAGAACGTAAATGAATGAGTGGAGACTGAAGAACGTCGCTGAACGAGGTGAGAGGGAGGACGTCACTGAATGAGGGGAGATTGAAGAACGTCGCTGAATGAGGGGAGTGGGAGGACGTCACTGAATGCGGGGAGATGGAAGAACGTCGCTGATCGAAGGGAGAGGGAGGACGTCACTGAATGCGGGGAGATGGAAGAACGTCGCTGATCGAAAGGAGAGGGAGGACGTCACTGAATGCGGGGAGATGGAAGAACGTCGCTGAGATCGAAGGGAGAGGGAGGACGTCACTGAATGAGGGGAGATGGAAGAACGTCGCTGAATGAGGGGAGAAGGAAAAACGTGATGAATGAGGGGAGATGGAAGAACGTCGCTGAATGAGGGGAGAAGGAAAAATGTGATGAATGAGGGGAGAGGGAGAACGTAGATGAATGAGAGGTGACGGAACAAACGTCGCTGAATGAGGGGATATGGAGGCTCGAAACTGAATTGCGTGTTTATCGATCACGCATTTCTTTAATATTAATGCCTCATACGAAACCCTTTTAAAAGTACAGTGCTTTAGCCCTTATATAGAGACTAGTCGTACATCACTTAAGTGAGTGCAATCAGTGGCTGATAATGTTCAAACAGGAAAAATATGTGATGTAGCAGCTTAAAACTGCTTAATATCTTTGATGTCGTACCTGTTTTAAAGCTCATTAGAACAGCTAGATCGATATTATCAGGCATTCTAAACTTAATGATTAGTCATGAAATCAGTATTAAGAGATGTTTACTTCAGGCTAATGTCCAGTTTAAAATTAATTCAATGATACGCTCAAGTGATTTTTATAGTGAAAATGTGTACAAATTGAATTAATTCAACTACCAACAGGTTAACTACAAAGAACAAAGATCAAAACAATATGTGTGGTTGATACAATTTGTTTTGTACATATTTTCATTTCTAATGTAAATTGTGCGTATCCTTAAATGACACTGATACCCTATGATCGGGATATAAGCAACATAAATATCAACTTCTAATGCCTGGACGATGATATTTTTAAGCAGTTTTAATTTACAATAGGCACTCCCAAACAATACGTGAGAAACGACGAAACTAGATCATACATCATATGGTGACATCTCCGCGACTTCTAAACGACTTGGGGCGAGGTATGACGAACTATCTGCGATTCTTTGCAAAGGTCATGACAATGTGACAGACGTATAGTTTGAATGAGTATGGATGATATTTGTAGCACAGAATATCTTCAATTGGATTTTGATAGCGAGAGCAGACTTCTGCAGAGGGCTGACAGTTATTGGAAATTTGCTAGATCACCGATGACAGCAAGTATAAATATGCTTATTTCAGTTTCTTCTAAACTATGTATGCTTTAACTTGTGTGTTGCATTGATATTTCGTTATTCCGTTCAATGCACTTACTAACAAATGTGGTATACTCGGAGCTGAAGTTTCTTAATAATTAAAGTTAATAAATATAAATGTTTCGGAGTACTTAAAATGCATAGACAGTAACAAATAGTGGCATTAAGGCCACACTAATTTGCATGCGCACAGTGGGTCGCTATTATGCAAGGTGGATACTACATGTTAAGTAGACGATCTTCTATCTAAAATACCTGCTGAACAGTGAATATATCAGTTCCACCTCGCCACTGGAAAACGCATATGGGTCAAAAATCCCATAGCCATTAGCTGAGCGTCAACCAAGAGGTGGCCTTTGTGGTGGACTGAATCTTAAAAATTCAACACTTGACAAATATTGAGAGACAAGCTTCGAATTTAGTAAGGCGTTGGATGAAGATTCAAAATGAATGCTAGTCTTTCAGTAGATTCTCTCAATGTTGGGAGATGGGATTTGTACCCTCCCCTCTCTAGATTTGTGTACGTTGTGATCACAGTTGTAATGATGCTCACCTTTATTTTCGGTTCGTTTGGAAACACCCTAATCATTGTGTTGTATGTTAAGTAAGTTATTGAGTTTTTTTTTATTTCTCGTTACTCGGATCCGTAGATCATTTTTTGCTGTTTGTTTGTAAACCCAGTAATTAAGAGTTAAAACTCAATGACAAATGTCATTCTTTTTTCGACACCGATCTCTGCTCTAAGTTACGCCGATGTTTGTCGGCGCATAAAAGTAGATTGTAAAATAAATGAGCCTTCACTGGTAATTTACTATAGTATTTTTACGTGTGTAGTTTATTACTAATTACTCAAATTAATTTCAAGTGAAGTGTTTCATTGCATAAATCAGTAAAATTATTACGAGTAAAGTCCTTAAGGGCTTAACTGCTTAAATGAAAAATATTACGAAATCTACTTCAGCATAATACAAAAGTGCAAAGCGTTAAATTGCACCGAAAGTGACCGTATCACAAAATTCTTGCGCAAAGCTTTTTCGGCAAAATTATTAAACAGAAGTTTATTGGTCAAATTTAAATCGTTTTTTTAAAGAAAATTTATTAAAACCTGTGTCATATATACTAAATTTGAATTTATCATCTTCTGTTTTGTACATAGGTACAAGAGTTTGCGCACAACTCCTAACGTGCTTATCATTAACTTGACTGTGGCCAATCTTCTGATGTGCATGCTGTGTTTACCTATCATCATCGCAAACTGTGTGAACGGATACGTCGTCATCGAAATCAACTACTACGGTATGTGTCATGTTGTTGTTTAGCTCATTCGGGTTGAGTAGTTTGTGTATGTGAAGTTCATGCGTTTGTGTCTCTAGTTCATTGTCATTGCCCTTGCCTCATGCCTCTAAATGGGTTAAATTTAGGGTTTCCAACTACTGGGCTTGTTCCGTAGTTTCATTGCATAATTGGGATGTTTTTATTCGAAACGATAAAACAAATTCAAGGTAGTGTCATGTAATTTAGCACACGTTTTACAAATAACTCAATACATTTGTTTTGTAAGACTTATATGGCGTATCCCCTTGATGATGAGCCTCCAGTTCCGGCGCTCCTGTTTATGTTTACTCTTGTAGAATGCATAAGCCACCATTCAAAAATATGGTAATCATATCGTCATATTTGCCTCATTTAACTGTATATTTTGGACTTGTCTGAATAATACTCCTTAACTTAATGTCATTAATAGTTAGTAATAGTAATTGCACAAACAACCAGTGTTATTGAAATTGCACATGGGCGTTCCATCGCGAGTGTATAATTTCAATCAGAAGGCAAATGGGTGGCGTAACTATTTTGTACCATATTGCCATGTTAATCGTTTATAGCTAGCGTGTGATATAAGTGAGAATCATTGTAATACATCTGCATGATAGCTATATCACGATTAAGCTTCGCCTAATTGTTACAGGTCCGATATGGGACTAATTGTTGACAGAAAACAGGGACAACCTTCTCAAACATGGTATAACTAGCTGATAAAAACTCGAAAATTGTCTTCTCGTAAAAGCAAATACTTTAGACATGATTAAGTGTATACCCACCCGATATTTTTCAAAATTTTCATCTGCTGGCATTTATATGTACATCTAGTTTCCAGGAAATGAATTCTGATAACAATCAAAGACAACTGAATTATTTGCAAAAATATGCATTCTAATTGTTAAAGAGAAAGCTGTCTAGATATAATGTCATGTTAATGACAACCAGTGGTCAATTAATATTCATGTTCAAGATGGCTTCTCTAACTTCTTAGATTTCTGTGGTCATGACCTTACATTTCTTTGTGAAGATTTTTTTCCAATAATAAATGGCCAGTTTATGGCCCGTCACAAATCAGCTACGTAAAGTCCAAGGATAAACTAAAGGTCAATCAAATTGAAATTCTTTGAAAAAGGGAACATGATTTGTTAATGAACGGGCCATGATATACTTACATTCATTCAATTCTCATCTGATAGATTATAAAGTTTTAATTCATTGGTTTTTTTTAATTTGTGCGGAATACAATGACAATAATGCATTGAAACAGTGATACATTGAATTCTTCATCTGGTGATACGCAAAACAGGAAATGACGTCATCAGTAGGAAATAACGTTTACGTCACAATGCATTTATAGTATCTGGTCTTTGATTTGACTGTAGGAAATGGTGATTTTATCTCATGTTTATATACTATGAAATTTTGTATTTTTGTTTCTGCTATTTCAGTTTGCAACGCCTATGCGTTCGTAGCTGCCTTTGTTGGTTTCGTTGACATTCTTTCGTTAACGGCAATAGCAATCGATAGATGCCTCGTCATAACACGGAGAATCTTCTTAAATAGGCCGGGGAATCGCTCGTTTTCAAATTCCTGTATCCTAGCCATACTGTGTGTTTCAGCCATATGCGCAAGTGCCCCTGTCTTCGGATTCGGCAGCTACGTACGCGATGCCTCTGGAATTTATTGCACCTTCGATTTCTTCACCTTTTCTGTTACGAATGTCACCTACAACGTTTCTATTCAAGTCCTCTTTTTGTATTCACCGCTTGTAATAATGGTGATATGTTATGGACGAATCTTCTTTGCGGTGAGAAAACATGGCCAGCGATATTTCAGGAATCAGCACGCTCAATCGACAATACCCTATTTCAGAAGAATGTTAGGAAATCGTAACTTCATCAAAACTGAAGTAACAGTTGCCCGAGCTTCTATGGTGACAATTCTTGCGTTTCTGCTGTCCTGGGCTCCCTATGCCATCGTTGTCTCTATGTGTTTGTTCGGTGACGGTAACGGGGTCACTAGATTGGCTGTGACGATCCCTGAAATATTTGCAAAAGTTTCAACAATCTATAACCCTTTGATATACGCATTACTTAACAAGCATTTTAAGTCTAAGCTTAAGACTATGTATATAAATACATTAAAGAGTGTGACCCGGGTATTTACACCGATTGCCGTGCCTGCTGAGCTCCCAGGGACTCCAGAAATCCCCGGAAACAACAGAAGCCAACAGCTTGTTAATGAAATTGTTCCACGACGTGACTTTGTTGTAGAAAGAAGTATTGCAATGAGAATTATATAGCATGTCTACGTGTCGTAAACATGTCAGTATTTTAAGGATCCGACCCACAAATAAGCTAGCTCTCTAATAGCTCCATTAACCATAATGTAAAACAAAATATTATGCCTGGTGACCAATGCATTTTTCGTATCATATTTGCTTGCTTATTACGTATTTGTAACATAAATGCCTGAATGTATTTGATAGAAAAAGTGGGGTTACTAATCATCTAAAATTTACATACATGATGGTCGGATTCTTTATAAATACGTAGTATTGTCAGAAAGAGATACAGTCGCTGTTGAATACATGTATGTGTAATTGCCTTTTTCGTTGAACTGTTTCAATATATAAAACAATATTATAAATTATAGAATAATGGAGTTAGACATAAGTTCTTTACAACAGTAGAATCGTATTCCCCCAATTAGTCGTCAATTAGCGCATATAAAAGTGGTTGATAATGATCCGAGAAAAATCTCTTGTATTGCATCGTTATTATCTAGATGTTAGGTCCATGACAACGATTGTTTACGCATGTCTAAATATTACAATAATATTAAACATGTTTTAGAGTCCATAATTGCCATATTAAATGTAATTATTTATGATTTAAAATACAGTTTAATTTTTTTTAACTTAAATATGCTCATTTATGTTAGTTTTGTAATGAAAGAGAGGTAATTGAAATAATGTTGTATTTTTAGAAGTGTCACTGTGAAATATTACCATGATAAAGAGAAATTAAAAAAAAATATATATTTTGGGAAGTGTTACTGTCAAGTACAATGCTATAGATAATTTAATAGATTGTTCTAATAGAAGTTCTATATTTTGAAGTCATTCAATGTGACGTGTTTCCATGATAGAGAGAAATTAAGAAATTGTTCCTGTACCATGACTGAGATAAATTACCAGATTGTTCTATTTTTAGCAGTGTCACAGTGAAGTCTTACCATGATAAAGATAAATCAAAATAAAAGTTCTATTTTGGGTAGTGCCACTGTGAATTAATAGGGAAAACCTAAAACTAGGAAAAAACAAATATATTTTGCGTCGCTGGTCGAGCTATGCGTTGTATATTTATAGGTGTAATAATAATATTATACATTAATAAGTTATAAATATGTATACTTTATTGGCGAAAGTGGCCAGGCTACTCGACTGGTGGCAATAGTACTTGAAATATTTGCAAACTTTTCTACAATTTATAACCCTCTTGACTTTAATGCAGAAAGAAGCATTACCGAGATCAAATGTTCAACTTTATCCTTTGAAAAGTGCAGTGCAAATGCCAGTAAATAGAGATAAGTCGTGCATAATTTGAACTTTGCAATAAGCAATCCGAACACCTCGGCCATTTTCCATCAAAAACAACCTCGGATGAATATGGAGGGATTTACAATGACATAATTCTTTATATTTAACTAAGCTGCAAGAAGTAATTTCATTGTAAATCTGAATTATTTGCAATAATACATTTCACTGAGAATTAATTTGAATATTGCAATACAAAATACTTTAAAACTGATTATTATTATTATTATTATTATTATTATTATTATTATTAATGTTATTATTTCTATTTTTTTACGAACTACCTCTATCGATGCACCGGCATACACTCGAGGTTGTTTTCGATTGAAGATGGCCGCGGTGCTCCAATTGTGTAATAAGGGGCTGATAATGATCTGAAGAAAAAAACAGAAACCAGGAAAGAGTTTTTAATGCTTTAGCTAAGAATTGTTAATATGTTTATCGTAACCGTTTTAAGGCTCACTGGAAGTGCTGGACGCATATTCACATGGATTCAAAAGTTGAAGATCAATCCTGAAAACAGGCTTGAGAGCTTCTTTACTAATGTGCATTTGTAAAGATTGCTTTTTGCTCGGACATTTGCATCAAAATAGTACATTGTACCTTAAAACGAATGTAAATAACTTTGGATACAGTGTCAAAGGGGGGTCTAAGCCCATTCACTCTGAATTGGGCCTTACATCCTCACACTCAAATAAACCCCATGCTATTTTCAAGGACTGACAACATCATTTGTTGGAACCCCAGTATTCACTTACATCTTGATGCTGAATTTGAGACTCGGGCTCAGATAAGTGAATTCTTAAATATATCTTTAATATATCTGTTTAAACAAAATATACGTGCCTGATTGTGGGACCGTTATCTGTAACAGATGCAGCTCATTTTACCATAACTGCTCAAGATTTTATGAGGAATTTAACAACAAATCTAAAATTATGCACGTTCAGGTCTGGGTCCTAATTCACTAACATTTTAAGTAAAGGTTTTTAAGATTTAAACAATTAAAAATGTTCAATGTTACAAACTGTTTTTGATATGTTTCTTTTGGCAAAAATAGGTGTTAACAATTGTAAATATTCAGCGATTACTATTACCATACAAACACTTTCGTCACAATTTTATAATGAGATTAAGATTAACAAATTTGAGTTTTAAGTCTCAAACACAGACTCAATGCATTAGTGAATGTGTAAAATTCGACCCAACCATTTAATTTAGCATATTAAGATAACTTATTTAATTAATTATCAATTATTTCATATTATTTTTATTAGCATATAAATCAGTTCCGTTTTTTTATATTTCACACAGTGGCGTGAAGGAAATGAACTCTTTCTTTTAGTTCATATGACATTTAAAAAGCTAGCTGGATCATCAAAGTATTTTTTCATGCAGATTTATATAAGAGGGTCTTTTAAAAAATACAACTTTTATATACATATAACATGTCAATTGGCACTAAAGGGGAACGCGGAAAATCATTACCTTCACGCCACTGTGTTATCCAGTGATTTACCGCTTTTTCTTGTGTTGCTGCTGTATGAACGCAGGAGAGTACAATGCAAAATGCCGTGAAGAGAGCCCCCAATATGAAAATAATATTGAGTCAACAAGCATCCTATATATGTATTCCATGTATAATTTGTTTTATTTCATCGAGTTTGTAAATGTTATCACAATTAAAAGGTTTAACCACAAAATTGTTTTCACTTTAATACTTTTTGTTCTTGCCATTGGCTTCTTAAACTCAGCATTACGATGAATGAATACAACCCTGACATGATAGAAACTGCTGGTTCAGATTTGGCCATCTTTAAATTAACGCGCCAGCTAAATCAAGAGTCGAGATAATCGATATACATGTATATCTACTCTCCTGTGAAATATGAAATACCTTTTAATTAGTATTGTAAGATGACCAAACGGTGATACATTTACCAATGAAAAAACACATGTGTTTCTAGCTGAAGTAGACACTTTTTACTGAATTGATCATATTTTTAAAAGTTTTGTGTGTCAATTTTTAAGCATACCAGTATGATTTAAATTTACACAAATGTAAATTGTCCAAAAATAACTTCTAGAAATTAAATAACCTATACACTAATAGAATTGTTCATGAGTAAACAGTCAACTTGTTTGCCCGAGATAGAGGAAGGACCAGTGAACTATTGCACTAGAATGAGTGGGAAAAACGATAAGTATACACAATAAACCAAAAAAAAAAATTTACCACAAAGAAATTCGAAACTTTGAACGCCTATCGAATAATTTCCAGACAGTTTAAACAATTGACGCTAAGATTTCTGAACGCAAGTTGCATGCCCAAACTATCAGGCTGCTAACTTCATGCTTACTTTACGGACATACTTCATGGTCAATATTTCCAAAGCCACCGAGACTTTACTTTGTATACTTGGTTGTTTTAATTTGTTACGTTGTTTATGACAACATATATTTGATGCCGTGCATTCAGGCCAATGAAGGTTAGTTCTTTGCTCCAAAAAAATATATTCCTGATGTTTTTTTTTCTTGGTATTACAATTATAAATAAGCGAAACAATACCAAACGTTTTTCAACAGTCTGCTCTTAGCAAGGTCAAATTGACACAATGTACTGTCATCCTCCCTAAAAGGCATGTAAGTATTTTACCAGTAAATTATGAGCAACGGTCCCAGTGTCGATTAGTTTCCGACATGCTTCCTTTGGCGAGCTATGTCTGGTAGAAGGAAGAACGTCGCTGAATGATGGGAGATGGAAGCTCGTTGCTGAAATGCGTGATTATCGATCACGCGTCTTTTAGGAACTTCATGTCTCATACGAAACCTTTAACACGCGCAGTTCGAATGCCAGTAGAAAGAGACAAGTCTTACAGCGCAAGTGAGTGCAATTAGTGGCTGATAATAAGCAAACAGGAAACAGAGTTTGTTATGCAATGGTACAAAACTTGTCAACTTTTATGTCTTATCTGTTTTAAAGCTCACTTGAACTGCTGGATCAATATTAACAGGGATTCCCAAGACCAGTATTGAGTGGGTATTTCAGACTAGTGTACAGTTGACTATTCATCCAAGGATGCGCTCAAATGACTTTTAAATTGTAAATATGTACAGAACAAATTGATTTCATTCAACAACTATTGGGTATACTCTTACAAATATACACCAAAACAATCTTTGTGGTCGGCACAATTCGTCTGTTCACATTTTCAATGTCACTTAAGCGTATCGTTTTAGGACACTCAAACCATATGGTAAGAAAATAAACGACATAAATTACAACGTCTAATGACTGGACGATGAGAGTTTTAAGCAGTTTTAGGTCACAATAGGCACTACCCGACAAAACTCGTGAAACGATGAAACTAGTTCATAAGACATATGTCGATCTCTCTTCGACTTCCATGACATGAGGCGAGGTATGATGAACACTCTGTGATTCTGTGCATAAGTCATGACAATGTAACAGACGTATAGTTTGAATGAGAAATATTGATATTTGTAGTACAGAATAACTACAAATTAAATTTGATAGCGAGCACAGACTTCTGTAGGCTGGCAGTGATTGGATTTTTTTTCGGAGATGACCGATGACAGTAAGTATAAGAAGCTTATTTCAGTTTCTTCTGAACTATATATGCTTTAACTTGTGTGTTGCATTGATATTTCGTTATTCCGTTCAGGGAATCTACTTACAAATTTGGTATTTTCGGAACAACTGGAGTTTCTTACTTTGTTAAATCAATGAATATGAATGTATCAGAGTATTTTAAATGTGTACAGGGCAACAAATATTGGCATTTAGGCAACAAAAAATTGTATCGCAACGTGGGTTGCTATTATTAAGTGTTGCAACTACATGGTTAAGTAGACGATCCTCTGTCTAAATTACCCGCTTAACACTTTTGTCATTGTGAAAAATAATGTGCATTATTTAAAAGGCTGAATCATTCATGCCTCCAAACCTCGCATTTTAGATTCACAGATCGGGCAAAAAACATAGCAATTAGTCGAGCGTCAAACTAATAGGTGGACTGAATCTTTAAATTTCAAAACCTGACAAATAGTGAGAGACAAGCTTCAAATTTAGTTAGGCACGAAGATACTTTTAAAATGAATGCTAGTATTTTAGAAGGTTCTTTCAACGAAGGAAGATGGGATTCGTATCATCCCTTCTCTAGATTTGTGTACGTTGTGATCATAGTTGTCATTACGATCACCTTTAGTTACGGTTCCTTCGGAAACACCTTCATCATTGTGTTGTTTGTTAAGTAATTTATTGAAGAGGCTAGAGTTGTTTTTATTTTGCGTTACCCGGACCCGTAGATCTTAGTTATATAGTTATTTTACACAGTGGTGTGAAGGGAATGAACTCTACAATCCCAAATGCCTTGAAGCGGCCCTTTACACCAATGTTATTTGGTCAACAGGCATCCGCAAATCCTATATGTGTGTTTCGGATACCTTTAAAATGGTAAGCCTGACCTGAACATCAAAAAGGTGTTAATCTTCAAATAATGCATTTTGAGGTAGAAAGAAAATGATATAAGATTTTGCCTAGGTCATGTCCTTTTCATTTTTTAGAGTTCCTAAAGAAATAATGGGAAACCATTATCACAGACCTAGATTTTTTTTATATAATCCGGAATGTTAATATTAGTCTGATTACAAAGAAATCGGCAGCAACACCCTTCATTTTACTGAGGTACGACAAAGAAATGTGAAGATCTGCACATTTTATGCAACAGAAGGATTCATTATTCATAATCCACCTGTTGACTAAGTAGAAGAATTTTAAACATGGTTACATAAGCTGAAAGTTATACGCGATTTTTAGTTGAGAACTATATATCGGAGTTACGGACACAATAAACCAAATTACAAACAAAATGTGCCAACCATACATATTTTATGAGACCGAATAGTAGTTGAAATAAGTAAATTTGTTATGTACACATTTTCATTTTAATGCCACTTGAGGGTATCGTTGAATGTCATCGAGACCCTATTGTCAGGTAGTAAAACGACATAAGTAACAACTTCTAGTGACTGCATTAACTGTTCACGTATAGATAGGCTTATCAGTAAAAAGCTAAATATATTTGCCCGAGGTCGGGGAAGAACCAGAGAACTATTCCACGAGGCCGAGAGGCAAATCGAAAGTATTCACAATAAACCAAAGGAACAGGTTTTAGCACAAGGAATTTCGAAACTGGAGATCGCCTATCGAACTATTCATAGGGCAGACGGTAAAAACAAATGACGCTAGGGTTTCTGAACGGATGTTGCATTGCCAACCTGTCAGGCTGCCAACTTTTCGCTTCAAGGCCGGTAACTTCACGGACATAGTTCAGGGTCAATATTTCCAAATCTTCCGAGAAAAAAAACATGCCGACTAAGTGAACGCCTTATATTTCACTTATTCATATTTTGAAGCTTTTACATTGACATTCGTTGTACAACCGTTGTGAACTGGATAGTTTCGATTTGTAAACGTTGTCTATAACTACATGCACATAAATTTGATGCCATTTATTTAGGCCAACAAAGGTTAATTCTTTCTCCAAATTAATCTATTTCTGATGTTTGTTTTTTCTTGGATTTACATTTATAAATGAGCAGAACAATTCCATGACGCATGTTTGACTATTTGATTGTCTTTATATGGCAATCGTAGATCTATGTACAGAAAATGTCACCACCAGACAGTATGCATTAGAATGCTTTAAGCATCAGTTTGACACAATGAATTGTCGTCCTTCCTATAAAGCATGCATGTATCTTATAAGTCAAGGAAAATTAACTTTGAAGATAATTGTATGAGCAACGGCTTAAGTGTCGTTAGTATTTAGTTTCCGACGTGCCTGCTTAGGCGAGCTGTGCCGGGTAGAAGGGAGAACGTTGCTGAATGAGGGGTGAAGGAAGTACGTCGCTGAACGAGTGGAAAGGAAGAACGTAGATGAAAAAGAGAAGATGGAAACTCGTAGCTAAATGGCGGGTTGATCACACGTCTTTTAGAAATTTCATGCCTCACGAAACCTCTTTAAAGTGAAGTGCTTATGCCAGTATAAAGAGACAAGACGTATAAACTTTAGCGAGTGAAAATTGTGTTGCTGATAATAGGAAATAGAATCTGTCATGTAATAGCTTAATACTGCTAATCTTTTATGTCGTATCTGTCTTAAAGGGGGAACAGGACTATATAAACCTCCAGGTGGCGCTGGGCAAGTTTTTGTATAAGTTTATACATTTTTCTCTTCAGGGACATTTTTTCAAAATTAAGCAAAAGTTACATAAAGTTTAGACATGAAACTTTGCAGGCAAGTAAAATGAAGGTTACACCACTGAAAAATCCTTAATTTGTTTTTTAAATATTACTAGAAACATGACTTTGAGAAAACAATCTAACTGTCAGATTGAAAATTTGAATTTGCCGGGGGAGTGGCTAATTGGTGTTCTGGGGGTTATGAACTCTCTGTTGTAAACATAACCACGTGCTGGTGTTTATATTCTTAGCAGCTTGCTTGTAGCAGACGACATGCCTCACTTTCAAATATTGTAGTGACAAAAGTGAACAAACCTTGATAAGTGTTTATTCCACATGTTTTAAGCAAAATCCAGAAATTATTGATAGATATCATCAGCTTCATATGCTACATTTTCAATCTAAATGTTTTCTATGATATTTATACATTTTCATTTTTAATAAATCTGTTGAATCTTTCCCAGGTTTAAATATATAACACTGTTTTCATATTTGTCTTTTTTTCTTATTGCTTTAATGTTATTTGCTCCTTCACTTCTCTATCAAAACCTTTGTCGTCATTACAAATGTATATATTCCAGCCATGTAAAATGAATATCTCCTATTGTGCTTCAGTCATGTAAACTATATATCTCTCTTTGTCCTGATTATTTCGTTCCATATTTTGAGTATTCTTATTCTGCCCAAAGTATTTATTTTACCAGTTTAATTTGTCACACATTTTGTTTTTATTTATAAAAGTATCTTTCGATGCAGATGCCAAAAGGTGGTTGAACTATTTTCAGCACACATTTAGGTGGTTAAACCAACAAAAAATACCATGAAGGCTCTTGTACAGATACCACATTTAAATAATGTTAAAGTAGAAACCATTGCAAAAATATGTGTTTTTGGAACTTAAACGTCATAAAAAGTATCAAATTCTCGCTTTCCACATTTGTAAACAACAGACTGGCCGAAGGTTTTCCTTCAATAACTTTTTTATTCCGTTACCTAAACGCATGAAATAAAAAGCCGAGTGAGGCATAGTAATTGTAGAGCCGAATGCGCGTCATGATATTTTTGAAATATATACTTTACACCACTTACCAGGCGAAAACAGGTTCCAAAAATCCTATTTCGTCATTGTTTCGCAGCCATCTTGCATATCAAGCTCCAAAACCTCACTTAAACCCTTGCAGATTCGGCATACGTGTACCCCCTGTATATAGTAGATGGTAGTGTGGGGAAATGCATCGGCTGCTCTGGTCAGCCCTGTTTTGTTTACATTTTTCCAGTGTGTGTTAAAGATAGAACACTGAGTTTAACAGACAGGTACATAGCTGAGGGAATTAACAATAAGCCACTCCACATGTACTCGCTGCCGAGGCAGCGAATGTTGCCCCTTTAAATCTTTAACTACTTGATCCATATTTACAGGGAGTCACAAGATGAGGATTTATCCTGAGATTATTTTTGACAGCTTTTTACTTCCGTGTTCATAGAGAAAACAAGGTTAGTGCTGCGGATGGAGGAAGTTTATCTGGCAAAGGAGGAATTCGACTTACCCGATAAATTCCGCAGCCGAGCCAGAAAAACTTTCTCAGCCCACGGTACTAATCTATAGTATTCCATTGTCTTGTTACTTTGTTTATTAAAGCACGAAAATTACCTTTAAATTATCAAGTACCTTTAAAACAAGGGGACAACTGTTTTCCCTGTTGACATCGGCTTACTAAATACCCATGTTTAAATATTCAACCATAAATACTTCTCAAACCTGTTCAATTGTATTCATATCGTGTTAAGTCAAAGTAATTGCATTTTAACACGTCAATATGAATTTTAAAAATAAAAGCGTTTTAATGAGTATTAACGTGGATCAGTCACCCTCCATTATCTAATCATGTTATAATCATTCCGCATGTCACAGACTACACAGGTCATGGTTCAAGATCAAGAGTGTTTACAAACAATCGCCACATGTTCAATGGATTCAATTCATGTTGATATTACAGAATGAAGAGTTTGATGTTTAGAACTGCACTCATTTCTGTCGTATCACAGAAATGGAATTAACTTTTGTTAAATGTTGCACATTGTTCTGATTTTTCGGATTGAGTAAGTACACATATAAATTTCTGGCCCATTTTCTTTGCCACTGTCAGTATCATGCATGTGATTTATGTATTTATTAGCGAGTGATTGTTGAAGTTGGTTATTGATGGACTATTAATAAGATTCTCAAGCATTAGTTTCGCTTTTCCTCTGATATTTCAGAATAGTAAAGAACTCCGTTCTCACGGTCATATGACCAACTGTCTGAGATAAACATCGCGTGGTCAATTATCCTAAGAAACTAAAAATAACACGGCACTTTGTTATTGGAATGATTTGTATGCAAAGATATAGTTGTATATTCATTCAACGATGCGCTCAAGTGACATTTAAATTGAAATTTTGTATAGAATAAATTGATTTCATTCAACTACTATTGGGTCTAAACTGACAAAAAATACACCAAAACAGTATGTGTGGCCCGCACAATTTGTTCTGTACATTTAATGTAATTGTCATTTGAGCGTATCCTTGAATGACACTATGGTCAGCAAATAAGAGACATAAATACCAACTTCTAATGGCCGCATAAACTGTACAATTATTATATGGTTTGTCAATAAAAATCGAATCTTTTGCCCGATGTCGAGGAATGACCAGTGAACTCAATCGGAACAACTCGGCCATCATTACCATTCGACAAACCTCGGATAAAGGCTGCACACCACTAAACCACTAAATAAATTTCCGTTATATGCTATATTTAATTGACCAATTTGCATGCGATATAATACTGATTTCTTGTGCTTTACACCAACACCATATTTGGGAAGAAAGTTCAAATTGTGTACTTAACATTAAACAACGTTAAAAATAAAGGTTCTTAGAAGAAAAATAAAATTGGTAGAACGTAACCACTGTTTATTGAAACAAGTGACGATATCCGGTGCAGGAGTACAAAAATGCATTTAGAATACAGTAAATCCAGCATGTTCAGCCTGTTTTTTCAACTCTTAAGTCAGCTTCAAAGTCAGCTTGAAGATGGAAAGTATCCAATGGTATACGATGGAACAGTCTGATACAAATAACTAGTCTACAATCGGGCAGACATCTTTTGTTAAAACAGTTGTAAAAATATATTTTCAAGATTTTACTTATCTGATCCGAGTCTAAATCTCCGATTAAAGACTTTAGTAAATACAGGGGTTCCAGCATATGATGATTGTCAATCCTTAAAACCAGGGGTATGTTTATTGTTAACGACTCTTTACATCCAGGGATGGTATTCAATATGCGAATCTTATGGTCATACATCATTGACTTCATTTACTCTATTGGTCAGTTATTTATAACAAGTAGTCCGATTGGCTACATCGTTCTTAGATCCGACAGAAAGCTATATTGAATACCAACCCAGATTCATTGATGTATTTTTAAAATGTAAAACTATTTATATAACAAAAACAAATGAATATAGTGTAATAGTTCTATTTGTTTTATTAACTTTTTGTCAAAATTGCAAAGGTGTTGAATTTAAGAACAAATAATTATCATTTTAATTACTTTTATTGTTCTCAAAAACGCAAGACATGGCCACAATATAAGTAATGATGCACTACAATCCTTACTATATGATAAGTATAGCTCTTAACGTGAGAGTGAAAATAGCACCCAGGGAGGGTTTACAGCTTTCAAAACCAGCTAAATTACACCATCCTTTCATCTGTTGTGTTAGCCTTATTAAATAAATACGTTATTTATGACTTAGAATTAGAGTGGGAACGAATATCGCGATATATGGTATCCCAATATGAGAAGCTTAGCAGCATTGTAAACCAGTTGTACTCGTCCTTCCATTTGCTCTGTTAGCCATATGAAAAAATACGTTATTTTTGTCTTACGTTCCAATGCAGTACCTAACAATCCTTGATTAACACTGTCTCCTAGTATATACATATTATATTTGTAGTGTGTTGTTTGTGGGGTTTTGTGTTGTTGTTCCATGTTTCTGGTTTGTGATTGTTTGTTTTTGTGTTCTATGTCATTTGTGTTGATCCTTTGTCATTTTACGGGTTTTATGTTTAAACTTTCGACCACTGGACTTGTTTCTGTAGTTTTCATATAAATATTGTTTTTAGAGTCTCACGATCTAATCTTTTACTTAATTTGATTATATTTGATTATAATCAATGGAGATGGAATACTGAATTTAATGACACTGTGACGAATAGAAGTGCATTGTGTCTGAAACGTTTATAAATAAAACAATTAATACGCATACCGTTAAATTCATGTTGACGGTTGATAGCGTCTTATAAGACGCGGTCCCTAAAGGGATACATGTTTACAGTGTTCAATGGACAAGGGTATATGGATACATTTTAAGATTGTTAGAAAAGTGATTTTTTATCAATAACTCATGTCTTTCAACTTTCCTTACTCGATGTCATAACGGAAATGTTTTGTTGTCCGTGAATACTCTGGTCAGACGCAATTGTTAATTTTCGTTAGAAACATCGGTATATATTTATGCTCATACCTGTCGAAATTTTTACGATAAGACTATGCAACTAGTCAGTAGTTAATCGTTTACGCACATAAGCCATAATGAAGCCATTATATGGTGAGGGAAGACCTTTATAAAATATTGTAATTATTTTCTGGTTATTATCATTAGTTTATACTACTTCATTGTTAAAAAATATGTACTTGAATGACCGTAGCCATTTCGCTTGAAAAATTTACATTTCTCCGAAAAATCCGAAATAACAAAAACTTTCCAAACTTTACACTTTGTAGACGTTGCTTTTTGACAATCACGCGTTGTACACTTTTGGGAAACATGTAAAGATTATGTTTAAATCGCTTAAAGAGCTTTGCTTGTGTTAACTTTTGTCAATCAGTCCGTTATATGTCCGTGAAAATGACATAAGGGATGCCCGTCTTCGTCATCGTCGGGCAATCATTCCATGATCATAATCGCTCTCACCTGCCGTGATAATCTAACGGGCTGAAACGATAAACATTTTGGCGGGAACTATAGTACATATACTACCAGAGTATAGTTACATGTGTATTATTGTAAATTTTCCACGGAGTGAGATAAAATATGCAGCCAAACCGGGGGCCGAGCCCGGGACACCTCGCTGTCTAGGCGATTGCTCTACCGATTGAGCCATCAGACTGCGGACATACCTTCTCAAAACCTGTATCGGTTACGGTACCATGACAAAACCATATTGACGATGATAAGCCATATGTTGGCAGTCCAATAAACTACATTATATTTACACAATATAATTTTCAAGTTATTGTCCAAACAGGTGGCAGTCTAAGCAATAAGTTGAAGAGCCTATTGAATGTAGTGTTTGTGATTTAAAGGGACTTGGACTTGTTTCGGCTTCCAAAATAATTTTCTCGGTTAAGCTTCTAAAAACACTTATATTATATTTAGTTCACTTTTCTTGAAACCGACATAGCAGAAAAATATAAATAAAGTAAAAAAACACCCTGCTTGTAGTGGGGAGCGAACCTACACCGGTAGAGTCAAAACAAATAGAAAACCGATACCTTACGACTCATCAACAAGGTTTGTTAATATGCTAAGCGATATTAAATACTTTATTGGAAACATTATTAGCACCACGTGATAATGTCAGTCAACCAACCTTGTGTTAAATAGCGTTAAAATCGCATTTTAAACGTGTGTATCTGAGCATATATCAATATTTACAGAAGTGTTCTAGCCATCAGCATCTTAATTTTAACACTCCTAATGCTTTGTACAGTTTATTCCGCAATATAAATAATAAAAAAAAAACTCGTAAACTGTGCATTTTTACAGACCATGAACGAGTCGCGTTAAGGTACCCCCTGTAACAATGATGCCTGGCGACGTTATTACTAATGACATTAATGATATGAAAATCATCTGCGTACAGTTATAGTCAATTGTATAAAACTGGTTAATTATTTTATATGGTAAACGTTAGTCGAAATGTTTATTGAATGGTAGATATTAATCCAATTATGAATGTTGACCAATACAACTTCTTGATTTGCAAACTAACCAAAAGATAACTTTATACAACGAGCCCCAGATACCTTAAACATCAAGTTCATTTTAACAATATAAAACAGAAGATTGGTGAACAATGCAACTAAAAGACATTGAGTATCACAAAAATCCAAAAACTTATATTCGAAATGGGCAAACTTTCACCTTAACAACAAGTGAAGAAATATGGGCAAATGATGCGGTCCTTGTGCATACAGTTTATGTAAATGTCACAGACTACTGATTACATTCCCTATATATCCTATAGGTTATTGACAAATTTGCACGCGAAATAACACTGATTTGTAGTAATTCACGACCCCCAACATCATATATGGGGAGAAAGTTGCTCATGTGTATTGATTTTAAGCAACGTTATAGAAAAAAATACGTATTTTATCAGAAAAAATAAAATTAGCTGAACGCAACAATTGTATATTCGATAAAGTGACCAAAGCCGGAGTAGATTTAAAAAAACAGTGCGGTAAAACAGTAATCCAAAAAGGTAGATCAAGTAGATCCAGCATGTTAAGCATGTTTTTGAAATCACAAACCATTCAGCTTCAAAACCTAGAAAAAGGAAAAAAGGCCAATGGCCTGAGTAGGCACTTCCAAAAGCCTGCAAAATGCCCAAAAACTAGAACTGCCACAGAGATGTGTCGCTTTATTTTGAAAATCCCTTCAACTTTTGCACTGATTATATCATCAAATATATCATCAATTATACAGGTCCAGAATTGTATAACTATTTTTAATTTTATAAGGTTTATAGATTGCTTGAGTGTCTTTCAGTCAAAGATATTTGCTGAAATTAAGTTTTCCATTTATTGCTTATTTAAGTGTTAGTGTGATTTTATTATCATTAATTTGGTTAGAACAGGCATTTCTCATAAGAATTTTCTAATTACGTAGAAAACATATTTATAATGAGTGCTATAAAAATACAAATCTAATGGCTGTAATCATCATGAAGACATCGCGGTAAATGAAGATCAGTTCGAGTAGCTGTTGTTTGCCATAAGCTTCGGTATTGAAGTAATTGATATATAAAACCTTTTCAATAATTTTGTAATACAATAACAAGCATGAAATTAAGATTTTCATATTTTTCGTAAAACAAATATTAAAGATATATTGAAAGAAGTTAAATCGGCAGGCGAGAATTCGATCCCATCACCTGTGGATTCTTAGCAAGGTGTTAACTGCTAGGCTCTGATATGTACTGCAGTTGGTAGTATGCAACACTTCCTTGGTGTCGAGAAATATACACACCTAATGATGGTACTTCAGGTGAAATGGCATGGGTACTCCCAATTACCCATCTGTGGAAATCTGTCGCGGGATTCTGGTCTTGGTTGTGTAACACACATGAATCTCGTGTAAATAAACGAATGGCACTCTGGGTAAACAGCAAAGCAAGTATAATATATAAATCGTGGTTTTATTATGTAAAGGGGAAATGTTTAAGCTTTGATTTAGGTATGTACAACAATCTGAATACAAATTTACCCAAATCCACTGTTGTAAGTCAGATAAATGATAAAGGTTTGTCAACGTGTTACACATTCGTGGGGGGGAAGGTGATCCGAGTTTTATATGTGGCTCGTTAATGAAATACCCCAAACACAATATTAATACTCCACTCGCTACAATGCTTATGAATTAACTTAACAAATTGCAGGCTACAGCACATTATAAAGGGATAGAAATGTAAACAGCACAAACTTTTTTATAGTGATCAATAAGAGGCTCAGTTTGTTCGGTTATAAAACCTGATAAACGTTTCCGTGTAAGAAGCCTGATCTTCTCGGGCGTTTTAGAGAGCGACGGCGAGAACCCCAAGGACGCTGTAGTGGGAGTCTCAAGTGAATAACTCGATCTATCTTTGGAAAGTTTCTATGTCACCTAAGCACGTAGAATCGGTCGTATTGTTACACAACAAGCGATATATATGAGGCCGCCTAGGCCGCGTGATATTTTTATTACTTTCATTGATCCAGACCAAGTGGCCCCGATCAGTGTGCGGGATTAACGTCTAGCATGTTGTGGAATTTGGGACCACTCGAGATTACCAAAAAGAAATCCAGGAAGCCCGCAGTGAAAAGTGTGCTTGGTAAAATCGTAAACATGAACGTTTTAGAATCGAGAGAGAAAGGTCAGATACCCAGCCACAAATTGGTAGACGAACAGCTTATAAGAAACATGTTCCCAGTTGGTACGAAACCATGTTCGGCAGCAGGAACACAGACGGCGACCATCTTCGATCATGAACAGCATATTGCAGAACGCGATATTATTATTCGATATAATAGTAATATCACGTCCTGCAATAAGCTGCGTAACGTTCCTTATGTTATGTTATGTTATGTCTTATCTTTCTGATAATATACTTTCTCCTTTAGTCCTTTCTTTGTTTAAAGGCTGTTTCTGATTCGAAGGCTTTCAGCACTGCCAAATCAGTTCATATTAAAATGCGAAGAAGGGTGGTTCATAAGTATGTAATGAGTGGATTATCTTTCATTTGAAGGTTCCGAACTACAGGTGATTTATTTAAAACTGTATTCTATCCAGATTCACTTTCACAATTGTCTGTATAAGCCATGATACTGATAGACAGCTCAGTTGTATCTCCATTACACAATGAAGGTAATTTTCAATAACAATATTTTTCTTCTCAAAATTATCTTACTCTTCGTCCCATATATCATTTTGCGTTATAGTTAAATGACTGTTGATTTTAATATGACAAGGAAAATTAATGAAAAGTCCTACACAAAATTTAAAACTGCACAAATCTACTTACTTGTGACACTTTCTCCAAGATGAACCCAGCTTTTAACACAGCTCGGTCCTCTACACATGCGATATGCATATGACCAGGCAAGGGCACTATATTTTGATATGCAAGTACATTTTCCATTAATTGTGTGTCATGATTCATATGAGTGATTAAGATTTATCAATATTTTCTGCACCTATGCTATGTTATGGTTAAACTATGTTTTCGTCTTCTATATTAATGTCGCATAACAGTTCATTGTGTTTTTTAGAAGTGCAGAAAGTGTTTATTAAATTATTCACCTCCAATAAGCAGAGTAATGATTCTGTAATCAAATATGGACGTCTGAAACAATTATCGACAATTATCAAACTTTTTCAAATTAGCTGTAATTGACTTCTTAATGTTCTACGCTAATGGAATAATTCACATTTGGCATTATGTCAACACTAGACCTCGTCAAATAACAGTTCGAATTTCAATATCCACTGGGTATAAAATAACCTTGTTTATGACAACGATATGGCCTTGACCGTTAAAAGACTATAGACATAGCTATCGTTTCATTGCTTGATCAGACTCTTTTATATACCTCATGCTGACGCATGCATGGATCGAAGGCGACATTGTTAAATGTTTTATTTCATTCCGGGTCGCTAATACCTTAACCCTACCAGGTAGTGAATTACCGAACACGACTCTGATATATTCTCTATAGAAAAGAAATATGACTCAGCATATTGGTACAAGTACACATGCAACACAAATATCTTCAAAAAACTTGGAGGTTGCTGCCTTATTTTAGTAATGTAATATCCGTCATTTGTTTTATTCTTTCGAAGGATATCGATCCTAAAGTTGCCTTTTTAAAGCAAACTTGCTGAAGAACGTTATTTGTTTAGGAATTGTAAAAAAAGGTTTGAAGACATTCTAATACCACCAAGAGGCCTAATTCCAGGAGTGACATAAAATATCACTTCCCTCAAAATTGCAGATAAAGCATAAAAATGAGTCGACGAGTTGTTTATGTAAACCGAGAAAACGAATAGTTAACGCAGACAATGGCAAGCACTTTCCCCAACTATTTATGTATGGCGTTCTAGTCTAAAGAAATGAAATTACAACAAACTTGGCGTTCTAGTCTAAAGAAATGAAATTAAAACAAACTTTCACCG
This sequence comes from Mya arenaria, assembly GCF_026914265.1. Classification (NCBI taxonomy): domain Eukaryota; kingdom Metazoa; phylum Mollusca; class Bivalvia; order Myida; family Myidae; genus Mya; species Mya arenaria. The sequence goes on along the minus strand of NC_069136.1, from coordinate 54,125,932 downwards.
ATTAAACTACGTCTGGTCGCATAAAAACAACAACTACACATTCTAGTTAAAACGCACCAGAAAAACAAGAAAGATCTTAGTCGATTTTAGTCGTAAACTGAAATTACCTTAGTGTCGTAGTTTCGGGGGTTTTTTTTGCAACATTTTGTGTGAATTGAATTTAACCAGTATTAAAATGCGCACGAAATTAAAGAAATAAAAACACAATCAATATGTTTCCATTTGCGACGTTTATACAGATTTAAGATAATTGAATTTTCGGCTAAAACATACTGAAACGGCCCCGGACCATATGGCAAACTGAAAAGATCACGCATGTTTTAATCAGTGTACAGAATGCTATTTAAAGTGGTAAAATTCAATGAAATATAAAAATCTAACTTTACTAGCTCGTTAAAGAACAAACCAAATATTGTTTGTCGACATAGTAAGATAAAGTTAACAATGCGTATTGTATTTGCTATCAACGTTTGTTTCAATCGAGGAAAATAAGATATGAATCTTGGCACAAAACTAAAACAAATTTTTATTTTCATTACATTTAATAACAACATACGTATGACTATTATGCGTCTTTTCAGAAATGTAGGGCAAACATTTTCATGAAATTATGTCAAATTATTTGATATACAAGATACATGCTACGTACAATGGTATTTAGTGTTCAGGGTCATGCCCCCGCCAAAAGGATTAGTAGACAGATTCACATTTAATCACATTTAAGAGGCCCTGACAGCCAAAAAGCCATGCAGATAGCAACAGCTAGATTTCAATTTATTTATTGTTAGGTTTTATTAAATTTGTTATTTAGAGGGTCGGGCGTAGGCGCTGGCTTATATGAAGAAAATTCGCGCTCAACACTTAGACAATTAGCATTTACTTTTGGTCTTATTAACATTTAACTCACTTAATTGTTAAAATATAATATAAAAAAACACTATAACGCAGACGGGGTAAGAATAACTCAACACTGTAAAACTAATTAAGTACATAAGTCCTTGCTAGTAATCTGTATAAAAATGTACATGCTGATAACGAAACAACGCGTGAGAGGTGAGTGTAAGCATTATGAAATACACTGCAAAAATGTATAATTCTTTACATAAACCAGGTAGTGTTACTCAAGCACGCTTAAGTGAAGATAAGACTGGCTGGTAAGAGGGAATGATATGTAAATGAAGTAAATCTGCTTAACCTGGCACTCCTATTCAACATCAATACATACACATGTAAAGCAAACATCAATTTTGACTGATAAAGTTCTTACTTAATAATGTATTTATGGAAAATATAAATAAGTGATAACAAGATTGTAACCGTGTATTTACTAGCAGAAAGCGCAAAAATATTAAATGATTGGTGAATGCTAAAATATTTACTGTGGTCTACTATAGTCTCAGGTAGAAATACCATGTTTTATGCTCTTTTCTTTCAAATTAAACTCGGTATTTTTCATAAGAACCCTTGTTTTTGACATATATTCATATTTTTTGGAACATTAAAACAATATTATTAATTGTGGTAAATCGTATTTGGGAGTAAGAGTGCATCTTTAACTTATTTACAATATGGATAAGTTTCTTACGAATTATATAGCTTATGGACACAAATAGGAAAGGGACACATTGGCAGCCAATTGTATGAAAACACAGTTTAAAGGCCTGACTTGTTATGTAAAACTGTAACTGCCGTTAACCATAAAAAAGTGCAATATATATATATATATATATATATATATATACATATATATATATGTATATAAGCCGTGCGTGTTTGAACACATAAATATAAAGGGTATAGTTGAACAAATGTTACATTTACAAAATTAGTGTATAAATTTATGAACACATACAAATGTAATACTTATGTTACGAAAAAGTATAATTATCGTTCAAACAGATGATGTGATGTAGTCATGACGAGATTCGAGTTATAGGTCATTTCTCAATAATAAGATCGACTTGTTAAATTATTAAATAGATACGTCGACATATAATTGTGACATGCCGTTCTATAACTCGCAAGTCGACATAAAAAAGGTCAACATGACTGCATGATTAGATCATCTGTATGTACAATATACTTTTCCATACATACAAAGCACAATGGTGCTACTCCCTTAAGTTATATGTTACAAATCCTAATGAATTGTTTGTTTAACATATCTCGATAATTATCGCGAAAATTAAGTGGTTAACACGAAACAATTTCGAACATTAACAGGTTATCTTACGGCAGTTATATACCACAAAAGTTATGGATGGAGATACAAATAGCATGTTTACGAATACTGAATAGGACATAACTATGAATATCAACATGACAACAAACAAAGAACAAGCCGATTTAAAAATCCACCAAAATAGTTTCTTTTGAGATCATAACAAATATGCACAGATCATGATCAAGTTAAATCTCTAACCTGCTTAATTATCCTGCAGTGACCTTAACTTATAAAACCCATGATACACATTGTTGTTAATTCCGCCAAAATCATGATCAGCGCTGTTGGTAACTCAGACGACTCATGATCAGCGCTGTTGTTAATTCCGCCAAAATCATGATCAGCGCTGTTGTTAATTCCGCCAAAATCATGATCAGCGCTGTTGGTAACTCAGACGACTCATGATCAGCGCTGTTGGTAACTCAGACGACTCATGATCAGCGCTGTTGGTAACTCAGACGACTCATGATCAGCGCTGTTGGTAACTCAGACGACTCATGATCAGCGCTGTTGGTAACTCAGAAGACTCATGATCAGCGCTGTTGGTAACTCAGACGACTCATGATCAGCGCTGTTGGTAACTCAGACGACTCATGATCAGCGCTGTTGGTAATTCATTATCAGCAACAGAAAAAACAAATGATCAGCGCTAATGTCAACTTGGAAAACAAATGATCAGCGCTGTTGTTGGCTTGGAAAACTAATGATCAGCGCCATTGTAAACTTGTAAAACTAATGATCAGCGCTGTTGTTAACTTGTAAAACTAATAATTAGCGTTTTTGTTCGAAAACTCATGTTCAGTGATTTGGAATTTGCTCATTATATTTATAGTTCACAAGTCAAAACTGAATACGTGTCATAAAGTGTTTTGTGGGTGTTAGATAGCTATCATATATCATTCGCTGATACATATACATATACATGACGTTAAGAGATCAGTACATGATACATGTATAAATACAATGTAGCTTAATCATTCATACAACAAAGATATATGTAAGGTTAGGTTTGGGGTTGGGGTTGAATATACAACATAAAAAACTGGTAACATTATGTTAAAGATGTACTCTTACTCCCAAATAAGATTAACCATAATTCATACAACTGTTTTAATATCTTACAGGGTGAATAATTGTCGTAAACAATGGTTCTTATGAAGGATACCGAGTTTAATTTGAAAGCATGGTGCAGAAAACACCTTTTGTGACGATAGTTGATTCGCACTAAATCTTTTAGCACTCACCAATCCTTTCATATTGTTGCGTTTGCAGCTATTTAATACATGGTTACAATCGTGTTATCAGTTATATTTTTCATGAATGCATTATATAGAAAGTAGTTAAATGTTTATCAATGAAAAGTGATGTTTGTTATACATGTGTATGTTGAGTTTGAATATGATGTCACATGACAAATACAAACTACCTTTGGTCGCCAAATGTTCAAACATTAAATGTAATTTTATCTACAAAATATTTCGTAAATGAGCAATATATATATAAATATAACTTGTTTAAGGTTTGTTAAATTAGCATGTTGTATGATATATGAGAATAAAATTGAGAAAACACACACACACACACACACGCACACGCGCATACACGCACACGCGCATACACACGCACACACACGCACACACACACACACACACACACACATTTAATAACGTTTTATAAAGGTTTATTTTGCACTGAAATACGTCAGAAATTTAGATTTCAGTCTAGTATTCAGTTCTTTTACAATTACGTTCACGGCCTAATGTTTCTGCGGAATGGTGCATGTTCTCATTTGCGTTCCCAAAGTTTACCCCATCTAATGCTAAATCCAGGATCTGCCCTTACTTCCAGTGCGCTCTCTATCCAAGATAAAATAGGATGATAAGCGCGCTTTCAGGTTTGAAATTATATTTAGATTTTACCTGCACCGAGACCTGATCGTGTGTTTTGAATTTTTTGACAAACTGGTTTGTACTAACATGCTCGATAGCAAGCGTTTTATTTGTTCGTGGAAAATAACACATCTGGGATGCCTCCTCGATTGTTTCGTCATCCACTAGAATCTGATGACCAATGGCAAACGACTCTCCATCAATGCTTGTTTTCTTGGAGATAAATGACAACTTTGTGGAAACGAAGTACAATCCGCCATGGTTAATTTGCACAGCCTTGCCTCCATCCACGAGCTTAAGTGTGTTCGATATGACGAGTTTCCCTCCATCTTTGCCTCTCCAGACAATAGTGTTATCTGTAAACAAGGTTAAAAAATACATATAGTTATATAGTCGTTAAAGTCTCATATGCATAGGTATTACACATTTTCTATACATGTTGTCAAAATTATAAAAGAATCGCAAATTAAAGAACAGCTGGGGCCGTATTCAATATAAATTTTATCCTTATCCTTACTCTTGCCTTAGTGATTCCATTCAGCCTAATGGTCAGCTAATTATTATTTTAATACTTAGATTCTAATCTTAAACGTAAGTTCAATCGAGGTTGTTTTTTAAAAACGGCCCCTGGTTTCCTCAAAAGATGGATTTCCCATTTTAACGCCATGTACTTAAATTTGAATGAGACCAACAGAATCTGAACATAAAAACCAACCAGACGATAAATTTTCAGCCGTTAGTTGTAGGACTGGACGAGGTGTGTTGTTATCTGTACGGTTATCTGAAATAAATGATATTGATAAAAAATATAAATATGTAACAATTTCTTAAAATGTATAAATATAAAAAGTTAGAGCATGGAAGGTCAATGAAGGCATGAACAAACCCAGTAGGCTAAAAGATAATACTTCAAGGCATAAGGATTATGGCCAAAAACTAAATGAGAGACACAACACCACAATTGTATTGCATATAAATGTGCTTTATATTCAATATATATTCGATAGGAAACGTCATGCATGTTAAGAGATTTACAGCAATATACGACATCTTGTAAGTTAACCTCAAGAAATTAGGATAATATCTAACTTATCAAGCAAATAGGCTTATTATGAAAACACTACTTACTTTCCATTGTTGATATGGCCTGAAATCATACAAGAAACAAGCTTAAGCAGTCTAGATCACACTAAAGAGCAAAAAATGCAAATAACCTAAAATACAAATAACCTAAAACTCATCAACTGTTGTTGTTTAAACATTTTAACGGATAAATATTATTACCTTAAGGACAAATTTCAGAGTGTTCTCTCCCTTTCTAACGCAACAAACACTCTTATTATGTTCATCAAGAATAAGGCCGAGATCAAGCGGCAGTCCTAAAGCCAAATTCTGAAACTCTGAACAAGGTAAACATCGGCCAGGATCTACAGTAGTTTGCAAAGGTATCTCAGGATTTTTATTTAGTATGTACATGTAGACAGATAATCCTGCAGTGATTGCCACGAGCAGAAGTACATTCAAGATCAACATAATTCGAAATAATGGATGTTTCAACAGCTCTGTCTTGCTAATTTGATAGCTTTCACTTTGGGCGCTGGAAACTGGATCGGAATTATTGCTCGAAGGATTCATTTGTGCGTATCCAGACGTACCCGCATCACTTCCAGTAGCAACTTTTGGCAAAGGTCGACAGGGGGCTCCTCCCATTCTTGGAACTTCACCATCACCACTCTCAATAGGCTCTAAGATATCAACTGAGCGAGATTTGTTGCATTTATAGATCGGATGTATGTAGGGCTGGAAATGACTGTCAAGCTGTACGAATGTATCCACATGGTCTTGTTGAGTGTTATAATGAGGTGATCTTTGGCAAAAGGGAGTTATATTATTGTTGTGCCGAATATGTTGTTCAGGCAATGATGTAATACTATGACTTCTGTTGGGCATTCTTTCCTCTCTATCAATGTTATCTAAATAATAATTAAGTACCTTCTCACGATGTTCGGCGTAACATTCTTTACATTTACAGTTTCTTTCATCGGGTTTAACAATTTTTGGCGCAGTTTTACTGTGTCGCATCCCTTTCTCATTTTCTAGCATATGCCTTTCAAAACCTCGATCAACGTTGTAAATGCTACCCTCTGTATATCGTCGAGTCCTTCGCGTTCGCGCAATAGCTTTCCCTTGAAGGCTATACATATTTTCGTCATCAAACGGTACACGTACGTACGACGTATGCTGTTGATAATATTGTTGTTGAGCATTATTCGGATGTTGAATTACCGAGTCTTCTTCGTTGCTATTTGTTCTTTGTAATCTTTGCAATTCCGAAACATCGGTTTCGTCAGCACCATTTGAAAATGACACTTGTCTCTTTCGAACTGCACGCTTCGTTTCCCGCTCTTTTGACGTGTGTTCATTACTGGGTCGTTTGGATGCTGAAGTTGGTTGGTATATATTTCCAGTCTCATCCGAGTCAGTAAAAAGGTCAGTCATTACTGTTGAAGTCGATACTTCGGATTGTTCGCTGCCCAATCTAAAGCGTGTTTTCTCTGCTGGCATTTTGTTTTCTATTTCTGAACAACTGATTTCTTTACAGTTTATCATTCAAACAAGGTTTTTCAGTTACCTAATCAGTTGTTCGTGAATGCCTTGTAAAGTTTCGGGTATACGTCCTGGTCCTGAAATGGTGTACAACGTTATGAATGTATGATGCCTTATTGTGGAAGTAGGAACGAAAACGTATTATATTAAGAGTGTGTATATGTATATCTGTAATTATGTATAAAATTAACTTGAGGTTATTTTGCAGGTTACATATTCGCCTGTTTCAATGGTATTTTATATTTTCAGTTAAATTTTACCGTTTGTAAGGTAAGCCCTGGATATTATCTCCTCATGACAAACAAAAGACTTGAAAATAAAAATAATAAAAATATAAAAAAGAAAGAACTGACAGTGTCCTGGAATTTATTATACAGCATATAAATATTGATTTGTATAGTGGACAACTTTACATCTAATCTTCAGAAATGTCGTACCAGATAGACTCGACCCAGATGAAAAACGTGTACACACGTTAGCAATTTCGCCCCACAACGTATACTGGAATGTAAATGTCCATGTGTTTGATGAAATGACATGTATTGCTGAAGCTAATGATCTGATGTTTATGAATGAAATATGGAGATTGTATTGACCAACTAAATCAGAAGCAGCAGCATTGTGTGAAAAGTGTTGTGCGTTTATTTAAAACGCACGATAACGCCGATGAATTCATGGAGAAGTTCGACAACATTAAAAATAACATAAAAAAAGAAATTTCTCTACACTGTAGATAACAAACAGGTATTACCACATTCTTCAAATTATTAAGTCGTATGTTTTGTGGTGCTTGAATGTTTTTTCCGAGTGTGTTCTATATTGCTGTGAATAATATCACAATTATGTTATGTTATATTGTTGTTTATTATACCAAGGTTGTGTCTTTCTTATATTCGTGTTAGCATAATGAATAAACGTGAATTAAATAGTCTGTTACTTCTATTTCGGTTTCTAAAGGTTGTCGATTTTCCGTTAGAAAGTAGGACGCCATCTTGGATGAAAGCTCAGGGTTGACAGTTTCTTAATGTGAGATAAGTTCACCCACTACCGATGTAAGTGTTACTGGTTAACGTCTAGCAGAACAATTCAGTTGTGTGAAACACTTTAATGAGTTTATTTGTTTTTCACGACGGAAATTTATTGCAAGACCGGCTCAATTGCGGATTTAAACATCAGACATACTTTGGACTTAACTATCTTGGGTTAGGTGCTTTAAAGTATTTTGTTTTTTCGGAAATGTCGAATGTACGTTATCTGAAAGTATTTTCCTATGTCCAGACGACTTCGACTTAACAAATTTCGACTGTTTAGCATGCCACCTGATGACACTTGAAATATACGCAAACTATATTTGATCAATAGCGAATGTCATGTATCTCAGGTGACATATCAAATATCGAACTCGGTGTTTGATAAGTGATTATTAGGAAAGTGATTGTTTTCGGTTTCGAAGAACTAGTGTTCATTATTTTACATAGTAAACGCTAAGCAAAAACACAAGTTTCATTCTGCATCAAGATTGTTATTGTAGCAAGGTGCGACAGTACGCGAATTATATTATGGCGCCTCGACCACGTCGCAATTGATAAGTTAACTATATCAATGCTATCAGTCCGGGTGTTGCAAAACCACAAAACAATTAAAAGTCTTAATGTGATCACAATTCGATAACATATGAACCGTCGCAATGATAAGTTGATAACCAACTTGTGTTTACAAATTTTAATGCACATAGTACACATTATATAATGTATAATGAAAGAATACGAAGTATAAAACGTAACAGTATATAAAAAGGTTCAAGGATACATGTATTTATTAAAATTATTTTCTTTTACTGCTTATAACAACAACATTTTTATAATGAAAAAAATATCATGTTTATAATCAGTATTAATATTATTTCAAGTCGTCGTTAGTAGTAGAAGTAGTAGTGGTGGTAGTGGTAATGTGGTAGTAGAAGTAGTAGTAGTAGTAGTTGTAGTAGTAATAGGGGTGGTGGTGGTGGTGGTGGTGGTGGTGGTGGTGGTGGTAGTAGTAGTAGTAGTAGTAGTAGTAGTAGTAGTAGTAGTAGTAGTAGTAGTAGTAGTAGTAGTTGTAGTAGTAGTGGTAGTAGTAGACGACGTAGTAGTAGTAGTAGTAGTAGTAGTAGTAGTAGTAGTAGTAGTAGTAGTAGTAGTAGTAGTAGTAGTAGTAGTAGTAGTAGTAGTAGTAAAAGTAGTTGTTGTTGTAGTAGTACTAGTAGTAGCAGTAGTAGTAGTAGTAGTAGTAGTAGTAGTAGTAGTAGTAGTAGTAGTAGTAGTAGTAGTAGTAGTAGTAGTAGTAGTAGTAGTAGTTGTTGTTGTGATAGTAATAGTAGTAGTAGTAGTAGTAGTAGTAGTAGTAGTAGTAGTAGTAGTAGTTGTAGTTGTGGTAGTGGTAGTGGTAGTGGCAATGGTGGCAGCTGATGTTCTTAACTAATTTGTTATAATATCGATGATGCCGACCGATTTCTTCTGCTTAATACTCTGAACAAAACATAAGGTAAATGCCCTTTAAAGGTTTTGAAGTAATTTAGTTTTATTAATTATTAATCAAAATAGTAACAATAAGTGTTCTTTAAATATCCATTAATCAACAAACGTAAGTTAAAGCACTTACCCTGCAAACTACATGTATTTATATCCAAATTCGTCCACGCAATTTCACTATGTGTTCCTACATAAAAAAGCGTATGCATTGATTGAATGGTTGTTAAGATATAATACTGATGTCACCTGTACGTAGATAAACTTAAACAATCGCTTCTAAGAACCCCTATTGTAATATGGCGGGTATGTAAACGCGAGGGGAATCCCGTGTAAAACACATGTTTTTAATTGTAGTGTTATAGCTTCATTTTTGAAAATCTACGGAAATCAAAAGTACGGCTGATAATGGAATTTTGATTTAAATTTTCATTTTATTATTTAAAAGTCGCGAAAAATCCAGAACTTTACAAACCGTTACATAATATCGTGATTTGTTCACGGGGTAAAATGAAATGTAAAATATTTGAAAACTCAAAAACTACAAAGGAACAAATTCTTACGTCGAGTGAAAGTGTGCTTCTGTGACTTACTTTCCTTGTTTCACCTGCGTTTAACAGTGATAATACTGCGAGCTTACCAACCTTTGGACAGGACAAGCGGCATACGGGCTAATCCAATCTTATTTACGAAACTGCTGCTTTAAAACTTTTCATTGCATGTGGAATAAGTTTTCCGAAAGTTTTCCAGATATTTTCTTATCAGGATAATCAGCAGGTCAAAGAAATTTATCGGAAAAGGTGGTCAAAGGCACTGTAGAACCATCTCGTCATCGGTTGTTCTCCTTTCAGTCAAGAATCTGCCGCCATCATGAACTCTTTAGAATGTGTCGTGCCTTGTTGGAGTCAATGTTTCAGAAATCGTATATTGACCAAAGTTCAATGCGACAAAAACACTGAGAGAAACGTAAAACAGATTTTAACGAAAAGAACATTGGTGAAAGTGGTCTAGTGGTAGAGTTCTCCGGGTTCGATACCTATATTTGGGTTTCTTCCTCATGGACTTCCAAATTTGACATAAGTTCTGGGTTCAACCTAGGAAACAGACTCCAGCGTGATTCTATAAACTATAGGTCTCACTACAATAGAGATAAAAGATATAAGAATGATCTAAAATCACGCTCAAAAACAACAACACATTCTGAATTGTAAAACTTAAACCTTTTACAGACTATAAATCATCAAAGTAATTGAATCAAGCTACTATCACTCTTAATTATTTCCAAGAAAGTGTTTTATAATTGTGTCTTACATGCACTGATCATTGTACTGGGGAGAAGAGACTCCTGTGAAATTTATTAAGCTACCATGAAACGAGTCTGTCAATGTAGTTGGTGATACGACATCAAACATCGAAATTGCTTCAGTTTTTTTGGCTGTTGTAATTGCTTGTATTTCATATGTCATATCCCTGAAAATTTCTTTTGGTACGCCATACTTTGAACTCAAATCGTCTGAACGTTTTAGCATAATATAACTCTTTAGATATTGGTTGACAATATACTTGAGTTGTATCGCAATCACGTCTGACCAACATGTGCGTTAAAATACCATGTATAAAACCTCTATATTACACTAAACCAGACAAATGTTTCATATAACCCTCGGTGGAGATCAAAGGAGTTTGTTTCAGACCCCTTGACCCGACTGTAGTTTTATAATTGTTTATACCTAACTTACTTATATAGATATACTTTTCCAAAGGTCGTTGTATTAGTTTCGCATTTACAAGTTAATGCCACACCAAATTGATATTTCGTTTCGAAAATTTACTTAAATTACTTACATAGGTATTCGGGGTGCGGGGCCATTTGGCAGGGATTTTACCAGCAGTGTGTCCCTGCAGGTCGGGTATTTTACCCGGGTTTTGAGAGACCGGAAGTTAAAGTCCCCGCTATTCCGGACTTGGGGGTGGGGGCATAAACAATTTGCTGGTACATAAAAACATCTAAATAACCAAAAATTGTACTCTGAAAAATACTCTTGTTCTTTTTGTTTTAATAAGCACATGTCATTGAATTTCCTGTGATAATAAAAACAAAATTTAGTCTATGTTATATGGAGTCTGATGTTTGATGATGCCTGTCTAAGTGATCATTTTTTTACAAATCCAAAATCAATCCTAAGTTATGTCTAAATACAGTTGCATATGATGTTAAACTGATTTAGATAGATTTATATAAGTCGTTTCACTAAAAGCAGGGTTATTTATTATTATGAATGATCGTCATATTAAAGTACGTTTTAATTATATAAAAAATTAGATTTATCCATATAATGTTTGTACTAAACACGGATGAATAAATAGTATGTATTCCGACATTTTCCCAATGTCCATTAGAGGTTCAGTTCAAGATGGCATTAAAATGGGTTTAAGGGCAATTACTTTGAACAATCTTTCTTATTTATATTGAATATAAGGACAAATATATTTTTCGCTCTTCGCTCGCTTCGGTTTTTATGAAAACTGACCAAAAAAAATATTTATTTTTTTTATCGCTCGCTCGCTCCAATTTTTTTGGCAAAAATCCGAGGAACTAAACATTAATTTGGTGTGGCCTAAGATTATTTAATGATACACGTGCAAAAAACATAGACCTTGCACCAGCATCCTTAAGGTTCCGTTAATTTAAGCCCGTATGCCACTTGTCCTGTCCAAAGTTTGTTCAAATCATATTTCCCAAATATCACGAACATACTCAAGTCACGTTTCAATCTCAACTCATTTTGCCACATAATAGCATGGCATTATTGAAAATCTTTTATATTCATATTTTAAAAGTATTTAAATATTGTGTTGATAAAATCCTTTTGTAAATGTTCCAAAGAAACTATATTCTACATCAAATACAGTAAATAAGTTATTGTTGAAAAACAATGAGTTGAACTCAGTAACATTTACGATTAAATAGCTTTTAATGTTATGTGATAAAATGGGTTGTGATTAAGAAATTATTTTTGTGATATCGGGGCCTTGGCAGCTTAATAGAACTTAAAAAAATACACACATGAAATACACTTAAGCAAACATAGACTGTAGCTATAACCTATTCCTGCTTAGGTGAGCTATTTTTGGTAGAAGGAAGAACGTCGCTGAATGATGGGAGATGGAATCTCATTGCTGAATTGTGTGATTATCGATCACGCGTCCTTCAGGAACTTCATGTCTCATATGAAACCTTTTACACGCGCAGTGCTAATGCCAGTATAAAGAGACAAGTCTTAGAACTCAAGTGAGAGCAATTAGTGGCTGATAATAAGCAAACAGGAAACAGAGGTTGTTATCTAATGGCTCAAAACTGTCAACTTTTATAACATATCTGTTTTCAAGCGCACTTGAACTGCTGGATCAATATTTACAGGAATTTTAAAGACTAGTATTTATATTTAAGTCCATAGTTTCAAAACATAACTGCATCGTATCTTTGAAAGTTTTTACATTAGGTACCTTCAATTGTATTCCTACTTCAGCAGATAGAGTTGGGATCCTTAATCATATAAGTATTTGGGGTTAACCTATAAGTTTTTTTTATTATTTGTTTGTTATAAGGTGTCCTCAAGCTTATGCATACTTTAATAAGATTTACCTTTTAGGTTTTTACTTTATTCTGGATTGTAGGGATAAGAGTGAGGTTGTGAATGCAAACTGATTTAACCTCCAGTAAATTTGCATTTTACTGACCGTTCTTTGCCCCAAATTAATCTATCCCTGGTGTTCTTTTCTTGGCTTTACATTTGTAAATGAGCAGAACAACTCCAGGACACATGTTTGGCTATTTGTACGTCTTAATATGTCGATTGCAGCTGTTATGTACAGAAAATGTCACCGCCAGACGTTAATCAACTGTTTGCTTTGAGCAACATGAATTTGACACAATGAATTATCGTCCTTCCTATAAAGCTTGCATGTATCTTACCAGTCAAAAAATGAACTTTAAAGATATTTGTATAGAGCAGTGGCTAAGTGTCATAAGCAAAAATTTTCCGACGTGCCTGCTTAGGCGAGCTGTGCCGGGGAGAATGAAGAACGTTGTTAAATGAGGGTAGAAAAACGTCGCTGAACGAGGGGAGAAGGAAGACCATATATGAAAGAGGGAAGATGGAAGCTCGTAGCTGAATGGTGTATATATTTATCACAAGTCTTTTATAAATTGCATGCCTCATACGAAATCCTTTAAATGAGAGGTACCGCACCTTAGTGAGTGAACATTGTTGCTGATAATGTCCAAACAGCAAATAGAGTCTGCGACGTAATAGCTTAATGCTGCTTTTAGTTTGAAAATTTGTACAGAACAAATTCAACCATTATTGGGTCTAATCTTACTACAATACACCAAAACAATGTGTGTGGCTGGCACGATTTGTTCTGTATATTTTTTTTCAATTTTTATGTCACCTTGAATGACACTGAAACGCCATGGCCAGGAAATAAATTAAATAAATAACATAAATAATAATTTATAATGACCACGAAACCTTACACTTATTAATTGGCTTGTCAGTAACAAGTCAAATCTTTTTGTTCGAGGTCGAGGACCGGTGAACTCAGTAAATTTACATTTTACTGACCGTTCCAAGCCGGTACCTAACAATTCTTGATAACATACCAATTTTGTATATATATAGTATCTATGCACTGTGCTGTTTGATGAGTTTTGTGCTGTTCTATGTTTCTTGTTTGTGATTTTGTGTTCTATGTCTTTGGCGTTTGCCCAATGCCACTAAACCGGGTTTATGTTTAAAAAAATTGCTACTGAGCATGTTTCTGTAGCTTTTTGCATTAAGATCAATCGGAAGACCTCGGCCATTTTAGCCATACGATAAACCTCGGATAACGGCTACAGAACACTAAATCACTCAATAAATTTCCTTTATATTCTATATTCAATTTCTTGTGCTTCACGGCCACCAATACCACATTTGGGAAAAAAAATCAAATTGTGTACTGAACATTAAACAACGTAAGAAATAAAGGTTATAAGAAGAAAATTAAATTGGTAGAACTGTGTATTCAAAAAAGTGACGATATCCGGTGTTGGAGTACAACAATATGCATTACGAATTTATTCAAACATCCAACATGTTCAGCCTGTTCTTGAAACCTCAGTCAGCTTCAGAACCTATACTATAAAGATAGAAAGTATTCAATGGTATGAGATGGAATAATCTGACACAAATAGCTAGTCGACACCAGACAGACATCTTTTGTTAAAACAAGTGTATAAACGATATTTTCATGAGGTCACTGAATTGATTCCGAGTCTAAATCTCAGATTAAAGACGTAAGTAAATGTAGGGGTTCCAATATCTGATGATTGTCAATCCTAAAAACCAGGGGTATGTTTATTTTTAACGACTCTTTAGAACAGACTCAACGATGTATTGTAAAATGTAAAACTATTTTAATAACAAAAACAAATAAGTATAGTGTAATAGTTCTATTTATTTTTTAACCTTTTTTTCAAAACTGGAAAGGTATGGAATTTCAAAATTATAATCATATTTAACGTTCTCAAAAAGGCAAGTAATGGTGACAAAATAAGTAATGATGCACTACCATCCATACTTTATGACAAGTATAGCTCTTAACGTGAGAGTGAAAAAGGTACCCAGAGAGGGTTTACAGCTTTCAAAACCAGTTAAATCACACCATCCTTTCATCCATTATGTTAGACTTATGAAATAAATACATAGTTTTATGATTTACAATGGTAGCCATATGAAAGAAATATGTTATTTTTGTCTTACGTTCCAAGGCAGTACCTAACTATCCTTGATTAACTCTGTCTCCGGGATTTTGTGTTGTTGATCCATGCTTCTGGTTTGTGATTGTTTATTTTTGTGTTCTATGTCATTTGCGTTGATCCTTTGTCATTTACCGGAGTATATGTTTAAACTTTCGACCACTTGACTTGTTTCTGTAGATTTTCATATAAATATTACAATTAAGAACGAGTTGTTTTTCAAAGTCTCACGATCTAATCTTTCACTTAATCTGATTATAATCAATGGAGATATAATACTTAATTTAATGACACTGTGCCGAATAGAAGTACATTGTGTCTGAAACGTTTGTGAATAATAAATTAACACGCATTCTGTTAGATTCAATGGTGACAGTTAATAGCGTTTTATAAGACACAGCCCCTAAAGGGATACATGTTTACAATTTTCAATGGACAAGGGTATATGGATACATTTTTAGATTGTGACAAAAGGGAATTTTTATTAATAACTCATGTCTTTCAACTTTCTTATTCAAAGTTATAACGGAAATGTTTTGTTGTCCGTGAAACATTAAAATATCGATAAATAACATGTATTCATAAAGAAATGTTAGCCAGAGTATGGTTGTCCACAACCTTATTCACTTGCGTTTCATTTCTACTGGTTGCTGTTCAGATGCAGTGGTTATTTTCGTTTGAAATATCGCTGTATATTTACGCGCATAACTGTTGGATTTTTACGATAAGACTATGCAGGTTACAAGTCAGTAGTTAATCGTTTACGCACATAAACCATAATGAAGCCATTATATGGTGATGGAAGACCTTTATAAAATAGTGTGATTACTGTCTGTTTATTATCATTAGTTTATCTTTTTTCATTGTTTCTCTCTTCTTCATTTGTCTCCAAACACTAATATTTCATAGTTCAACCAAAGGCAAAGCGAGGCTGCAAGGTATATATTAAAACATCAGATACCCATCTCGGCAAGTATTGGCGGTCGTCGACCCTCCTGTCATTCAACCGCGAATTTGCTGATCTTTCTTCGTTTTGTTTGTAAATAAGAATCAAATGATACTCAAGTGAATTTGATTTTGTTTGTAAAAAATAATTACCTTTTGTAGGGTATCTTTTCAAAAATAGGTAATTTGAGAGGCTATTTCTTGGACAACCAGGGCCCGCCGCTTGGTGATGTAGCCGTATACGGCAAGAAAGTTTCAAACCCAAAGAATGCGATTTTGCACCATATGTGTATGGAATAATTTTAACGCTCTTTATCAATTCATGTCATCCCTGCTTATTTCAATCACTTAGTAGAATCTTTACAGTTATGTTAACCGTTATTTGATTTATGATAATATATGTATATAAATACATATTCACAATTAAACCTATTCAACCGTGTCTTTGATGGCTTGCAACAAAATTCGTCTTGTTTGTTATAGAATAATCTTGTGTTGGCCATGACGATTGTGGAAAGAATATTTGCCCTAAAGGTTGTTTTTACTGGAGAAATTGATTAGCAGGAAGTAAAGCAAAGAGAAACAACAACTTTGTACTGAACGACACAAGCTTTTAAAGTTAACGAGTAAACGGAAATTAGAAAAGGAAACACAGCTAGACTCGATTAGGTCTTTCGAACAGTTTTATAAAAATCTGTACTTGAATGACCGTAGCCATTTCGATGGACTAATTTACATTTCTCAGTAGAATAATAAAAAAAAAACTTTCCACCAAAATACTTTGTAATTACTACTTTTGACCATCACGGGTCGTAAACTTATGGTGAACATGCAAAAAGAATATTTAAATCTCTTAAAAGAGCTTTGCTTGTGTTAACTTTTGTCTATCAGTCCCTTTTATGTCCGTGAAAATGACATAAGGGATGACCGTGTTCGTCTTCGTCGGGCAATCATTCCATAATCATAATCGCCTTCACCTGCCGTGATAATCTTACGGGCTGAAACGATCAATTTTGGCGGGAACTATAATGCATATACTATAGCTACATGTGTTCTAGTGTTTTATTGTAGAATTTCCACGGAGTGAGGTAAAGTATGCCGCCAAACCGGTGATTGAATTGGTAACGGTACCATGACAAAACCATGTTGACGAGTCCATCATAAACCACATGTTGGCAGTCCATTATATTATATTCTATTTTGGTTTCTCACCATTGTTTCCAGTGAAGTAACACTGACACTAGTAATAACAAAAAAATAATTTGCCAGTTATTGTCCAAACAGGTGGCAGGCTTTGCAAGAAGTTGAAGCGCCTGGTGAATGTGGTGTTTGTGATTTAAAGGGACTCGGACTTGTATCGGCTCCCAAAATATTTATTTTGGTGATTCTTCAAAAAAGAGTATATCTAATTCATTCCTTTTTAAACCGAAATAGCAAAATATATAAAAAAATGTATGAAAACCCTGTTTGTAATTGGGAGCGAACCAATACCGATAGAGTCAAGACAAATAGAAAACCGAAACCTTACGACTCACCAACAGGGTCTCATAATATGCTGACCGACATTAAAAAAATATTGAAAACATTATTAGCATCACGTGATAATGTCAGTCAAACAACCAGTGTTGAATAGCGTTAAAATGCATCTTAAACGTATGTGTCTGAGCATATATCAATATTTTTGGAAGGGTTCCTGTCATCAGCATCTTGATTTTAACACTCCTAATGCTTTGCACAGTTTAATCTGCAATAAAACGAAATAGAAACGTAAACTGCATTTTATAGACCATGAACGTTAAGGTACCCCCTGTACAATGATGAGTTTGAATGCCCGGTGACTCTTATATTGCATTAGTTTTTGCTCTCATTGGAAAAGGGTTTTGGGAGTCCTTAAGAAATATTACACACCACTGAGGGTCATTTGACATTATAAGGACCGGCAAGTCAGCCTCCGAAGGTGTATATGGACCGAGGCGTTAGCCGAGGCCCGAAGTGGTGTGTTATATTTCAATTCTTATATCATACCGAACACTTTTTTACCATTTAATACTTTTAAAGCGCCTTTTGGCGAGGTCCGGACCGGTCAAAAGCAGGATATGGGCTGCTGACGAAATAAAAACTGGATTTTTATCAAAATACATTGATATACGGACCGATCAACTTTATATACACAAATAATGGACGCATTTATGTAAGGTATGATTTATAAGCATAGTATAAGACATTCAACGAAACCAAAATTAAAGACACGTTTGTTTGGCATTAAACTATTTCAAAATGTACGATCACGTCCAATTTGAGTTGAAATCAAGAACACATATTCATATTGCCATCTGTAATGTTTTGGTCATTTATTCACAATCTTGTTAATCACTTGTGTACCAAGTGTATATGGTGTCATAGGCAGCATAATGTATCGTTATTACTAATGACATTAATGATTTGAAAATCTTCTGTGTACAGTTATAGTCAATTGTATAAAACTTGTTAATTATTTCGTTTGGTTAAAGTTAGTCGAAACGTTTATTGAATGGTAGATATTAATCCAATTATGAATTTGATTACTGACCAATACAACTTCTTGATTTGCAAACTAACCAAAGATAACCTGCGGATAACTTTTGCAGTTTTATACAACGAGCCCCAGATATCTTAAACGCACTCAAATTCATTTTTACAATACAAAACAGAAGATTAGTGAACCACGTAACTTAAAGACATTGAGTATCACAAAAATCCAAAAACTTATATTCGAAATCGGAAAAGTGAAGAAATATGGGCTAAGATCGAATTGATCATTTTTAGAATGATGCAGTCCTTGTGCATACAGTTTATATAAAGGTCACAGACTACTAATTGCATTCCCTATATATCCTATATATAGACAATTGACCGATTTGCACGCGAAATAACACTGATTTATACTGAATCACGACCCAACAGCATATATGGGGAGAAAGTGTCACATGTGTATTGATTTTAAGCAACATTATAGAAAAAAATATTTATCTTAACAGAAAAATAAAATTAGCTGAACGCAACAATTGTGAATTCGATAAAGTGACCAAAGCCGGAGTAGATGTAAAAGCAGTGCGGTAAAAATGTCATCCAAAAAGGTAGATCAGGTAGATCCAGCATGTTAAGCATGTTTTAAAATCACAAACCATTCATCTTCAAAACCTAGAAAAGGGGAAAAAGGCCAATGGCTTGAGATGGTATAACCATACTTTTGTTCACTGTAATTTGTCAATTAAAATAAAAATAATAATTTAAACAATGAGTAGGCACTTCCGAATGCCTGCAATTTGCCCTACTAGAACTGACATTCCCTACTGAGCCAACTTTTCAAGAAGTGTTTAATTTGTGTCGCTTTATTTCGAAATTCCCTTCAAGTTTTGCACTGATTATATCATCAAATATATCATCAAATATACAGTTCAAGAAATGTATACCTATTTTTAATTTTATACGGTTTATAGATTGCTTGAGTGTCTTTAAGTCAAAGATATTAGCTGATCTTTAATTTTCCATTTACTGCTTATTTAAGTGTTAGTGCGATTTTATTATTATTAAAATGGTTAGAACTGGCAACTCTCATGAATTTTCTATTGACGTAGAAAATATATTTATAATGAGTGCTATAAAAAAACTATTCTAATGGCAGTTATCACCATGAAGACATCGCGGTAAATGAAGATCAGTTTCGAGTAGCTGTTGCTTGTCATAAGCTGCGGTAATGATGTAATTGATACATTAAACATTTTCAACAATTTTGGAGTACATTTACAAGCATGAAAAAAAGAATTACAATTATTTCGTACAACAAATATTAAAGATATACTGAAAGAAGTTAAATCAGCAGCCGAGAATTCGATCCAACTACCTTTGCATTCGTATCAAGGTGTTAACAGCTGGGCACTGAGGCATTAATATATTCGACACTTTGATTGGTGGTATAAAACTCTTTCTGGGTGTCGAGAAATATACACACCTAATGATGCTGCTACAGGTGAAATGGCGTGGGTACTCCCAATAACCCATCTGTGAAAATCTGTCGCGGGATTCTGGTCTTGGTTGTGTATCACACATGAATCTCGTGTAAATAAACGAATATCACTCTGGGCAAACAGCAAAGTAAGTAGAATATATAAATCATGGTTTTATTATGTAAAGGAGAAGTGTTTAAGCTTTGATTTAGGTATTTATAACAATCTGAATAGCAATTTACCTAAATCCACTGTTGTAAGCCAGATAAATGATAAAGGTATGTCAATGTATTACACATTCAGGGGGTGGGGAGGGGGATCCGAGTCTTATACGTGGATCGTTAATCTCGTGTAGGAAAATCATGAATTTATTAGTTTCAAACTCAGTCAGAAGTCATTCGATTCTTCTATAATGATAATGGCCAGCAATTCTCCTCATACGGGTAAATATGCCTTATTGATGGCCGAAACCCCAACAAGAGGTCAAGACACAGTGGGTTTGCTATCGCCAATTCAAATGTCAAAACTATCGGAACTACCCAATCAACAACGTCTTATAGCTTTGTGGTGTTTGCAGCTATTCTAAAAAATATATTCGTATTTTTGTAACCAGGAAATGAATTTCATTCATTATTTTCTATATTGTTTTCTTTTTCAAAAATATATAATCAAGAGTTGTCTTATTATGTGGTCTGGGGAATTCGGACACAAAAACAAAGTAATAATGTCGACAGACTTTTCCG
The DNA here is from genome assembly GCF_026914265.1 of Mya arenaria. Classification (NCBI taxonomy): domain Eukaryota; kingdom Metazoa; phylum Mollusca; class Bivalvia; order Myida; family Myidae; genus Mya; species Mya arenaria. The sequence continues at coordinate 54,105,228 of NC_069136.1, read as the reverse complement.
AAAGAATGTGAATAGGTTTTTTAGCCAAAATCTGATAAAATCTTCTTTTGTAAAACTTTTTTAACTCATTACTCCCCAAAAATGTCACCAAGAGTGTATGTTCTACTCCCATAAAAGATCGTTTCTCAACACTGCACATAACGTTACGGAAACAACAGAACGCAATTGTACGTAACAGAACGGTTATCTGAAATGCACAATATTAATACTCCACGCGCTAGCAACCTACAGAGGTTATGGATTTACTTAACATATTGCTAGCTGTGACCCAAATATAAAGGGATAATTATGTAAACAGCACAAACTGTTTTATAGTTGTCGACAAGAGGCTCAGTTTATTCGAATATAAGAGTTTAAACTCTGATACACGTATCAGTGGAAAGAACCTGACTTCTCGGGCGTTATAGAGAACGTCGGCGAGCGCCCGAAGGACGCCGTAGTAGGAGTCTTAAGTGAATACCTCGGACTATATCAGGAACTTTTCTATATCTCAAAAGCACTTAGGATCGGAAGTGTTGTCACACAACAAGCGCCATATATAATGCCGCCTAGGCCGCGTGATATTTGTATTACTTTCATTGATCCAGTGGCCTCAATCATTGTGCGGGCGTATTGTCAAGTATGACGTGTTATCGGAACCTCTCGAGATTACAAAAAAGAAATCCAGGAAGCCCGCAGTGAACAGTGTGCTAGGTAAAAGCGTCAACACGAACGTTTTAGAATCGAGAGAAAAAGGTCAGATACACAGTCACAAATTGGTAGTCGGACAGCCTATAAGAAACATGTTCCCGATTGGTACGAAATCATGTCCGGCAGCAGGAACACAGACGGCGACCATCTTCGATCATAAGCAGCGTATTGCAGAACGCGATATTATTATTCGATCTAATAGTAATGTCGCGTCCTGCAATAAGCTTCTTATCCAAGTATAAAGTTCCTTATCTTTCTGATAATAGACTTTGTCCTTTAGTACTTTCTTTGTGTACATGCTGTTTTTGATTTGAAGGCTTTCAGCACTGCCAAATCAGTTCATATAAAAATGCGAATAAGGGTTGCTCATAAGTATATATTGATTGGAATATCTTTCGTTTGAAGGTTCTGACCGCCAGGTGATCTATTTAAAGTTGTATTCTATCCAGGTTCACTTTCACAATTGTCTGTATAAGCTATGATACTGCTAGACAGCTAAGTTGTATCTCCATTACATAATGAAGGTAATTTTCAATAACAATAGTTTTCTTCTCAAAATTCTCTTACTCTTCGTCCCCCATATTATTTTGCGTTATAGTCAAAGGACTGTTGATCCTTATGTGACAATGGAAATTAATGTTCAAGCGAGTCTTTTTGTAAAATTCATTTGATCACACTGTAAATAGCTAATTCACAATCGTGTCTTTGAACAGAGAAAAAGTCCTACGCAATATTTATAACTGCACACAGCTTTTAACACAGCTCGATCCTCTGCACATTCGATATGCATATGAACAGGCAAGGGCATTATAATTTGATATGCAAGTACATGTTCCATTAATTGTGTGTCATTATACATATGACTGATCAAGATTTATCAATTTTTTTTGCACCCAGGCTATGGTATGCTATGGCAAAACTATGTTATCGTCTTTAATATTAACGTCGCATATCGTTCATTTGGGGGTTTTGAAGGGCATAGAGAGTTTATTAATCTATTCACATGTAATATTCAGAGTAATGATCATCTATGGACGTCTGAAACAATTATCGACAATTATCAAACTTTCTCAAATTAGCCATAATTGGCTACTTAATGTTCTACGCTAATGTAATAATACACATTTGGAATTATGTGAACACTAGATATCGCCAAATGACAGTTCGAATTTCAATATCCACTGGGTATAAAATAGCCTTGTTTAGGACAACGATATGGCCTTGACCCTTTAAAGACTATATACATAGCTATCGTTTTATTGCTTGATCAGGCTCTATCTACCTCATAATTTTAATGCAGACGCATGCATAGATCGAAGGCGACATTGTTAAATGTTTATTTTCAATCCGGGTCGCTTATACCTTACCCCTACCAGGTAGTAAATTACTGAACACGACACTGATAAGATGCGCTATAGAAAAATAACAGCATATTGGTTCCGTAGTGGAATTCATCCATTGTTGTCCATGATTATCATATAGGTACAAATACACATACAACCCAAATATCTTCAAAAAACGTGCAGGTTGAGATATATGGTGTGTGCAGTTTGTTGCCTTATTTTAGCATGGACATATAAACCATGAATTAGCAACTCTCCTCTGTGTTTATGCGATAATCTCAAACTCACGCGTGCAGCGGGATTTCATTGCGAGATCTTACCGTGTGGTCATTTTCGAGACATCCGACATCGGCCGAATATATACATGCAGGAAAACATTGATTAAAATTAACTCAAATGCGCGGTACTTTTAATTGAGTTGATAATAGTCCAATTGAATCTGATTAAAATCACAGTTATTAATTATAATTAAATCTATAACGAACAAGGCATTATTAGCAGAGTTGGCGGAAATAACCGAAGATTGCCGTTAATCACCGATCGGAGATTCGGCGGAATTTTCCGATATTTTCCGAGCGCGCGCTAAGGATTGTGGGTAAATTATTATTTCTTATCGTTTCACCGATATGGGGCAGTTGCCAGTCCATGGTTTATAGGTCCGTGATTTTAGTAATGTAATATCCGTCATTTGTTTGACTCTTTCGAAAGAAATCGATCCTAAAGTTAACTTTTTAATGCAAACTTGCTGAAGATAGAACCTTACTTGTTTAGGAATTGTAAAAAAAGGTTTGAAGACATTCTGATACCACCAAGAGGCCTTATTCCAGGAGTGACATAAAAAATCATTTCCCTCAAAATTGTAGATAAAGAATAAAATGAGTCAACGAGTTGTTTATGTAAACCGAGAAAACAAATAGTTAACGCAGACAATGGCTAGCACTTTCCCCAACTATTTATGTATGGCGTTCTAGTTTAAAGGAATGAAATGATCCTCATAAAAAAACTTTCACCGATTCAAAGTACGTCTGGTCGCAAAAAACAACAACTACACATTCTAGTTAAAACGCACCAGAAAACAACACAGATCTTAGTCGATTTTAGTCGTAAACTGAAATAACCTCAGTGTCATAGTTTCGGTTTTTTCCCAACATATTGTGTGAATTGACATTAAGCCAGTTTTAAAAATGCGCATGAAGTTGAGGAAATAAAAACAATTAATGTGTTACCATTTGCGAGGTTTATACAGATTTAAGATAATTGAAGTTATGGCCAAGACTCACTTAAACGGCCTTGGACTATATGGCAAATTGTTTCTATTCAGTGTACAAAATGCTATTTAAAGTGGTAAAAATCAATGAAATTTAAAAATATAACTTTACTAGCTTGTTAAAGAACAAACCAAATATTGTTTGTCGACATAGTAAGATAAAGTTAACAATGCGTATTGTAATTGCTATCAACGTTTGTTTCAATCGAAGAAAATAAGATATAAATCTTGTCACAAAACTAGAACATTTTTTTATTTTCATGACATCTTATAACATCATACGTATGACTATTATGCGTCTTTTCAGAAATGTAGGGCAAACATTTTCATGAAATTATGTCAAATTTTTTTTATATACAATATACATGCTACGTACAATGGTATTTAGTGTTCAGGTTCATGCCTCCGCCAAAAGGATTAGTGGACAGATTCACATTTAATCACATTTAAGAGGCCCTGACAACCAAAATGCCATGCAGATGCAACAGCTAGATTTCAATTTATTTATTATTTGGTTTTATTAAGTTGGTTATTTAGAGGGTCGCGCATAGGCGCTGGCTTGTACGAAGACAATTCGCGCTCAACACTTAGAAAATTAGCATTTACTTTTGGTCTTATTAACATTTAACTCACTTAATTGTTAAGAATATAATATAAAAAAAACTATAACGAAGACGGGGTAAGAATAACTGTAAAACTAATAATTATAATAAGTACACAAGTCCTTGCTAATAATCTGTATAAAAAAGTACATGCTGTTGATAACGAAACAACGAGTGAGAGGTGAATGTGAGCATTATAAAATACACTGCAAAATTGTATTATTCTTTAAATATACCAGGTAGTGTTATTCAAGCTCGCTTAGGTAAAGATAAGACTGGCTGCTAAGAGGGAATTATATGTAAATAAAGTAAATGTACTTAACTTAATTTCAATATATATATTAGTGTCTTGCGAATTACATAGCTTATAGACACAAATCAGAAAGGGACATATTGACAGCCAATTATATGAAAAAAAGAGTTTAAAGGACTGACTTATTTTGTACATAGTGAACCGCCGTTAACAATAAAGAAACTGTAATATCTATAAGCCGTGTGTGTTTGTACACTTGAATATAAAGGGTATAGTTGAACAAATGTTACATTTACAAAATTAGTGTATAAATTTATGAACATATACAAATGTAATACTTATGTTATGAAAAAGTATAATTATCGTTCAAACAGATGATGTGATGTAGTCATGACGAGATTCGAGTTATAGCAGGTCATTTCGCAATAATTAGGTCGACCTGTTAAATTATTAAATAGATACGTCGACATATTATTGTGACATGTCGTGCAATAACTCGCAAGTCGACATACAAAAGGTCAACATGACTGCATGATTAGATCATATATATGTACAATATACTTTTCCATACATACAAAGCACAATGATGCCTCGCCGTTAAGTGATATGTTACAAATCTTAAAGAATTGATGGTTTAACATATCTCGATAATTATCGCGAAAACTAAGTGGTTAACACGAAATAATTGCGAACATTAACAGGTTATCTTACGGCAGTTATATACCACAAAAGTTATGGATGGAGATACATATAGTATGTTTACGAATACTGAATAGGACATAACTATGAATATAATCATGACAACAAACAAACAAAAAACTATTTAAAAATCCACAACATAGTTTATTTTGAGATCATAACAAAAATGCACATATCATGATCAAGTTAAATTTCTAACCTGCTTAAGTATCCTGCAGTGTCCTTAACTTATATAAAACACATTATATACATTGTTGTTAATTCCGCCAAAATCATGATCAGCGTTGTTGTTAATTCCGCCAAAATCATGATCAGCGCTGTTGTTAATTCCGCCAAAGTCATGATCAGCGCTGTTGTTAATTCCGCCAAAATCATGATCAGCGCTGTTGTTTATTCCGCCAAAATCACGATCAGCGCTGTTGTTAATTCCGCCAAAATCATGATCAGCGCTGTTGGTAACTCAGACGACTCATGATCAGCATTGTTGTTAACTCAGAAAATATCAAAAGCAGCAACAGAAAAAAACTAATGATCAGCGCTATTGTCAACTTGTAAAGCTAATGATCAGCGCTGTTGTTAACTTGTAAAACTAATGATCAGCGTTTTTGTTCGAAAACTCATGTTCAGTGATATGGAATTTGCTAATTATATTTATAGTTCAAAAGTCAACCCTGAATACGTGTCATAAAGTGTTTTGTGACTGTTAGATAGCTATCATATCTCAATCGCTGATACATATATATACATGACGTTAAGAGATCAGTACATGATACATGTATTAATACAATGTAGCCTAATCATGCGATGTATACATGTTATATATATACAATGTACATGCATACAACAAAGATATATGTAGGGTTAGGGTTGGGGTTGGGGTTGTACATATATATATATATATATATACACAACATAAAAAAACTGGTAACATTATGTTAAAGATGCACTTACTCCCAAATAAGATTTACCACAATTCATACAATTGTTTTAATATATTAAAAGGTGAATACTTGTCGTAAACAATGGTTCTTATGAAGGATACCGAGTTTAATTTGAAGGAAGGGGGCAGAAAACACAGTATTTCTACCTTATGAGACAATAGTAGATTCGCACTAAATCTTTTAGCACTCACCAATCATTTAATGTTGTTGCGTTTAAAACTATTAAATACATGGTTACAATCTTTTTATCAGTTATATTTTTCATAAATGCATTATTTAGTAAGAAGTAAAATGTTTATCAATCAAAAGTGATGTTTGTTTTGCATTTGTATGTATTGAGTTTGAATAAGATGTCACATGACAAACACAAACTACCTCTGATCGCACTATGTTCAAACATAAAATGTAATTTTATCTACAAAACATTTCGTAAATGAGCAAATATATATATATATTAAGGTTTGTTAAATTAACATGTGATATGATATGTGAGAATAAAAAAATAGAAAACACACACACACACACACACGCACACGCACACGCGCGCACACACACACACACACACACACACACATTTAATAACGTTTTATTAGGGTTTTTTGCACTGAAATACGTCAGAATTTGATATTAAAGTCTAGTATTCAGTACTTTTACAAGCCGATCCCGGGGTAGCGGGGTCGAAACCGGCACATCAATAGAAAATTGACGAAGTGAAATTTCATGACAATATGGCATAAAGATATTCAAAATAAAAGTAGAGTGCAAACTTTATGACTAAATGTAGCCAAAACGTTAGCAGCCTAAAATGTCTGCGGAATGGTGCACGTTCTCATTTTCGTTCCCAAAGTTTACACCATCTAACGCTAGATCCTGGATCTGCCCCTACTTTCAGTGCGCACTCTGTCCAAGATAAAACAGAATGATTCGCGCGCTTTCAGGTTTAAAATTTAATCTAGGTTTTACTTTCACCGAGACACGCTCGTATGTTTTGAAGTTTTTGACAAACTGCTTTGTACTAACATGCTCGACAGCAAGAGTTTTATTTGTTGGTGGAAAATAACACATCTGGGATGTCTCCTCGAATGTCTTGTCATCCACTAGAATCTGATGACCAATGGCAAACGACTCTCCGTCAATGCTTGTTTTCTTGGACATAAATGACAATTTTGTGGAAACGAAGTAGAATCCTCCATAGTTAATTTGCACAGCCTTGCCTCCATCCACGAGCTTAAGTGTGTTCGATTTGACGGGTTTCTGTCCATCTTTGTCACTCCAGACAATAGTGTTATCTGTTAGCAAGGTTACAAAATCCATATAGTTATATAGTAGTTATAGAACAGCTGGGGCCGTATTCAATATAAATTTTATCTGTATCCTTACTCTTGCCTGTGATTGGCCAGCTAATTATATAATACTTAGATTCTAATCTTAAACTTAAGTTCAATCTAAGTTGTTTATTAAACACGGCCCCTGGTTTCTTAAAAAGACGGAATTCCCATTTTTAACGCCATGTTCTACAATTTGAATGAAACCTACAGAATCTGAACATGGAAACCAACCTTCTGATAACTTTTCAGCCGACATCGAAGTAAGTTGTAGGACTGGACGAGGTGTGTTTTTTTCTGTACAGTTATCTGAAAAAATATGATATAGATAAAAAAAAATGTAAAAATATAACAATTTCTTAAAATGTGTAAATATAAAAAGTAAGAGCATGGAAGGTAAATGGACAAATCCAGTAGGCTAAAATTTAACAAAGATAATACTTCAAGGCACAAGGACTATGGCCAACTACTTAACGAGAAAAACAACGCCACAAGTTTATTGTATATAGTGCTTTATATTTAATATAATTATATCGGATAGGAAATGGCATGCATGTTATAAGATTCACAGCAATTAACGGCATATTTTAAGTTAACCTCAAGAAATAAGGATGTGATCTAACTTATCGAGCAAAATAAGCTCATTATGAAAACACTACTCACTTTCCATTTTTGATATTACCTGAAATTATACAAGAAACAAGCTTTAACATTCTCTTTCACACTAAAGAGCAGAAAATACAAATAACCTAAAACGCATCTATGGCGATTTTTTACATTCTAACGGATAAATATTATTACCTTGAGGACAACTTTCAGAGTGTTCTCCCCCTTTTGAACGCAACAAACACTTTTATTATTTTCATCACGAATAAGGCCGAGATCAAGCGGCGGCGCTAGAGCAATATCCTGAAACTCTAAACAAGAAACACAGTCCCTGTGCTCATTTTGGTCCAATCGAACAGGATCTACAGTATTTTGTAAATGTATCTCAGGATCTTTATTTAGTATGAACATATAGACAGATAGTCCTGCAGGAATAAGCAGAAGCTGAAGGACATTCAAGATCACCAGAATTCTAATTCTATGACTTGAATGATAGCTTTCACTTCGAGCGCTGGAAGCCGGATCGGAATTATTGCCCGAAGGGTTCATTTGTGCACATCCGGACGTACCCGCATCACTTCCAGTGGGAACTTCTGGCAAAGGTCGACAGGGGGCATTTCCCATTCTTGGAACTTCACCATCACCACTCTCAATAGGCTCTAAGATATCAACTGAGCGAGATTTGTTGCATTTATAGACCGGGTGTATATAGGGCTGGTAATGACTGTCAAGCTGTACGACTGTATCCACATGGTCTCGTTCAGTGTTATAATGACGTGATCTTTGGCAATAGGAATTTATATTATTGTTGTGCCGAAAATGTTGTTCAGGCAATGATGTAATACTATGACTTCTGTTTGGCATTCTTTCTTCTCTATCGAATTTATCAAAATAATAATCAAGTACCTTCTCACGATGCTTATGTTCGGCGTCGCATGCTTGACATTTACAGCTAATTTCATCGGGATAAACCAGTTTTGGCGCAGTTTTACTGTGTCGCATCACTATATCATTTTCCAGCAAATGCCTTTCAAAATCTCGATCAACGTTGCAAATGCTACCCTCTGTATATCGACGAGTCCTTCGTGTTCGCTCAATATATTTCCGTTGAAGGCTATACATATTTTCGTCATCCAACGGTACACGTGTGTACGACGTATGCTGTTGATAATATTGCTGTTGAGCATAATTCGGTTGATGAATTACCGAGTCTATTTCGTTGCTATTTGTGCTTTGTAATCTTTGCAATTCCGACATATCGGTTTCGTCAGCACCATTTGAAAATGACACTTGTCTCTTTCGAGCTGCAAGCTTCGTTTCCCGCTCTTTTGGCGTTTGGTCTTTACTGGGTCGTCTGGATGCTGAAGTTGGTTGGCATGGTTTTCCAGTCTCATCGGAGTCTGTAGAAATGTCAGTCATTACTGTAGAAGTCGATACCTGCGATACTTCGGATTGTTCGCTTCCCAATTTAAAGCGTGTTTTCTCTGGTGGCATTTCGTCTTCTATGCTTGAACAACTGGTCTCTTCAAAGTTTATCAATCAAACACGGTATTTCAGTGACCTAATCCTGTTGTTCATGTGTGCCTTGTAAAGTTTCGAGTATGCGTCCTGGTCCTGAAATGTTGTACAACGTTATGAATGAATGATGCCTTAGTGCGGGATTAGGAACGAAAACGTATTATATTCAGAGTGTGTATATGTAATAATGTGTAAAACGAATTTGAGGTTATTTTGAAGGTTACGTTTTCGCGTGTTTCAATGGTATTTTATGAGCAATTTGATGATATGTTTTCAGTTAAATTTCACCATTTGTAAGATAAGCCCTGAATATTATCTTCTCATGATACAACAGAAGACTTTAACAAATGAAATAAAAAGAAACAACGGACAGTGTCATTGAGTTTATTATACAGCAAATAAATATTGATTTGTATAATCGACAACTTAAGGCCCATGCAATCTTCAGAAAGGTCGTACCAGATAAACTCGACCAAGATGGAAAACGTGTACAAACGTTAGCAGTTTCGCCCCACAACGTATACTGGGATGTAAATGTCCATGTGTTTGATGAAGAGACATGTATTGCTCAAGCTAATGATTTGATGTTTATGTATAAAGTATGGAGATTGTATTGACCAACTAAAACAGAAGCAGCAGCCTTGTGTGAAAAGTGTTGTGCGTTTATTTAAAACGCACGAGAACGCCGATGAATTCATAGAGAAGTTCGATAGCATTGAAAATAACATCAAAAAGAAATTTCTCTACACTGTAGAAAACAAACAGGTATTACTACATTCTTCAAATTATAAAATTGTATGTTTTGTGGTGCTTGAATGTTTTTTCGAGTGTGTTCTATATTGCTGTGAATTATATCACGATTATGTTATGTTATATTGTTGTTTATTATACCAAGCATGTGTCTTTCTTATATTCGTGTTAGCTTAATGAATACACGTGAATTAAATAGTATGTTACTTTTATGTCGGTTTTCTAAATGTTGTCGATTTTCCGTGTAGAAAGTAGGACGCCATCTTTGATGAAAGTTCAGGGTTGACAGTTTCTTAATGAGAGATAAGTTAAAGCACTACTGATATAAGTGTTACTCGTTACGTCTAGAAGAACAATTCAGTTGTGTGAAACACTTTAATGAGTTTGTTTGTTCACGACGGAAATGTACTACAAGACCGGCTCAATTGCGGATGTAAACATCAGACATACTTTGGACTTAACTATTCTGGGTTAGGTGCTTTAACATATTTTGTTTTTCGAAAATGTCGAATGTACGTTATCTGAAAGTATTTTTCTAGGTCCGGGTTACTTCGACGTAACGAGTTTCGACTGTATAGCATGCCACCTGATAACACTTGGTCTAGAAGCTACGGTTTGTTTACAAACAACTTATCTCGGTCACCCAGTCGTAAAATATACGCAAACTACATTTGATCAATAGCGAATGTCATGTATCTCAGATGACATATCAAATATCGAACTCGGTGTTTGATAAGCTGATTATTAGGAAAGTGATTGTTTTCGGTTTCGAAGAACTTGTGTTCATTATTTAACATAGAAAACGCTAAGCAAAAATACAAGTTTTATTTTGCATCAAGATTGGTATTGTAGCAAAGTGCGACAGTACGCGAAGTATATTATGGCATCCAAACCACGTCGCAATTAATTAGTTAACTATATCAAAGTTATCGGTCCGGGTGTCATATTGTTTACAAAACCACAAAACAATTAATAGTCTTAATGTGATCACAATTCGCTAAGATGTGAACCGTCGCAATGATAAGTTGATAACCAACTTGTGTTTACAAAGTTTAATGGTTGTGGTGGTGGTAGTGATGGTGGTGGTGGTGGTGGTGGTTGTGGCATTATCAGTGGCAGTGGTGGCAGCTGATGTTCTTAACCAATTTGTTATAATATCGCTGATGACGACCGATTTCTTCTCCTTAATACTCTTTGAACACGACATAAGGTCAATGTCCTTTATAAGTTTTAAAGTAATTTAGTTTTATTAATAATTAATCAAAAATAGTAACAATAAGTGTTCTTTAAGTATCCATTAATCAACACACGTAAGTTAAAGCACTTACCCAGCAAACTACATGTATTTATATCCAAATTTGTCCACGCAATTTCACTATGTGTTCCTACATTAAAAAGCGCATGCATTGATTGAACGGTGGTTAAGATATAATACTGATGTCACTTGTACGTAGATAAACTTAAACATTCGCTTCTAAGAACCCCTATTGTAATATGACGGGTATGTAAACGCGAGGGGAATCCCGTGTAAAACACATATTTTTAATTGTAGTGTTATAGCTTTCTCTTTGAAAATCTACGGAATTCAAAAGTACGGCTGATAATGGAAGTTTGATTTAAATTTTCGTTTTATTATTTGAAAGTCTTGAAAAGTGCAGAACTTTACAAACCGTAACATAATGTCCGCAATGTAGATTTGTTCCCGGGGTAAAATGAAATGTAAATTATTTGAATACTCGAAAACTACAAAGGTACACAATCTATCGTCGAGTGAACGCTTTTTATTTGTCTTTGCCTTACTTTCCTTGTTTCACCTGAGTTGGAAACAGTGGATTTAGCGCTGATTTAAAAACGTTTTTATTTCATATGGAATAAGCAATGCGGATATTTTCCAGAGAGCATATGAAGATCTTCCAATGGCATTAAACGCAGTGTTACGCAATTATAACATTTATTAACGTTTCGTTCCGTTAAAGAGACCGAGACTTAAATAAGTATAAACAAACGAGCTGGACAGATATCTGCGGGAAAGTTTATACATGTACCAGCAATTTAAGAGCTAGCTGTGGAATATTTAATGTTTACCTATCAGGAAAAAATAGCAGAAAGGTTGTCAAAGGCACTGTAGAATCTTTTTCGCCACCGTTCTTTTGCCTTTTAGTACCGAATGTGCCGCTATCATGAATATTAGAATATGTCATGTCTTGTTTGAGCCCATTTTTGATAAATTGATAGAAGTTCATTGCGACCAAAAAACACTGAGATAAAAATAAAACGGACTGTAAGCAGACGTAGATTGATGAAAATGGTCTAGTGGAATAGTTGTCTAGTGGTATAGTTTTCCGGGTTCGATCCCTACTACGTGGTCCTTCTCGTGGCCTGCCAAATTTGACTTCAATTCTGGTTCTACCCAGGAAACAGACTAAAACGTGATTCTATAAACTATCGGTATCGTAACAATTGAGAAAAGAGATATAAGAATTATATAAAGTCAAGTTAAAATTCAACATTCTTAATGGTAAAAGTATCAACGTAACGAGTGCAGGATAAAGATCGATATTTTGAACACAAAACTAGCTGTCTCTACTTTAACGAGTACATTTAATGTGAATAAACCGTGTACAGACTATAAATCAACAAAGTAATTCAATCGGGCTACTTTCACTCTCAATTATTTCCAAGAAAGTGGTTTATAATTGTGTCTTAAATGCACAGATCCTCGTACTGGGGGAGAGGAGACTACTGTGAAATTTATTAAGCTACCATGAAACGAGTCTGTCAATGATGTTAGTGATACGACATCAACCATCGAAGTTGCTTCAGTGTTTTGTGGCTGGTGTTATTGCTCGCATTTCATAAGTCATAACCCTGAAAATCCCTTTTGGTACGCGATACTTGGGACTCAAATCGTCTGAACGTTTTACGCATGAAATAACTATTTTGATATTTGGTTCTCAATATACTCGTGTTGTATCGCAATCACGTCTGACAGAAAACCAACATGTGCGTTAAAAAAACATGTATAAAACCTTTATATTACACTAAATCAGACAAAATTTTCATAAAAATATTTATTCGGAAAGCTACAGAAACAAGCTCAGTAGCAAAATATTAAATATAAACCTGGTTTAATGGCACTGGGTAAACCCTCGGTGGAGCTTAAAAGAGTTGGTTTACGACCCCATGACCCGATTGTAGTTTTATAATTGCTTATACCTAACTTACTTATATAGATCTACTTTTCCAAAGGTCGTTGAATTAGTTTCGCATTTACAAGTAAAGATAAAAAGAAACTTATATAAGGATAAATGTGAAGAAATACATAGACCTTGCAAGAGCATCCTTTAAGGTTCCGTTAATTTAAGCCCATATGCCACTTGTCCTGTCCAAAACCTATTCAAATCATAGTTTTTGCCCAAATATTACGAACATACTCAAGTCATATTTCAATCTCAACTCATTTTGCCACATAATAGCATGGCATTATTGCAAATATTTTATGTTTTTATGCTTTTTAAAAGTATTTAATCATTGTGTTGATAAAATCCTTTTGTAAATGTTTCAAAGAAACTATATTCTACATAAAATACAGTAAATAAGTTATTGTTGAAAAACAATGAGTTGTACTCAGAAACTTGAAAAATTTCAAAGCTTTTAATGTTATGTGATAAAATGAGTTGTGATTAAGAAATTGCTTTTGTAATATCGGGGCCTCGGATGCATTGCAGCTTAATGTAACTTAAAAATACAAACATGAAATACACTTCAGCAATCATAGACTGTACCTATAACCTATACCTGCGTACGCGAGCTATGTCTGGTAGAAGGAAGAACGTCGCTGAATGATGGGAGATGGAAGCTCGTTGCTGAATTGTGTGATTATCGATCACGAGTCATTTAGGAACTTCATGTCTAATAATTTTATGAAACCTGCTTTTGTGATATCGGGGCCTCGGATGCATTGCAACTTAATGTAACTTAAAAATACAAACATGAAATACACTTCAGCAATCATAGACTGTACCTATAACCTATATCTGTGTACGCGAGCTATGTCTGGTAGAAGGAAGAACGTCGCTGAATGATGGGAGATGGAAGCTCGTTGCTGAATTGTGTGATTATCGATCACGAGTCATTTAAGAACTTCATGTCTCATATGAAACCTTTTACCCGCGCAGTGCTAATGTCAGTATAAAGAGACAAGTCTTACAGCTCAAGTGAGAGCAATTAGTGGCTGACAATAAGCAAACAGAAAAAAGAATTTGTTATGTAATGGCTCAAAACTGTCAACTTTTATGTCGTATTTGTTTTAAAGCTCACTTGAATTGCTGAATCAATATTTACAGGGATTTTAAAGATCAGTATTTACATTTATAAATGAGCAGAACAATTCCATCACACATGTTTGCCTGTGTGTTCGTCTTGACATGTCAAATGCAGCAGTATCTACAGAAAATGTCACCGCCAGACGTTATTCAACAGTTTGACGTGAGCAACGTGAATTTAGCACAATAATTTGTCGCCCTTCCTATAAAGCTTGCATGTATATTACCAGTCAAGAAAAATGAACTTTGAAGAAATTTGTATCAGCAACGGTGTTGTTAGTAATCAGTTTCCGTTGTGCTTGCTTAGGCGAGCTGTGCCGGGAAGAAGAAAGAACGTCGTTGAATGAGGAGAGAAGGAAGCACGTCGCTGTACGAGGGGAGAAGGAACACCGAAGATGAAAGAGGGAAGATGGAAGCTCGTAGCTGAATGGCGTGTTTATTGATCACATGTCTTTTAGAAGTTTCACGCCTCATACGAAACCTTCAAAAGTGAAGTGCTAATGCCAGTATATAGAGACAAGACGTACAGCACTTTAGCGAGTGAAAATTGTTGCTGATAATGTGCAAACAGGAAATAGAGTCTGTGATGTAATAGCTAAATGCGGCTAATCTTTTATGTCGTATCAGTCTTAAAGCTGGAGATGCTTGATCTATATTTACAGGGAGACAACTGTTTTCCCGGCTGACATGGGCTCACTAGATACCCATGCTTAAATGTGCCCAATATATTTCTCAAAATTGTTCAATTTTATTCAATACGTGTGAAGACAAAGTAATTGCATTTTAAACGACAATATCAATTTAAAAATATATAGGCTTTTCAATGAGCATTCACATGGTCACCAAACATTATCTTATCATGTAATAATCATTCCACAGATCACAGACTACACATGGTTTAAGACCACGAATGTTTACAAATAATCACCGCATGTTCAATTGACTCAATTCATGTTGATATTTAAGTGTTGGATGTTCAGATCTAATTTATGTTGTAAGTCAAATTTTGTATTTCACCACAGAAATGGAATTAACTATCGTTAAATGTTGCAATTTTTTCAGCATTTTCAGGTGCGGTAAGTGCACATGTAGATTTCTGGCCCATTTTCTTTGCCAGTGCAAGGGTGAAGAAACTTTCTTGGCGAGTGATTGTTATGGTCGGTTGTTGGCGGATAATTGAAAAGATTCTGAATCATTATTTGTGTTTCTTTTGATATTTCAGAATATAAAAGAAGTCCGCTTTTGCGGTCACATGAACATCTGTACGTAGATAAACATCGTGTGGTTAATCATTTACACACATACCTGTCGAATTTTTTAACGATAAGACTATGCAGGTTACAAGTCAGTAGTAAATCGTTTACGCGCATAAACCATAATGAAGCAATTATATGGTGAGGGAAGACCTTTAAAAATATTGTGATAACTGTCTGTTTATAATCATTAGTTGCCAACAGGCAAAGCGAGGCTGCGAGGCAATTCAGAATATAAAAACTCAGATATCCATCTCGGCGAGTATTGGCGGTCGTCGACCCTCCTAAAAATTTACTTTTTGTAAGGTATTTTCTTTAGATAATAGGAAATTTGAGAGGCTATTTTTTGGACAAACAGGGTCCTCCGCTTGGGGAGGTAGCCGTATACGGCAAGAAAGTTTCATACCCAAAGAATGCGATTTTGCACCTTATGTGTATTGAATATTTTTTACATATCTCCTAAATTCGTCTAGTAGCCATTAATGAGGAATGGTGCTCTCATAATTTAATATACTCTATATCAATTCATGTCATTCCTGCTTATTTTAATCACTTAGTAGAACCTTAACACTAATGTTAACCCTCATTTGATTTATGATGATATATGTATTCACAATTAAACCTATTCAAACGCGTCTTTGATGGCTTGCAACAAAATTCGTCTTGTTTGTTATAGAGTAATATTGTGTTGGCCATGACGTTGCTGGGAAGAATATATGCCTGAAGGTAGTTTTTACTGGAGAAATTGATTAGCAGGAAGTAAAACAAAGAGAAACAACAAATTTGTTCTGAACGACATAAGCTTTTAAAGGTAACGAGTAAACAGAAATCAAAATAGGAAACACAGCTAGACTCGATTAGGTCTTATCAAACAGTTTCATAAAAATCTGTACTTGAATGACCGTAGCCATTTCGCTGGACTAATTTACATTTCTCAGTAGAATAAGAAAACAAACAAAAACATTCCAACTAAACATTTTGCAGTCACTGCTTTTTGACAACCACGGATTGTACACTTCTGGATAACATGTAAAAAAGTACGTTTAAATACATTAAAGAGCTTTGCTTGTGATAACTTGTGTCTATCCGTCCATTTTATGTCAGTGAAAATGACATAAGGGATGCCCGTGTTCATCTTCGTCGGGCAATCATTCCATAATCATAATCGCCCTCACCTGCCGTGATATTCTTACGGGCTGAAACGATAAACATTTTGGCGGGAAATATGATACATATACTATAGTTACATGTGTATTGCTGTAAAATATCCACGGAGTGAGATCAAATATGCAGCCAAACCAAAGGTCGAGCCCATTTTGAAATGAAATGACAACAAACAAACTTTCACCGATTAAAACTAATCTGGTCGCAATAAAAACTACACATTCTACTTAAAACGCACCAGAAAAACAACAAAGTCGATTTTAGTCGTAAAATGAAATAACCGTAGTGTCATGGTTTCGTTTTTTGCAACACATTGTGTGAATTGAATTTAACCAGTATTCAAAATGTGCACGAAATTGAGGAAATAAAACAACAATCATTATGTTTCTATTTGCGACGTTTATACAGATTTAAGATAATTGAAGTTACGGCCAAAAAATATTGAAACGGCCCCGGACCATATGGCAAACTGAAAGGATCATGCATGTTTCTAATCAGTGTACAAAATGTTATTTTAAGTCGAAAAATTCCATGAAATTTATAAATATAACTTTACTAGCTCGTCAAAGAACAAACCAAATGTGGTTCGTCCACATAGTAAGATAAAGTTAACACTGCGTATTGTATTTGTTATCAACGTTAGTTTCAATCGAAGGAAATAAGATATAAATTTTGTCACAAAACTAGAACAAAATTTTATTTTTATAACATTTAATAACAACATATATATATATATGCCTATTATGCGTCTTTTCAGAAATGTAGGGCAAACATGTTCATGAAATTATGTCAAATTATTTGATTTACAATATACATGCTACGTACAATGGTGTTTAGTGTTCAGGCTCATGCCTCCGCCAAAAGGATAAGTGGACAGATTCACATTTAATCACAATAAAGGAGCACTGACTACCAAATATCCATGCAGATAACAACAGCTAGATTTCAATTAATTCATTTTTGGTTTTATTAAGTTGGTTATTTAGAGGGTCGCGCACAGGCGCTCACTTGTATGAAGACAATTCGCGCACTTCAACATTCGACATTTCAACACTAAGAAAATGAGCATTTACTTTTGGTCTTATTAACATTTAACTCCCTTAATTGTTAAGAATATAATATAAAAAACACTATAACGAAGATGGGGTAAAAATAACTAAATACTGTAAAACTAATTAAGTACATAAGTCCTTGCCAATAATGTATAAAAATGTACATGCTGTTGATAACGAAACAACGAGTGAGAGGTGAACGTAAGCATTATGAAATACACTGCAAAATTGTACACTTCTTCTTTAAATATACCAGGTAGTGTTATTCAAGCTCGCTGAAGTAAAGATAAGACTGGCTGCTTAGAGAAAATGACATGCACATAAAGTAAATATGCTTAACGTTATTACAATATGGATTAGTTTCTTACAAATTATATAGCTTATGGACACAAATAGGAAAGGGACACATTGGCAGCCAAATGTATGATGTTGGTGTGGTTAAAGTTAGCCAAAATGTTCATTCATTAGTCAATATTTAGCCAATAATTACTAATAACCAATCAAATCATTTAAATCTGCAAACTTTACCTAAATATAACCTGTAGATAATTGGTCCATGTTTAATGCAATTGACTGAAGTTGTCCTGGCTCAAATAGCAGTGCATTAATTGCATACATTAAGTATACATTAACAAGTTTAAAGGATTTAATCATTGAGATTAATAATAAAAGAGGTTAAAGGAAAGACTGATTTTTTACATAGTGAACTGACGTGAACCATAAAGAAACTGCAATGCTACACCCTTAAGTGATATGTTACAAATCTTAATGAATTGTTTGTTTAACATAGCTCGAAAATTAATGGTTAACACGAAACAATTTAGAACATTAACAGGTTATCTTACGGCAGTTATATACCACAAAAGTTATGGATGGAGATACATATAGCATGTTTACGAATACTGAATAGGACATAACTATGAATATAAACATGACAACAAACAAAATACAACCCGATCCACAACATAGTTTCTTTTGTGATCATATTAAATATGCACAAATCACGATCAAGTTAAATGTTTAACCTGCTTAAGTATCTTGCAGTGTCCTTAACTTATAAGAAAACACATGAAAAACATTGTTGTTTATTTCACCAAAATCATTATTAGCGCTGTTGTTAACTCAGACGAGTCATGAACAGCGCTGTTGTTAATCCAGAAAATATCATAATAAACGTTGCTGTTAGCACAGAAAAAACAAATGATCAGCACTGTTGTTAACTTGAAAAGCCAATGATCAGTGCTGTTGTCAACTTGAAAAGCTAATGTTCAGCGCTGTTGGTAACTTAAAAAACTAATGATAAGCGCTGTTGTTATCTTGAAAAACTAATGACCAGCGCTGTCGTTAACTTGAAAAACTAATGATCGATGCTGTTGTTAACTTGGAAAACTAATGTTCAGTGCTGTTGTTAACTTAGAAAACTAATGTACAACGCTGTTGTTAGTTTGAAAAACTAATGATCAGTGATGTTGTTAACTTGAAAAACTGATGATCAGTGCTGTTGTTAACTTGAAAAACTAATGATCAACGCTGTTGTTAACTAAGAAAACTAACGATAAGCGTTGTTTTTAACTTGAAGAACTAATGATCAGCGATGTGGTTAACTTGGAAAACTTATGTTCAGTGTTGTTGTTAACTGGGAAAACTAATATTCAGCTATAGGTAATTTGAAAAAATAATGATCAGCGCTATTGTTAACTGGGAAAACTAATGATAGACGTTGTTGTTAACTAGAACAATTTATGATCAGCGTTGTTGTTAACTTGAAAAACTAATAATCAGCGTTGTTTTTAACTTGGAAAATCTTATGATCTTCGCTGTTGTTAACTAGGAAAACTAATAATCAGAGCTATTGTTAACTTTAAAAACTTATGATCAGCGATGTTGTTAACTTGGAAAACTAATGTTTAGTGATGTTGTTAACTAGGAAAACTCAAGATCAGCGCTATTGTTAACTTGAAAAACTAATGATCAGTGCTGTTGTTAACTTGAAAAATTAAAGTTCAGTGCTGTGATTAACTTGGAAAACTAATGTTCAGCGTTGTTTTTTATATTGAGGCACTAATGATCAGCGCTGTGGTTAACTTGGAAAACTAATGTTCAGTGCTGTTGTTATCTTGAAAAACTAATGATCAGCGTTGGTGTTAACTTGAAAAGCTAATGATCAGCGCTGTGGTTAACTTGGAAAGCTAATGATCAGCGCTGTGGTTGACTTTGAAAATATTATGATCAGCGGTGTTGTTAACTTGGCAAATCTTATGATCTTCGCTGTTGTTAACTTGAAAAACTAATGATTAGCGCTGCTGTTAACTTGAAAAACTAATGATCAGCGCTATTGTTGACTTTAAAAACTAATGATCAGCGCTATTGTTAACTTGAAAAAACTAATAATCAGGGCTGTTGTTAACTTGAAAAACTCATGATCAGCGCTGGTGTTAACTTGGAAAAATAATGACAAGCGTGGTTTTTAACTTGGAAAACTAATGATCAGCGCAATTGTTAACTTGGAAAACTAATTTTCAGTGCTGTGGTTAAATTGGCAAATCTTATGATCTTCGCTGTTGTTAACTAGGAAAACTTATGATCAGCGTTATTGTTAACTTGTAAAACTAATAATCAGTTTTATTGTTTACTTGGAAGCTTAATTATCAGCATTGTTGTTAACTTGAAAAACTAATGATCAGCGTCGTTGGTAACTTGGAAAAACTAATTATCAGCGCTGCTTTTAACTTGGAAAGCTAATGATCAACGTTATTGTTAACTTGTAAATCTAATTATCACCGCTGTTGTTAACTTGGAATACTTATGATCAGCGCTGTTGGTTACGTGGAAAACTAATGATCAGTGCTGTTGTTCACTTGGAAAACTAATTATCAGCGCTATTGTTCACATGGAAAACTTATTATCAGCGCTGGTGTTAACTTGAAAAACTAATAATCAGGGCGTTGTTAACTTGAAAACTCATGATCAGCGCTGGTGTTAACTTGGAAAACTAATGATCAGCGCTGTTGATAATTTGGAAAACTAATGATCAGCGCTATTGATAACTTGGAAAAATAATGATCAGCACTGTTGTTAACTGGAAAACTAATGATCAACGCTATTGATAACTTGGAAAACTAATGATCAGCGTTGTTATTAACTTGGAAAACTAATGATAAGCGTTGTTGTTAACTTAGAAAACTGATGATCAGTGATTTGGAATTTGCTCATTCCAAGACCAAAAAAAAGAAAGTTGTAAAACGGTATATCTGTGAGAGTGCAGCTTAAAATGAGGTATGAAAACACGTATTTATAGTTCACAAGTCAACACTGAATACGTGTCGTAAAGTGTATTGTGACTGTTAAATAGTTATCATATCCCAGCCGCTGTACATATATATACATGACGTTTAGAGATCAGTACATGATACATGTATAAGTACACTGTAACTTAATCATACGATGCATACATGTATATATATATATATAATGTACATGCATACAACAAAGATATATGTCGAGTTAGGATTGGGTCGGGGTTATATATATATATACACACACAGCATAAAAAAACTGGTAACATTATGTTAAAGATGCACTCTTACTTCCAAATAAGATTTACCACAATTCATACAATTGTTTTAATATATTAAAGGGTGAATAAATGTCGTAAACAATTGTTCTAATGGAGGATACCGAGTTTAATTTGAAAGAAAGGTGCAGAAAACATGATATTTCTACCTTATGAGACGATAGTAGATTCGCACTAAATCTTTTAGCACTCACCAATCATTTAAAATTGTTGCGTTTTCAGCTATCTAATACATAGTTTCAATCTTGTTATAAGTCAGTTATATTTTTCATGAATGCATTATTTAGAAAGTAGTTAAATGTTTATCAATCAAAAGTGATGTTCGTTATATATGTGTATGTATTGAGTTTGAATAAGATGTCACATGACAAATACAAACTACCTTTAGTCGCACTAAGTTTACACATTAAATGTAATTCTATCTACAAAACATTTCGTAAATGAGCAAATATATATATATATACCTTTTTAAGGTTTGTTAAATTAACATGTGATGATGATATGTGAAAAAATAAATAAAATAGAAAACACACACACGCACACACGCACACACATGCACACACACGCACGAGCGCGCGCGCACACACACACACACACACATACACACATTTAATAACGTTTTATAAACGTTTGTTTTGCACTGAAATACGTCAGAATTTGATATTTCAGTGTAGTATTCAGTACTTTTACAAGCCGATCCAGGGGTAGCGGGGTCGAAAATTGTCAAAATGAAAGTTCATGTCAATATGTCATAAAGATATTTATAATAACACTAGAGTGCATACCTTAGACTAAATGTAGCCAAAACGTTTGTAGCCTAAAATGTCTGCGGAATGGAGCACGTCATCATTTTCGTTTACAAATTTAACCCCATCTAATGCTAAATCCTGGTTCTGCCCCTACTTTCAGTGCGCACTCTGTCCAAGATAAAACAGAATGATTCGCGCGCTTTCAGGTTTAAAATTGAATCTAGGTTTTACTTTTACCGAGACACGCTCGTGTGTTTTGAAGTATTTGACAAACTGTTTTGTACTAACATGCTCGACAGCAAGAGTTTTATTTGTTGGTGGAAAATAACACATCTGGGATGTCTCCTCGAATGTTTCGTCATCCACTAGAATCTGATGACCAATGGCAAACGACTCTCCGTCAATGCTTGTTTTCTTGGACATAAATGACAATTTTGTGGAAACGAAGTACAATCCGCCATAGTTAATTTCCACAGCCTTGCCTCCATCCACGAGCTTAAGTGTGTTCGATTTGACGGGTTTCTGTCCATCTTTGTCACTCCAGACAATAGTGTTATCTGTAAGCAAGGTTAAACAAATCCATATAGTTATATAGTAGTTATAGTCTCATATGTATAGGTATTACACATTTTCTATACATAAAGAATCGCAAATTAAAGAACAGCTAGGGTCGTATTCAATATGAATTTTATCCTTATCCTTACTCTTGCCTAAGTGATTTCATTCAGCCTATTGGTCAGCTAATTATTATTATTATAATACTTAGATTCTATTCCTAAACGTAAGTTCAATCTAAGTTGTTTGTTAAAAACGGCCCCTGGTTTCTTCAAAAGACGGAATTCCCATCTCAACGCCATGTTCTTCAATTTGAATGAAACCTACAGAATCTGAACATGAAAACCAACCGGACGATAATTTTTCAGCCGACATCGATGTTAGTTGTAGGACTGGACGAGGTGTGTTTTTATCTGTACAGTTATCTGAAAAAAATATGATATAGATATAAAATGTAAAAATGTAACAATTTCTTAAAACGTAAAAATATAAAAAGTTAGAGCATGGAAGGTACATGGACAAACCCAGTAGGCTAAAAGATAATACTTCAAGGCACAAGAATTATGGCCAAATACTAAACGAGAGACACAACACCACAAGTGTATTGTATATAGTTGTGCTTCATATTTGATATATATCGGATAGGAAATGGCATGCATGTTAAAAGATTTACAGCAATTTACGGCATATTTTAAGGTAAGCTCAACAAATAAGGTTGATAATTATGAAAACACTACTCACTTCCCATGTTTGATATGACCTGAAATTATACAAAAAACAAGCTTAAACATTCTTTATCACACTAAAGAGCAGAAAATACAAATAACCTAATACCCATCTATGGCGATTTTCTAACTTTTAATGGATAAATATTATTACCTTGAGGACAACTTTCAGAGTGTTCTCCCCCTTTTTAACGCAACAAACACTTTTATTATTTTCATCATGAATAAGGCCGAGATCAAGCGGCGGCGCAAGAGCGAAATCCTGAAACTCTAAACAAGAAACACAGTCCTTGTGCTCAGTTTGTTCCAATCGAACAGGATCTACAGTAGTTTGTAAAGGTATCTCAGGATCTTTATTTAGTATGTACATGTAGACAGATATTCCTGCAGGGATAAGCAGAAGCTGAAGGACATTCAAGATCACCAGAATTCTAATTCTATGACTTGAATGATAGTTTTCACTTCGAGCGCTGGAAGCCGGATCGGAATTATTGCCCGAAGGCTTCATTTGTGCGTATCCAGACGTACCCGCATCACTTCCAATGGGAACTTCTGGCAAGGATCGACAGGGGGCATTTCCCATTCTTGGAACTTCACCATCACCACTCTCAATAGGCTCTAAGACATCAACTGAGCGAGATTTGTTGCATTTATAGATCGGATGTATGTAGGGCTGGTAATGACTGTCAAGCTGTACGACTGTATCCACATGGTCTCGTTTGGTGTTATAATGACGTGATCTTTGGCAAAAGGGATTTATATTATTGTTATGCCGAATTTGTTCTTCAGGCAATGATGTCATACTATGACTTATGTTGGGCATTCTTTCTTCTCTGTCGATTTTAACTAAATAATAATCAAGTACCTTCTCACGATGCGTATGTTCGGCGTCGCGTGCTTGACATTTACAGCTACTTTCATCGGGATAAACCAGTTTTGGTGCAGTTTTACTGTGTCGCATCCCTCTCTCATTTTCCAGCAAATGCCTTTCAAAACCTCGATCAAGATTGTCAATGCTACCCTCTGTATATCGACGAGACCTTCGCGCCATATGTTTCAGCGGATTGCTAGACATATTTTCGTCATCCAACGGTACACTTGTGTACGACGTATGCTGTTGATAATATTGCTTTTGAGCATAATTCGGTTGTTGAATTACCGAGTCTTCTTCGTTGCTATTTGTGCTTTGTAATCTTTGCGATTCCGACACTTCGGTTTCGTCAGCACCATTTGAAAATGACACTGGTCTCTTTCGAACTGTACGCTTCGTTTCCCGCTCTTTTGGCGTTTGCTCATTACTGGGTCGTCTGGGTGCTGAGGTTGGTTGGTATGGATTTCCAGTCTCATCCGAGTCAGTAGAAAGGTCAGTCATTACAGTCGTTTTCGATACCTGCGATACTTCGGATTGTTCGCTGCCCAATCTAAAGCGTGTTTTCTCTGCTGGCATTTCGTTTTCTATTTCTGAACAACTGGTCTCTTTAAAGTTTATCATTCAAACACGGTTCTTCAGTTACTTAATCAGTTGTTCGTGAATGCATTGTAAAGTTCCGGGTATGCGTCCTTGTCCTGAAATGGTGTACAATGGTATGAATGTATGATACCTTAGTGCGAGATTAGGAACGAAATCGTATTATATTCAGAGTGTGTATATGTGTATCTGTAATTATGTAAAAAGTGAACTTGAGGTTATTTTGCAGGTTACGTTTTCGCGTGTTTCAATGGTATTTTATAAGCAATTTGATGATATGTTTTCAGTTAAATTTCACCATGTGTAAGATAAGCCCTGAATATTATCTTCTCATGATACAACAGAAGACTTAAACAAATTAAATAAAAAAAAACACCGGACAGTGTCCTGGAGTTTATTTTACAGCATATAAATATTGATTTGTATATTGGACAACTTAAGGTCCATGCAATCTTCAGAAAGGTCGTACCAGATAAACTCGACCCAGATGGGAAAAAAACGTGTACAAACGTTAGCAGTTTCGCCCCGCAAAATAAACTGGAATGTAAATGTCCATGTGTTTGATGAAGAGACATGAATAGCTCAAGCTAATGATCTGATGTTTATGTATAAAATATGGAGATTGTATTGACCAACTAAATCAAAATCAGCAGCATTGTGTGAAAAGTGTTGTGCGTTTATTTAAAACGCACGAGAATGCCGAGGAATTCATAGAGAAGTTCGGCAGAATTGAAAATAACATAAAGAAGAAATTTCTCTACACTGTAGAAAACAAACAGGTATTACTACATTCTTCAAATTATAAAGTTGTATGTTTTGTGGTGCTTGAATGTTTTTTTCGAGTGTGTTCTATATTGCTGTGAATTATATCACGATTATGTAATGTTCTATTGTTGTTTATTATACTAAATATGTGTCTTTCTTATATTCGTGTTAGCTTAATGAATACACGTGAATTAAATAGTCTGTTACTTTTATTTCGGTTCTCTAAAGGTTGTCGATTTTCCGTGTAGAAAGTAGGACGCCATCTTTGATGAAAGTTCAGGGTTGACAGTTTCTTAATGAGAGATAAGTTAAAGCACTACTGATATAAGTGTTACTCGTTAACGTCTAGAAGAACAATTCAGTTGTGTGAAACACTTTAATGAGTTTGTTTGTTCACGACGGAAATGTACTACAAGACCGGCTCAATTGCGGATGTAAACATCATACATACTTTGGACTAAACTATTCTGGGTTAGGTGCTTTAACATATTTTGTTTTTCGAAAATGTCGAATGTACCTTATCTGAAAGTATTTTTCTAGGTCCGGGTTACTTCGACGTAACGAGTTTCGACTGTATAGCATGTCACCTGATAACACTTGGCCTAGAAGCTACGGTTTGTTTACAAACAACTTATCTCGGTCGCCAACTCGTAAAATATACACAAACTATATTTGCTCAATAGCGAATGTCATGTATCTCAGATGACATATCAAATACCGAACTCGATGTTTGATAAGTGA
The DNA here is from genome assembly GCF_026914265.1 of Mya arenaria. Lineage (NCBI taxonomy): Eukaryota > Metazoa > Mollusca > Bivalvia > Myida > Myidae > Mya > Mya arenaria. The sequence goes on along the minus strand of NC_069136.1, from coordinate 54,078,863 downwards.
TTATTAGGAAAGTGATTGTTTTCGGTTTCGAAGAACTACTGTTCATTATTTTACATAGAAAACGCTAAGCAAAAACACAAGATTTATTCTGCATCTAAATTGGTATTGTAGCAAGGTGCGACAGTTAGCGAAGTGTATTATGGCGTCCAAACCACGTCGCAATTAATAAGTTCAAAGTTATCGGTCCGGGTTTCATATTGTTTGCAAAACCACAAAACAATTAATAGTCTTAATGTGATCACAATTCGATAACATGTGAACCGTCTCAATGATAAGTTGATAACCAACTTGTGTTTACATAGTTTAATGCACATAGTACTCATAATATAATGTATAATGAAAGAATGCGAAGTATAAACATGTAACTGTATATAAAAAGATTCAAGGATACACATAATTATTAAAATTATTTTCTTTTACTGCTTATAAAAATAGCATTTCTATAATGAAAAATTATCATGTTTATTATCAGTATTAATATTATTTCAAGTCGTCGTTAATAGTAGTAGTAGTAGTGGTGGTGGTGGTGGTGGTGGTGGTGGTGGTGGTGGTAGAAGTAGTAGAAGTAGTAATAGTAGTAGTAGTAGTAGTAGTAGTAGTGGCGGCAGTAGAAGTAGTGGTGGTGGTGGTGGTGGTGGTGGTAGAAGTAGTAGAAGTAGTAATTGTAGTAGTAGTAGTAGTAGCAGTAGTAGTAGTAGTAGTAGAAGTAGTAGTAGTAGTAGTAGTAGTAGTAGCAGCAGAAGTAGTAGTAGTAGTAGTAGTAGTAGTAGTAGTAGTAGTAGTAGTAGTAGTAGTAGTAGTAGTAGTAGTAGTAGTAGTAGTGGTGGTGGTGGTGTTGGTGGTGGGGGTAGTGGCAGTGGCAGTGGTGGCAGCTGATGTCTTAACCAACTTATTATAATATCGATGATGCCGACCGATTTCTTCTGCTTAATACTCTGAACAAAACATAAGGTAAATGCCCTTTAAAAGTTTTGAAGTAATTTAGTTTTATTAATAATGAATCAAAAATAGCAAAAATAAGTGTTGTTTTTTTAAATATCCATTAATCAACAAACGTAAGTTAAAGCACTTACCCAGCAAACTACGTATATTTATATCCAAATTCGTCCACGCAATTTCACTATGTGTTCCTATGTAAAAAGCGCATGCATTGATTGAACGGTGGTTAAGATATAATACTGATGTCACCTGTACGTAGATAACTTAAACAATCGCTTCTAAGAACCCCTATTGTAATATGGCGGGTATGTAAACGCGAGGGGAATCCCGTGTAAAACACATATTTTTAATTGTAGTGTTATTGCTTTCTCTTTGAAAATCTACGGAATTCAAAAGTACGGCTGATAATGGAAGTTTGATTTAAATTTTCGTTTTATTATTTGAATGTCTTGAAAAGTCCTAAACTTTACAAACCGTAACATAATGTCGGCAATGTAGATTGTTCCCGGAGTAAAATGAAATGTAAATTATTTGAATACTCGAAAACTACAAAGGTACAAAATCCATCGTCGAGTGAACGCTTTTTATTTGTCTGTGCCTTACTTTCCTTGTTTCACCCGAGTTGGAAACAGCGGGTTTAGCGCTGATTTAAAAACGTTTTTATTTCATATGGAATAAGAAATGCGGATATTTTCCAGAGAGCATATGAAGATCTTCCAATGGCATTAAACGCAGTGTTACGCAATTATAGCATTTATTAACGTTTCGTTCCATTAAAGAGACCGAGACTTAAATAAGTATATACAAACGAGCTGGACAGATGTCGCGGGAAAGTTTATACAGCAATTTAAGACTAGCAGTGGAATAGTTAATGTTTGCCTATCAAAAAAAAATAGCAGAAAGGTTGTCAAGGGCACTATAGAATCTTTTTCGCCACCGGTGGTTTGCCTTTTAGTACAGTATGTGCCGCCATCATGAATATTAGAATATGTCATGTCTTGTTTGAGCCCATTTTTGATAAATTGATAAAAGCTCATTGTGACCAAAAACACTGAGATAAAAATAAAACGGACTGTAAGCAGACGTAGATTGATGAAAGTGGTCTAGTGGTCTAGTGGTATAGTTTTCCGGGTTCGTTCCCTACTACGTGTTCCTTCTCATGGCCTGCCAAATTTGACTTCAGTTCTGGTTCTACACAGGAAACAGACTTAGGCGTGATTCTATAAACTATCGGTTTCGTAACAATTGAGAAAAGGGATATAAGAATTATATAAAGTCAAGTTAAAAAACAACATTGAGTTCTTAATGGTAAAAGTATCAACGTACCGAGTGCAGGATAAAGATCGATATTTCGAACACAAAACTAGCTGTCTCTTCTTTAACGAGTACATTTAATGTGAATAAACCTTTTACTGACTATAAATTAACAAAGTAATTCAATCGGGCTACTTTCACTCTCAATTTTTTCCAAGAAAGTGGTTTATAATTGTTTCTTATATGCACTGATCCTCGTACTGGGGGAGAGAAAACTACTGTGAAATTTATTAAGCTACCATGAACCGAGTCTGTCAATGATGTTGGTGATACGACATCAACCATCGAAGTTGCTTCAGTTTTGTGGCTGGTGTAATTGATCGCATTTCATAAGTCATATCCCCGAAAATCCCTTTTGGTACGCGATACTTGGACCTCAAATCGTCTGAACGTTTTACGCATACTATAACTCTTTAGATATTTGGTTCTCAAAATACTTGTGTTGTATTGCAATCACGCCTGACAGTAAACCAACATGTGCGTTGAAGAATACCATGTATAAACCCTGTATATTACATTAAATCCATTACAGGCAATATTTCGATAAAACCATCGAAGTAGCTGAAAGGAGGTGGTGTTCGACTCCATTGAAGTTTTATTTTCTCCGACAGACTTTGTTTTATAGATTCAAACAATAACTGCATCACACCTTTAAAAAGTTTGTGCGTTTAGTACTCGGAATTGTATTTCTTCCTCTGCAGATAGAGTTGGGATCCCTAATAATTAAAGTACTTGGGGTTTACCTATAAATTTATTAGTATGCTGATCTTTCCTCTTGCCAGTCTGAAAGAGACGACGAAAATGTCATTTGGTTATACGGGAAAAAAGTTCACTACACTTTACCATTTATTCTATATCACTGCGCCGAACAAATAATGAAATACGACAATTTTACTGAATTTTATAGCACTGCGACGTACCAAAAATGAAATACGACAATTTACTGAAAAAAGTGCTTTGTTTGATTTTAAACACTGTCATTGAACTTGAAATGTTAAACGGCACTTCATATTCGAGAGTTTGTCAACAAAATTACTTTCTTGGACAAAAAATAGTGCGAATAAAGCAAAATGCGATGTTATTTTATTACTCACGTAATCGTATGACTGCGTACAATAAATAACCCCTTGAATGACATCACGTGACTTTCGTTATAAGTAATAAAATGTTTTCAACAAAGTTTACATCATAAGTAAATGTACAAATAAACAACAAAGTTTTCAATGATGGTATTTTTCTTCAAATTCTGAACATGAATTATAGCCTCGTGTTACACTAGATGATACGCAATTCATAATCTGATTTCTTTGTTTGGATTATTTCCGCATTGATGACACTTCATGCAATATTTTTTATAATGCTGTAGGTCTCTATAGCCTTTGGCAGTATCCATTTTTGAGATGGGATGTTGTTGTCTTTGATTATCCCTTTTTTAGATATGTAAGTATCTGTCGTGTGTTTCCGGTACGGGCCGGGAAATCTGACCCTCGTGCACGTGCGGGGCCAGTAAAGTGGCTGTGTCTTGCATTCCGTTCTGATTCTCTTAATCATTTTTTAACATTTTATCTTAGAGCAAGAGCTTCGTTGATCACCGACGTAATGGTTCGCAGTTATTTTTTAAACACACTTGACGTAAAAAAGCTATTCCAATATCTGTCAAAAACAAAATAATCTGCGTGATGCGAAGGAAGTATATTGTTTTGTGGCGTTGTGTAGTTTAGTAAATTTACGCGCGTTTGGCTTTTATGAGCATAGCCTCGATAAGTGTTTTAAAACACGGCCACGGTGTATCCATTCGATGGCACCATTTAAAAAAGCCGAACCTACATTTTTTGCTATTTCGGGGTTTTCATCTTTTTATTAACATATTTTAGTTTGCCGCCTTTTCTGAAAACACCGGACTTAACAGCCAATAGAAATTGAGTTTACTGGTCAGAAAAACCCGAACCTTCATGTCATTGTATATGACATTTTATATTGTTTTTGTATCTCCTGAAAAAGTTCAAAAATATAAGTTTGGCATTTTTAAATGGTGCCATCGCATAATAACATGTATATACCTTTCTCAAAATAAGGCCTCAAATTCATGTATACATGCGTCACAAAAAAGGTATGACATGAAATGTATGGATCCATCGATAAGCGCCGCATGCAAGGTGTAGTGGAAACATTACACTGACGTTAAAAATAAACATTCAACACACATAATAACGAAAATATAAATATTTTAAGTTTATTTGTAGAATGAGATATGTAAAAAGCAATCCTCACGTTCCAACATTCAATGTGCTATAATGCCAAATATACACATGAACCCATTACGGGAGAAAGTACAGAAGGCTATGCTGATCTAGTATGTTACATTAAGGACATTGAAAGGAGTGGCTGTGCTATTTTTTTCATGCTCGATGTATTAAAGTTCATCTTACGCTAGTTAAGTATATTTAAAAAAAAACTTTTCCGTCTTTTTTTGACATTAAACATTTTTACGAGTTTTTCTCACGAAAGTTTCTCGTAAACAATGGAAATTAAAAAAGGTTTTTTGAGGATGATTCGAATTACCTTGGAAATTAAAGAAATAAAAGATGGCAAGTCTGTTAGATAGTCAGTAAGAAATCATAAAAAAAACTGTTTCCTTATATTAAATGTCCAAAAGTTCCATCTTAGTCTATTATCTGTTTAGTACTCATAACCCTTTTAATATAACCTTTCATATCATCGTCGGATTACACCGATACACACTACGCTATGCTTCGTTGTGTACCGTGGGCAATTTCGCTACGAAAATATTGTTATCATGAAAAAATAATGAGGCAGTTTCATTGGTTTTCGCAAAGTACCAGATGCATTACGGTTGAAAGCGATTTACTGTCCGTCTTTTCAGTACACGATATTGAACAATACTTAAGTATTACATGCAGATTCATTGGAAGTATAGTTGTCTCTCCTGCCTCATGCATATTCATTTAAACGAGATTTGTGTCAGTCGTTTGTCCCACGGTATGTATGAAGTGTAACGGAAAAGTACCGCGGTTGCCAACGATGCTCACATATCAGTAACAGTTTTGTTTACTTTGTTTTACATGTTCATTTTTTTATTTATAATATGATTGCTACAAACAGTTCATTTTTTGTATAATTCGGCAATGACGATGGCAGATCTTATGTAAGACACGAAGAATTTTTAACAATGATTCTAATTTGTTTCATACATAAATGAAATTTTACCATAATGGCACAACAAAATTTGAGATTTTAAATTTTACCTTTTTCGATTTACAGTTCACACATGATGAAGACGATTGAGTTAGTACTTGGCAATAGTAGGGAACAATTGGACCAGGCCCCAAATATCTATCATTTCTCAACTTCTAGTTCAACTCATTTTTCCCATGTTAGGAGTAACACATGATAAAGACGATGTACTGATTTGAGTTAGTACTTGACACTGGAAGAGAATAATTGGATCAGGCCAAATACAAAGAAAATTACTCATCATTTCTCAACCTCAAGCTCAACTCATTTTTCCCCATTTAAGCATGTTAGGATTAAAATCACTTCTGTTGTGAAGAGCGCATTTTTTTCTACATAATATCGAAACACGTCATTGCTTAATATTCTCAAAAAAATATCTTTAGCACACAATATACTTAAGAACACAAAGATAATAACTTGGACTCAAGTACTTTTTTTCCTCTTTGTTTAAGAAATTGATGAAATATTTGTATAAATATATTATATGAGTGGATGCGCTTTTTAAAACATGTACAATTTCTTAACCATGTTATGATCATGTGGTAAAATGAGTTCAGGTTGAAATTGTGAATGCACAAAAGTAATTAAAGTGATACTGGGGCCTGGCTGTGGGCTCTGTATTTGTCATAACACTATTACAGTTTTCGAATATGAATTATGTTGGTGCGTCGTTCTAAAACACATACATTACTAAATTAAAATCATAATGTCATGATATGAAAAGATTTGATCTATATTGTTTTATATCTTATATGGGGAAGAACATCAGTTTGTTACCTTGGTTATTCCCACTTATAACGTTCTAGCTATCACATCGATCCTTGCGATGATTTATGTATACTAACAAGTACAAAAGTTGCTGCAAGATGCAGCAATTGGATGTTAGCGCGGGCCAACTATTGGTTATGCAAGTCTATATGTAGGGTCAGAACGAAGTAAATAAAGTGAGGACTAACATTGATTGTAAATGTCAGTGAAATGAAGTTACTTAAAAGATGACAGAATTGGGCTGTTGTTTTGAAATGAAAATAAAACTTAACACAATAACAATTGTACAACTGATGGTATATCTAGGACAGAAACCATAATTGTATCAAATAACTTTATTCATGAACTGTATCAATATACACACATTTATAAAAGACAACATGGCCACAGTGGTGGTTTTCTTTTGGAGTGGCTGATATGATAGCTGAAATGTTAAATATGCCAACATGATTTGGTAAATTCTGGGCAAAGTTCGAAACGTTGAGAATTTGAAGTACTTTGGTGAAATGTTGACTTTAAACAAGAGTAGCACCAAAGGTTTATCCAAAAAACTAATTAAGGACATCTGCTTAAAACAATGTTTACTTTTGGCTAATAATCCGCGAAACAAGTTGACCGTTATAAATAAGTGTTACAAAGCCATTGTTTCTAACTGAAAAACACATAAAACTGTTTGCTTATGTAACAGATTTTAACACAATTAAAAAAATACATTTAACATAAACTAAAAGAAGTTGGTTATACATGAGCTGAAAGAAAGAAGTCTGATCATCATCATTAATGTCATTTTCCTTGTTCTGTGGCATAGATGATTTATAGGCATGCAGGATGTTTTAAACAAAGGAAACAAGTTTAGCATATACTGACACTTATAGGTAATAAACATTATGTAATCATCATGCATTATGCACCTTTAAGGCATAAGATATAAGAATGATGAGTAGAATGTGATGCAGGTTGATAGTGGAATGACTAGGAAGTTGATCACTTAATGTGTATGGAAATATAATGACACAAAAGATTTATGAAGAAAGTGCTGAAAATTATAGGTTACAATGAAATGAAGTGAGGAATATGTTTTAATACATGAAAAGTGAAGCATTTGTACAAAGTTTGGTGGAAATGTGTTAATGTTATTTTGCCTGTAAAACTTCTCAATTCTTTAAAATATGACATTGAAATATAAGAATAAATACTGCATTGAGTATTACTGAAATGAGAACATATGTACAAACAAGAAAGAACATGAGCAACATGACATTATATATACATTTTTTATACAACAAAGAGTAATAAGCATGATTACAAAATATACAGAGGTAGTATGTATGCTGGGAATGGTAGAGTTGTACTGAAATGTAATAAACAATAGAAAGAATATTTGTTATAATTTGGTGTAAGTGCGACATATACATTATGACCAATACTTGGAATAAGAATGCACACAGACAAATTAATACAATACTAAAATAATTGCTGCCACTATTTCATAAGCAATGAAATAGAACAGATATGAAAGAAAAGAATATAAATGAAAATGCATGAAAACCTAGTAATATGTACCTAGTATGCAAATGCACAGTATTTGAATGAAACTATTTATAGGGTGATAAATATCTTTTACATGGGGGGGGGGCTTAAAAAGACTCAGTTTCAGTTGTTATGTTGGAATGAATTGGGTTGAAAATAGGTATATTTGTTAAATGATTTACTAACTTAAAAGTTGAAAGTTGTTAAACCCAAAACTATAAATGATATGCCTGGAGTTTTATATTATCAGTATAAGCATTGCTGATATGGTTGATAGCCAAAAGGCCATTATTTTTTAAAGTTTGAAAAGTCATAAATCACGAAAATGAAAAACAACAACACACAATAGAATGGTTAAGGGTCATGCAAAAAAGCAGGGTAAGTTGAGAAGTTGAAACAGGCATACTTTTTTAAGCATTATGAATTCTAATGTTTGTAAATGGAGAGTCAGTGCCTATAAAAGAGACATTTAATGATATATTCATCAGAGTTAAAGCTGCACTCTCACAGATTGAACGTTTTGACAACTTTTTCATTTTTTGACTTAGAACGAGCGAATATATAGATATTTTGCGAAAATCCATTGAAACCAGTTATATAAGACTGCTGACAAAAAAAGATTGCAGATTTTTATACTTAAGTTCAAAAATTGATGTTTTATGCAATTTTCTTAAACTGTTAGTAACAGCTTAAGCCATAAGACATTAATTTTCAAATGAAAATATGAAAATCTGTGATTTGATCTTTTGTCAGTAATCTTAAATCATTTGTTTGCGGATATTAACACAAAATTTGCGCTTTCCAAGACAAACAATAAAAAAAGTTGTACAAATGGTAAATCTGTGAGAGTGCAGCTTTAAGCATAACAGGTAGTAAAGAAGGGTGACATGGCAAAATGACATAGTGATATAAATACAAGTATTTCTTGTAAATTAACATTTTGTAACTGTTTAAGTGAGATGTTGAAAAACAGAACATTGTTAAATATATGTACATATGAGAAATTGGCAAAACGACATAGTGATATAAATACAAGTATTTCTTGTAAATTAACATTTTGTAACTGTTTAAGTGAGATGTTGAAAAACAGAACATTGTTAAATATATGTACATATGAGAAATTAATTTAAACATTAATGGGAATTAAACTTAGCAAAAGCATAGTGATATCTACAGAGCATTATGCAATCATCAGTGTTCAGATAGACAAAACCTTGAATGAGAAGTCTTATAATACTGTCAAATGTCTCTGATTTTAGGAACATGTTTTGTAAATAATTATTGAAATTGCAGAACATTTAAGAAAACAATAGGACGATAAGTAATCATTATGATGAGGTTATTAAATAATGTTACGATTCTGTAAAGTCATATATTGTGACTGTAAGATATTGGCACAACTGTAACTTAACATATTGACAGAATGGTAAAACACAACAATGGCAAAAATGGAAGTACACTATTTTATAAATATCAAATTTCAAATCCCCCGCCACGGAGTGGGGAGGGGATTACAGAAACACTTCATCAGTCTGTCTGTCCGTCTGGCTGTAACATTTCGTGTCCGTGCTATGACTTACTTATGCATTGATGGATTACCATATTGCTTGGTACAAATGTTGTCCTCATTGAGACGATGAGCAGTGACATTGACCAGGGTCCATAACTCAAAGATCAAAGTCACACAAGATATTTAAATGTCAGAGTATACATACTCGTGTCCGCGCTATAAACTCTTCCTACATATATCAAGTTTGGTCACAGTATGTCAGCCTTAACTGAAACAGTAATCTATTTTTAGTAACAGTGACAACGACCCTAGGGGGGCAAAAAGCATCCATTAAAGCTCTGCATAAACTTGTCCTATATACCAAGTTTGGTCACACTATGTCAACCCTTACTTGAGTTATTCAGTACTTACCATATTTCTATTTTGACTTTGACCTAGACCATAACTCTCGGGGCCAAAAAGACAAACTCAGGAAAGGTCTCTATAAACTCTTCCTATATACCAAATTTGGTACCAATTAGAAGACCCTTACTTAAGTTATTCAAAACCAACCCTTTTTCTATTTATAGTAACCTTGACCTTGATCATAGGGGCCTCAAACGCATTCCCATAAAAGGTCTCCATAAACTCTTTGCATATACCAAGTTTGGTCTCTTTATGTCAAACCTAGGTAAAATTATTCGATACATAAGGTGACTTTGAGGCTGCTCTAACACCAGCCCGCCCGAACAATGACACAGGTCATTCAAATATCTTGTTTTCCCTTTATGAAAATGTGGTTAGGAATATAAAAATGTGCCTTTCAAAAGAAATTAAAAGAAGAGTTAAAAAGAAAAAAAAACATTCAAGGGCAATAATTTGTATTTAGGGTTAACATGAAGTTAAGTTCCTTAGTGTAAGATGGTTGTCAATAATTCTGCGAAGTATTAAGTGCATTGAATGAAGGTATAGAAGTTTTTTTATTAAAATCCCAACTTGCCCTAAAACTTTAACCTAAGTCAATCAGGGGCCATAACTTATATTAAGGATAATATGAATGAAGGGTATAGAAGTTATCAATAAATATATCAACCTGCCCTAAAATTTTAACCTAAGTTCCATAGTCAATCAGGGGCCATTATGTGAATAAAATATGATATGGAGTTATCTTACCTAATTATGTGATGGCACTGAACAACTGTGTAAAGTATTAAGTCAATTGAATGAAGGGTATTGGACTTATTAGTGAAAATCCCAACTTGTTCTAAAACTTTAACCTGCCCTAAACCTTTAACCTAAGTCAATCAGGGGCTATAACTTGTATTGAGGATAATACAGAGTTATGTAACCTCATTGTGTGATGGTCCTGAACAAATGTGTCAAGTATTAAGTTAAATGAACGAATGGTAGAGAAGTTATTAATAAATATCCCAACCTTCCCTAAAACTTTAACCTAAGTTTGATAGTCAATCAGGGGCCATAACTTGTATAAAGGAGTTATCTATTCCCATTATATGATGGCCCTGAACAACTGTGTGAGGTATTAAGTCAATTGAATGAAGGGTATTGGACTTATAAGTGAAAATCCCAACCTGCCCTAAAACTTGAACCGGACACCGACACCAGAGGGAATAGTATAGCCCACCTTATTCTTAAAATAGTCGAGCTAAAAAAACACGAATGTGATAAAATATTTATAACATGTGTTTTCTCTTCAAAAATAGTGAAACAAGGTTATGACATCACCACAAAATATATGTATCACTTCATCGAAAATAGTTATACTTAAGGCTTGCTATTTCATCGATGTTATGAATCAAGACTCATTTTCCTTTTTTTTAGCCAAAATAACCTTGACATTGATCTTACCTACACTACACACAATATGTATAACTTTAACAAATACTCTTTTATTATGTTCAAATATTCAAGAATATTTTAGGTTACTGATCATACAACTTGTATTTCTATATTCTTGACCAGTGGTTGTGTACAATTTTGATCAGATTCGACATACCGGTCAGGTTGCGAGAAAAACAAATTGCCTTGTGTTGACTTGATGTAGTGTCAGCTAAAGCATTGAGGCAGGTTGTTTCGTTAAGAATCAATTGGTCCTTTCACACTTGCAATGACAAGTTTTTCATTTTCAAACTTTCCTCTAGCGTTTATAGGGAAGAGCACTGTGAGGTAGAAGAGAAGTGCAGGATCGTCACCGATTGTTTTCAGTTCAGGTATTGTGATGAGGAGTAACTCAACTGTTGAAGATCAAGTTGGAACAGTTTCCGCATTTCATACCTACTGCTGCGTTTGATAACAACCTCAGCTGTGCAAAAGTAGGCCACTTGTGTAAGGGACTGGCTCTAACATAGAGGACATTTGTCAAGGTCCATTTACTTGTTGCAACACTCTAAAAAGATATGAAAGGAGTTTGTTATGATATCATGATAAGTGAATGTAGCACTGAAGACCTGATAACATGAAACATGAGAAATAAAATAACTCTAAACATTAAACTGAGGTGAATTTGTTAGGTTTCAAGGTTGATTTCATAAGCTTTATTCGAAATGTGAATTGACAGGTAATTTGCTATTTGATGTCAATTCTGAATCAGGTTATACAAATCAAACATTGATGCATGAATAATAATTAAGATTAAGTATTTATATACAAGTAATGATTTCATTCCTTTATTCAGCTATTGAGTTAAGCAATTTTGTTAGAAAAAGTGAAAAAATGTTATTAATTTTTAGGAAGGCTTGTTTATAGGTCATGTATTTTGTGCGAAATAAATATCAAAATGATGTCTAAAAAAAGATTATATTGTGAAATAATGTAAGCTTGTAGAGTTAAAAAAAAATTAACATTATATGAAATTGTGAATAATTGTAAATACATTCAATTATTTATTGAAATGCATTGAAACATCCATATGTTTTTGTTGAATGTTAATACCAAAAGCAATGCTATTTAAAGTTGCAGTTAAAAACTTAGCAAAATATTTGCCTAGCTTTAGTTGTGTTACATAACAACACAAAATGTAGAAGGTTTTGGATTTCATTTTTAATATGAATGCTGGCTATTGTTCTGAAACCATAAAGTTAACAGGAAACTAAGAAAGAGAACAAACCTGGTTTTGGGCAGCGGGGCAGCACTGATATTTGTGGGCTGAAGAATACTCATTTCTTGGAACTCCTCAGTCCTGGCCCATTATTGTTGGTGGCCATTTTTTGCAGTTTTGATCTTGAAGATGAAGCCCTTTCTGTTCAATATTTACAACTCTTGTGGTAGAAACTGGAATGTAGGATGATAAATATAAATATACATTTTATTGAGACAGAATCCCGTAAAACATGTTTATTATTTTAAACTAATGCACCAGTCAATTGTAACCACGACCCCCAAGGTCCGGGGTATACCAGGGATAGCCGGGGAAATGGACCATGTTTTTAACTTTCAGGTGGCCCTGCATTGCTGGGTGAATGGAATGGTTATGTCTCGCTTTAAATATAGCAAGGAATGGGCCTTACCTAGGGCCCCTGGGGTGCGGGGGCATTTGGCGAGATTAAACCATCTGTTCATCCCCGCAGGACGTGATTTTAGCCAAGATTGGCTAAACCTATGGTCAGAGTCCTCGCTTTTCCCCTGACCGGGGGGGGGGGCGTGGTTTCAATTGACTGATGCATTAGTCTAAAATAATAACTGGTGCATAATGAAAACGATGCAAAAATTTAATGACTACGAACAAATCATCTTAAACTCGTTACATACAGACTGACATGCAAACTTTGCGCATGCATTACGAAGAAGGGCTTGAAATATCATCCCTACCATTGTGACTCATTCAGTTAGACGCGTTAATGTCCAAATCGAACGTTTTTTTTGCGGTATTTCACTTCGAATCACCCTCTCGCAATTTTGACCTTGACCGCACACTCGCCTATATCTGAAATGCAAGATGCGTTTTCATTGGACGGCTATCATTCCTGGTTTTAATGACGCAATTTGGAAAAGCCTTCAAATGTTGTCCAAAATGAAAGTAGGAATACCGCAAAAAAACGTGCAACTGTTTAAATCGAAAGACACGAAACCTGCTTTTAAAATGATAAATATAAAATAACAATAGTTTTTCAGTTCACTACGTAAAAAGAAAATGAAAATACCTTTCCCCAACCGCCAGCGTGTTGACCTCGATATCCCAAGTGTACTGGACGCTTGCATCTGAGCCGTACGTGTCATAACCGGGTCATCAGATAATAGACTGGTTCACCGATTTTCTAAGATTATTGTAAGATACATTCTGCGCATTCGTGGTTTATTCTTTTATGTAAAAATATTTAAATAAAAAAGAGAAGTTTTCTCAACAACTGTGCATTTATGATATTTTTTCTCTAAAAGAGTTATTTAAAAAAATCTCTGGTTTTAATTTGCCTTAAATTTTCAAAGCTTCACATATTAGAAGATTACCAATCTTCTATTGCAAAAATAGAACAGGAACCAGTCTAATGGCAAACTGCTTCGGAATTATCCGAGAGCGGACGGTAAGAAACGGCGCATGCGCGATCAAAACAATGAAAACGCCGCATGCGCAAGCCCATTGCACCAGGGACACTTCTAAAACAATATATGCGCCGGGCGCCGATGCGCCCGCGCAATCATGCTTAAACGAAGTACACAATCAAATCTGAATATAACTTATACGTTCTACCTTTAACCATCATGAGTATGAACATTGCTCCTAAACAACATGTTTACATTTGTAGTTGTTCTTTTCGTCACAAGCCAATATTTGTATGTGAACGATAAGTCTTTGTACACTATAAAAGCCTAGACACGACACGACTGAAAATTTGGGTTTTTTGTTGGTCAATAAAGTCCTACAAATTTGGATCATATTTTTATCGACTTGCCGTCGTTAGACAAAACTGTACATGTTATACGATTTTTGTCGTTTCTATGTAATGTGGCTGTCTTGAGTCTGTACTGCGACAACATTGCGACTAACGTGCAATAAATATATTGTCGTGGATACCAGAAGAATATTCTGTTGCCAAACAATCTTACAACTGTCGCACTAATATCGTAGGACAGTCGTATGACAGTTTCAGGATTGTCTCACGTATATTAAATTTCGTAAGAGGCTCGCACAACATTGCTAGTTTGCCTTGCGTTAGTCTAGCGTTAGTCTTGCAATATAGATGTTTATCTTGAAGGGTTTTAGCCCCGGCGAAATAAACATTATCTGTCAGCGTTGAAGGAGGATGCTTATTCTACATGAGCACATCAGCCACTGTTGCTTCTACCTTATTCTTATTGTTTATTTTGGTCGGCTTCATGGATACAGCGCGTTAAATCATATAGAATGAACAATCTAAAACAGTAGGATAGAACTTCGATGTTCCTTCTGAAAAAAAAAATCGAGAACAAATGGGCAGCAAAAGACCGGGCCACGTTAGATAGCCGGGAGACGGACACCCGAGCGTCACAAGAGTTACTTATGACCTTTGTGCAAAAGTTTCACGACATGATTACTTGAAAAACAGCCCCCCAAGTCAATGCAAGACAACTCTCGATGTCCCACGACTTTCGCACGACTAACTGAGGTAAATTATATAAGAAATATACGCGTTTTTAAAACTCTGGAATAAAAGCATAGTCGGCCAATAAAGTTAAATTTACACAGAAGTACTCTCAGTCACAGCTCAGATATGAATTTGTGACATAAAACATTGGTTTTGAAGACTAACCTTTCTGATTATCTGTGGTAGGCGAACTGAAAATCTTCTCAGACACACCAACTCCTTTCGTAGAAGAATTAATCAAATTTGTTAAAAAAAATAATGTGTTTATACTCATATCGTTCGGATCAGAATTTGAAGCCTTTTTCTTGCTGTGGTGTTGAAAGAAATAGAATAAGGTGAGAAAAAATGGGAGGATCACTTGCATTACTTAGGGGCATTTGTTTTACACAAGCCTGGTCCCTCAGGAGTTCAGTTCGACTGATTATCGAATTTACGTCCGAGTTTTCAATTATGCAAGTTCTGATGATGATAAGTTTGTCTAGTTTTGCAGATTGTTTCTAAGAATAAAAAATAGAACATCAAGAATGTTTTAAAGGCTACCTGCATTCTTGGACAGCGTGACGATGAAGTCAGCTTCCTAAATATCAATGCTATGGTAGTTTGATGGATGTCTTTTTGCCCAAGTTGTGTGTAAGTGCGTTAAATGGTACATATAAAGAGGTGTTAAATGAGAACATTTGTGATTCTTGAGTGAAACAATATTTTAATAGGGATGCATTTTTGGTAGTGTGTAGTCATTCAAATTCTTGTAAAAGTGGAGAATAAATATACCTTTAGAGTTTGCAAGGGAATTTTCAGATTTAGTAAGAATTCATGAATTGGTTTAACGGTCTGGAAATTTTAAATTTGAGGGTTGTCGTACTCGAATTAAAATATATTAAATACAGATTATATGATGGTGTTATTATCCAATTTTGAGTATAAGCATTTGGTAGTGTCAAATTTGTTTGATTTTTTTTCCTATTGGTTTCATTGGTAATGATAATTTGTTTCCACGCATTAAAGACATTTGGAAATATCACTATTACAAGTGTGCATAAGAAATGCAACATGTTGATGATCAATTACACAACGAATTAAAGTGCAAAGCCATTATTGGTCATTTTTAAGACGATCCTTTCCGTTCAAATTTATTATTTTCACCAATAAATTCGGTGCCCACACTAACCATTTAGGATAGGAGGGTTATTTTAGTTCTTAACAGCGCAACTGGATGTGCAATTAATGAATTTGTTCCCAAATATTTGTATTTGAGTGTTCCAGTTACTTCAGTTTTCCACAAAATTGATGATTTCGTTAAGTTGGTTGAGACTAAAAGGGATTGTTCACTTATGTACAAGAATGACATGTCTCGAGCTTACAGACAAATTCGAATTTGTCCTTCTAATAATAGTTTATTTGGATATGTATGGCAAAAGCACATTTTCTGTGACACCGTCACATAACGATGGGTTGTAGGTCATCAGACGAAATTTGTCAGAGAGTAACGCGTGCACAACATTTGCAATAGCTTTTATGATGATGATGTTAGGGCAGCAATGGTTTTTGGAATGGTAAATATTTTCATTTGGCCTTACCTTCTTTCGTTCGTGAGGAGAATTTACATATTGGGGCATTGAAAATGCTTACATTAGTTGTATATTTACAGTTGTGTTTCATTGCTTCGGTTCATGAGTTTGAGACATAGCAGACCTCTTATATTCCGTTGAAATAGGATAGTTCACAATGTGTCTAGGTGGGGTTCAGGAGGTACAGGAGGCAATTGTTATCAACCTTCCGAATTGACGAAGGGATTTGATTTGGTAGAGTGTGTTGTAGGTGATAGGGATTTTAAAATTCTCAACGATTTGTAATAGTTCGTTTAATTAATAAAGTTGAATTGGTAGACTGATGATTACAATATAAATTATATATTTTATATCATTTAGTTTTACAGGCGGAGAGTTGAAGCTGTTTAGAACAGATTTTAAAAAGAAAATAAGAAGGCGTATGCAGAGAGCTCCAGAATAGAATTAAGGATTCAAATGGAGTTCTTTTAATTAAAGAATATATAAGTTGGGTCAAGTCTATGTACCATTTGTAGGGTCAGTGTGTTGATCATATCAGTGATTATTTATTATCTTTGAAAGGCTTGTCACAAATGTATTGTCTAGAAAACAATGCGTATTTAATTTAAAAGCAGACAAGTAATTCTCGTGAAAATACAAGGCATCTTTAATAAACAAGAGTTTAATGATGTAAGGGTGTTGGCAGTTACTTCAATTTCTAAACCAGATTCCTGTGCATAGCCAGTATAGGCCTTTTAAAATGGATTTAAAAAATAAAAGAGTTTCAAATGAATCCCTTGTTTTTGTTTTCATCTAGGAAGCCTACATATTATAGACAGTTTTTTGCTGTTGTTGTTTTTTTAAATTGACTCATTATTTTTGACGAAGCATGGCTACACATGCCTTTTGCTCATGGATGATTGTGCTCTGATGCATTCAAATCGTTCCTTCAATTCTCAACCGATGATAGAATTTGAACTAGGATAATTATTGCTAAAACGTTACGTTGTCCTGAGAAGTTGAGACTATAAAGGGTGTCACCGATTTTCTTTTAGCGTTTCTCTCCACAGAAAAGGTGATTTGTTTTCAGTGGGATGGTTACACCAACTGGACAAGATATGGTATTTGTTAACCAGTAAAGATTTCAGTTGACTTTCTTATATTTTGTTTTTTATCAATTAATTGAAGTAATAATTTAAGTAAAAAATATTTTGTTTGCCTGGGGAGTTTATCAAGGGTTTTAGCATTAGGGTAGTAACATCAGTGGTAATTAATATAAAAAATATGGGTATACATTACTGATTATGAATTGTTAGGGAATTCGTTCGGTGTTTCTATGTTTATTTTCTATGTTATTACTTTTGGTGTAAATCCATTAGAATATTGTGTATCTGCAATTCAAAAGTTCGAAAGGGTCTCATTTTGGACAATCACCAAACACATTTCTTCGTTCGAGAGGGGCAGTCTATGTTAACTCCCAGGGACGAACATCTCTACGCTGGAGAATTCTTTATTTCCTCCATTCTGAAGAGACAGATAAATAGTAAAATTGAGACAAACATTCATGTTAGACAACTATAAAAGGTCATAGGGAAGAATAAAAAAAGATACAGTCGAAATCCGTTGGCTCGATATCTCAGGGACCGGCCATATTACTTCGAGCCTTGCGAATATCGAGCCAAGCTGGAATAGCTATAAAATGTACAAGAACATCGGTCCTTGGCATCCAGTTCGAGCCAATGAGGAAATCGAACCAAGCGATATCGAGCCAACGGGTTTCGACTGTATCTAATATATATAATACAAATAATTCCAATTAACTTCAAATAAACCACAACTCACATGAAGTAATGATATATAAAAATATAAAAGCACATTCATATCATATGAATGTCTTTAGAAAAACAAAATTAATGACCTACATGAATAAATCAATACATATTGTAGTTTTATTTTATTTTTTGTTGTCTTAGATTGAGTATTTTCAACCATACTTTCTTAACCCTAAACATGAAAGCGAAAGATTAGGAAAATGACATGGTATGGTTATTTTTATCATTGATTTAAGCTTAATCAAATCAGAGTTGTATGCATTTAAGTGCCACTTAAAAGCCCTTAACCATAACGGTGTCCTCCAGGGATAACGCAGTGAGTTCCGTCAGAAGTTCTAACAATTATTCGGGCTTTAATTGAATAAATATAAGGGACATCTTGGCACTCAGGAGATATCATAATGATTAGTAAAGTCCACAGAACATTATCCTGTATGTGATTTGATCAGATACAGATTCACATTTTGTGCTAGTGGTCTTAAAATTTCCGTGAGAAAAATCTGCTTACAACGTGTATAGCCACTCAGCAACTGTTCAACTGATCTCTATAAGATAACTAAAATGTCATAGAGTAGAAGGTTCATATTCGCAATTTTAAATAACCTTAAATAACCTCATTGTGGTTCGTGTCTTTGTATTTACTGACAACGTGAATATGAATTGATTTATTCACAAGTGACCATAGGGAGTATTGACTACGGAATTCTGCGAGCACCGGAAGCTTCGTAGCACATTTATAGGTTGGTAATTTCCCAGAATCTTATATATATATATATATATATATATATATATATCTGGGATAAAAACCTAACGGTTCACTTGGTTTGGTGGTGAAACTGTTATAGGCTTTGTAAAAATAAGGTTTTAAAACGTTTGTCTATAAATGTTTCGATAGAATATGCAGCTTAAAGCAAGAACAGTTCGAGTGAAAACTGGCATATTTTGCATATGTTTAACACACTGTGGGCTCGTTCCAATATCATGACAATTATGATGGTCCTGTAGGTCGCCCCATAACTCACTATCGTAAAGTGCCTTTTGGAGCACACTGCCTACAGCCTTTTAATGGCAAGTGGGTGAATCACTGTATTGTATAGTATGCAATCATTTAACTGAAAAACGTAATTCTGTACAGCACATTTCAATACAACTGTTCAGACATTTATGTTCATTGCACAGTACTCCAAGAGGCGTATAATTGATGGATTCCCTTATAACTGCATTATTTCTGAACAACTTCTTTTTCTTTTGTGACCTTGTAAATTCACTTTCTTTTTTCATTAAACACGATAACGGTACATTTGTTTTGGCTGTTCTCCTATCGACCAATGTTTGTATTTTGGCAAATGTCCATTATAGAGTGAAGGCCATTTGGTGTAACAGAAAACAACATCATAACGTCTGCTAAAGTAGGGCAAGACAAACTTAAACTGTTTATTTTCAGATGTTGTGCATTTCGATCCAGCTTCTCAATAAGCTGAAGCACTGTCCTTGTCTAGTTCCTTTACGTGTGGGAAACCACTCAGACATTAAATTGTTTGTCCGAACACAGCTATATATTTATCCCACCTCAGATAAGTAGATCCAATAATGTAACCGTGCTAGAAATTCTTATCTTGCCCACGGGCGAAGATAAAATTAAGTTGAATCCCTGTGTAATTATGTTTAAAAGTAAGAATTCCAAAATTCAAATTGTCAAATGCTTTTATTATCGAAATAAAAAGAGTATAATATGGATCAATGTTCAAGTGCAAAATGTATACATTCCTTCGCCATGAACGCAGTAGACATGCAGCTCAGTCCTTTTTGAAACCCGCCTTGTGATCCGCGTACATTAACTTTGTTATAAATACCCATTTTATTTAACATATTTTTATCGTATAAAATAAAAAAATGGAAGTGCATTGTGAAAACGCATCTTTCTAATTCATGTGTATACATATAGTGCTGCCAGAATGCATGTGTAGTGCAGTTGCTTTGAGCGGAGATTCGATTTTGCTATTTCAACATTCAAATAATTATTTCGTCAGTACTCCCTCGACCGGTGGATGGTGTGGTTTCTAATGCAGTTATATGTGAATGAAGTTCGTTTTTGGAAAAAATAATGGCGAAACATTTGAAGTTTTTATTTATTATGTCGTATATGCCATTTCGTTTCAAAGGAAACATTAAGAAGTATGTGTTTGCTCGTTTGTATGAAGGGCTGCATTTAAATTCGGAGGGAACTAATCGGTTGACAGTCGTTTCACTCAGGGTTATTTCAAATCTGTGAAAACATACAGTTCTCACATATTTAAGGGGAGACGAGTCGTGGTTCTTTCTCAAATAGTTTATCTAGGGTGTCTTTCCCATCTATAATGTGTTAAAATTAATGCTGGTTGGATAATTTTCAGTTTAAGGTTTTAGAATTATAGATTGTGTATTTTTAGTTGATTCACAATTTATTACAACACTAATAGCTATTATTATCGTTGTATTATTTCGTTACCAAGCAGGATAACATTGTTCAAGATCAGAGGTTATTTTGTGTCTGTGGTTCACGTGCATTTACATGTGGCTTATGTGCAAGTGTGTCCTTGTGCATTTGTATTTGTGAGTGAGTGTGCTCAGTTTTGCATTTTTGGAGCTTTTGGATTGGCGGATTTATACATTTTGGTAAAACATTTTGAAGTAATTCGGATCATTTGCCTTAAAGGATTTTATTTCAAGGCACGACAGTTTAACAAAACTAAATGCTTATCATTTGTTTCAAGTTATTTCTAATTCCCTTTAGCTTTTCGTGTTTATTTTCTGAGCTAAGTTCCGGTTTAGATTATTATTTTTCTGTAATTTGATTAGCTGTTCTTTCTTGTGTCGCTACAGGACATTTTGTACGCGAGAATATTTCATTAATTCTTTGGTTGTCGTGCAAGGCAGTTTTGAATTATAGACTGTTATAGATCATATATCAGTATATTATAATAAACTATATATCAATAATGGTTTTTAGAAATCGATGAAGCGTGACTATACATCAATATACGGTTTGCGAAATTGATGAAGCGTGACCATGAACTCGTTGTTTTTTTCTTCTCAGTGTAAGTGAATTCATGAACAATGTTACCTTGTAATGCCCAACAGTAGCAAGCCACAACTGTAGTAGTCACTTGTGTCCACATTTACCATTACATTTGCATTTATCTCACTTTTGGTTGTTTATAAAAACAGTAAATGCGCCAAAGACGAAGTTACGCCTGGAAATGTACGATATTACGCCTAACGATCATTAGT
This sequence comes from Mya arenaria, assembly GCF_026914265.1. Lineage (NCBI taxonomy): Eukaryota > Metazoa > Mollusca > Bivalvia > Myida > Myidae > Mya > Mya arenaria. The sequence goes on along the minus strand of NC_069136.1, from coordinate 54,057,340 downwards.
GAGACGGTGCCCCTCAGATGATGCAAGAAGAACATGAAAGGCGATCCCCGCAGATGATGCAAGAAGAACAAGCAAGGCGATCCCCGCAGATGATGCAAGAAGAACAAGCAAGGCGATCCCCGCAGATGATGCAAGAAGAACATGCAAGGCGATCCCCGCAGATGATGCAAGAAGAACAAGCAAGGCGATCCCCGCAGATGATGCAAGAAGAACAAGCAAGGCGATCCCCGAAGATGATGCAAGAAGAACAAGCAAGGCGATCCCCGCAGATGATCCAAGAAGAACAAGCAAGGCGATCCCCGCAGATGATCCAAGAAGAACAAGCAAGGCGATCCCCGCAGATGATCCAAGAAGAACAAGCAAGGCGATCCCCGCAGATGATGCAAGAAGAACAAGCAAGGCGATATACTAGGCATACTGATATTCAAAGCGTTTAATTATATACAAGTACAGCAATATTTGAGCCGCGACAAGTAGAGATAGGTCTCATGAGGCTTTTACGAGGGATGTTCTTAAAGTCTTTGGACAGGCTTTGTATGTTTAGATATCAATATGCATTAAGTTATGAAATGTTGATATACTTTTTAAAGAGCAACCTATTTCGGATTATCAAGATACATAGGTTTGTAGATGTGACCATATTGTATTCTAGTAAGGAAACTAAAGGCATGGAACACGGGGCATTTTGAATAAAATATCACGATGCAAAATTCCTATGAAAGATAACTTAAAAATGGTATTTTATTAACTCGAATATCTCATTAAATATAGTGCAAAACTTGGATGTGATGGTAAACGTTATAGAAATATCACGTGATTAAGATACCCTTCTAACAATACGAACATAGTAACGCGTTAAAAACCTTGAAAGGGACGTTAAAAACGGAGCAATAATTAATGTCATAAAAGTTGAGTGGTTTCTCCTTATCATTCAACCCTTATATTTGATCATATTTACATTTGATTGTAAAGTACACATGTTTTCCCCAAAAACTATAAAAAATTGACTTAAATTGTAAGGTTTCTGATTTTAAATGCGTCATTGAGGGGTTTCATGAGCATTGCATAACACATATTAAACTAACATAATAAGACAAGAGATAAAGATATAAGAGGAAACAAATCCGAAAAGGATGTCTAAATTAAAACTAACTGATCTTGGTAGTTCCATAATATAACATGAAGAAGAAAATACACACTATGATAAGGCAAAGTCAATATTCTGCAATTTAAGTCTTAAATAAATAAATTGCATTTCTTTACTTCACAACTTCAAAAAGGGATGCCTGTTGAAAGGGGTGGTATTTAAAATATGCACATATAGAGAGTCTTACAATCAATATTTCTGATTTGATTTGTCAATATTTCTAAACAATATATCATATGGAATTGCATGTTGTATATTTCTTTTACATTAAAAATTGCTGAAATGCATTTGCTTATGCCCACAAACTTTAAAAAGAGCCCTCGCATTTTTAAACCCATCATTAATTGGTAATGCTTTTATTGATGCGTGTGTTGTCTGTTTGTGGTGTCCTTGCATATGTAAGTATTAATTGAACATATGTGTCACTAGTTCAGTGTCGTTTGGCACCTTACATTGTGCCTCTAAACAGGATGTGTCTCTCGTTCAGTGTCGTTTGGCACCTTACATTGTGCCTCTAAACAGGATGTGTCTCTCGTTCAGTGTCGTTTGGCCCCTTACCTTGTGCCTCTAAACAAGATGTGTCTCTAGTTCAGTGTCGTTTGGGTCCTTACCTTGTGCCTCTAAACAAGATGTGTCTCTAGTTCAGTGTCGTTTGGGTCCTTACCTTGTGCCTCTAAACAGGATGTGTCTCTAGTTCAGTGTCGTTTAGGTCCTTACCTTGTGTCTCTAAACAGGATGTGTCTCTAGTTCAGTGTCGTTTGGGTCCTTACCTTGTGCCTCTAAACAGGATGTGTCTCTAGTTCAGTGTCGTTTGGGTCTTTACCTTGTGCCTCTAAACAGGATGTGTCTCTCGTTCAGTGTCGTTTGGGTCCTTACCTTGTGCCTCTAAACAGGATGTGTCTCTAGTTCAGTGTCGTTTGGGTCCTTACCTTGTGCCTCTAAACAGGATGTGTCTCTAGTTCAGTGTCGTTTGGGTCTTTACCTTATGCCTCTAAACAGGATGTGTCTCTAGTTCAGTGTCGTTTGGGTCTTTACCTTGTGCCTCTAAACAGGATGTGTCTCTAGTTCAGTGTCGTTTGGGTCCTTACCTTGTGTCTCTAAACAGGATGTGTCTCTAGTTCAGTGTCGTTTGGCCCCTTACCTTGTGCCTCTAAACAAGATGTGTCTCTCGTTCAGTGTCGTTTAGGTCCTTACATTGTGCCTCTAAACAGGATGTGTCTCTCGTTCAGTGTCGTTTGGGTCCTTACCTTGTGCCTCTAAACAGTATGTGTCTCTCGTTCAGTGTCGTTTGGCCCCTTACTTTGTGCCTCTAAACAGGATGTGTCTCTAGTTCAGTGTCGTTTGGCTCCTTACCTTGTGCCTCTAAACATGATGTGTCTCTAGTTCAGTGTCGTTTGGATCCATACATTGTGCCTCTTAACAGGCGTTGTCTCTAGTTCACTGTCGTTTGGGTCTTTACCTTGTGCCTCTAAACAGGATGTGTCTCTCGTTCAGTGTCGTTTGGGTCCTTACCTTATGCCTCTAAACAGGATGTGTCTTTAGTTCAGTGTCGTTTGGGTCCTTACCTTGTGTCTCTAAACAGGATGTGTCTCTAGTTTAGTGTCGTTTGTGTCCTTACCTTGTGCCTCTAAACAGGATGTGCCTTTCGTTCAGTGTCGTTTGTGTCCTTACCTTGTGCCTCTAAACAGGATGTGTCTCTAGTTCAGTGTCGTTTGGGTCCTTACCTTGTGCCTCTAAACAGGATGTGTCTCTAGTTCTCTTACCTTGTGCCTCTAAACAGGATGTGTCTCTAGTTCAGTGTCGTTTGGGTCCTTACCTTGTGCCTCTAAACAGGATGTGTCTCTAGTTCTCTTACCTTGTGCCTCTAAACAGGATGTGTCTCTAGTTCAGTGTCGTTTGGGTCTTTACCTTGTGCCTCTAAACAGGATGTGTCTCTCGTTCATTGTCGTTTGGGTCCTTACCTTGTGCCTCTAAACAGGATGTGTCTCTCGTTCAGTGTCGTTTGGGTCCTTACCTTGTGCCTCTAAACAGGATGTGTCTCTCGTTCAGTGTCGTTTGGGTCCTTACCTTGTGCCTCTAAACAGGATGTGTCTCTAGTTCAGTGTCGTTTGGGTCCTTACCTTGTGCCTCTAAACAGGATGTGTCTCTAGTTCAGTGTCGTTTGGGTCCTTACGTTGTGCCTCTAAACAGGATGTGTCTCTAGTTCAGTGTCGTTTGGGTCCTTACATTGTGCCTCTCAACAGAATGTGTCTCTAGTTCAGTGTCGTTTGGGTCCTTACCTTGTGCCTCTAAACATGATGTGTCTTTCGTTCAGTGTCGTTTGGGTCCTTACCTTGTGCCTCTAAACAGGATGTGTCTCTAGTTCAGTGTCGTTTGGGTCCTTACCTTGTGCCTCTAAACAGGATGTGTCTCTAGTTCAGTGTCGTTTGGGTCCTTACCTTGTGCCTCTAAACAGGATGTGTCTCTAGTTCAGTGTCGTTTGGGTCCTTACCTTGTGCCTCTAAACAGGATGTGTCTTTCGTTTAGTGTCGTTTGGGTCCTTACCTTGTGCCTCTAAACAGGATGTGTCTCTAGTTCAGTGTCGTTTGGGTCCTTACCTTGTGCCTCTAAACATGATGTGTCTCTCGTTTAGTGTCGTTTGGGTCCTTACCTTGTGCCTCTTAACAGGATGTGTCTCTCGTTCAGTGTCGTTTGGGTCCTTACCTTGTGCCTCTAAACAGGATGTGTCTCTAGTTCAGTGTCGTTTGGGTCCTTACTTTGTGCCTCTAAACAGGATGTGTCTCTAGTTCAGTGTCGTTTGGGTCCTTACCTTGTGCCTCTAAACAGGATGTGTCTCTAGTTCAGTGTCGTTTGGGTCCTTACTTTGTGCCTCTAAACAAGATGTGTCTCTAGTTCAGTGTCGTTTGAGTCCTTACCTTGTGGCTCTAAACATGATGTGTCTCTAGTTCAGTGTCGTTTTGGCCCCTTACCGTGTGCCTCTAAACATTGTTTGTATTTGAAGGTTTGACTTGTCTCTGTAGTTTTCATTTTTATAAGTATGTTCTTGAATTATCAGTTTTTGGTCATCACATCCAATGTATATTTCTTTAAAAAGGAGTCTAAACTACTTAAAGACGCACAACTGCTCCCAAACAACATATATCACATCTTATATTATTGTTTTAATATTCCAAAAAGGATGAACAAAAATCGAAAACAACGGTGCTTATAAAGGATATCGAGTTTACAGAATACACGGTATTGCTACCTTATGAGATGATAGTAGATCGCAGTAAATATTTTAGCATTCACCAATCATTAAATATTTTTTGTGTTTTCAGCTATTAAATACACGGTTAAAAATGCATTATTTAGGAAGTAGTTGAGGGTTAATCACTCAAAATGTATGTTTGTTATACATGCGAATTCATTGATTTTAAATAAGAGTGCCACTTTAAAATATCCATGGACCTGATCAATAAGTCATACGATGGGTGATATTATTCTAGTTCAAGTCACAGGAAACTGAAACCCGATTACTTTAAGTTCAGTAAGACTTATAAGACATATTTTTGCTTGTCGGAATGTATACATTATTGGCTTTTTGAAACATCACAATAAAAAGTCTCTCATGCTAAATGGACAAATAAAAGATAAACAAAATAAGTATAATCTGTTGTAAATGGTCCAGAGCAGGTAGGGCTTTCCTTATACTTGTTTTCATTATTTAAAGTCAAGCAATATTTAAAGAAATTAAATTGACACCATATATACAAGACAGCTATCCAAAATCCGTTAACTTGAATCATTTGTCTTCTTGAACAATCAGTTGAACTCACCGCAACGAATAAACATGGGTTACAAGCGTATGCAAAGGCATGAATTGGGCAATCTTTGACAACCGACTTCCCAGCAAAGAGGACACATGTTTCAGATTAAAATGTCGTTCAAGCATCGTGACAATCCTGCTGCTTTTGAAAAATTATATGGAAAAGTGGCATATAAATGTCTACGGTCATTTCAAACATAGTCATGGTGATATACATAATATAAACAAATACAAATTACAAAAAGAGTAAAGAATCATATGTTGACTTATTAAGCTATATTTGTATCATGTATCTATACATGATCGCTGTTCAGAACCTGAGAGGGCGCTGTAAGGACCTTATAAAACGTGTCTAAGACGTGTTAAGCACCGAAACAACCGAATGAGGTCTCCTACAATGTCGCTCGAACGTACCATAGTCGCAGTAAAATCTCGGAGAGGTTGTAGTGAGACCTCCATTGCCGTAGCAAGAACCCAATATCAACATAGAGACAACGCGATGAGAGCGCCATTCAATATTTTCCGTCCAGAACTACGCTTGCACTACGTCAATCAAGTTCCTACTAGGTGTTAGTTACGCCGTCATTACACCCATGCCGTCGTTCATACGTTCTTAATAAGTTCTAACTACGTCCTAATTCGACCACGTCCTCGCTTCGTTTTTTTTTTTTCAATATGTTCAAAGTCCGATCACGTCCTTCATGACCATAAAGACCAGATCATGTCCTAATCGGTGTCTACTGCAATCCATCTACGTTGACCAAGTTCTTACTTCGTACACATGTTATCCGTAACGTTGTACAAATGTTATCCGTAACGTTGTACACATGTTATCCGTAACGTTGTACACATGTTATCCGTAACGTTATACACATGTTATCCGTAACGTTGTACACACGTTATCCGTAACGTTATACACACGTTATCCGTAACGTTGTACACATGTTATCCGTAACGTTATACACATGTTATCCGTAACGTTGTACACACGTTATCCGTAACGTTATACACACGTTATCCGTAACGTTGTACACACGTTATCCGTAACGTTGTACACATGTTATCCGTAACGTTGTACACACGTTATCCGTAACGTTGTACACATGTTATCCGTAACGTTGTACAGATGTTATCCTTAACGTTGTACACATGTTATCCGTAACGTTGTACAAATGTTATCCGTAACGTTGTACACATTTTATCCGTAACGCTGTACAAATGTTATCCGTAACGTTGTACACATGTTATCCGTAACGTTATACACATGTTGTCCGTAACGTTGTACACATGTTATCTGTAACGTTGTACAAACGTTATCCATAACGTTGTACACATGTTATCCGTAACGTTATACACATGTTATCCGTAACGTTGTACCCATGTTATCCGTAACGTTGTACACATGTTATCCGTAACGTTGTACACATGTTATCCGTAACGTTGTACACATGTTATCCGTAACGTTTGTATTTTAACACCCTAACCAAAACTCTTTGACACGACATCAGATGTTTGTCAGGCTGATAGTGTCCGATCCCTAACGAATTAACGTTGTTGTTTTATTTCCAGACGACTGTTAGCAACATTATTCGGTGTGTCTGTGGCACTTCAAAATATCTTGCGATAATTTACGCGAGCTCGATTCGGTATTTCAAAACTGGTTTCAATCCCTATATAATTTATTCGATCTAAAATTCGATCATCTTCGATCCATTCCTCCCCATTTTTGTTCAATATGATTTCAAAAGTTTAATTAGATTACATTATTTATGAAAAAATAGTATTTGTATGAGCGTACAACAGAATAACACTTGTATATCGGGCTCACAAATTGAAACTCACATGGACTAAACCAAAATGGACGTAGGTATTTTCATATCTACTTTTATAGTGCAGAGAAGTTGATAGTACTTGAGGCAGGCTAGTATTTATACTAAGTATTTGATTTTTGAATCGGCTTTCGCTGGTGAAAAAGACTTAAGAGTAGCCTTCTGTCAGTACATGATTTACTGTAATCTACGGTAACGGTAAAAGGTGAAAGGCATAAGTTTACGATACACGCTTGTCTTGCGGTGTTGTTAAACAATTACATAGTAATCGGACCTTTGTACGACGATACGTTTAAGAAAGAAAGTGTTTCAAACCTACATTACAAAGAAGTCACATTCATTCTTCATTATATTCGCACGCACGTTTCGGAATAAGAGCAAGGAAAATGCGATAGGACATATAATGTTCTGTACTCTTCAAATAAAATATACGTATAATGTAGGTACAATGTATCGGACATTGTTGAAGTAGACACTCGAGAGCATCGTGTAAAAACACTGTTGATGAGGAGTCTGTCTATGCGTTAAATGAACGTTTCTTCGACGACGAGAAAACAAAACCACGAAGCCATTTTACGTGTCAAAGTATTTGTTTAATAGCTTAGTCAATTACTATCTATGCAACTATGCGTTTATGACTACGATTGCTATTGCCATGCTATATGTATCCGCTGAAAGGAATCCAAACACCATACCTACATTTATACGCGGTATTTAGGCGTACGACCGTGTCTATTACCATCACTTTTTATCGCTATTTCAAACACTGAACACTAAAAGGAAACTGTATTACTAATCATTTAATTTTCTGTTTACTAATATGTTAGTAAGTTCATTTAATCGGTGCCTAACAATTCGGTTAACCGTGTAGAATGATTCCATACAGTTTTAATAATAACTATTTAATCCTCGCCGATCTCCTCTGTGGTTTCGCTGACCATGTCAATGCGATAACCCTACTTAATTGATAAAGAGTTTTTGAATTGATTTAAACGTACAGGGTGTATGTTTTGAATTGCTATTATAGTGACCTTATAAGAGAGCATAGTTATTTGTGTATACTATACTTGTTCGTGTAAGTAAGTTTTTCTTTCGACCTTGCGGTCAAGGATAACCCGTGAAAGTGCAAGCACTTATTTCCAACGGGGTCCTTTGTTTTTGCTGAAGGGACAGCACGCTGAAGAGACAGTGGTGGGATACAAGGAAGTCCGGGTGCGATACCCTAGCTCTTTTTCGAAGAGACCCCTTGGTTCTTTTACGTGCTCGGTGTAAAGCACCGATACACGGGGTATAACTTTCCTGGATTAATCCAGTACTGAGTACACCACTTTTCCAAGCACTACCCTTTAAATGCCGAGCGCCAGGTAAGGGAGCTATTTGTACCAACTTTAAACGTATTTCGGTATATGCACATGTCACAGTTTGTGCACCACCTCTTACGTATAATGTAGGGACCGCCTCTGATATTTTGCCTAACTGATTATGTACTTCTGTTTGGTATTCAAAAAAGAAAAAAAAACTGCAACTAATTTAAAATACTGAAAAAGTGATAATACATGTAAACAGTCATTTTATTTGCATTCTTACAAATTGGAAATGGAAGTTTTTCGTTCTTAAACAGAAGCCTAGGAGTGACCATCCATGGCTTTTAAATACATGAATTGGATGTTGCTTTTATATCATATGGTATGTTTACTTGCGTTTTATCTTATAATATTACAGATTTACTATACAGCAAACAGTATTTCATCTTAAAACAGAATGCAACAATGTTGTCTACAGGGACAAGCCTAAACTGTAATCAAGAACACAAGCCTTCAACAAACAAGAGATTATCGCTACAGCAAAAACGTAAATATTCAAGGCAAATAAGTACATGAATTTATTGTGGCGTTTTCAATCGTTCAGTTAGTGTACTTGGTTATTACTGCACACGTACAAGTTTTTAAGGATCTACTTTAATACCAGTGTGTGGAATACTGTCGTCGACTGGACAGGCTCCAAGGACGAATCGACTGTCACCATAGCATTGTGACTCTATTTGCGCTGGTTTAAACGACAAAATGGTGATGACGACAAGAAACATATAATAAAGCAGCGGAAACAGTGTTTCGTATAAAAATGCTGCATCGGTTTGATTGAAAATGGTTCGCCATATACCTTCAACAATCCCTAGCATTTGATGGGGCGGTATTGTATTGTTTTTGGACACCACGTAAACGTAAAACTGGAATGAGGTCCCGTTCTCCATCCCCTATTACGTTACGCTTTGTCTAACATATGTATGCAGTTGTATGAGGTTAATTTTGCTCGCTAATCTATTTCTACATTTCAAAGTAAATCAAGTCATCTAAAGTGATGATGTCACAATGATTGTGAATGGCGGCCGATACAACAAAGTTTATAAGCAATGAATACAGTGCGTATGTGCAACCCCACCCATAAGTCCAATACGAACTGCTTGATTGTTGGGCGGGTCCGGAATGATGCTTACTATTCAAACCGAGTATTTTTAAAAAGTAGTGGTTTTATTCACGTGATATTAATTGTTCATGCTTCTGTGCATGTGGTCTTCCGGCGGATACACATTTCCGGGTTAATCGTGTCCGTTTCTATGTTCTTGAAGTAGTCAAAGACGTTAATCATCGTTTTTGTACACTAAGAATGTAACTACTTTGAAAGTTGAAATCACACAAGAGCATTTTTTCAGCAGCGACAGTCTAGCATTTTATGTTCTTGCACTTACGGAATTCTTTGTCACTGCGGATTTGTGCGATTTTCTGTATGACGTGAGAGGCTCGTTCGTCTTCTGAATCGGGTCAAGTTCAGGTACGTTCCTGAAGTGAAAAGGTTATTAACTTCAGCTTATGATACACATCAAATACCAAACTGAAAGACTGATGATCCTTAGCGATTCTCAGAACTGAAAAGGTGTCATCTCACGGCTTAACAATTGTGCAGAAGCTTGTTCGCACTTAACCAAAAAGTGGGTAATATGCTTGCAATAAACAAAATAGGGGATCAAGGAACAGAAAATCAGCCAGGAAACGTGTACAGTCGAGTTATAACCATGAAGTTTGGAAAATGGGAGTATATACATGTAAGTACAGTTACAACATGAACAGATATGCCATATTTGCTGAAACAGTGTGGATACAATCAATACGTTGATTTGTAAACATTTCCTCCAAAGCCACAATCTGTCCTTTGTGTCTTTAAATGTCTGATACCAAACTAAGATGTTGATCGAACAATATGTTTTGCCACAAACTGGATGACTATATTTTTTTTAATTTAAAGAAATGGTCCAATTACCAGGCAAAGGTTGGTATCTGTATTGGTACTTTTCATTCAAAATCCGCCATTTTGTTTGCCACGAAATTTATTCTGATTTCATGTTTGCATGGAACGAAGTAACGTCCTCACCCCTTGCTTTAGAGAACTAGATACATACATGTGAACAGTTGTAAATCTATATTGGGGTCGGACACCACCTCCTTTGAGCTCCTAGAGTTTCAGCAAATTGTGTCTGAAATGTGTTATATGTTTTATAAACGTTCTAATTCAACGCGCGTTATAGATTTTACAGTTTCTCTCAAATGAGTAATAGTTATAAAATTCCATAATATTGCGTACCGAATGTCATAAGCGTAATTGACCTTGTGCCATGGCTCGATAGGCCACGCCTCCCGATAATCAAGGGAAGTTACTCTGCTTATGTCTGACACTGACTAAAGATGGCGGATAAACAAAGGCGTCTCGGTCTCCGGGATATTCCTGACAGTATCAGCTTAGAATACGTTAAAGAACAAATATCGCTAAAGAAAAAACAAAGCTTCTGCTTTTTATCCGCCAGTTGCATTAAAGCTGCACTCTCACAGATTGAACGTTTTGACAACTTTTGTCTTGGAACGAGCCGTTTTTTGCGAAAAATGCATGGAAATCAGTTATATAAGACTGCTGACAAAAAGTAATAAGTCATAGATATTTATATTCAAGTTCAAAAATTTATGTTTTATGCATTTTTCTATAACCGTTAGAACGGAAATATGAAAATCTGCGAACTGATATTTTGTCAGCAATCTTTTATCATTGGTTTGCAGATATTTACGCAAAAATTTGCTCTTTCCAAGACAAAAAATAAAAAGGTTGTAAATACGGTTACTCTGTGAGAGTGCAGCTTTAAAGAAATACAAGTATATGCGTATAACGTAGAGACGGTCGGTGTGTAATCTCGTTTCAAAAGGGAATTTCGGGGATGTGACTACTGAAATTGCAAGCAGTAATAACATCCCAAACATGACAGCATCTACGATAATATCAGTCGTATCATCAACAACATTAAGGAAAATAATCGTTTTACGGTAGCTTTTTAAATATCAAGGTAGTCCCCCCTAACAACCTACGTACGAGCATCAGAAAACACATAAAAACACTTTATCTATAAACAATTTTCTTGAAAATTCTTAAAAGCGAAAGTACCCAGATGTGATTACTTTTTTATTCATAGTCTGTGAAAAGTGTATTTACATGAAGTGTATTCGTTTAAGAAGAACCAGGTAGTTTTGTATTCAAAAGAGAGGCATTTATCCTGCATTCGGTATGTACACACATTAGGCATTAAACTGTAAATTAACTTAGTTTAAACATTATATTTGTCAACGATTGTGAAGAAAGTGATGATAACTTATACTAAGTCACTCTCATTGGCACGATGTTCTGTGAGAGTGTAGACTTGTGTTGTGGGGGAAACCGGAGTATCCGGAGAAAACCCACTTGTCCGGCTTGGTGACCACTAACCAAACCCACTTGCGCCCAGACCGGGAATCGAACCCGACCTGTTTCCTGGGTATCAAATAAGATACGGCACATTCCTAAGATTTTAAGATAACTGAAAAGAGAAGTTATCGGCGCTGACAAGGTTCTACAGTACTTCTGTCGTCCTATCCAAATACTTTATGAGACCAACCTATTTCCTAGTTGGAAAAAAGACTGTGTTTAACTGTTCCGCATTTTCCTCGTTATATGCTAGTATATACTTTCGCGCGGACATCAGGCAGACCAGTTAGACTAAGCCAATTGCTTTGTCGGACCCGTTATTTTGTCGTACAAAACGTTACAATATCTCGGTAATTTAACATATTTTGAGGAAATTTAATAATTATTTAGGAAAGGGCCTCTTTCTCATTGCCGAATGTTCAATTGTTCGGAGTGTGTTTTCTCCCTCCCTCCCGCCCGGTTCTTCTATTACGTTTTGTCGGACAAGTCCTAATTAAATCTTTGCTATTATGATTTATCCTTTTTTCCCTTTATTATTTTAAGATATTGAATATTGTATTATTTTCTCACTTTATTACGCTTTCTGATGTTGTGTATCCTTGCATGGAGGATTTATGGCTGCTTTTGACAAAACTTTATATCTATGTTAATTTCGTTTCCAATAAAGCAGCCTATTATTTCGGCCGAATTAAATTTGGAAAACATTCGGCTAAAATGTTCCATAAGAACTGAGAATGTTTAGACATACTTTATTATTGAAAGAAACATACAAGTACGCAATGTCATATATACAATATCAAAATACATGATTGGACTGTAAGATGGTAAACTACTTAGGAAAGTCCTCTCCAATTTATTCTTTAAAGCTTAGCTTGCGGTATTTCTACTATTAAACTCGTGTGAAACAAGGAAAGAAAGGCACAGACAGGGAAAAACGCTTTCGCTATATAGATTGTGTACCTTTTCAAATGTAAAGTCTTCGATTTTTCAAATAGTTGACATTTTAGTTTACCCCGGGGTCAAACGTGTTAAAGGTTTCATATCCTAAACAGATGATAAAATCTACCTTTCCGACATTACGTTACGGTTTGAAATGAGTTTAACCGCTCTTTAAATACTTTTCAAATAATGCTTAAACTTCATAACAAGCATTACTATTGAATACAGTAGATTTTCAAAGAGAAAGCTATAAAGCTGCCTTTCAATATATGTGTTTTACAAGGGATTCCCCTCCCGTTTACATACCCGACAGATTAAACCGGAGTTCTTGTAAGCGAGTGTTTAATTGTATCTAGGTATAGGTGACATCGGTATAATATCACAACCGCCGTTCGATCAATGCATGCGGTTTAAAATGTAAGAATACGCGGTGATATTGCGTGGACGAATTTGGATATAAATACAAACTCTGGCAGAGTAAGTGATGTTTTTACTTACTTGCTTTGAGTCATGGATAAATGTAGGAACAATAATTATTAACAGTTATTAATTAATAAATTAATTAATCAAATACTTCTACTACTACTACTGCTGCTGCTGCTGCTGCTGCTGCTGCTGCTGCTGCTGCTGCTGCTGCTGCTGCTGCTGCTGCTACTACTACTACTACTACTACTACTACTACCACTACCACTACCACTACTACTACTACTACTACTACAACTACTACTACTACTACAACCACTACTACTCCTACTACTACTACTACCACCACCACCACCACTACCGCCGCCACTAATAATAATAATAATAATAATAATAATAATAATAATAATAATAATAAAATAATAATAATAATAATAATAATAATAATAATAATAATAATAAAATAATAATAATAATAATAATAATAATAATAATAATAATAATAATAAAATAATAATAATAATAATAATAATAATAATAATAATATTAATAAACTCTACACACTGTGTATGTGTATCGTACGATACAAACATTTGTGTTTTGTCACTTTATCAATGCAGTGTTTAAAATGTTATCAATTATGATAACAATTAGACTATTGTTGTGTGGTTTTCGCTATCAATATGATACCTAGACCGATAACTTTGACACGCATTATATAGTTACTTTTTAACTGCGACGCTGTTATGTGTCTTTAATACTACGCGTATTGTTGCGCCTTTTTACGAAACCAATGTTGATGCAAAAGAAAACATCATAAATATATTTCGGCTGATCGCTCACGTAAAGGAAGCTTGGCCATTCAGAACAGATTTAAACTTACGCTTTGAAAGTTGTAGGTATTTTTATTTCGCGTTTCCTATGTTAAAATAACACTAGTTCTTCGAAACCGAAAACAGTCGCTTTCCCGAAATTCCGCTAATCAAACACTGAGTTCGATATTTGCTAGGTCATGTAGATATTATGTATTTAATTATTTGCACAGCATGTGAAGGATATCTTTTCATGACATTTGCTATTTATCAAAAACAGTTTGCGTATATTTTACGACTGGGTGACCTAGATAAGTTGTTTGCAAACAAACCGTAGCTTCTAGGCCGAGTGTTATCACGATGCATGCGATATACGAGGCATTCTAGTATACGGTGCGCGGCGCGGCGAAAGTGCATGCGTTTATACACTTTTGTTAATCCGGGACGAGTTCATCTAGTACGACATTTCTGCAGATTTCAAACCGTCGATCAAGACCTTCTAAAATTGCCAACTTTACGAATCAATAAATATATATGGTATATAATACACCCCTGGTTTATGTCCGCACAATTTCATTATTATTTTGATTCGCCTTTGACGTTTGTTTATCGAGATAAGAATATATCTAGGTCTTATCAGTTGACTAAAACATACTATCAAACTTCTTTTAAAATACTAAAGCAAGTGCGTAGTATGCACACTATACGAAAGGTTACCCTATTCGTTATTGCAAATGCGCATATGCAAAATCTACATGTATATATTTAGTTTCATTTCTTATAAAACTAATTTTCCCTGAACTAAAGCATCAGATATTTATAATGTTGTACTGCGTTTCAGGACAAGAGGCAGTTTATATTCACAACTTTACAAGACATCCCTTAACTACAAGGTTAGGTAACTGAAAGACCTCGTTTAAATGATAAACTTCTATGTGGCCAGTTGTACAGGCATAGAAAACAAAATGCCTCCGGAGAACAAACGCTCAAGATATGAAAGCCAAAAATCGACTTCAACAGTAATGACTGACCTTTCTACAGACTCCGATGAGACTGGAAATTCACACCAACCAACCTCAGCACCCAGACGACCCAGTAATGAGCAAACGCCAAAAGAGCGGGAAACGAAGCGTGCAGTCCGAAAGAGACAAGTGTCATTTTCAAATGGTGCTGACGAAGCCGATATGTCGGAATTGCAAAGATTACAAAGCACGAATAGCAACGAAATAGACTCGGTAATTCATCAACCGAATTATGGTCAACAAAAATATTATAAACAACAAACTTCGTACACACGTGTACCGTTGGATGATGAAAATCTGTCTAGCCTTCAACGAAAAGATATTGCGCGAACGCGGAGGACTCGTCGATATACAGAGGGTAACATTTGCTATGTTGACCGAGATGTTGAAAGGCATATGCTGGAAAATGAGACAGGGATGCACCACAGTAAAACTGTGCCAAAATTGGTTTACCATGAAAAGGGATGTAAATGTCAAGCATGTTACGCAGAATATAAGCGACGAGAGAAGGAACTTGTTGAATATTTAGTTGAAAACGATAGAGAAGACCGAATGCCCAACAGAAGTTATAGTTTAACATCTTTGCATGAGCAAAAAATTCGGCACATCAATAATATAAATCCCTTTTGCCAAAACTCACGTTCTTATAACACTCAACGAGGCCATGTGGATACAGTCGTACAACTTAACAGTCAATTCCAGCCCTACATACACCCAATCCATAAATACAACAAATCTCGCTCATTTGATATCTTAGATCCTATTGAGAGTGGTGATGGTGAAGTTCCAAGACTGGGAAATCCCCCCTGTCGACCTTTGCCAGAAGTTCCCATTGAAAGTGATGCGGGTACGTCCGGATACGCACAGATGGACCCTACGAGTAAAAATTCCGATCCAGCTTCCAGCGCCCAAAGTGAAAGCTATCATTCAAGTCTTCGAAGTAGCAAGATGGAGCTGTTGAAACATCCATTATTCCGAATTCTGTTGGTCTTAAACGTGCTCCTGCTCCTGGCAATCACTGCTGGAATACCTACCTACTTGTACATACTCAATAAAGACCCTGTGCCGATTTCAACAACTCCTGATCCTGGTCCAACTTTGCCACCAAACGAGCAGAAAGACTGTTTATCTTGTATGGAGGTTCAGGGAATCACTTTATTAAACCCGCTTGATCTTGGCCTTGTTCAGGATATAAAAAACAGAAGTCTTTGTTGCGTTGAGAAGGGGGCGAGCAGTCTGAAAGTTTTCCTCGAGGTAATTATATTTATTCATTCATTTGACTTAGAACATTAAATTTACATGGTAGACTATTTGTATTTTCTGCTCGTAAGTGTGATAGAGAATGATTAAGCTTATTTCTTGTAACATTTCAGGTCATATCGAGAATGGGAAGTGAGTAATTCATTCAGTTTTTCACTTAGATATCTGTCTAACTTCTTGAGCTTAATTAAGAGGCTGTACATTGTTGTAAAGTAAAAATGTGCATGGCGTTGCATATCCAATCTATATTAAATACAAAAGATATTTATTTAAAATAAACCTGTGGCGTTGTGTCTTTCGTTTGGTGTACGTTTGGCATTGATCCTTGTGTGTTAAACATGGTCTTTGTTAACTTTTAGGCTTCTGGCTTATTTACTATTTAAAATGTATACATTTTAATAATTTATCTTACATTTGCGCATAGTTTTATTAATAACATTATATTTTCAGATAAAAGTACAGAAAAAACACCTCGTCCAGTTCTACAGCTAACTTCAATGTCGGCTGAAAAGTTATCTAAAGGTTGGTTTTCATGTTCAGATTATGTAGGTTTCATTCAAATTGTTTAAAATTGCGTTAAAAATGTTAATTCCGTCTTTTGAAATATTAAAACCGTATGTTCTCAGTGCGATTTTTTTTATTCTTTTAAAACATTTAAATGAATGTGTATATCCTATGCATATGAGGCTGATACTACTATGTGGATATATTATGATATAGATTGTGTAAACCTTTCAGATAATACGATTATCTGGAGTGACAAAGATGGACAGAAAACCGTGAAATCGAACACACTTCGGCTCGTGGAGGGAAACAAGGCTGTGCAAATTAACCATGGCGGGTTGTATTATGTTTCCACAAAATTGTCCTTTATCTCCACGAAAACCAGCATTGATGGGGAGTCGTTTGCCATTGGTCATCAGATTCTAGTGGATGGCGTTACATTCGAGGAGACATCCCAGATGTGTTATTTTCCACCAACAAATAAAACTCTTGCTGTCGAGCATGTTAGTGCAAAGCAGTTTGTCAAATACTTCAAACCACAAGAGCAGATCTCGGTGCAGGTAAAATCTAAATTAAATTTTAAACCTGAAAGCGCGCAGATGATTCTGTTTTATCTTGGACAGAGTGCGCACTGAAAATCGGAGACAGATCACGGTTTTGACGTAAACATGGGTGTGACATAGAACGTGCACGCCCTCTTCCAGAAACTGGAGATAAACTGATAGGGCTTCACACGTGCAGTCATTTTCGGCTAAATTTAGTCTAAAGTGGTGCATTCTGGTGTAAATTATGTATATTTTACAACCATATAGTCATGAAAGGTCATATAGACAAGTATAAGAGGGGCGCATG
This sequence comes from Mya arenaria, assembly GCF_026914265.1. Classification (NCBI taxonomy): domain Eukaryota; kingdom Metazoa; phylum Mollusca; class Bivalvia; order Myida; family Myidae; genus Mya; species Mya arenaria. The sequence continues at coordinate 54,039,965 of NC_069136.1, read as the reverse complement.
TTTCGAGTACCCACCCATCCCGCCACTGGCTCTTCTAGTGAATTTTCTGTATACTAGACTTATCTCAAGTTCGGAAGTATTTCAGTGAAAACTTACCTTTCTAGTACGCATACTTGCTCATTTGCAAAATATAAACTATTTAGTGGTCAACATTCTATTTTGTCAAATGAGAAGACATAATTTCTGAAGTTTTCCAAAACATTTATTTTAGTAAATCAGCAGTTAGGCGTAATGGATTTTATCATGTGAAGCGGTGGATGTAAATAGTGGCTGGCCCAGGTATTTTACACAATATAATGTAGACCACTTAAAAAAACTTAAAGATTGTTAGTATGTTCTTACACAAGATAAATGGTCATGCGACTATATATATTTGCTTATGTACAAACTGTATTTGTAGATAATTATACGCTTTATGCGTGATCATATTCCGCTCAAAGGTTATTTGTAAAAGGAAGATTTCTATTTGAGTTTACTCAACAACGAGTTATAGATATGTAATATCATGATCGTCCTGGTATAGATCCATATACAGAAAGGTTGTTTATGTCTGAAATAGTCAGAAATTTTAAAGTTTACTTTAAAACTTAAGTAAATGCAACTGGTCAGAAAAAAGGTGGTCAGTATAATAAAATAAGGTTGTTTATGCTGTGTGTATATGTGTTAAATACATGTACATTGTAAATATAACATATCTACATCGTATATTTAGGCTACATTGTACTAATACATGTATCATGTACTGATCTCTTAACGTAATGTAAATATTTGTACAGCGGTTATCTAAAAGATACAATACACTACACGACACTTATGCGTATTCAGTGTTTAAATGTGAACTATAAATACGTGTTTTCACGTCTCATTTAAAGTGTATATATAGACGAATGATTTACAACACAAATTATTCTTATTTCCATCGTAACATAGCTTGTTTGGATCGTGCACGTCTCGCATGGTGACTTCCAACATGCGGGGTTTTATTTATTTTGGTACACTCTCAACCATGAAACTAGAAAAACATATGTATACAACTACTTCCATCATAAAAATTTAATTGTATAAGGGTGAATCAATAAGTGTTAATCTACATCGCACGGGCAGCAAAAAGAGTCCTGGTTAATTTGAAAACAAAATCTTTAAGTTTCTAATGGAATTTGTAATGAAACATAAAATATATCAGGTATCATCAAAAACGGGGAAATTTCCTTACTTTTAGCGACGAAAGTGCATCAGCCACGTGCATATATTAAATAATAAGTGCACGTGCAATGGCAGTGCTGTTAGATGAGCGAACGCCACTCATTGACTGCGCATGCGCTAACTGATACAGTTCAGGGACAGTCATATTTACTTATAAACCTGATAGAGCAGACTACGCTGCTGTTTTTGGTCGATTTTTCTCTTTTATTATTGAAATAACCAAAAATTGCAGACATGGTCATATTTCCTTTGATCCAGAAACAGTTCAAACGAAATGCAATGCTAAAAAAGTGTCGTATAGTGTCTATAGAAGAACGAATGTATTGATATCTTTGCTCAAATTATTTGTATATATCGAACCTTAATAATAGCAATACATTCATCGGGTTCGTAAACATGTGAAATAATATTGCTTATAAATAATGTTATAAGTACATTACTAGTCTGGCTGCGTGCGTTGAGCGAATTGTATTTCAACTAGCTCTCGTAGGTAAACCATTAAGAACAGGCTAATCATTACTTTTGTCTGAGTTAACAACAACGCTGATCATGGGTTTGACTGGGTTAACAACAGCGCTGATCATGAGTTTGACTGTGTTAACAACAGCGCTGATCATGAGTTTGACTTTGTTAACAACAGCGCTGATCATGAGTTTGACTGGGTTAACAACAGCGCTGATCATGAGTTTGACTGGGTTAACAACAGCGATGATCATGAGTTTGACTAGGTTATCAAAAGCGCTGATCATGAGTTTGACTGAGTTAACAACAACGCTGATCTTGAGTTTGACTGGGTTAACAACGGCGCTGATCTTGAGTTTGACTGGGTTAACAACAGCGATGGTCATGAGTTTGACTGGGTTAACAAAAGCGATGATCATGAGTTTGACTGGGTTATCAAAAGCGCTGATCATAAGTCTGACTGGGTTAACAACAACGCTGATCTTGAGTTTGACTGGGTTAACAACGGCGCTGATCATGAGTTTGACTGGGTTAACAACAACGCTGATCTTGAGTTTGACTGGGTTATCAAAAGCGCTGATCATGAGTCTGACTGGGTTAACAACAACGCTGATCTTGAGTTTGACTGGGTTAACAACGGCGCTGATCATGAGTTTGACTGGGTTAACAACGGCGCTGATCTTGAGTTTGACTGGGTTAACAACAGCGATGGTCATGAGTTTGACTGGGTTAACAAAAGCGATGATCATGAGTTTGACTGGGTTATTAAAAGCGCTGATCATGAGTTTGACTGGTTTAACAACAACGCTGATCATGAGTTTGACTGGGTTAACAACGGCGCTGATCATAAATTTGTCTGAGTTATGGATTGTTTTAGGCTAGACAATTAACCTGATCAAGATTGTTACATATTTGTTATGATCTCAAACGAAACTATATTGTGCGAATCATTTTAAATCGGGTTGTTTTTATGTTTGATGTCATATTTCTAGTCATAGTTATATCGTATTCATAATTTGCTAAACAATACGATTGTTTATCTGTATCCATAAACTATATATACACGCAATTGTAAATTTCTACAGCCCTACAAAATGCAAATTGGTTGTTATTTTTGATATACGTTGTAATTATAGTTCCCAGTAAGACATGAATTGTTCATAGTATCATGTATGTCCCATTATTAACTGGTGATCCCTTTGTAATACTGTACATGTACAAAATTTGGCAACATATCTCTATGCCCTTCTGTTAACGTAATGTTCTTTTTTATCTATATTGTTATGTTCTGTTCTGTTCTGCCATGGATTGTTTAGTTCTGTTATAATATGTTTTGTTTTATGTTGATATGTTCTGTTCTGTTCTGTTATGATCTGTTTTGTTCTATTTTGTTATGTTATGTTCTGTTCTGTTCTGTTATATAATGTTCTGTTCTGTTTCATAAATTCCGTTCAAAAAATGGTCAATTGCAAGCGTTTGCTCATTACCTCCCTCGTAAAACACAATTGAAAAAGAAACAATTCACTTACATCTGTACCATATCACTTAAAGGTGTCGCATCATTGTGCTTCGTATGTATGGAAGCGTATAGCGTGCATACAGATGATGTGATCATGTTAGTCATGTCGACTTGTTTTATGTCGAGTTGCGAGTTATACCACGACATGTTGCAATAATATGTCAACGTATCTATTCAATAAGTGGACAAGTCGACCTAATTATTGCAGCATGACCTGCTATAACTCGAAACTCGACATGACTACAGTATCACATTATCTGTATGAACGATCAACTCTTCCATAACGTATATACTAGTATATGTTCATAAATGTATGCACTATTATTGTATCACATAAACTTTAGGTACGATATACTCTTCCATATCATATGTATATGGTCATGAATTTCAAAAAAAACATCATTGTAAATGAATCATTTGTTCAACTATACCCTTTATATTCATGTGTACAAACACACGCGGCTTATAGATATTACAGTGACTTTATGGCTAACATAACAATGTACAATCTGGTTAAGTCTTAAAAAAATCTCGCCTTACTCTTAATCTCATTGATTTAATCCATTAACAAGTTTATGTATACTGAATGTATGCTACTAATACACCGACAACTATGGCAAATTGTATTAAACATGGACCAATTGCCCGCATGTTAACTTTAGGAAAGTTTGCTCATTTAAATGATTTAATAGTATATAAGCCATTATTAAAATATTGGCCAATTAATTAACTAATTGATTTGGCGAACTTTGACCACACCAAAGACTTAACCTTCATACAATTGGCTGTCGTTATTTCTCTTTCTGATTTGTGTCTATAAGCTATATATTTGTAAGAAACTAATCTATATTGAAATTAAGTTAAACACATTTACTTCATTTACATATCATTCCCTCTTAGCAGCCAGTCGTATCTTCACTTTAGTGAGTTTGAATAACACTACCTGGTATATTTAAGGAAGAAGTGTACAAGTTTGCGGTGTATTTCATAATGCTCACATTCACCTCTCACTCGTTGTTTCGTTATCAACAGCATGTACATTTTTATACAGATTATTAGCAGGGACTTATGTACTTAATTATTTGTTACAGTATTCAGTTATGCTAATTTCCCTCAACGTAATAGTGATTTTTTAGTAATCTTAACAAATAAGTGAGCTAATTGTTTACAAGACCAAAAGAAAACGCTAACTTTCTTAGTGTTAAGCACGAAATGCCTCCATATAAGCCAGCGCCTATGCGCGACCCTTTAAAAAAACAACTCAATAAAACCAAATAATGAATAAATTGGAATCTAGCTGTTGCTATCTGCATGGATTTTTGGTTGTCAGGGCCTCTTTAATGTGATTAAATGTGAATCTTTCCGGCGATCTCATTGGCGGAGCCATGAGACCGAACACTATACCTCTGATACTATTGTACGTAGCATCGGTATATAACTATATATAGTATCACTGCTTTCAAAAAATCGAAACTATTTCATGAAATTGGTCGCCCTATTTTTCTGCAAAGATGCATAATAGTCATGCATATGTTGTTATAAATTGTTATGAAAATAAAATAAAAAGATATAAGTTATTTTGTTTCAATTTGTTTCATTTTTTCAAGATTGTGCAAAATCATTATCCATTTCTCTGTAATTGAAACAAACGTTGATATCAATTGCATTGAGCGTTGTGAACTTTATCTTGATAAGTCGACATTGACAAACCACATCTGGGCCAATCTTTGTAAGTTCTTTAAAGCGCTAGTATAAAAGTTATCTTTTGAATTCATTGATTTTTACCACTTAAGATAACAAAATGCACTTTGCAAAGGAACACGCTTGGTCCTTTCATTTTGCCATACATATACATGTGGTCCGGGGTCCTTTCATTTTGCCATACATATACATGTGGTCCGGGGTCCTTTCATTTTGCCATACATATACATGTGGTCCGGGGTCCTTTCATTTTGCCATACATATACATGTGGTCCGGGGTCCTTTCATTTTGCCATACATATACATGTGGTCCGGGGTCCTTTCATTTTGCCATACATATACATGTGGTCCGGGGTCCTTTCATTTTGCCATACATATACATGTGGTCCGGGGTCGTTTCAACGAAACTTATCTTAAAGCTGTATACACGTCACAAATGGCAACACAGTGTTTGTATTTATTTTCTCAACATTGTGATAATTGTTTTACACTGGATGAAGTTCAACTCACACAAGTATATCACAAAATGACTAAACTATAAGACTAAGATCATTTGTATTTATGACTAATTTCAATTTGCGACTAAAATCAACTTAAACCTCTATTGAAACGACCCCTATTATCCCGGTGTTTTTCAACTAGTTTTTTTTCCAACATTTTTCCTAATTTAGACAATTTAGTGCTGGGGGTGGGGGGAAAATGCATAGGAAATGGAAACTTCAGGACCGATTTCTCGAAAGAGTAAAATGACTGATATAACATCGGAAGTCCATATATCTCTCAACCAATAATATGTTGAAGACATTGGCTCGCATGTTTGTTTGTGCACTGGTACATTTCATGGTAATCATAAAAAAACAATGGATGAGTTCAGCAAATGTCCCGAAATGGTGTGTACTACAGTGTCGAGACCGTGAGTCATATTCTTCTAATGAGAGATTTTATCAGCGTCGTGTTTGGTAATTCACTACCTGGTAGGGGTAAGATATTAACGACCCGGAATGAAACAAACACAGTTTTATCGATGTCGCCTTTGATCCAAGCATGCGACTGCATTGAAATATGAGGTAGATTAAAAGACCTGCTAAAGCAATGCCATGAATCTATGTCTATAGTCTTTTAATGGTAAAGGCCATATCGTTGCCATAAACAAGGTTAATCTATACCCGGGGATTGAATTCGAACTTCTAGTTGGCAATATCTAGTGTTGACATTATTCCAAATGTAAATCAATCTTTTTGCGTAGAGCATTAAGTAGCCAATTATGGCTGTTTTTTTTGACAGTGTTGAAACGTTCGCCAATTGTTCAAGACGTCTGCCGTTGATTGATACTACTTTATTTTGGAGGCAAATATTTTAATAAACTCCCTATGCGATTCTTGACATCATACAAGGAACTGTATTGCGGCCTTTTAAATACCTAGAAAATAGGAAAACATAATTAGGCCATATTCTGCCATAGTTTAGGTGCAAAAAGTCCTGATCAGTATTAGTCATAACGACACTATAATTAATGATACAATCACAGGGGCGTACCTGGGCATACGCCAGTACGCCCGGGCATACAAATCCACTTTGACTCCCCAGAAAAGACAAGTGCATAAATCGCCAAGTCAAGAATAAAAAACGAAGGCGTATATGGTTTAAAATATATATGACGCATTGACTTGTTACAGTTTTATTGTTGGCATTCAGAGTAATTGAAAATAGTAATGCACCAGTCAATTGTAACCATGCCTCCCGGTCCGGAGAATAGCGGGGACTTTGACTTTCGGTCCAGCCAAGCCCGGGTAAAATCCCCGGGCTGCGGGGACGAACTACTGGTAAAATCCCCGCCAAACCCCCCGAACCCCAGGGACACTTGGTAAGGCCCATTCCCCGCTATTTTGGGCGCCAAGACAAAACCAACGCATTCACCCGCCACTGCGGGCCCACCTGGAAGGTAAAAACACGGCCCATTTCTCCGGCTCTCGCAGGTATACCCCCCCCCCCCCGACCTGGGGGCCGTGGTTACAATTGACTGGTTCATTATTCTATTACTTTATTTTTCTCCAGGTCCCACCAACCCATATATCATTTTTAAATCATACCAATGAAAAACCTTCACATTGTCATGACTCACTCCAGTATACCATGTATACGGGCTCACACTTAAAGTGACACTCTAATACAAAATCAATTCAGACACATGTTAAACAATCATACATTTTGAGTGATAAAATTTTGACTACTTACTAAATAATGATATTATTGAAAATATTAATTACTGATAACAAGATTGTTACCGTGTATTTAATAACTGCAAACGCAAAAATATTAAATGATTGGTGAATACTAAAAGATTTACTGTGATCTACTATAGTCTCATAAGATAGAAGTGCTTTGTACCATATTTTCTGCACCTTTCTTTCATAATAAACATGGTTTCCTTTATAACAACCATTGTTTTCGACATCTATTCATGCTTTTCGGTATATTAAAACAATTGTATTAATTGTGGTAAATCTTATTTGGGAGTAAGAGTGCATCTTTAAAAATGCTTCAGGTACGTCCCTGAATCAGATCAAAAAACACTTCTCTTATCTGCTAACACTCATACGTATCAAATGTCTGGATTTGTACTACGTAGTATGTTTTCTGAAATATGCTTACTAGAGCATGCTTCATTTTCAAAAAATATCAAGCTTGAGGCGAAGGTAATACGATCACGGTATAAGTTTACCCTCTGCAGCGCCTGGCTGATACGAAATATCGTACATTTGAATTTGCATAGGGTCAGATATTGCTCCGTTTTCAAAAAATATAAAACGGCAGACTAAAGTAAAGTGTTTAATCACCTTTCAATTTACCCTCTGCAGCGCCTGTCTGATACAAAGATTCACTCTCACAGATTGACTGTTTTGGCAACTTTTTATTTTTAGCTCACCAGAGCACGAAGTGCTCATGGTGAGCTATTGTGATCGGTCTTTGTCCACCGTATGTCCGTCAGTCAGTCCGTCCGTCCGTCCGTCAACAATTGCTTAAAAAACATCTCTAAAACTACCTGGCCAAATTCAGTGAAACTTCACAGGAATCTTCCTTAGGTGTCCCTCTACAAAAAGGGGTCACGATTTATTAACAATAACAACAACAAAATGGCCGACTTCCCGTTTTGCTTTAAAAAACATCTCCTCTGAAACAACCAGTCCAAATTCAATGAAACTTTACAGGAAGCTTTCTTGGTTGACCCTCTACAAAAATACAACAAGGGGTCACGATTGATCGACAACAACAACAATAAAATAGCCGACTTCCTGTTTTGCTTTAAAAGATATCTCTGAAACTACCAAGCCAAATTCAATGAAACTTAACAGGAAGCTTCCTTATGTGACCCTCTTCAAAAATACAACAAGGGTCACGATTGACCAACAACAACAACAACAACAACAGCAACAACAACAAAATGGCCGACTTCCTGTTTTGCTTTAAAAAAACATCTCCTCAGAAACTACCAATCCAAATTCAATGAAACTTTACAGGAAGCTTCCTTATGTGACCCTCTTCAAAAATACAACAAGGGTCACGATTGACCAACAACAACAACAACAACAGCAACAACAACAAAATGGCTGACTCCCTGTTTTGCTTTAAAAAACATCTCCTCTGAAACTACCACTCCAAATTTAATGAAACTTTACATGAAGCTTCCTTGGGTGAACTTCTAAAAAAATACAACAAGGGGTAACGATTGATCAACAACAACAACAACAACAACAACAACAAAATGGCAAACTTCCTGTTTTGCTTTAAAAAAACATCTCCTCTAAAACTTCCAGTCTAAATTCACTGAAACTTTACAGGAAGCTTCATTGCATGACCCTCTACACAAATACAACAAGGCATTGAGATTGATCAATAACAACAACAACAACAACAACAACAAAATGGCCAACTTACTGTTTTGCTCTAAATAAATCTCCAAAACTACCAGGCCAAATTCAGTGAAACTTTACAGGTAGCTTCATTGCATGACCCTTTACAAATATAAAACAAGGCATCGTCATCAGTAAAAATATGTTTAAATTGCAACATTTGTATTAATGCGTTATCCCAGAATTGTTGCCCTTTGCTTAGGTGAGCGTTTTAGGGCCATAATGGCCCTCTTGTTTGTCTTGGTATAAATCATTTTTTGCGTAAATATCTGGATATCAGTGATATTAGACTGGTGACAAAATATCAGATCGCAGTTGTTAATGCTTACGTTCGAAAATTGATGTTTTGTGGCTTAAAGCGTTACTAACGCTTTAAGAAAAATAAGTGTTACGGCATGAAACATCAATTTTAGAATGTAAATATGAAAAGCTGCGATCTGATCCTTTGTCAGCAGACATTTATCACTTGTTCTCAGACATTTAGGCAAAATTTGGCTCATTTTAAGACAAAAAATATATAAAAAGTTGTCTAAACGGTCCATCTGTGAGAGTGCAGCTTTAAAGGGGCTCGTTCACGTTTCATAATGGCAGATATCAATAAAATCAACTTTCGTGTGAAGTGTGAATAAAATGTAAGATTCAATTATAATAAATATTTACAAGTTCAAATAACAGATCTATAATCATGAGATTAGAGCTCTGTTAATATTTTTAAAAATATGTGTCAGAAAAAGATACGTTTTGCCGAAAAGAGTTTGTATAGCTAATTATACTGAATAAATTTTAGGCTTGGATTTGCAAAATTATTTGCAAATAAAACCTGACAGCTGCTGTTTAGTGTGTTTTCATAAAGAAGTTAGTAAAATAGTAGTATTTCAACACAATTTCAAAACCAGTAACCGACATAAAACCTGTGAATGCATCCCTTTAATGTCAAATTTATGTATAGAGGAGCTTTGCATTAACGGCTATGTAATAGTTAAATGACATGAAGTAATTTCTTAATGAATAAGAATGGACGGAGTGAGCGTAGCAATCGAGCCTTTCAGAAACTTCAGGTCATCTAACTGACTTTAAATACAACCTCATTGGATGATAGATATCAACGCAAAATCTGACGCAGGGGGCAGTGGGCGGACCTTTAAACACCCGCAAAATTTCTAAATGATTAAGCCTAGCAGACCGCGAAAGTTGAAATGCTTAATGATTAAGCCTAGCAGACCGCGAAAGTTGAAATGCTTAATGATTAAGTCTAGCAGACCGCGAAAGTTGAAATGCTTAATGATTAAGTCTAGCAGACCGCGAAAGTTGAAATGCTTAATGATTAAGTCTAGTACTTAATGATTGCCTATCTGTAATTTCATTGGCTTAAAATGTAGGTTGTATACTAAGTGTAAGTGTGCATAGATATTTTGGCGATCTTCAGAAAATGAAGTGGGCGTACCTCGGCCGGCACTTGCTTATTGTGGCTTTTGGTTCGTTCGTCAGAATCGATCTACATTTAATAGATGAACAGGAAATTTGAAAAGTCCTCGATTGTCATTAGCCCAGATTAAAATACAAACACCAAGTAGTATATGCTACCTTTCATATCTGATACTAGTTGAAGGAAAGATAGACTGACTGGAAATAAACTCTATAAAACAAAAAATCTTTGTGCATTCGTCAGAATCGATCTGCGTTAAATTAATGAACAAAGCTGTGATAAGTTCTCGATTGTCATTGGCCCACATTAAATTGCAAACACCAAGTATATGCTACCTTTCATAACTGATACTAGTTGGTGAAAAATAGACTGACTGGAAATATACTCTATGAAACTATATCTTGGTGCATTCGTCAGAATCGATCTACGTAAATATTATGAACAGAAACTTTAAAATCCTCGATTATCATAGGCCCGCACAAAAGATTGCAAACACCAATTATTATTCATGTTAGCTGGATTGTAAAGATAGTGAAAGCTGATAAGAATTACTCATGAGTTCGTTTGAACATTTCTCTTAATTAATAAGAGATATGCCCAACATATGTATCCATGGGTAAAATTTTACCCCCCCCCCCCCCCCCGATGTTAAATATAACCGGCGTGGGAAAATATTTTTGGACACGTTTATATGTGAATTGAAAACATTGAATATTTTTAATAAAATGTCAATACCGTCGAACCCCGTTGGCTCGAAATCGCTTTACTCGAAATCCTCGTTGGCTCGAACAGGATGCAAAGGACCGATTTCTTTAAACTGAATGTAAGCCTTCTCGCTTGGCTCGAATTTTCCGAGGCTCGAGGTATTTTCGCCGGTCCCTGGGAGTCGGAGCACACTGGGTTCGACTGTATATAGTTTGTGTTGAGAGGTACATAGGACATTATGCTGAAGCTAATATAACCAACGTAGGATATCAATATCTCTGTTCTTTATACCTCTCTTTTTCACTTAGTGATATTATATTGCAGTAATTTCAGGCACATAAAGCAGATCTGTGTTTTCCCAAAATATAAGATTGTCATATTATTATTGTCATATATTATTATAAAGCATTTGAGCTGGGCGTATTCACGTTTGTTGCTATCTTTAAATCAACAACAAAAATATCAAGAACGCAAAACCCCACCCACCCCGAACTCTAACGTTTCGTAACGTAATGTAGAAATCGTGCAAATAATTCAAAAGTCGTAAATAAAGTCTGCAATGGTCACTAGGCCGCTATATCAGGGTGTATATTACAGACACGAATGTTGCCAAACACCCAACAGTTATAACCCCCCCCCCCCCTCTCACCCCCATTAATTTTCGAACAAAAATATAAAAATCTGCGATTTGATTTTTTGTCAGCAGTCTTATATCACTGGTTTTCATGGATTGTCGCAAAATATTGCTCGTTCCAAGACAGAAAATAAAAAAGTTGTCAAAACGGTAAATCTGTGAGAGTGCAGCTTTAACTCGTATGGGCACAATCATTTATATTTTATTGTACATTCTGATATACTTTTAACGATTGTTTTTACATTAAACTATTAAATTCAAACCCAATAACAAACACAATTTAAAGATGCACTCTTACACCCAAATAAGATTTACCACAATTAATGATATTCTTTTAATATTCCAAAAAGAGTGAAAAAATGTCGAAAACAATGGTTCTTATGAAGGATACCGAGTTTAGTTTGAAAGAAATGAGCATAAAACACGGTATTTCTACCTTATGAGACTATAGTGGACCACAGTAAATATGTTAGCATTTAAAAATTATGCGCTTTCCGTTATTAAATATACGGTTACAATCTTGTTATCAGTAATCATTATTTATTCGTAAATGCATTATTTAGTAAGAAGTTAAATGTTTGTCTGTCAAAATTGATGTTTGTTATACATGTGTATGTATTGATTTTAAATAAGAGTGTCACTTTAAACCTCCGACCTTTTCGGTATTATTACGACGCACAAACTTCCCATATGTTTCGTTATTCAAAACCTCCAATTAATTTTAATGGCAAACGATAAATAGCATGGTTATAATGTCTGCAATTTGCATAATAATGTTATAGCCTTCTGAACAGGATGTAAGTGTTAGTAATAATATTACACATGACGCACTGGTTAAACACGCAAGTAAGAAAAAATATATACCAAAAATGAATATGTAAATAAATGTTTTACCTATAATATTCAGTTGGATATCCTTGATAAAAAAGAAAAATGTGTGCTTTCAAATTCCATCTAGATGCGTTACCGAAAAATATAGGCTTTAAATGAAATGTTTGACGTTCGGGAGTCCCTACCAAATATTTGGCTAATATGGTACTCAAATGGTATATTTTGACGTATTCAAGGATAATTATGATTTCTACTATATTGTCACATACATGTGCATTGTTCCTATAAGTTTACTTCGGCGACTTTTCGAGTCATGGTGACATAGTATGGACTAACCTGTTATGGTCCCTGTCGTAATGCGCTAGAAAATTAACACGACGTGTATAAAGACAAAGGGTTTCCAAGATACAGTCAAAACTCGCTATGTCAAAACTCGCTATGTCAAAACTCGCTATGTCGAAGTCGTTGGTACCTTGGAAAAAATACTTCTATATAACGAATGTCGATAAAGCCGAAATAAAGACATGTCTAACTAAACCCAAAATATCTGAAAAGGGTTCGACATAACCGGAACACCGAGGTAACAGAGTTCGATATAGCGAGTTACGACTGAATTTACATGTATGTGGATGTTCCCAAAGCAAAGATATGAGAAGACTACAAAATAACTCGATTTCTTCAGTTTAACATTATAACACTTATGAAAGACTATCACTTCTTTTGTAACGAGTTACAAAAACTTCTGCTGAAGAGATGTCGAAGAGATGTCGACATATGGCGACCGAATACGACAACCGTTAAGCAATGCACGACTTTGTGTGCCAAGTAATAATATACTGACGGGGTAACTTTTGGCGTTTCTTCGAGTATTTACCACAATTATACGACAATACGTAAACAACTTAAAGCTGCACTCTCACAGATGTACCATTTTAACAACTTTTTTTATTTATTGTCTTTGAAAGAGCAAACTTTTGTGTTTATATCTGCAAAACAATGATATAAGATTGCTGACAAAAAATCAGAGCGTAGATTTTTATATTTCCGTTCGAAAATTAACGTTTTATGGCTTAAACGAAAAATGTATAAAACATAAATTTTTAAACTTAAATTTAGATATTTGCGATCTTATTTTTTTTGTCAGCAGTCTTACATAACTGGTTTCCATGGATTTTCGAAAAAAAAGGCTCTTTCTAAGAGAAAAAATAAAAAAAGTTGTCAAAACGTTCAATCTGTGAGAGTGCAGCTTTAAGAGTTCGACAGTATCGAATGCCATCATCCGTATACGAATCAAATCGAATCAAGTACACCGAGAGGTACTAGCCATTGCTGCATATCAGAATGTACATGTACCATGTTAACCAAGCTGTGTGCTAATGCTACAGAACTCGCACAAGAGTCGTACAGCACTCGCATTATTTTGTACTAATGTCGCAATTTATTGATACAATACGTACTCAGTAGTAATTAAATTTGCACAACATTCTCGACAACCTCGTACAAACTCGTTCTAAATCGTATCAATCAGTTTCGTATTGATGCCATACAATTATGATGGAGTTTTATACTACTGTCCCAGTGTCTATGCAAATTGCGCAAACTCGGGAAAGTATCGTATTATTGCCCTTCAACAAATCATAGGAAAATCGTGGGAAAGAGGTACAAACACTTCCATCGACCAATTTTCTAACAACTTGCGACCATTTTGGGCAAGTAAGTGGCTGTTTAAACTCGCAGTATATCACCATATGCCGTACCAAGTGCTTTGACAGCAAGGCAGGGGGTCTTAAAACGAGACATCAACTGTCGTGACTTTTGATACATGGTATGGTGGATTAATGAAAATCTTATCTCGTGAGCAAGTTAAAGTACGTTCTTTACGAAAGTTACGTAATATTGCCACATATATTGTGAAGCGAACTCATGTTGTCATTTCTCGCACCTTGTAGAAATTTCATACAAGAATTCTGAACTGTTTCAGTTATTGCCGTCCGCAGTAGTTTCGAACAATATCTTAATGTCGTGCAACTGGCGTGCATGTTATCGCATATTGTCATATATAGTATTCCCTGTGTTTGCCTTTCAGTAGGCGTATCAAACAGACATCTTAGATTAGCTAAGACGTAAAATTGAACTCTGGATGTCGTTGTTATTGGCCATTCGTATTATGCAGATATTGAGCTAGGAGATAGCTGAGAACGCTTCATATCCTTATTCATCATGTAAATCACTTGTTTTTGCTGATTGATATAAACTTGATGCAAGACACGACGAAGCCTGTGCGAATATGTGCGACATCGTGCGACGTTCCTATGGAATAATCAATTTCAACACAGTCCGATGTTATGCGAGTTCCATTTGACTGAGAACAAAATGCTGTTTATACTGATGTAAAATTATATAAATCATCATTGATACCTCACTTTACTTTCTGTATTGAAGGGTATGGCGGGCATGATGAATTATGATATGTTACGTTGGTAGATATACAACTCGGCACAAGTTTTGCATACCATGAATGTTTCTTCTCGTGAACGATTAATGTCACGTGATCATGACAAAATCGAGAGCTGCTTGTTAAAACTCACGGATTGTCGTACACTTGAATAAATGCTGAATTGAATCCGTCATTCGATGTCGCAATATTTCGTGCTTTATCCGCCTTGCATTTCACTCTGCAGTTGTTTCGGACGTCTAGAATAGGCTTTAATAAGGAGGCTACGAATCAGCTACGTGTAGATTTCCGTTTGTGCACTACGTCATCAAGGCGTGTGTACATTGTACGCGTTTTGTATGGCATTCACGAAATCAACAGGAAAGTGATTTATCGAGTATTACAAACGAAAACGCGCAAAACGAACAAGTACAAGACAAATATCTCAAACGAGTGTTAAACCCAACTGCAACATTTACATGTATATATAGCTAAATGTACTAATACACGTTCACGTCGTGTTCGCATCCTCTCTAAGTCACAACAAACAACAATGCGACAATTGTACTAAAATTTACGCCAATTGTACGTCGAATATGGCAAATTGTACGACAATGTACTGAAACTGTACGTCTTTTATTTAACAAATTACGGCAATGTACGGCAAAGTACGGCAAGAGTACGACAGTGTACTGAAAGTGTACGGCTTCTGTTAACAATGTACGGCAATTGAACGACAATGTACAGAAAGTACGACATTACATGGCAATGGTACAAGATGCTGTGCGAAAAAACTTTATACTGCGAGTAAGCTTAACAGTTTGAAATGCTCGTGGGCTTTTCCCAACAATCTGCATGAAATGTCGACAAAAGTTCGACTCTCTACCCTATATGACGATCACTCTTCGACATCCCTTTGAATAAGACGAGTCCTCAGCTCCCTTAAATTTTCATAAAGGGCCATGATTACGAACGGTCTTAGGTCCTAGTCTAGACTCAGACTTCAGAGAATCATCTTTATGCCATTCGTTTTACAAAATGTGTGTAAATATAATGTACAATTTCAAACAGTGATGAAATTCACCAAATTTAACAAATAAAACTCAACTGAAAAGAAAGATACAATGCAATGAAGATTTGTATATTTGCCACTTGAGTCTGAACTAACGTTTTGGGTTGGAGGTTTAGTTTGAGGCTCAACCAGAACTACATATTTTTATTTTATTGGCAAAAATGCTCATACAGCAACAAAAAATCTTAAAGTTCCTGTTCCTGTTAATAATAATCTGTTCTAGGCACACATCTTGAGTCAAAAATGGTTATTTAAAATGTTTTTTAAAAATGTAAGAATTAAATTTCCTGAGTGTAAGTCTCTAACTCGGACTAACCGTGTGATTAGGGTCTCCATTCGACGTCTCTTCGAAGTCTCATTGACATGATGCTCGTCAGCATTTCGTAATAATAGTCGCTTTAGTATGACGAAGGGATATAATGGGATTTTGTAGTAAATAGTTTTCCGGAATATAGAGGAGGCGTTATGGTATCCTGTTGATATGTAAGTGAAGCAATGCGATCGTGCGGAGTTTCTTGCGGGTTTCCTTGAATTTCGGGAAAATTACCTGGCATTGGCCTAGTTATACTAAAGCTGAATCGATGCAGCCACAGACTTTCACAGGGTGTTGTGAAAACGCTTCTGCAATCTAATTTAAACTAAACCGCCAGGCGCGTAGCTAGTGCCATTTTGGGATTACACAGATCGAAATTGGTTCATTGACGGACAGCATATCAAGCCCTTTAACCCCTCCCATCATTCGTTTTTTTATTTCGAATTCGGGGGTTTGGTATGAGAAAATTTCAATACGCATCTGCGTTTTTGCGTACAGTCAGCTACGCGCCTTACCGCACACCTCTACGATTGGTTTTATTATGTTTTTCATCAACTGTACTTATTTGTCTCATCGCGGCTGACAAAGGTCGTGCGCTGAAACCAAGAATTTAAAATACAGTTTCTGTCTGTCGATGGCACAGTATGATATGTTAGTAACTTTAAAATAATTCAATCGCAGAACAATATACCCGGATATTTAGAAACAAAGTAAAAATAGGAATTGTATGACCAGTATGTAATGTACGTGACGTCATTTTACCATCGCGTGCAGCTTTGCTAAAACACGCAATTTTAATTGACGTAGCGTGCAAAGAAATTGTCAAAGCTCTAAAATTATCCATAAAGTGAACCAGAGCGAATGTTTTGATTGTTTTCAAATATGGTCATAAATGAACCAGATGAGATAATCTCATTTAAGGGAAATATAGCATTTCAAAAGCGTGCCAAAAGTCCACCATCTGATCATTTAAATTATTATCTTATCAATAAGCAAAAATACTAATAGCATTATCTCCGGTGATATGATATATAAAAACATCACAGGGTTAAAAGTTCACAATCACTGAATACAGTCAAAAACTATTGAGGTATGTTTGTAAACTTGATACCTGTTACCAATACAATAATTATGTAATAATCATATAAAATAGAATTCCGTATTTTTTAGGGTATACCCCATGTTTTAGGGTCCCACATTTTTTCAGTAATACGTAAACAATATTATTACTGAAGATAATAATTAACTTCCACCTGGCATATATATATGAACATGGTAACGTATATTCTCTACCCAGGAGTATATGCGCTACATTGTACTGTGTAAATAATAGTGCTTTTCACCTTACGAAATAAGAAAATTCTGATTTCCAAATTATCTCTATATCTTATGTTATTAATAAATCAATATGACAATACTGTGTGTATGAAATGTATTTTATGTATATGGTGACAGTGTTTACAAAAATATATGACAAAAAAAGGAAATCTCATCTTGAGTGATGATTTTGTAAGGACATATTGGAGCGATAAGTGGTCATATAGTATAGAGGGTATCCAGGAAATGAAGTTAGAGGGGGCGTTTCTTAGGGACATAACCTTTTGACTTTCGCCCTCCCTCAGAACCGATATTTAAATGGTTTACACTAGCGGATTCAGGGGCGGTGCACCCGGCGCCACCACCCCCATCGATCAAGCTTACTTTTTATGTCAATATTTGCGAATAAAGACATAAAATACGCTCAAAACGAACTATATCAGACTTGAATTTGTTATATTTTCTTCAGCGAATATCCCCAATTCCCCAAACTAACGCCTTCAACCATATAAATTAAGGTTGTGGAGGAGGGGCGAATGTCAGTTGGCTGCGCCCTTTAATTACGCCCCCTCTAACGTCAATTCCTGACCCCGACCCTGCTTTAAAATGTTAACAATACCTAGTCCGAAATGGTTCATTTTGAGTCTATTTATTTGTCGTTTGTCTCCGACATTAACATAAAAAGTATATTTGGAATTTGGACGAGTTTAGAACACCTCCCCCCCCTCCCTTACCCCCCTTGACTGATTGTGTATTAGAAAATGTGACAGGAAATGCTTGAGGCAACTTTGTTTATAATGTTCAGAATACCGATTCTCTTTAATAATGCTACTATATTGTTTTTAACTAATCCATGGTGGAAATTTACACATTTTTAAGCATTAACTTACTTTTACACTGCTGTTAAAATAGTTATGTTTTCACTTGTTCATTTGTTGTGTATTTCACTTGCTTTATGTTTCCTTTATTGCATGCAGAACATCGCATAATATTTAAATATAAAAAGGAAGTGGTGATTTAGAATTGAATGGTGTCTGCTTGAATTTTCAATTCTGTCCATATGAGCGTCTACGTGTTGCTGTCAGGAGTAAATAAAATGGCTCATCAAATGTGGCGAACATGAACCATGCGTAACAGACTGCACACATTTCTATGTGCACCTGTAGACGAACACTCTACAGTCGCGGCCATTTCATAAGGTATCTTAAGTCAATTCCTAACTTAACTCGATTTCATAAAAAAAATTAGTCAATTTAAAAGAATTTTAAGTGTTTTTAACATTATTTGTTTTCCATAAGGTAAATAGAAATAATATTTTTTAGAAAATCTTCATTTTTTTATTTCGTATGACTAAGGTTATACGACAGTAAACAACTCTGTCCGTCAGTCCTTTCATGTCGGTTACAATTTCTTTCTTGAGCTAGTTTGGTTTTTATTATTAATCATCACAAAACAGTAACTTTCAGATATCTATTTGAATAGAATGTATTAAAATAAAGCTATTACAAAATGAATGTTCAATATTTAAAGCAAATGAAGTTTATTCTGTCAAAGTAAATAACAAACATATTTGAACTTTTAATGACGAGTAACAACTTTTAATTTGTTTACATTTCACATGATTTTTTTATCGATATTCGACCCTATCAAATGTGAAGGGAAATTGGCGGATCCGGAACGGACGTTTAACCCGTGTGTAAATCTATGACCGTGAAGCTTTTTGTAAACTTTTGGGAAAATTGCCAATACAATTGACCCAGATATGCTAAATGTGAATATTGAAATGCCTTCCTGGTTTGCGGTTTTGAACTGCATGTTTATGGTTATAAAGATTACGCACACTCTTATATCATTGGGTATGATGATAGTCAAGTCAAGGCTCCTTGCTTTCCAATGTGTCATAATGACAATTTAACCAAGTAAACCTTATAATTTACAAAAAAAATAGAGGGTGCGTACGTCTTGCTATGGAAAGGTATTGAAGCAAAAAATACCTATTGCATTATGACTTGTTCATTTTGCATTTTGACTTGCGCATCTTGTTTTCTTACTTGTACATCTTGCTTTATTGCATCCTTGATTCGTTATATAGGCATCCGTTTTGCTAGCTTCGAAGTGCCTTCTTGTATATTGGCTGGTTAAAAGTAGCATTTAACGTTTGCTTATACGTGAATATGCATGCAAATGTTTTCAGAATTAATTAATGGCGGTTAATTATCGATTTATTCCTTAATCTCATATAACATTTAAAACTACTGTTACTCAGATGAAGAAGTCAGGATACAACTAGGCAAAATGTTCAAGTCAGAAAGCAAGATGTAAATGTCAAAAAGCAAATGTTCAAGTCAGAACGCAAGATTAATTTTTTGCTCTAATACCCTTCCATATGCTGCCGCTCGTCAACTGATTTGGTTGTTTGTTGGTGAATTTGTCGGAAATCGATCTATGTAAAATTAATGTACAGAAAATTTGAAAATTTCATCGATTTTCATTGGTCAACATAAAAATGCGAGCACCAATGATATCAAAGCGTTGATAAGTTGTGCGACGCGTCATTGACTATCTAGAGTCAAATTTTTGCGGCCGGCTGTTATATTTTTCGCTTTCTGTTTTCTATTTTCCCTTGTTATTTTGAAATGTTTGATATTTGTATCCTCATGATTAAATTGTATTTGTATTTGATTACTTCAAAACTGCAGCTTATGAGCCTTTAAATCATTCACTACCGGTTAAAAGTATATCAATTGCAAACATTGAAGGTTATTTGCAATTCGATATCATTTCTTTACCACTGCTTTCCCGCATTTATATTTTTTATGTTCATATTTGATAGTTTTGATGTGGTTCAAAAGGTATTTATTTAAATACCAGCAAAACCTTACCAAATATATATGTACAAGTTTCAGACGGCCTTGGGTTTGACATTACTCTCAAAACACCGTATTGAAGAGATTCGCATATGAGGTCTTTAATATTTACACTCGATTTAGCATGGTTCAGTCTTTATGAACAAAGAGCCACGTACGACTGCCCTCAATCACATTTCACATTATCTGTTGCATGACTTGAAATACATTAAAAACAACGCGTACACTTACTTAAACATATATCTTCGTAAGCATTGAGGAGGTTACCGTAAATTCAATTCAATTCCGCTTGTGGGGTATGTACTCCCAGTGTTTGTTTAAGGTATTCAAGGGTATATGCACTTTAGAAGTATGTTTATAGTGCACTTAACTTATAATGTTAAGACTTTAGCGGTTTAAATTGAAATGTAATATGGGATGACTATGTCGATCTCTGGTCGTTGAGTACTGGAAATTTATCAATTATAAGATGATGTGATATTCCTTGTCTACAATTTATTGGCTTCACGTAGGCTATGATGACACATAGTTTTTTATCTGGCTTTCATCGATGAATCTTGGAATACCTGTTTAATGCGATGGTTGGAATATCGGACCCAACCCGTATTCTTATCTTCTTTTGCTGACTGTTCTAAAGCGGTGATCCCATCATTTATTTATAAACAATGACTTAATATATTTGTCCATCGTCTTGTGTTGGTGCTGTTGAGTTTGTCTGTTTGACTTTTAACTTTGACCCTTGTGCCGTAGTCTTGTTGTTTATCATCTGGTGTAGTTGTTGTTGAGTTTGTCTGTTTTGCTTTGGACTTTGACCCTTGCACCATATTCTTGTTGTCTATCATCTTGTGCTGATGTTGTTGAGTTTGTCTGTTTTACTATGGACTTTGACCCTTGCACCATATTCTTGTTCTCTATCATCTTGTGCTGATGTTGTTGAGTTTTTCTGTTTTACTTTGGACTTTGACCCTTGCACCATAATCTTGTTCTCTATCATCTTGTGCTGATGTTTTTGAGTCTGTCTGTTTTACTTTGGACTTTGACCCTTGCACCATAATCTTGTTCTCTATCATCTTGTGCTGATGTTGTTGAGTTTGTCTGTTTTACTTTGGACTTTGACCCTTGCACCATATTCTTGTTCTCTATCATCTTGTGCTGATGTTGTTGAGTTTGTCTGTTTTACTTTGGACTTTGACCCTTGCACCATATTCTTGTTCTCTATCATCTTGTGCTGATGTTGTTGAGTTTGTCTGTTTTACTATGGACTTTGACCCTTGCACCATATTCTTGTTCTCAATCATCTTGTGCTGATGTTGTTGAGTTTGTCTGTTTTACTATGGACTTTGACCCTTGCACCATATTCTTGTTCTCTATCATCTTGTGCTGATGTTGTTGAGTTTTTCTGTTTTACTATGGACTTTGACCCTTGCACCATATTCTTGTTCTCTATCATCTTGTGTTGATGTTGATGAGTTTGTCTGTTTTACTTTGGACTTTGACCCTTGCACCATATTCTTGTTCTCTATCATCTTGTGTTGATGTTGATGAGTTTTTCTGTTTTACTATGGACTTTGACCCTTGCACCATATTCTTGTTCTCTATCATCTTGTGCTGATGTTGTTGAGTTTTTCTGTTTTACTTTGGACTTCGACCCTTGCACCATATTCTTGTTCTCTATCATCTTGTGTTGGTGTCGATGAGTGTTTCTGTTTTACTATGGACTTTGACCCTTGCACCATATTCTTGTTCTCTATCATCTTGTGCTGATGTTGATGAGTTTTTCTGTTTCACTATGGACTTTGACCCTTGCACCATATTCTTGTTCTCTATCATCTTGTGCTGATGTTGTTGAGTTTTTCTGTTTTACTATGGACTTTGACCCTTGCACCATATTCTTGTTGTCTATCATCTTGTGCTGATGTTGTTGAGTTTGTCTGTTTTACTATGGACTTCGACCCTTGCGCAATAGTCTTGTTGTCTATCATCTGGTGTTAGTGTCGATGACTTTGTCTGTTTTACTTTGGACTTCGCCCCTTGCGCCATATTCTTGTTGTCTATCATCTTGTGCTAATGTTGTTGAGTTTGTCTGTTTTACTTTGGACTTCGACCCTTGCGCAATAGTCTTGTTGTCTATCATCTTGTGTTAGTGTCGATGAGTTTGTCTGTTTAACTATGGACTTTGACCCTTGCACCATATTCTTGTTCTCTATCATCTTGTGCTGATGTTGTTGAGTTTGTCTGTTTTACTATGGACTTTGACCCTTGCACCATATTCTTGTTCTCTATCATCTTGTGCTGATGTTGTTGAGTTTGTCTGTTTTACTTTGGACTTTGACCCTTGCACCATATTCTTGTTCTCTATCATCTTGTGCTGATGTTGTTGAGTTTGTCTGTTTTACAATGGACTTTGACCCTTGCACCATATTCTTGTTCTCTATCATCTTGTGCTGATGTTGTTGAGTTTGTCTGTTTTACTATGGACTTTGACCCTTGCACCATATTCTTGTTCTCAATCATCTTGTGCTGATGTTGTTGAGTTTGTCTGTTTTACTATGGACTTTGACCCTTGCACCATATTCTTGTTCTCTATCATCTTGTGTTAGTGTCGATGAGTTTGTCTGTTTTACTATGGACTTTGACCCTTGCACCATATTCTTGTTGTCTATCATCTTGTGCTGATGTGTTGAGTTTGTCTGTTTTACTATGGACTTCGACCCTTGCGCAATAGTCTTGTTGTCTATCATCTGGTGTTAGTGTCGATGACTTTGTCTGTTTTACTTTGGACTTTGACCCTTGCACCATAATCTTGTTCTCTATCATCTTGTGCTGATGTTGTTGAGTTTTTCTGTTTTACTATGGACTTTGACCCTTGCACCATATTCTTGTTCTCTATCATCTTGTGTTGATGTTGTTGAGTTTTTCTGTTTTACTTTGGACTTTGACCCTTGCACCATATTCTTGTTCTCTATCATCTTGTGTTAGTGTCGATGAGTTTGTCTGTTTTACTATGGACTTTGACCCTTGTACCATATTCTTGTTCTCTATCATCTTGTGTTAGTGTCGATGAGTTTGTCTGTTTTACTTTGGACTTTGACCCTTGTACCATATTCTTGTTCTCTATCATCTTGTGTTAGTGTCGATGAGTTTGTCTGTTTTACTATGGACTTTGACCCTTGCACCATATTCTTGTTCTCTATCATCTTGTGCTGATGTTGTTGAGTTTTTCTGTTTTACTATGGACTTCGACCCTTGCACCATATTCTTGTTGTCTATCATCTTGTGCTGATGTTGTTGAGTTTGTCTGTTTTTCTATGGACTTTGACCCTTGCACCATATTCTTGTTGTCTATCATCTTGTGCTGATGTTGTTGAGTTTTTCTGTTTTACTTTGGACTTCGACCCTTGCACCATATTCTTGTTCTCTTATCATATTGTGTTAGTGTCGATGAGTTTGTCTGTTTTACTTTGGACTTTGACCCTTGCACCATATTCTTGTTGTCTATCATCTTGTGCTGATGTTGTTGAGTTTTTCTGTTTTACTATGGACTTTGACCCTTGCACCATATTCTTGTTCTTTTACTTTGGAATTCGACCTTTGCGCAATAGTCTTGTTGTCTATCATCTTGTGTTAGTGTCGATGACTTTGTCTGTTTTACTTTGGACTTCGCCCCTTGCGCCATATTCTTGTTGTCTATCATCTTGTGCTGATGTTGTTGAGTTTGTCTGTTTTACTTTGGACTTCGCCCCTTGCGCAATAGTCTTGTTGTCTATCATCTTGTGTTGGTGTCGATGAGTTTGTCTGTTTTACTTTGGACTTCGACCCTTGCGCAATAGTCTTGTTGTCTATCATCTTGTGTTGGTGTCGATGAGTTTGTCTGTTTTACTCTGGACTTCGCCCCTTGCGCAATAGTCTTGTTGTCTATCATCTTGTGTTAGTGTCGATGAGTTTGTCTGTTTTACTTTGGACTTCGCCCCTTGCGCAATAGTCTTGTTGTCTATCGTCTTGTGTTAGTGTTGTTGAGTTTGTCTGTTTAACTTTGGACTTCGACCCTTGCGCAATAGTCTTGTTGTCTATCATCTTGTGTTAGTGTCGATGAGTTTGTCTGTTTAATTTTGGACTTCGACCCTTGCGCAATAGTCTTGTTCTCTATCGTCTTGTGTTGGTGTCGATGAGTTTGTCTGTTTAGCTTTGGACTTCGACCCTTGCGCAATAGTCTTGTTGTCTATCGTCTTGTGTTAGTGTTGTTGAGTTTGTCTGTTTTACTTTGGACTTCGCCCCTTGTGCCATAGTCTTGTTGTCTATCGTCTTGTATTGGTGTTGTTGATGAGTTTGTCTGTTTGACTTTACACTTCGCCCATAAAGTGTTATGTGCTTGTTCAAGCAGTTTACAAATACATTGCATTATGAGGTAGCAAAAGGTAAAGGTATATTAAGAATTTTACCCTAAACCATTGTTCGGTGCGCTCCCATTTTTTATCTTTCCAAAACGATATTTCGTGATCAGCTTTTAGCCTATAGTTTTTATTAATCAAAGATACTAAGGCTGCACTTAAGTCATGCACTTATTAATGATCGTGTATTGATTGATTTGATTGATATACAATAGTTGTAAGACACGATTAATCATCTACAGTATTATAAGAGTTAACCGAACTTGCATTTGGCACTTCTCACTGGCGGGTTAATTAATGTCACAATGATATTGCTATATTCGAATGATTCATTACAATGACTATTTAATTCTTTACCCGTTATTTAACTTTATTTTTATTAATTAAGGTCATGCAATTTTCGAAAACTATTGTGGGAAATATCTTAATATTTTTTATTGTTGCAGTAATGACCATGTTGTTTTTTTCTAAAAGCGTAATGAAGTCTTCAAAGATAAGCCATGTGGCGTATTATTATAGTAAGACAAGTTGTTCGAATCACAACGTTAAACTAACAGAACAAATCAGATTTTCATGAACATGATTTTCTTTTACAACCTTTCAAGCTTATCCAAAGCAAGGAGTCAGTTCATTATAACATGACGGAATGAGCACATGAGAAAAAAGTACATTATAAGAACGAGACAATAATTTATGTGCAGGCACGGCTTGGGTTGGGGGGGGGGGGTCGGGATATGCTCCACCTCGAAAGAAAAAATAAGCATGGTGCGCTTAGATTCGTTTTCTACTATATATAATAAAAAATGATTAAAGAAAATCTAAAAAATAGACTGTCCAATATGTTCACCTAAGGCATATAGCCCCTTACACCACAAGTTCGAAATGAGTTGTTGGACCTTATTGAAAATATTATTTTGATAAGCATGTGTAGGCCCGGGCCCGTGTCTTAAGTTACTTACGTACTGGAGCTACGCCAGTGAATGATATTGTGGCACAGTGCGAACAAGATTAATGTAGCGACAGAGAGCTCACATAGCTCCATAATGACTTAACATAATAACGAATTCACTTATTCAGAAGATGACTGTAATGACGCTCAGGATGTTCATTTACATATAGGATAATCATTATAATTATTATTTATATACTCGCGAAAAGTCATGCGACAACGCATTTCAAAACAAATATTTATTAGTCACAAGTATTTCACATACTTCGAAAAAGTAAAAACCTGCCTATTCTTATGATTATTTAAAGGCACATATTTTATCACTAGCGAATTAAGGGGGGTGGGGGTGCACCCGGCGTCCCCCTCCATCCCTTAAATCGCACAAGTTTACTTTTTATGTTATTATTGAAGAAGAAAAAAGAAATACTTTCAAAATGAACTTTTCAGACTGAATTATTAACACTTTCTTGGGGAGTACCAAAAAAAAATCTACCAAAATTTTAAAACATTTATAATTCTGTTCTGAGTAAGGGGCGAAAATAAAAAAGGTTGTGTCCCTATCTTACGCCCCTGCGTAAGTATGATGTATGAAATGTTAAAATGGGCTGGTACTAGATCCACCTTCATCCAAGAATCTTAAGTTGGTCAATGACGATAAGAACATGCAATCTCATCCATACACAATGTACAACGATCTAGTATTGTAAGACGGGAGTCTGGTTCTTCGTCTTTTCATTCAGGACTTAAACGATTATCTGAAAGTTAAACGATCTAGGAACGATTGATATTCGCGCGGATTTTGTAGAAACATGGCTATTAAATAACGGACAGTGCATTTTACACCGCCGTAAAATAACCGTAAGATTTGTTAATAGCCGTATTTTTGTTAGGTTACGTGTCTCAACGTACAAAATAAAACGGACGTTGACACCATACGTCGACGTCATGCATTCAAAGCATTGTTCCCGTCATTCTTAACGATCGTCTTATTCATGTTATTGTTGTTTTCAATTCATTAAGGTGGACTTTATTGTCGCCAAAAGTTCGATGAACATGTACTTTAATATGGACCTTGTTTCAACATCAACACAGAGAGGGATATTTTCATGACTTTTTATGTCTTAAATAGGAATAGAACATGATGCCATTTACGATCAATGCTTTCAGATTAAGTAGCAGAGTAACTGGCTTAAAATATCCGTTCAAAGGATATAATACAATGCTCCAAAATAGATATATAACTATATAAGATATATATTAGATATACAATTTATATCTATTACCGAAATTATTCCAAAACAAAAAAGCAAGCCAAGCTTGATCCTGTTATAAGATTCAAGAAATTGCCTTTAATTGAGGCAAGAAACTATGACACGTGAAAATGGCGCAATATCGTGTTTGCCGAGTCTATATATAGGCTAGTTGATATAATGAGTACCAAGAACTTAACAGTCTCTCATTAGATTGTGTTTTAAATTGAAATTGTATTTGACAAAACATGTTGCTGATTTGGCAAAATTTGTTGCTAATAATATAAAACAGCTCTGGCATTCCATATTATTCCGAGTATTTCTATACTTGAATCGGGTTAACCTCTTACTGACTTAACAAGCTGCAGACAGAGGTTACAGTGACTTCCCATGCAGTAAAGTCATCGAAACCGTGTTGAATTTCTTCTTATTGTTAAGAGATTTTATACAATATACTAGTATAATAACTATAACACACTTTTATACATTTGCAATTTCAACTCAAACAAGAAAAATATGTATTTATGGTTTTTTTTCTCATTTGTCCGTTTAAAAGTTCAACAGCTTAAAGTTATACGGGGAGTAATAGTTAGATGATATGATGGGCTGAGTGAGCGTAGAATACTGACTTAGAATACAACCTGATTGGCTAACACATTGTCAACACAAAATCTGTCGCAGGGAGTGAGTCAACAACCACGAAAGTTGAAACTCTTTATGATTGCTTAAGCCTGGTACTTAAGAACTGCATTTTTTAGGCTGAAAATATAGGTTATATTTGTATCACATCCTTATACGGAATGTTATGTACATGTGTTTGGCGGGCTACTTTGAATAGGGTGTCGTATTACTTCCGCGCTAGGTCTTTTTTTAAAGCACACAGTAAAACATGATCCGATGTGTATTTTATAAGAGTGAACTACAGATGAAACTAAATATATGCTGTAGAAAAAACATGGCTGAAAATGAAATTCCAAAGTGATTATTAATTCAATGTCAAAAAATGAAGTCACCAGCGAATGTTAATATAATTTCGTGTCCACTTGTGTTGGTTCTATCGTATTTGCAGTGTGTTCTTGTTCATCGTCCACTTGTGGTGCTTCTACCGTCTATGCAGTGTGTTCTTGTTGATCGTCCACTTGTGTTGCTTCTACCGTCTGTGCAGTGTGTTCTTGTTCATCGTCCACTTGTGTTGGTTCTACCGTCTCTGCAGTGTGTTCTTGTTCATCGTCTACTTCTGTTGCTTCTACCGTGTATGCAGTGTGTTCTAGTTCATCGTCTACTTGAGTTGCTTCTACCGTCTCTGCAGTGTGTTCTTGTTCATCGTCTACTTCTGTTGCTTTTACCGTGTATGCAGTGTGTTCTTGTTCATCGTCTACTTCTTTTGCTTCTACCGTCTATGCAGTGTGTTCTTGTTCATCGTCTACTTCTGTTGCTTCTACCGTCTTTGCAGTGTGTTCTTGTTGATCGTCCACTTGTGTTGGTTCTACCGTCTCTGCAGTGTATTCTTGTTCATCGTCTGCTTCTGTTGCTTCTACATTGCTTTCCTGCTCATCGGTCACTAATGTTGGTTATTTCGTCTCTGCATCCAATTATTATTATTAGACAATTTCTCACATTTCAAAGACGTTTTTATCTTTACAATGAATGGCATCAAATATGTATATATGCAAAATTAGCCTAAAACAAAAAAGCATAAATTAAATAGTTTAAATCTACCTCCGGTTACTTTATCAATACAAAAAGCTAAAAGATGCACCATTTCCTTGTAATCCATGTTCGACTCTGGTTATGTTATCGATTAGCTCGGACATTTGACCTCGTTGTTGGTAGCTGTTGGTTCTGATGATGTATCAAGTCGCTGCCTCGATCTGTAGACATATTTAACCGGGTGTATATGAACTCTTACACAAGTTTGCTATTGCGCTAGCTTTTATACCGACGCGATAGAGTGACGCGGAAGTGTTTGTTCCGGTGTTCTGTTGGGGCCATCGTGCCGGCGAAGACACGAAAGTACGAACGTACGCAGGCGAAGGAGCAAAGGCAAGAAGGCGAAGACGCGAAAGTACGAAAGTCCCTTTGCTCATTCGTAACTTCCCTCCTAAATTTTTTCGCTCCTTCGCTTTTGTCCATTCGCTCCCTCGCCTTCGTACCTTGGCGTCTTCACCTTTGTCCTTTCGCTCCTTTGTCTTCGTACTTTCGTACTTTGGCGTCTTCGCCTTCGTGTATTCGCGTCTTCGCCTTCGTACTTCGTACGCCCCTTTAACTTCCGTTCGCGCTAGCGCTTTACTATCATTTAAAAACAAATCAACCAATCGTTTTTGCTGCGGAAACAATGCACTATTGATGTAAGGGAAACAACTCGAACTACAGTTGTACCAATTGTGAGCACAAATTGTCTTTCTTTTGCGCGCGGATTATATTAAGTGCCTTACGCTTTTTGTATTGATATACGAATTCGATTACGATTCTCTTTCTTTGCAGCGAGTTGTGTCCCTTTGGGATAGGGCTCTTTTTAACTGATTACATAATGTGTGTTTCTTGACACGCTTGTAATCGCAACAGCTACACATTGTTCAACAGTAAAGTCATTCACATGAATGTATATGTGTTACTTTCTTGTTGATAATATTAAGCTGTTAAGCTTTTAGTTTCATTGAAATGTTGTGTTTTAAGGGGTAGTAAAGTGAAACGAAATTCTGTAATAGGACTACAAAAACATATACTCAAGACATGTATTAACTTAACTGGATTTACTACAGACCAATTTATATTTGCATGTATTTCAGGCTAGTTCTGGTTCGAAGTTTTGTTCAGTATACGCATAAATTCGATATCGTCTATTTGTTGGCAAGGGTGAGTGTCCTCCCAAAAGATTTTTTTATCTATTTGCACTTGAAATGGTGCATTTTGGTGTATTCTATGTATCTGTACATTTATTTTTAAAGCATTCTGGTCGTTGTA
This sequence comes from Mya arenaria, assembly GCF_026914265.1. Classification (NCBI taxonomy): domain Eukaryota; kingdom Metazoa; phylum Mollusca; class Bivalvia; order Myida; family Myidae; genus Mya; species Mya arenaria. The sequence goes on along the minus strand of NC_069136.1, from coordinate 54,010,019 downwards.
GTTATGCCAAAACTTCCCTCGTTGGAACTGCCATTGTGTTTACTTTAACAATCGTACGGAATTATAAAACAGATCAGCGATCTGCAACATTCGTGCAACATTATTATGATGGTCAGTCATGTTCAAATATTGTAAAATTGTAGGGAAGGGTGCGAAAGTAAGACGGCTAATGAGTGTAAACAAGAATGCAAAGACGCAAAAGTACAAAAGTACGAAGGTAAAGGAGCTAAGGGACGTAGGCGAAGGAGCAAAGATACCTTCGCGACTTCACCTTCGTACCATCGCATTTCTATTCGCTGCTTCGCTGTCGTAATTTCGTCGTCCTTTCGCGCCTGGTGGCTCTTACAGAACATCGTAGATAGTGAATTCAAGTCCCTCAAGACAAGTGCAGTTCAGTGCCCACAACATGACCACAAATTTAAGGCTTCTTATGCACCTAGTATTTTGCGTACATCTGACGCGTCAATTCTGAACATTTTTTTCTGTACTGTTTTTAGGAAAAATCATTTTATAAAAGATTGTTTGAAAGTCTTATGCGATATTTGGATTTTTGCCGTAAACGATGATATATTTATTTATCAGACAGTGTAACGGTCCGCTGTAGGTGGCGGATGTGCGTTCATAGTGTAACGGTCCGCTGTAGGCGGCGGATGTGCGTTCATAATAATATTCCGTATAAACGGAACTACGTTCGTAGTACGTATGTTAACTTGGTAATTTGCAAATTAGCAAAGCCTGTGATCTGTGAGAATAGAGAAGTTAGTGTATATAAAGAACAACGGACCCCTTCAGGGTCGAGCATGCTTTTCTCTGTTGGCCTTGTTTGGCTCGCACGTTACAACAGTCTTTTCAGATATTTAAACGATTTTTACCATTTTCAGTGCGTTTAAAAATACGTCTAGACATATTAGGTGTATAAGTTAACCATTGTTATAATAAGAATACATACATACGCCATTTCGAGCTCGAGCTTAGCTCATTTAAGCCGGCTCGACAATAACAGCTGTTTGCCTTTACCCCTAGTACATTACCGTTTGGTTTGAACCGTTTTGTTTTACTTTGTTTTGATAGTAAGGCAGCGCTTTCACTTCAACTTCCTTTTCCGGTTTTTCTATACGATATTGGTACATATTTCTACATTTTCTGAAGATATCCATTAAAATCGTTGACAATCTATGTTGATGGTGTATTTTATCCACACTTTCGTGGAACCAGAGTATTTTACCACTTGTTTGGAGTGAATTTGAGCCGGTCTTTTCCGATTTTGATTGACATATCGGTCTTGTTGACATCATTTAACAGCTAGTCTCAAAGTGAACTGTTATAGAAAATAATAGTTAATCGTGAGTTTATTCAGCAGGCAATAATTCAAGAACTTTTATTGTGTTCAGTTATTTATTGCTGTACTGGCATTGAAAAATGTACTTAATGTGTGATTGTTAAGAAATAAATTACCACTGACATGCAAGTAAACAGGAGTGTTCGACGATTTTTTTATTGACAGTTTAGTATGTTGGCACCTGAAATTCTCAAATATTGTGCAGTGTATGTCGTCTTAAATCATAAGCCTGTCCGAGCACTTCTTGGCAGTTGCCTTATTCCGGATCAATTTTGAAGATTTCATTAAATAGTGTCAGAATAACTGAACATGAATGCATTAAAATTTGATAGAGCAGTGTTGGGTCCTATTTTTACAGATGTGGAAAAAGAATATAACAAAATACAACTTATTATTATATATTTTTCTGTATGAAATGTGGACATAAATGACAACCTATAACATGCATTCAGAACAAAGTTATTAAACGAAGGTATTTAAATTGAAATCATGCAGTAAATTCAAATCAAATTTTATTTTCTGTCTGTATTACATTTACAACAGAGTAGTCATTAGCTATGAATAGCTATTGCCTTTCACTGGACTCTTTTCTGTTCAGGACTGAAGGTGGTCTGACTTGCTTTCCTTACAGGTTTACTTTAGTTGGTCTGACATGCTTGCTTATTTTCAAATTCAGGTGAAACACCATGTCAGAACAGAAAGCACCAACACCTAACCCCCCAAAGAAGTCGGGGAGGCAAGTACCATATCTTTTTGTCATGTCCAAAGTCTGGGCTTGTAATTTAACCATGTCGTGTGAAGATGTTTTAAATGCGATGTGCTGAGAAGTAGAGATTTATCATGTTAAGGGAACTTACTATGTCAGACATTTAACAACAATTATTATAGTTTAACATCTGCTTGAGCTTGATAGTTGATAATTCTCCAGTCAATTGTAACCACCACTGTTTTGGGCGTGAAAACAAAACCACCGCACTCACTTGGCACCGTGGGGCCATCTGAAAGGTAAAACCACGGCCTATTTCCCCTGCTATCCCCAGTATATCTTGGGACCTGGGGGGGGGGGGGGCTGTGGTTACAATTGACTGGTGCAAAATTTTGCATGTACAAGATTATATTAAGTTGACCCATTGTTAATTGCTCAGGTTGTACTGCAAGGCCGTAATGACTGGCTACAAGAGAGGTCTGCGTAATCAGTATGAACACACGGCCCTTCTGCGCATTGAGGGAGTCACTGAAATGAAGGATACTGAATTCTACCTTGGCAAGAGATGTGCATACGTCTACAAGGGAAAACAGTAGGTTGGATTTAATAAAAATAAAAAAATACTGTTGCATCATCATGCTCATATGAAATTAATATTACTGTTATTTTAGGGATTTTTAAGGTTTAGGTGTCGAGCAAATAATAATGACATTATGCATTACTGATTTTCTTTTGAAGTCAACTGTTCTGTAGAGGTGCAATGATTCGCTCCGATGCATCAAAAAAATTGATAAGATTCAAAACAGAAACCCCAAAATTTGTTTAAATCTGCACATAAAACATACATTCCACAAAATGACAAGTTCTATCCACATTCGAAATTTACAATTTAATATTAAATAGCAGCAATTATAATAAGTAAAACATGAATCGAAAACAATCCTATCGACATGTTTGATATCAGAATCAAATCAAATTAAGCTATTAGTGAATTGTTGCAGCTCTACTGTTCTGCAATTGTAGCAATGTAAGATCATTGATTTAGTTAGGGGAAATACAACACTTACTACAGAGAAATTTCTTTAAAAGGTATTCTTTGTGTAAAGGAAAACTTTTCATTCTAAGCCGAAGAGAAGCTTGTTTTATGCAGCATTATTACTATATTATTTTGGAATGATAAGGATATATATATATAAACATGCAATGATGATGGTTATACTCAGAAAAAAAATGATTGAAAGGAAAACAGGTGTCTGAACCACTGATGCATATTTATATGTATTAAGGTTATACTTAAGTGTATAGATTAACCTATAAATGCATAATACTTTTTTTTAATCTATTCACATCATAATTTTAACTTGTTGTGATGTCTTAAATTTGAAGTTGGAAATAAGATTTCTGTACGCCAAATCTAGATATTAAAATATCTATCATTTATTCATTTATAACGTAATATAATTTAATGTTTAGAATTCCTATGATACCAATACTATATTCATCCACAGTAAGACTGCCTGTCCCGGACACGAAAAGGCTAGCAAGCTACGAGTGATCTGGGGGAAAATTACCCGCTCCCACGGAAACAGTGGGGCTGTACGCGCAAAGTTCAACAGAAACCTGCCCGCCACTGCCATGGGCAAGAGAGTCCGAGTGGTACGTTATGTTTGTTTCACCTACGCTCAATTTTATTCCAAGATGCTTCACGAATACAGTTTCAGATATTTTCATGCATAAATAAAAAAAAATGTTTCATGGTATCTGTTATTCATGGAAAATATCATTTATATCATAAGCAGCAAGCTCCATAAGCATTTTAATTGTTGAAGGCTTAAAAATTTCTGCCGTACTAGGCTAAATTTTTAAATATTCACTGTAAACCAAAATAATTATCTTGAGAACTTTAGCCATTCTTGAAACAAAATATCAGTTAATGGTGTGAGCAGGTCAACTTAACCTTCTCATATTGAAATGTTCATAGATGAAATGAAATATGTTTTTCACTCCAAAATCAATCTTGTTTGTTTACAAATGTAATAATTGAGCAAGGTATAGCATCTATCACAGACGTTTGAAACTATTCCTGCTTTTGATCGTTTTACTTAATTTGTCACATTACCGTAGTCAATATTTTCTCAAAGATAATACCATATAGCCCTGATTTTTCGATTAGCTAAATCGTTTTCCATCAAGTTGTCCTAGGGTAATTTCCTGGCCTGGGCACATTCAAGATTGGTTTGTTATCAGCAACTCAAACAAGTGGGTTTCCTACAAGTACATGATGCAGAAGAGAGTTTAATTTAGAATGTAAACTTAAAAGAATTACCCAAAGTTACAGCCGATGATGATAGTGTTGTCAGAAACAATGTTGTTGATATATAAACAAATGTCTGAACCACTGAGGCATGCTATGTAGAGAGAGTTGCTATTTTCATTGACTTCTAAACAAGACTTAAATAAACAAGCCAGAACTGTATTAGTGCTTGATGTACAATCATAGATTGCTCTGTTCTGCTATATAAAATCTAGAATTTCATCAAGCCTGTAAAGCATTTTTATATTGCAGAGCTTAGGTCATTTTAGATTTGAAGTTCAATTAAATTTTAATAATATTTGTGTTTTTTTCTGTTTCAGATGCTGTACCCATCAAGAATATAGAACTGTTATGCCGTGTACAAAGAAAAAAAATAAAAAGAGAAAATAATGCATATGTAATGATTAAACCATTAGGACCATTAATTGAAAATACTGATCATTTCTTGATGTTATAGCCTTGTTATTATACCCTTCAGGGAGAGTGATATTGTTTCGGCATATCTTGACAGGGATGTTCACCTTGATGAAATCTTGACAGCTTTAAGTTGGTCAAATTTTTCGAACGAACTTCTGGAGTTCTGTTTTGTTCATCAAACTTGATAAGAATGTTTCTCTTGATGAACTCTTATCCATATTTGAAACTAGGTCATGTCACTTGGTCAAATCATAGATTTTTTTGTCTGGAACTATTTCATGGGAACTATATCATAGAAGGGTTTGGTTTGAATATGCTCAAACTTAGTCGGTATCCTTGATCAAGTCTCAACCGCTTGTCTCTTGGGGGTCAAAAACTAGTCACAAAGTCAAATGTTTGAATCACATGGTATTGTATTTGATGGTCTATTGCTCAGAATTTTTCCCCTTGGATTCTTGGACAAATGTAGAACTTGGCATTGTAAGGTTAACACTAGGTCTTATCTACAGATACACTATATACAGTATAAAAGAATTGCTAACAAATTCATAAGAGTTGTAACTCTGCAGCTGTATTGTTGTGGTTGTAATATTTCACCAATACACCATCCTTATTTTCATTCCATAAATGCCTGATCAGTCGGTGATATCAATAATTGAATTAAATTGCTTGTTATATTGCATCTTGATTATTAAAGGTTGTTTCTCTTTCAATATTTAATCTTACGGTGACAATATTTCAGTTTTAACTTTGAATTTTCTTGAATGTAGCCAAATGTTATGCTATAAACTTAATAAGTTTCTGCTTATTTTTCAACTCCTTGTTATGCCGTTTTGCAACTACATTGCAGAGCATTTTGTTGTGTCAAAGGCTCTTTTACGGGCTTGCATTCAATATCGCAGAATGTAATCAAGGTCATTCGGAGTTGAATGCCAATACATAAAGAACATACAAGATGGCATTTAATGACACTATACATCAAATGATTTTCTTATTACATTAATCGTAAAAAGAAAAAAATGGCACACACAACTAAGAATTTTTTACGATTATGTTTTGTATTTAAGAAATGTAAAGACAGAAAATGGAACCTTGCACATGTTTATTTCATGTCTAGGCCAAATATTCTCCACAATTTTTTTTTTTAAATGTTTACATGCTGGTAAGAAATTTTGGTCCAGTTTATGTCCATGTGTTAAAAATTAAAAAGCAGCTGGTCACTAGGTCAGTTTATTAATTAACATGACACTCCGCTTACCTGAAACACATTCTTTTTACCAAAGATTAAAAAGTTATGCTATAAGAAAGTGACGAAACTGGCTGTGCTTGGTAGATTTCTTCATTACCTATTGCTACGAAGTGACGGCACTTGCTACGGAGTTAAGGCACTTGTTGGGGAGTTCAGGCACTTACTACGGATTTAAAGCACTTGTTATGGAATTGCTACGGAGTTAAGGCACTTGCTTCAGAGTTAAAGCACTTGTTATGAAGTTAAAGCACATGCTACAGAGTTAAGACACTTGCTATGGGGTTAAGGAACTTCCTATTCGGTTAAGGCACTTCCTATTGGGTTAAGGCACCTGCTATGGGATTACGGCACCTGCTAAGTGGTTAAGGCACTTGCTATGGGGTTCAGGTACTTGCTATCTTTCAGTTAAGGCGCTTCCTATTCGGTAAAGGCACCTGCTATGGGGTTTAGGCCTTTGCTTCGGAGTTGAAGCACTTGCTACGTAGTTAAGGCACTTGTTATGGGGTTTAAGGCATATGCTATGGGGTTAAGGTACTTCCTAGTCGGTTAAGGCACTTGCTATTGGGTTAAGTCACTTGCTATGTCGGTAAGGCACTTGCTATGGAGTAAAGGAGTTGAGGCACTTGCTAATGAGTTAAGGCACTTGCTTCGGATTTGAAGCAATTGCTACGTAGTGAAGGCGCTTGTTATGGAGTTGAAGCACTTGCTACGGAGTTGAGGCACTTGCTACGGAGATGAAGCACTTGCTACGGGGTTAAGGCACTTGCTAGGGCGTTAAGGAACGTTCTACGGAGTTAAGGCACTTGCTATGGAGTTGAGGCACTTGATTAGGAGTTAATGAACTTGCTACGTAGTTAAGGCACTTGCTACGGAGTTGAGGCACTTGCTACGGAGTTATGGTACTTGCTATTGAATTAAAGCACTTGCTACATAGTTGAGGCACTTGCTACGGAGTTAAGGTGCTTGTTATGTAATTAAAGCACTCGCTACGGACTAAAGGCACTTGTTACGGAGTTAAGGCGCTTCCTACGGAGCTAAGGCACTTGCTACGGAGTTAAGACACCGCTATGGAGTTAAGACACTGCTACGGAGTTAAGGCGCTTCCTACGGAGTTAAGGCGCTTCCTACGGAGCTAAGGCACTTGCTACGGAGTTAAGACACTGCTACGGAGTTAAGGCGCTTCCTACGGAGTTAAGGTGCTTTCTATGGAGCTAAGGCACTTGCTACGGAGTTGAGACACTTGTTACGGAGTTAAAGCACTTGCTACAGAGTTAAGACACTTGCTTCGGGGTTAAGGCACTTGCTACAGAGATAAAGCACTTGTTACGGCGTTAAGGCAATTGCTATGGGGTTAAGGAACTTGCTACGGAGTTAAGACACTTCCTACGGGGTTAAGGCACTTGTTGCGGAGCACAAGCACTAAGCACGGGGTTAAAGCACTTGCTACGGAGTTATGGTATACTTGCTTCGGAGTTAAAGCACTTGCTACGGAGTAAAGGCACTTGCTACGGGGTTAAGGCACTTGTTAATGATTGAAAGCACTTAATTGCTACGGAGCTAAGGCACTTGCTACGGAGTTAAGGCACTTGTTACGGCGTTAAGGAACAGACTACAGATCGAGGCACTTGCTACGGAATTAAAGCACTTGCTACGTAGTTAGCAGAAAAGCATTTTGCACTATTTGTACCTCCTGGGGCAGACAAAGGATGGTCCCCGGAACGCCAAATTGTCAAATAGTCTCTCGTCAGAACTGTTTCAAAATATCAAATATATGCCGATCTCTCCTCTCCCGCCTCTCGTCCAAATACCTGTGGCCGAATCGTAACTACTCGACTATCTCCGACATTTTCATGATATATCATGGTCTAAGACCTGTCTTAATAATGATCAATAGAACATATGGTTATTTTGCACATCACAGCTTGCATATTGGAACGAATATTGCCAAGCCGGAAGGTCAATGCTTTGTTTTTACAATTCACAACTGGTTGTTTTCTGCTTATAAAGTTAGCATTCAGAACAAAAATAGTTACTAGCTGGTTTCGCTACACAGATTATGAAAAGGCCCGGTGTTTAAAAGATGTGGATACAAATTAAATATTGTTACTCGGTTAAGGAGGATGATGGTTAAATTATTTACAAAAAATGGGCTTAAAGCATGCGATTTTCTTGAAAGATATTTTGCGAAAATATTTTATTCTACAGTACTTGACTTGAAATAAATACGCCCATTCCTAAAAGGATCGTAATTTCATTTTTATTTAGTACAAATTGCAATCTCTAGGTATTATATTTTAATAAATACAAATATCTACATTCAAAGTGAAAGCATGCTTGAACCATCCTTAATTTTAATATTATATATTTGTGCACAGCGTTTCAAAAAATATGCAGTTTGATAATTTCAATATCTGTTGTCTGCTACGCATTTTGAGCTATACGGTAGATTATTAAGTCAAACCGGAAATCCGGCTTTGTTTGAGAAATTCCACTCTGCTGTCTGCAAGTAGTAAAACAACACACGTTTTTGCCACTATTTATGAAAAGTGTTGGTGATTTAGTAATTTTAAATACAAGGACCGATTAATCAGGAGCCATGCGGCTCAAGACATCTCTTCAGAAGGAACCGAAACATATCCTTTGAACAAGATATTTAAGAAATAATACCCCACCCACCTGGTTACGACGTAAACAATTTCTAACTATATATATACTGGTATATATATATAAATCGAAGTTCCTTATTACAAACACGAACATATATAATGCATTTCAGTGTCTATAAAAATATGAACATTTAACCAAAAAAAACACCAGACTAGGCAAATTTGCAGGTGCCAGTTTCTCTTAAAAATTTAGAAAAAAATGCTTAACCTTATATTTACCAATGATAAATAATATATCATGATAAACTCTTAATGCCATTTCCTTTGATGGTATTAAATAAATAATATCACAGAAGCTATTATCTCCATCTTCACCCTTTCATATTAATGGACATCAGATTTTTATTTCTGAACGATTAAAATTGGAAATATTGTTTGTACATACAGTACCAGTATAACATTACATTCTCATGTATAAAATGGGAGCGAGACAAATCGGCCTTCTACCAAATCGGCCTACTACCAAATCGGCCCCTTAGACATTTCGGCCCTGCCATTTCGTCCCCTTAATTTAATGACTCAAGACGCTTCGGCCCCTTACTGATTTTCAACAGAGACATTTCGGCCCCTTAATTTTATTTTATTTTGAATATAAAGACAAAAAATCATTTGTCAAATTTTATTTCAAAAGAAGTTGTAAATGAGATCTATAAATGCACAAAAAGACAAATATTTATGAAAAACGTTGATAAAAAAATCATTAAAGTATAAATTTAAACCGTTAATTTTAATATAAAATGTTAAAAAATGTAAGAAAGTAATTTGTAACTGTGAAATATTAATTGATCAATAAAGATTTCAGAGAAAATTTGTCTTTGAACAATGCACTCTTTGCCAGACAAACTGTTGGTGTTGTGGGTGTGCGAAAGACATTCAAAGACATCTGAATGAATAAGTGCCTTTATTTGTTAATGTTCTCTAAAGTTGATTAAAGAACATTTGAGTAATATAAACAACGTCTCAATTTAAGTATATATATTAAATCGTTTCTAAAGACAGGTACCATTTTTTAAACGTCTTGCTGTGCTACTCTTAATTTATCATGAATTGAAAGATCAAAATTAGTGGGGTTCTTTCGTGGTTTTTATTTTACTATTATAAATAATAATAATAACGTGATAAAATCTGATGTACAGTTTAGTTGAAGTTTAATTTTGCAGGTTATTAAAGTATCAATAAAACTAAGATAATACATGATTAAATTAAAAACTACGTGGCCACAAATTCAAATTCAAATGATTAAATATGATAAACTGCTTTTCCATATGTCTTTACGTTTCAACCATCAATTTATTATGTACTTATTTAAGGTATACTATTGCTCTCAATATTGTCATAAAAATATACACTTATTTCAATATCTGTAGTGCATAATAGTGACGTTTAGTTGCTGTGTACTTTTTGTCATTTTTTTTGGTGACCTGAATGTAGACGAATAAACGTGTAAGCTTGTAAAGTGTCACAAATTCCGACACCTGTGTGGAATGTGACGATTGGCCATAAGACCGTCTGTCTCGAAAAAAATAACATCTTACAACTATCAGATTTCGTTTTTTTTTTTCATTAATTATTATTCATCTTGAAAGGCATCCCTATTGAAGACTACTTCAAAGTAAGGAAAGAGATAACTAAGGAGTTTTTGAGAAATGTTGGTGCCATCTACGGCGGGCGATAGGTGCTTGATACAATTTTAGATAGTGGACTTGATATTAAACACATATCATTATACCTCTTGTAAATATTAGCAGCATGCTTATATTAAATGTATATTATTTCAAGATTATTTCAAGATTTTTTGAAGTTGAAAGATTTATTTTTTTAACTTGATTTATTTTTTATAAATATAAATCTCATGAATAAATGTCTTTGTTCAAATCATCTGATGTATATTTGTGTTCAAGTATAAAGATTTTTTTTAATAATTTGTTTATCAATATTTTATGCATATATATAGCTTTATGTGAATAATTAAAATTTTATGTTTTTTTTCTTATATTTAGAAATAAAAACAAAATAAAAATAAGGGCCCAAACGTCTTTGTTATCAGGGGCTGAAACGTCTACAGGATGGGGCCGATTTGGTAAGGGGCCGAAAAGGTAACCGTTTTAACTAGGGGCCGATTTGGTGAGGGGCCGATTTGTCTGGTAGCCTATAAAATGAACCTAGATAAGTTTTGGAAAGATGTTTCACCTAGTACTGTGAGTTGTTTTTGCCTTAACTTTACACACATTCAGAATTAGTGAGTTGTGTAGGCTGGACAACTCCAGAGGAGCTGTACTCCGGGGCTGATGACCACTTGATACTGAAGTGGAACCTGATAAACAATGAAACAACCTCCCTTGTCAAACTCCCGGAAGATGTCTATCCCACTGACATGCACTGGTTCCCAAGAGCGGTCACTGGCGGAGGAAAGAAAACGGGCTCAGATCTGTTTTGTCTTACTTCCACAGATGGTTAGTCCAAACGCATTACTTTTGGTTTTCTTCATGTTTGTTTTTTTGTAATATGAACTTTTCAGAAATAGGTCAATGGAGCTTAAAAATATTAGCCTTTATAAAAGAGATTTTTAATTAACAGCTACTTTGCCTCAAATTCCATTGCTATTATTTCTCTATCTGTTCACAAATCAATACAATTTGGCGATCAATGGTGCTACTGATAATTTTAAAAGGATACATTCAGTACTTGAATGTTTTATTGTATGACAGGTTGACCATACTAACCTCTAGGTTTCTTGCACACTATTCAACAAATTTTTTCATCACTCCAGGCAAGTTCCACATAGTTGGTAAGTCCGGTCGTGTTGAGAAGAGTGTGGATGCCCACAAGGGGGCAGTGTTGGCAGGGAGGTGGAGCTATGATGGGTCCGCACTTCTGACAGCTGGGGAGGACGGGCAGGTGAAGATCTGGTCACGAAGCGGCATGCTGCGCTCAACACTCACACAGAACAGTAAGTAGTAATTTGTGGTCATGGTTAGTTTATATTATTTTATTTTATATTGATTGTAATTTCAGCTTTAATATGGTGATTATATGGATGGTATTTAAAAAAAAAAGAGTTACAGTCAGTGTGTTTTCAGTATTAATAGCCTATTTTTTTTTTAGTGTTAATCTCTACTGACAAAAGGCCAGAAGAGCTTAAGCCTTTGTGCAGTGTACCTTGTCCGTGCGTCTGTAAACAATTGCTTGTGAACACCATACAGTCTTTAGTTTTGGTTGTATCTCAATAAAATTTATACAGAAGTAAGGTCATCCATGAGAGCTCAGTTCCTTTCGAAAAACCATTCAGATCCTTTCATGCATGACTGGATTTGTGGCCCTTGAAGTTATCAAAACTAGACTTGTTAAGTCAAGATTTTTTGACATTGATGATTTAAATTCATTACATTCTTTCCGGTAGAATTTATCTACTATTCATGTTTAACAACTAAGATGTTTGTACCAAGAATACCTTTCTTAATCATTAAAAAAACTAAAGAATGATCCTTTCAAATCAATTTAGTTAGAATAATTGATACTTTTAAAACACTGGTATTTTTTCCAACAGGTACCTCTGTGTATGGAGTGGCATGGGGTCCAGACTCTGACCAAGTGTTGTTTACGAATGGTCGTCAGCTGGTCATAAAATCTCTTCAGGCTAACGCTAAGCCGACCATGTGGAAGGGGCATGAAGGCGTGATCCTACAGGTTGACTGGAACCCTGTCAATAACCTGATACTTTCTGGCGGTGAGGACTGTCGATATAAGGTAAGGCTTCAGTGAAAGTTACTAGCTAAACAGGTTTTGGGTGGGATTGAGTGGTCAGGGAGGACTGCAGATATGAGGTATGGGGCTGCAGTTATTTTCTTTTGTTTGTGCTACCTTAAATTGTCAGGAAGGGCTACATATGATATAAGGTTTTGACGCTGAAAATAATGATAACTTTGCTTGCTTAGATAAAAATAATTTTAAACATCAAAATACTCTCATGTAGATAATTTTTCTTATGCTCTGATTAGAGAAGAGATTGAATATTGATATTTCTTGTCAGTATTTCCTTATCACTCAGTTTCTACATGCTTACTGCATAAACCTAAATGATATTAAGACCAAGATGAACATGACTCTTAGTCATCTTCCATGGACTCATACAGCTGACAGAAGAATAAAAGCTCAACACATGACTAGCTGATCATATCTGTAGCCTTGATCACTGAATGGGATTTGATTGATCATAAAATAATTTGCCTTCCTGTCATAGGTATGGGACACATACAGCCGTCTGATGTATAGCAGTTCTGCACATGACTACCCCATCACATCTGTAGCCTGGACACCCGATGGGGAACTGTTTGCTATCGGCTCATTCAACACTCTTCGACTCTGTGATAAAACTGGGGTAGGTAGAATCTTGAACTGAAATGCACTAGACACCAGATAATATAATTGCCAGAAAGAAAGGAAATTGTCATAAAATTGACATCGTTGTGACTTGTGTTCAACACAATGAATCTTATTTACTGGTGTATCACATAACTTTTGGCACATACTCATGATACATTTTTTTGTAGTTTCTGCGCTATTTCCTAATTCGAAATTTACTTGGGTTGTCTTACCATGGTAATCCAAGTAAATTTAAGAATAGCTTCGGTATATTTAATTGTACTCATCAACAGATATGATTTGGAAAACCTGTATGCGCTAATTTTTAACTGGGAAACTCAGAGGAGACAGCAACGCTATTGTTGCGTTAATTCTTTTAATCATGTGAAATAATGTATTATCGGCCTCCTACTAACACACATTCACAATTCCATGCTTGATTTGAGGAAATACTGAATTTGCCTATTTTTGGACCATCTGGTGTCTAGTCCGTTTAAAGGCTCATGTTCAAGTTGACCGTTTGTCTAAAGCACCCATTACAATATGGCTTACTTGCCCTTGATACTTAAATTCTTCATTGGAACTTACTGATGAAAACCTCAAAAACGTGTTTGAATAATCAGTGCTTTAAGGACTTTTTTAGATGATAAGAATAATAAAATGATAAAAATGCAGGTTATAATTAAATTATGTTCATATATATATATATATATATATATATATATATATATATATATATATATATATATATATATATATATATATATATATATATACAGTGGAAACTCATTAAACCGGATCTCCACAGAACCGGAATCCTCGGGAGTCCCGGTTTTCCCCTTCTATTTTCAATGTAAAATAATCCCTACAAAACCTGAACCTCGGAATTCCGGGTACCGTACAAAAAATCGAGAAAATATGTTAGTTGTCAATGTAATTTTACCTCACAAAACCAGACTTATATTTATTCAAACATGTCAATATGATTTTGTGTATTAGGAATTCGAGAATCGCGTGTCATTTTGTCACTTTGTTTTGACAGCAGGTGCGTCGTTAAATATTGCACCTGTGATGTTGTGTTAACTCGATAATCGATAATGATGATTGTGCTGTGGATTGACTGCCGCGCGATAATCAAACGATAATCAAACTTGTGAAAAGAAAATTGATTGAATCATTAATTTGTTTGTTGCAGAAAATAAAGAACTAGAAACGGTTATTAAGTGATCATTTTGGAGGGTTGTTTTATCTAAAGACTTCTATGATTGAAATTAGAGTGGTGCGTTAATTAAACTATCAAACATACTTAACAAGCATTAAATTACGCGAGTTGTTATATTTTCAGACTTGGGAAAAAAGATGATTATTAAAATATTTAATTATGTTTATCACTTTTGCATGTGCTTTAATCATGTCTCAACCTCCGTCTAAATGTCAACTTCCCTTTAAAGGTTAACTCAATTTTTATTTTGAGTAAACTTACTCCGTACATCAAATCCTCACTAAACCGGAATCCTCACTAAACTGGAAATTTTGCCCAGTCCGGACCTTGTCCGGTTTAGTGAGTTTCCACTGTAAATATATATATATGTTTGAATTTATTAATTCATTAGTCTATCATTTCACACAGAAAAAAGTTGAGGTATTGTCATAGCCTTTGTGTCATCAACGTAGTGCTAGAACTTTAATATTGGCCATTAATGAATAACTGTCAAGATATTCCAATGAAACTTGGTACACTTGTTGCCAGAGACAATACATACATGCATAGCAAGGCGTTTAACTCTAGCTTAAATTAAACTTTGCTCTTTGTTTGACTGTGAAAATGCAGGGTATGACATTAACATTTTTGAGTGCTAGACCAGTGATATATTTACTTTGTGGAAACATACAAAGTCATATTTAGTTTAACAGTACCATTATTTCTAATTCACAAATTTCAGTAAGCATTTGCATGTTCTTAGCATAAAGTTAACAGTGAATTCAAAAATGTTGAAACAATATATCCATACAATTATTAAAAGTAAGGACCGGTATGATACCTACATGTCGAGATATTAACCTTAAGTAAAACCAGGAATAGTTACTGTTAAAACAAGCTATCTAAACAAACTGCTATTTAATTATTTGTTAAACATTTTGCTGTCAACTGCTTAGAGCAATGTAAACAAACCAGAAAAAGGCCTGTTGTCATAAAACTTGGGATCCCAACATATTGGCACTGTAAAGAAGCATAAGGGTGCAAACTTGTTCTCGAATTGTTTTATTAGAATATACCATAACTTTGTCAACATTAAGTAAATGAGCATTTAGATGAAGAAATAAACATGCACATCATGCTTTACCATGATTATTACGACATTGTTTATTTGGCAAATATGTGACAAAATGCCTTGCTCTGAATACACAAACCAATCAGTGAATTCGTGTCAAGGTTGGTTCTAAATATAGTACATACGGATTTCAAAACTTTGTGGAAAAATGCTTTGATTCATTTGAAGGCATTATTTCAGGCGAACTTTGTCCAAATTCAGAATACGACCAATCAGGTTTGCTAGCCTCAGACATAGCAAGACCAGACCATCTATCAAATAGTGAATGTCATTCGGCAGGTCCTTAATTTAGAGCTCTGAAACGCAGATGAGCATTGGCATCAGCTCAAAGGCGCTGTAGTTAATTGAAATGGAGTCCCAATTTGAAACTTTGAAAATTGGTAAAAAAAAATTGGAAAATTACCTTTTTGAAACAAAACTATCTGCAACAATATTGAGCAACAAAACACTCATACTGTATGAATGTCAATTTCAGTGGTCATACGCCCTGGAGAAGCCTAATACAGGTAGTGTGTTCAAGCTGAGTTGGGCCAGTGACGGTACACAAGTGGCCGGGGCGTGCGGGAATGGCCAGGTCCTCATAGGACATATACTTGAGAGGTAGGTATGATCATGTAGATTCTAGTGCCCAATATTGGTGGGCAGTGTGTTCAAGTGGAGTTGGGCCAGTGATAGTACACAGGTGTCCGGGGCGTGCGGAAATGGCCAGGTCCTCATAGGACATATACTTGAGAGGTAGGTATGATCATGTAGATTCTAGTGCCCAATATTGGTGGGCAGTGTGTTCAAGCAGAGTTGGGCCAGTGATGGTACACAGGTGGCCGGGGCGTGCGGAAATGGCCAGGTCCTCGTAGGGCATATACTTGAGAGGTAGGTATGACTTTTAGAATCTAGTGCCCAACATTGACGAGTAGTGACGGTACACAAGTGGCCGGGGCGTGCGGGAATGGCCAGGTCCTCATAGGGCATATACTTGAGAGGTAGGTATGATCATGTAGATTCTAGTGCCCAATATTGGTGGGCAGTGTGTTCAAGCAGAGTTGGGCCAGTGATGGTACACAGGTGGCCGGGGCGTGCGGGAATGGCCAGGTCCTCATAGGGCATATACTTGAGAGGTAGGTATGACGTTTAGAATCTAGTGCCCAACATTGACGAGCAGTGATGGCACACAGGTGGCTGGGGCGTGCGGGAATGGCCTGGTCCTCATAGGGCATATACTTGAGAGGTAGGTATGACGTTTAGAATCTAGTGCCCAACATTGACGAGCAGTGATGGCACACAGGTGGCTGGGGCGTGCGGGAATGGCCAGGTCCTCATAGGACATATACTTGAGAGGTAGGTATGATCATGTAGATTCTAGTGCCCAATATTGGTGGGCAGTGTGTTCAAGCGGAGTTGGGCCAGTGATGGTACACAGGTGGCCGGGGCGTGCGGAAATGGCCAGGTCCTCATAGGACATATACTTGAGAGGTGGGTATGACGTTTAGAATCTAGTGCCCAACATTGATGAGTAGTGACGGCACACAGGTGGCCGGGGCGAGCGGGAATGGCCAGGTCCTCGTAGGGCATATACTTGAGAGGTAGGTATGATCATGTAGATTCTAGTACCCAACATTGACGAGTAGTGACGGCACACAGGTGGCTAGGGCATGCGGGAATGGCCAGGTCCTCGTAGGGCATATACTTGAGAGGTGGGTATGACGTTTAGAATCTAGTGCCCAACTTTGACGAGTAGTGACGGCACACAGGTGGCTGGGGCATGTGGGAATGGCCAGGTCCTCATAGGACATATACATGAGAGGTGGGTATGATGTGTAGATTCTAGAGACTGACATTGGTAGGGGTAGGGGGTTGTTGCTGAGTTGGGCCAATGATGTTCTTATAGGGCTCATACTTGAGAGGTGGGTATGACGTTTAGAGTCCATTGCCCAACTAGTGGATTGGGCATGCGGGACTGGCCAGGTCCACATGGGAATATACATGAGATGGGTATAACCAAGATTCCAGCTAATGTCTAGATCTACTTTTGCTATAAAAGATACATGTTATGGGATGGTAGCAAAAATGTTTTAAGTGATAATGAGAGAGAGATGGTTTATTTTGAATACATGTTCAATAAGCCACATGGCCCGTGAGAAAAACAAATAAATAATGAACAGCAGTATCAGTTTGAAATTTCTTGTTTCGTGCAATCAATTATTGAACTTTGAAAACATTTCAGGAGATTAGAGTGGAGTAACTTTGAAGCCACTGTGACAGAGAGCAAGAAGATTGTCGTGCGAAATGTGATGAATGACAGTTATGACAAGCTAGACTTCCGGGATCGTGTGATCAAGGCTTCTCTGGCGTTTAGTCACCTGGTTGTGGCTACTTCATCACAGTGCTATATCTACAGGTGAGTTATAACTTACAACAAACTCAAAAGCGCACGTTATTTGGGTAAAGGTATTTGATGTACAAAGGAGCTTATAATTAATAGTATGGTATCCTCTGAAAGCGACTTGCTTGATGTTTATTAATGATTGAAATAACAAACATAAATCATAGATGGATTTATTGCAGTATACATAAACATCTTCTTTAATAGAAGTTGTACCAAATAATCCAGCCATTCATAATTAACATCATTACGCATGGGATACAATAATTTGGTTGACCTTTGAAGCATTCATTTTGTTGTGTTCTTTTGTGCCACAATTATTTGTGTAGAGGTTTGAACAAACAAGCACAGATGACTGTTCTGAGAAACAATCAGTGATCCAAATCCTGCTATTGAGAGAAAAAGATACTATGGCTGTATGTGTTTTTCCTAATTTGTAAAAGAATATTCACTTGCAACATATCCCTTTAATTGAAGCATACATGTGTTGATTTGTGTTTCTCTGACTTCCAACTGATTTTACTTACCTGTACTGTAATCAGTCCACGGTCAAGTGATAGACCTCTCTCTAAGACGGGGTAACACAATGTTTTGGATGAAATCCCAACTTACTGACCAAAGCTTTACCTCATAGTATAAGCTTCTTAAAAGCATATTTGTAGCATTTTTTCTTTCTTCTGAAACCCCTCTTTTTTAATAGATTTCTTGTCGAAACCTCTGAAAAGCTAATTATGGCTATTGTAAGGTTTGGTCAGTAAAGAGGGGTTTCAGATTTATGTTCATTTTAAATTTCTGTTTGTTATTTATTTTTTTGGCTTTTAAAAAA
The DNA here is from genome assembly GCF_026914265.1 of Mya arenaria. Lineage (NCBI taxonomy): Eukaryota > Metazoa > Mollusca > Bivalvia > Myida > Myidae > Mya > Mya arenaria. The sequence goes on along the minus strand of NC_069136.1, from coordinate 53,991,427 downwards.
AAATCAATTTGTTCACGTATTTGATAAGAGTCAAGTTGTGTTTCAATTTGTCTCAGTGGTTAAATTTTCTTGCTGTACGTTTGGTAGTATGCTAAACATTTGCTTCCAATTAAAACATTATTATGATGTGGTCGTGTGTCTTTAGCAAAGAATCAATCGTTAAATTTCTTGATTTACTATACAGAAAATGTTTAACTTTTGAGAGGGTTAAAAAATTTGTTATTTTCGTGCATCATGCAGGTCATGGTATAAAAACCTTGCAAAATATCAATTAACGGATGAAATAAAAATGGTGTCTGGAATTTTAAACCTTGCAAACTTGGCCATAACAAAAATACTTTGAAAAAAAAGGACCTAGGAAATTAAAACAATCTACTCATGTACAATATTTGTTGTTATAATTTTATGTTTTAGCTTATGTTTTGATACATATTTTCAGCTCAAAGAATTTCAACACTCCGATGATATTTGATCTGAAAGAGGGAAATGTCTCGCTCATCATGCAGGCGGAAAAGTAAGGGCAGATTTTCGATTTATTGGGACAAGATGGCTGCCAGTTCTATTTTAATTTTCATTCAGAAGTGTCATAAAGAAAAGTACTAGACACTGGCAGACAGTTATAGTATTTTATTGGAAAAACTTGGAATAAAAATTGGATAACATTTCCATGCCTGTTTCCTTTCATATATAAGGCTCACCAAAGCTATATGATTTATTAAGGTGACTGAATATCGTAATAGTTAGGTAGATCTTACATGAATTCAGCTCCAATTCAGGTAGAAAAACTTGCTAACTACAATAGTGAATTTTGAAAGAAGAAGTTTTATTAATGCTAATAAAAAAAAATCTTACTTAAATATCCAAATTATACCTTTAACATTTTCGGTCTCTGAACTTGCTATCATAAATATTATTTCTTCCCTACCCAGACACTTCCTGCTGGTAGACACAGCTGGTGTGTATGTGTACACATACGATGGGCGACTCGCATGTTCCCCAAGATACCCGGGCCTACGGGCAGACATTCTCAACGCACAGACAATATCCATCAGTAATGACACTGTGGCTATCAGAGACAAAGCAGATGAAAAAGGTTGGGCTTTGCTGAAGGTCTATAAACTTTATGTACAAAAAGGGCTCATCTATAAATTATGAAAGTGTTGAATGTATTTCAAGATATTATGATTAATGATATGTATTTAGAGCAATTTTTGCCATGGTTTTGGTATTTTTTCTTCTGCGAATTTTTAACCAAAAAATCAAGAATTTTGTATTTTATATATCATTTCTTGGTAGGTTAGTTAAAACTAATTTATTTTAAATTGATTGTGAAACAAGTTATTACAGCATTATATTAATCACTCTGGTTGGCACAGTTTTATGCGAGAGTGTGGTCTTATGTTGAGGTGGAAACAGGAACCCAGAGGAAACCCACTTGTCTGGCTTGATGACCAAAAACTAAACTCACATGCGCCCAGGCTGGGAATCGAACCTGGGTTGCCTAGGTGAGACACGAGTGTGCTTACCAATGGGCTACCTTTCTGGTAGCTGTAATTGTTTTAAGAGAATGAATCTACTAGGTTATAACTTCACCCACAAGTATGCATGTCTTTTTGTGTTTCAGTGATCTACGTGTTTGATGCACAGAGTGGTAAGCCCTTGGGCGATGGAAAACCAATCACACACAAGGTATGGCATTATTGGTAGAATTTCATAGGGATCTGTAAATTTTAGGCTAAGAATGATGTTGGCACTTAACATAAAGCTTCTGTGTTAGAAATGAAGTAGACTTTTATATGTATAAAGCAAGTTTAACAAAAGAGAACAAACAACATTCAGAAGCCCTGTAATGCAAGAAAAGAAAAAAAATATGTGTCTTTGCAAGTCAGTGGTTGGTCGCTCAGAGGATATGGAAGTGACTAAGTCAGTTTAACCCACAGCTGTGGAAGTGAAGGAGGTAATGGATGTTGCTATGGAACCATGTTGGGCACTCACCAAATGGCACCTCACAGTCTTAAGAGAAGTAGAATAAATCCATGTACACATCATGTTTTCTGCTATCTGCAGTAAAGATTCTGTCATGGAGGTAGCCCTGGACCACTGTGGCACACTTAAAAAGCGCTGATTATCCGTTATTGACACAGCATTTTTTAGTTATGTTGTCTACTCTCCACAGTTGGAGGTAATGGAGGTAGCCCTGGACCACTGTGGCACACTTACAGAGTGCTGATCAGCCATCATTGACAAAGTATTTATTAACTTATGGTTCACATTTGTGTTCGCTACTCTTCACAGATGGAGGTCATGGAGGTAGCCTTGGACCACTGTGGCACACTTACAGAGTGCTGATCAGCCATCATTGACAAAGTATTTATTAACTTATGGTTCACATTTGTGTTTGCTACTCTTCACAGATGGAGGTCATGGAGGTAGCCTTGGACCACTGTGGCACACTTACAGAGTGCTGATCAGCCATCATTGACAAAGTATTTATTAACTTATGGTTCACATTTGTGTTTGCTACTCTTCACAGATGGAGGTCATGGAGGTAGCCCTGGACCAGTGTGGTACAACCACAGAACGGAGACTCGCCATCATTGACAAGAACAGAGACCTCTATCTCACCTCTGTCCGTGTGTTCGGTACAGATAGGAAGACTGTCAAACTAGGTAGGTTACTAACTGTTCATGTTGTACTGATAATTGCTTTCAGTGCTCTGATTTTTGTTTCTTGAGTTTTTCATAAGAGTTCCCCCCTTAAAATGAATTAGGAAATGGATGATGATAGTTGTGTTTGCATTTAACATTATAAATTGTGCATTTTAAGTTGGTTATAGAAAAGGTCTGAGATTTTTCATAGGATTAGTGTTGTCTGCATGCAATAAATTGCTTTCAACTTTAGCCATTGCTTAAAAAAACATTCATCTTTTCACCTGAAACTTCATACTGATGTTTCAATGAGACTATACATGCATGTATCCATGGCAATGCAATAAAACATGGTAAAACCTTTTCACTTAGTTATGCCTCTTTATCAACAGATGAAAGCAGACGAAGGTTTGCATCACCTTGTCATGCCCTTGTTTCAAGCCAGGTGTAACATGTTAACATGATTGATAAAGTGTGTTACATATGTTAATATGATGAACACCTGTAACATGTCAACATGATCAATAAAATTTGTACTGGTGTTACATATATATGTTAACATGATCCATAAATGGTGTACAGTAGTAAATATGTTAACATAATCAGTAAAATGTGTACGGGTGTAACATATGTTAACATGATCAATAAAATGTGTATGGGTGTAATATATGTTAACATGATCCATAAAATGTGTATGTGTGTAAATGTGTTTCTGTAATTAACTTTTTAACTTGTTACGTGCAGGCACAATGATAATGTCTCTATGCTGGAATGACAATACCAACATGCTGGCTGCCCTGGCCGACGGCAAGTTCACGGTCTGGTATTACCCCAGTGCTGTCTATGTAGACAGGGACCTAATGCCCAAAACTGTGTTTGAAAAAGAGGCAAGGTATGTTGTTGTAGGATTGATGATTCTTTTTCAGATCATAGCATATTAGTTTTGGTCTTTAAGAATTATGATTTAAAAACCAACATGCTTTTTAACATAGGCCATGATAGTCCTAGAGCCATAATATCTGTGAAGTTTTTGCTACAAGAAATGTTTTCATAGTCTCATATGAATTGTATGAAAATTTGCTTACTTAAGTTTTCTCATTCCTTCTTTAGTGAGTTTGGCAAGAACCCTCAGCTGTTGCAGTTTGTGGGTAACCATGTGGTGATCCGGCGGGCGGAGGGCTCCCTCGTCTCCACAACTATCTCTCCGTACCCAGCCATCCTTCACAGCTATGTACAGGCTGGCAGATGGGATGATGCCACCAGGCTGTGTAGGTTTGTTAAGGTGAGTGAAAGTGTTGCTTACAAGTTTAGTTTAGGATTGTTTCAAAGACAATCTCTCCATACCCAGCCATCCTTCACAGCTACGTACAGGCCGGCAGATGGAATGTTGCCACAAGGCTGTGTAGGTTTGTTAAGGTGAGTAATACTGCTGCTTACAAGTTAGGTAAAGATTGTTTCAACAACGATCTCTCTGTACTGAGCCATTCTTTATAGCTACATACAGGCTGGTAGATAGGACGATGTCACACAGCTGTGTAGGTTTGTGCAGGTGAGTAAAAACTGTTGCTTACAAAATTAGCTTAGGATTGTTTCAAAGACAATCTCTCTGTATCCAGCCATTCTTCACTGCCACTTACAGGCTGGCAGATAGAACGATACCACAAGGTTATGCAGGTTGTTAAGGTGAGGGATGTTGTTTATTACAAGTTAAGTTAAAGATCGTTTCAAAGACGATCTCTCTGTATCCATCTATTCTACGAAGCTGCGGGCAGGTCAGCAGATGGGACGATGCCACATGGCTATGAAGGTTTGTTAAGGTGACGAAAATAATTGTTGATAAAGCATTGAAGTTTGCGATGGTAAAACACAGTTTGAGTGTTATTGGACTAGTAGAAACGTTTAATATTTTTATATATGATTTATAGAGTCTGGCTGTTTTAATTTTTGGTACTTTTCAAAAGAATATAGAAATTTGCGATAGAGCTTGAAATTCTGATTTTCTAAGACTGACAGATTGATACCCAGTTGAAATTTAACCACACACAGAAACAACATTAATCTTCAAATGACATTTATGCAAGATTCAGTTTGAAAATGTTATTGCGTTTTGTTATGACTACACAATATTAATGATCCCTGTGTAAATCCCTGAATATCACTTTAAATGTTTAATATTTATATTCATTATTAGGACGAGATGTTGTGGGCGTGTCTGGCAGCCATGTCGGCCTACGCCAAGGAGCTGAACACGGCCGAGATAGCCTACGCTGCAATACAGGAGGTAAATACTCAGTTAAACAGTTTTAAAGCACTGAGCATTACTGAGTCTTTTGCTAGCATAAAAAAAGGAATTTAGAATACATTCCTAACCAAATATATGGTTTGTCCCCATGTATGAAATGCTCACAATGTTTGACACTGTTTTTGAGGAACTTTTTAGTTTATAAGATTTCTAAAGAATTTAAAAATATATATAAAAGGTGAAATATGTCTGAATTTCTTTTATATATCTGTAATTCTTCATGCATGTCACAGTGCATGATCACTCCATTAAAGACCAAGTCATATTGAATAACTTCAGTATGTTTAGCATCATCTGGCTGGCAGATATCGAGTTTTCAAAAAACAGAAATTATAAAACATTGAACTAGGTATAGAAGTTACATTATAAACCAATAATCAAGTTTACCTTTAGGCCAGTATAAATCAATAGCTAAATTTTCATCCCAAAAAATATTTTAAATGGGGGCGAGGGGTATTTTATTTCTTAGATGACTGTTTCACTGTTGGATATTCGTTCATACTCTTTCTTTTTACATAATTGACCATATACATGTGTTTGTAGACAAACCACGAACATGATCGTAACAATTCTCCATTTCTACATGTGAATGTTCATCGACACCGTAAATATGAATAAACCCCGCTCCTGGACGCTTAAGGGGCACCAGAAAAAAGAGGCGGGCAGGGATGTAAATCTAGTAATTAATTTATAGGCGCCTTGGTTGTTTTTGAATGTGCAACATTATATTTATATGTCTGGGTGTTAATCATGGCTGGGTTTTTTTTGAGTGTCTGCAGTGTATATCTCAAAGAGATTAAATTTTCAGGATAATTTGCTTATTATTTCTCTACAAAAAAAATCCTGCCTGGTAGGTAAGTTTTTAAATTAGAAGATAACACTAACATAAAATCGATTGGTAAAGCCTAACTGTTTACAATTTCATTTACAGGCTGACAAGGTGCAGTTTATCTTGAATATCAAAGACATTCCAGTCAAGGACGCACGTAATGCTGAGATGGCCCTGTTGTGTGGAAACCCCCAGGATGCCGAGGCCATATTGTTACAGGCCGGACTGATCTTCCGAGCCATAATGCTTAACATACAGCTGTACAATTGGGACAGGTTAGTCCTTGTGGTGTAGTACAGTGCAGTTTATATGACCCTTCCCTGTGGGAGGCTGTGATCGTACTGTTGCAGAACCATTAATTTAACATACATCTTTACCAGGGCTTCTAAAACTTGGAAATCTCATATGGTCTGGGCCCAGAAATAATCTAAAAAAAGTAATACCGGTAATAACAGGCTATCCAAAGATAGGAATTTAGAAATGACGGAGAATTTTGTCACATTATGTTGCGATGTGAATTCTGTCAATAAATATTCGTGATGAAACAGTTCCTTACTGGTGCTTTAGAGCCATCATAGCCGATTAACATTGTTATTGATACAAAATTTAATTTAAATCGAGATCTTAATTCTTCAGCAGACGATAAAAAGCTTTGGTCACGAAAAATAGGTCTTGCACTATATGAGTTTACTGTACAGGACTCAGGGTTTTGCTGGTGATCACCAATAATATTGTCGCAATTTGCGACAAGGAATTGTTCATACTTGTTTCTTTAAATGATGTTAGCTGTCTTTATTATACTGATTCAGGCTCTGCAGTTAATCAAGCCTGTAGCTATCGATATTCTATAATAAGGGCACGACTGGTTAATTAATTTGGAATTTTATGGCTTTTGTGGAGAACAATGATATCCTCAAATAATTATGGCTCTTTGTAGCAAAAGTGTGACAATTTTTTACATGAGAAAAAAAACAGCGAAGTCGACTTCTCTTTGATGTAATAAAACAGCGAAGTCAAATAACACAGAGTGAAGTTATCACTTTCAAGGATGTCCCATGTCAATTAAGGGATGTGTAAATGACAAACAGTGTTTGTGTTTAACAATTTCTGCATTTTTTACTAACTTTTTGGACTGAAATTATAGCCATTTTCTGTTACTGAAATCAGTCCGGCATGGTCGAAATCTGTCCAGACTGGCAAACTGTTGGTTTATAGAAACCCTGATCTATACTATACTTCTGGGACGGTTATGTCCAACATTAAAGGATTGAATGCTTTAGCATTGTGGTTCATTGGTGTGTGAAAACTGGAAAACATTTGGTCAGTGTACTTTTTCATACATAGATGTGCTCAATTCTAAAATATTCAATGTTTATATTTACAATCACTATTTGAAAATACACACTGATTTTATAAAGCATATATTAAATCTAAAGAAAAGTTTGCCACATTTAATGCATGTATTGGGTTGATTCCCCCTTAGTATTGTTTCTTAAAAACAGATGAAAGGATTCTGGCATAAATGGAATCACAATTTGCAGTCTTTTCACATAAGTCACATGCATTTTTTTCAGAGTCCCGGTTTTCGTCTTCTATTTTCAATGTAAAAAAATCCCTACAAAACTGGAACCCCGGAATTCCGGATACCGGACAAAAAATCGAGAAAAATTGTTAGTTGTCAACGTAATTTTACCTCACAAAACCGGACGTATATTTGTTCAAACATGTCAAAATGATTTTGTGTATTAGGAATTGGCGAATCGCGTGTCACTTTGTTTTGACAGCCGGTGTGTGGTTAAATATTGCACCTGTGATGTTGTGTTATCTCGATAATCGATAATGATGATTGCACTGTGGATTGACTGCTGCACGCTTATCAAACTTGTGAAAAGAAAATTGATTAAAACATTAACTTGTTTGTTGCAGAAAATAAAGAACTAGAAACGGTTATTAAGTGATCATTTTGGAGCTTTGTGTTATCTAAAGTCTTCTATGATTGAATCAAATTAGAGCGGTGCGTTAATTAAAGTATCAAACATACTAAACAAGCATTAAATTACAGATAATCGGATAATTTGTTTGTTACTCAAACTTTTTAATAACTTTATGTGTTTTCATTTTATTCCAGTTTTCAACTTCCCTTTAAAGGTTAACTCAGTTAATATTTTGAGTAAACTATCCGAACATCAAATCCTCACTAAACCGGAAATTTTTCCCAGTCCGGAACTTGTCCAGTTTAGTAAGTTTCTACTGTACATCGTTATGTTAAACATATTTTTGATGTATGTGGATTAAGTTTTATAAGGCTAAACTTTGTAATAACCATTTCCTTGTTGAAAACAGTCGCTGGCATGGTACTGAAAAGAATGAAAGAATATGTACTTTTTGCAACCAAAAGGAATTTCACTATCTTTTTAAATGTACCCAATTTGTTAATGAAGAAGGAAATTTTTACCATCTTTGCAAAGTAATAATATAAATATCTTGTGTTTTAAAAGGATAATGTGTGAGAATGATTGTGAAAGCTAATTAACATCAGCAATTGCATATCTGTTATACTTGAATTTTTGAGGAAGCCACCGTCAATGCAACCTTACTGATCTTTTTATCTGTAATAATAATTTTTTTATTCTAAATGCCAAATATGTGTATACTATGCCTCCTTACAAGTGTATAGAATTTTATTAAGCAATTAAGTTTTCTCATACTTACAAACATGAGTAAATAGCTCTTAACCCCGAAAGTCTGGTTCATTCGTTATAATATCTAGTACCTCTATTCACATGCATGTGTGTTGAGATTTTGATAAAACTTGAATCCTTGAAAATTTCTTCTTGACAATCAAATGACAAAAACGCTTCAAACACAATTAAACCTAGTATTCATTCGGCTGTTTTAACAGCAGCAGCATTAATGACTTTAACAAGTGCGGGGTAAGCAAGCTTGTTCTTATTTTTTTGATCACTGATAATTATGTGGCCATCTCATTTCAGAGCTTTGGAGCTGGCAGTAAAACACAAGACGCACGTGGACACAGTGCTGGGATACAGACAGAAGTACATGGACCAGTACGGGAAACCAGAGTCCAACAAACGCTTCCTGCAGTATAAAGAAGGGGTGAGTAACTCTGGTAGATTATGTTTGAGGGTATTGTCACGTGTCTGCAGAAATATGATAAGTTAGTAAAAACTTTCAATAGAATTATGGGATTTAAACTTATTAGTACAAAGTTCTAAATCACTTGCGACCTGTGCAGCACCTTTGTGTATTTCAAGATTTTTGGATTAAAACTCTCTGATCTAGAAATCGTAACGGGTGAGAGTGGTTTAGTGGTATAGGTGTCGGTCTCTCACCTAAGACAAGAGGTTGTGGGTTCGATCCTTACAAGGGGAACTTTCTCATGGCCTCTCAAAACTTACTTACCGGGTATGTACTGGTTTCTTCCCAGGAAACAAATTTGAGCATCAGTCTATAAGCTATCAGCTTTCGTCACAATCAAGCTAAAAGGAATTTGGTATAAACTAACAGAACTCTCCACATAAAGGTTTGTTCTATTCTGCAAATTTAAGTCATCAAATTGTTAATTTACCAATGAACATTTTGACAGAAGAAAAGCAAGGTAAATGAATGGTGATTGAAACTAATAAACATCTGCATGATGTTGGTGTCTGACAGTAGAAACATTTTAATGCTGAATTTGTCTTAACGTAGTGACCATGTTAGTTGCATGATGGCTTTTATATATGTACTACAACTGGTGTGATGTTTAAATAATTAGAATACAACCTTCATTTCCATCCAATGAAATTTAGATGGGCAGATATTAAGTTCTAGGCTTAATCAATTAGCCAATGAGGTTGTATTCTAAGTCAGTTTGATGACGTGAAGTAATATCTTAATGATTAAGAAGATCTCCTTGGCTTAGCTCACTTTACCCATTCTAAATAATTAAGAATTAACTTCATGTCATCTATTAAAATATTACATATCCCTAAATTTTGTAATTTTTATCATTTCATTTAAATTGTAGTTTACTAACTGTTGCTAGATAGTAGTGCTTTAGTTGAAGTGGACATTGTAACTTTTTAAATTTGATAAGATTGACAGTAGATCTAGTGTTTATAAAATTTCGTTAGTAAGATAAAAACAGTTCCTGGTGATTGAGTTGCTTCCCTTACACCATAGTTTTAAAATCTATAAAAAAATCAGGGAGGGCCAATTTATAACTTGTAGCCCAAACCAGTTTTATACCACTTCCTTATTATATGTTTCAATCATAACCGTATCTTGTGCATACACAAAAAAAAAATATTAATCAGCGTAAATTTTAAATGATAATTTTTCTGTATGATTTTTCTCTTGTGTGCATTTTAAGTGAGTAAACAAACATTTAAATGAATTATGTTGCATGTAAAAATGATTACTTTTGAAATTGAGGTTAAAAATAAAGCTTTATCAAGTATTTCTATGCTGTTTTGTATCACGACATTCACTTAAGTAAATGTGAAGTTTGACGCTTAAAAAATCAAGAAATATCTTGATTTGATGCTTGAACTTAAATAAGGAAATGTCAACTTATTTACTAGATGTAAGATTGAGGGGATTTTGTATTTAAGTATGCTTTTGACATATTATTTTTGTAGAACTTGAGCATCCTTGTATCTGCAATTGGTAACTGGATTGCGTTTTAAGCACATTATGTGAAAGCATTTCTGTATTTATCATCCAATGTCACTATTTTTAAGCCAATTTCCTCGTTACTTCAAGATATGATATTGAGCATAAAACAGTTTTAGACATTGAGATGCTGTAATTGTAGATATGTCCCTCTCTCATCCAATAACTCAATTACGCAATCCAATAACTTAATAACTGGTATAGAAATAAAAGAAGATATTGAGCTCTTTCGCTAAGGAGACGAGGTCATGTGTTCAAGCCCCATGAGGGAAATTATCACACCATCTGTCAATTTGGTCTTCACCAAAGCATAGACTCAGATAGATTCATATGAGCTTACACATGTAGATTAAGAGGAATTGAAAATAACAATCACAGCTATTTCAATAACAAGTTTTGAACATGTCCGATAAATACTTCACAGATTTTAAGCTTTAACGGCTTGTGCTAGATCACACCGTACCTCATTAATGATGAACTAGTGTTGACTTTGAGGGCTTGCTCTAAATTTAACCAGTTATACAGCTTTAGTATTGTATTTCTATTTTATTCTCTCTTTTTTTCATTTTAGATTGAGATAGACTGGGAGAAAATTGAAGCGAAGATTGAGATGGAGTACCAAAAGGAACGGGAGCGCCCGGACCGCACTGCAAACACGGCAACTAGTGGGGCTGCGCGCACACCAGCAACTGGTGACGCACAGAGGCAGACTTTGAAGACATAGTGGGGATGGAAAGGGGGTGGGGGGCACAGAGGGTGGGATGGAATTTGGGAATTGGACTTGGGCTCTGTAATGAAGTGTAACTTATTTATTAACTTATTTCTGGGCTGGGAGGAGGAGTGGGGGAGGGGGTTAAACATGCAGTGTGGACACAGGGAGTTGGGTATGTAAAGGGATATTGATCAGTGGCTTTGACAAGAGGGGGGATGGGAAATATATGCACACATGTTGACATAGGGGGTGGGGTATGTGAAAAGATATTGATCACACAATGTGGAGAGGTATGGGTGTGATAAAAAGGTTGTGATTAACTTGATTAAAAGTGTAAATGGACTTTTACTGGATGTGCTGGATCAAGACATTCTTACTGAATTCTTACCAATGATTGTGCAAATTTCAGAGTACTTTTTGAGCAACCAGTAATAATCTACTCTTTCCTGTATTTTTCTTGCATTTTTGCATATATTGTGTAATTTCAGAATATAAATTTCTGTGGTATGTGGTTGCTATTGGGCTTCAGTAAAGTTTATGTTATCAAACCACAATGTAAAAGAAAGATGTGTATGTTTTGGGGATTTGTTGAATATGAGGCATTTTTACATTCCGTCCACTATTTATTGTGTATTTTATCTCGTACTCATAGCTTTATCATGCGTGTTAGAGAGAGTTGCTTTGATCTGATGAATATTTTAATCTCAAGTATTATGTTATACTTTTTGCGAACATTTAAGATAGTTATGTGATTTAAGTGATCAGATTGCCAATGTGAGAACAAAAATCTTGGTTTGTCTGCACCTAAATATTTTTGATATAGATAAACAATAAATTTCTAAAATAATTTTGTTTTTATTTTCTTCTCACAAAACGTCGTCCTGTGTAAGAATTTACAAAAAAAAGAATACTTACAAAGTATTTACAGAAAATCCAGATGAAAAATGTATGTGGTATGGTTATTTATAAAGATATAATTATAATGTCTTGTTTGTAAATGGAATTAGCATTTCAAGGTTCTGAAGCATTGAATTGTGGCAGAGTGAATTCCACCCAAATCCATGAAAACCTTTGAACGATTTCAGTTCTGAAAACATCAAAAGACTGCCAGTTAAGAACTTCCAGAGAGTGTTGAAACTATAATCTAAGAGATTTGGGTGCGCCATCAATATCATTGACAGCCCACAATGGGCAGAACTGCAAACACCAACCCGGCCGGGCGTGGTGACTCTAAACACAACTTTAAACTTGTTTGAAATGCTGAGTTTGATTGTTCTAGTTTGGGTGGTATAATATGACCTTTTCATCAATGTTATATCACAATGTGTACGTGCTTTGTTTGTCGGATTGACAAGCATGTTTTGCGATGTTTATTTGCAAAACAGTACTAAGGCTTGTCTTGACGTCTATCTATCTAAGTGTTGGACTCGAAAGAAACCTTGGAAATAAGAGTTGATAAGTGTATACGATAAATCAGTTTCTGGTATGGTATGAAATATGTCAGTAAGGCCTTGATTTAGATGTTTTGCTTTGCGCAATGTTAAAAACTTCCACTGACTACTGGGGCACTTATCAGTTATGTTCGCTTTATGATATGCTGCGTACAGAAATGGACAGCCTATTTCTTGACTGAGGAATTCTACCAACAGCCTGTAGGTGATGATTTTAATCATTCCAGTGAAAGAAAATAGTAGCTGACTGCTTTGACTGTGGAATTCTTAACAACAGTCCATATAGGACTTCCAGTAAAAGAAAATAAAAAATCCCATTGCCTGTCATGCTACTTTGACTTCAGGATTCTACTTACAATCTGTAGTGGATGATTTTAATCATCCCAGTGACAGAAAATAGTAGCCGATTTCTAGTTAATGCCACCTTCACTGTGGAATTCTTAACAACAGTCCACAGGGGTTCCAGTAAAAGAAAATAGATACCCATTAAGAGAAAGTGCTGCTTTGACTTTGGAATTCTCAACAATAGTCTATAGGGGGTTCAGTGAAAGGAAATAGTAACCCATTGCTAGTAATGCTGCTTTGACTTTGGAATTCTTAACAATAGTCTATAGGGGTTTCGGTGAAAGGAAATAGTAACCCATTGCTAGTAATGCTGCTTTGACTTTGGAATTCTTAACAATAGTCTATAGGGGTTTCAGTGAAAGGAAATAGTAACCCATTGCTAGTAATGCTGCTTTGACTGTGGAATTCTTAACAATAGTCTATAGGGGTTCCAGTAAAAGAAAATAGATACCCATTAAGAGAAAGTGCTGCTTTGACTTTGGAATTCTCAACAATAGTCTATAGGGGGTTCAGTGAAAGGAAATAGTAACCCATTGCTAGTAATGCTGCTTTGACTTTGGAATTCTTAACAATAGTCTATAAGGGTTTCAGTGAAAGGAAATAGTAACCCATTGCTAGTAATGCTGCTTTGACTGTGGAATTCTTAACAATAGTCTATAAGGGTTTCAGTGAAAGGAAATAGTAACCTATTGCTAGTAATGCTGCTTTGACTGTGGAATTCTTAACAATAGTCTATAGGGGTTTCAGTGAAAGGAAATAGTAACCCATTGCTAGTAATGCTGCTTTCACTTTGGAATTCTTAACAATAGTCTATAGGGGTTTCAGTGAAAGGAAATAGTAACCCATTGCTAGTAATGCTGCTTTGACTGTGGAATTCTTAACAATAGTGTATAGGGGTTCCATTTAAAGAAAAAAGAAACCCATTGCTAGTAATGCTGCTTTGACTGTGGAATTCTTAACAATAGTCTATAGGGGTTTCAGTGAAAGGAAATAGTAACCCATTGCTAGTAATGCTGCTTTGACTGTGGAATTCTTAACAATAGTGTATAGGGGTTCCATTTAAAGAAAAAAGAAACCCATTGCTAGTAATGCTGCTTTGACTGTGGAATTCTTAACAATAGTCTATAGGGGTTTCAGTGAAAGGAAATAGTAACCCATTGCTAGTAATGCTGCTTTGACTGTGGAATTCTTAACAATAGTGTATAGGGGTTCCATTTAAAGAAAAAAGAAACCCATTGCTAGTAATGCTGCTCGGAATGTGGGATTCTACCAACAATTTGTAAGGGATGATTTTAATCATTCACGTGAAAGAAAATAGTAACCAATTGCTAGAAAATTCACTTTGGAACTCTTAACCACAATCTGGTACTGGAGACCATCTTTTTCATTCTAGTTAAACATTCTACAACTTATTTGCCGAGAAATTGCAATTCCCAGACATTTCGACGATGTTGCTTCAGTGAATAATTATTCAAATTTGAGTGAAAAAACTTGGGTCGCCAATTTTCCAGTGATTCCTACTTGTCTGGTATAGGCCAATTTGTATATTTTGTTTATAGTTCTAGTAATTGCATGTCAAGTACTGCAGATGTTTGGGAAATTGTTACAAGCCAATGTAAATTGTGTTTATGGGTCTTTTCGTAGCTGTAATTACAATACTTGCAAAATAAATGAACATTAGGACGTCTGTTATAGTTTTCAAGCATTTAAGATGATGGATGATATTTTTACTGGCTTTCTAGACAGCAAATATGTGTTTTATGCGCAAAGAATATGTATTTTGAATGCATTTTGAGGTTTTTAACCTTGAAAGTTTCTCTTGACTGACGAAGATACAACCCTTCACATTCAGAGAGGGAAACACATTACAGCAAAATGCATTAAGTTTTTGTTGTTGTTGTTTTTTTGTGTTTTTTTTTGTGTGTGTGTTTTATTACCCATATTCATACAAACAAAGTATACAATGGGCCAATTTTTCAGAACTGTGTTAAAGTTGACAATGTTGTTAACGTCATCATGGAAAACTTTCAATTATTTATTGCTCTGGAGGTTTAATGGATACACTAATTATCTGCAGTAATTGAAACAACTGTTTAAGCTTTTTTGTATTAATTATTTCTATGAGCACATTATCAAGTATTTCATATTTAAAAGTTTACAATGATATCATTAATCACATTGTGAACAATGTTCTGGATAATCGGCCCAATATTGCATGTAATACAAATAAAAATGTTTACATGATGCAGTGAATATAACAGAAACCAATTTATCAAAGCCTGAGTGTGTGTTTGGGACTAACTTCTAAAAAAATGCGAGGATTGATGGTTGTGATATATGCATATGTGGTTGCGTAACCAACTAGCATTAAGTTCTAAAAGCTCAACTTGTACCATGTTTTACGGTGTTTTCTTTTGCACAATTACATTATTTTTCCTTCTACACATTAAAATTGTGTTTTTTTCTTCACATTAAAATAGTTTTCGTCTTCACATAAATATGCTTTTGTTTAATGCATTAACATTATTTTCTTCTACACATTAAACTTGTTTTCTTCTTTACATTAAAATGGTTTTCTTCTACACATAAACATTAATTTCTTTTGCACATTAACATTATTTTCTTCTGCACATTAACATTATTTTATTAACATTATTTTCTTCTGCACATTAACATTATTTTCTTCTGCACATTAACTTTATTTTCTTCTGCACATTAACATTATTTTCTTCTGCACATTAACATTTGTTTTGTCAAAACAATACTATTGTTTTCTTCTACACATCAACATTGCTTTTATATGCACATTAACATTGTCTTTGTCTACACATTCACACTGTTTCCATCTGCACATAAACATTGTTTTGTCTACACATTAACATTGTTTTCATCTTAAATTTGACATAATTTTCATCTACACATTAACATTTGTTTTCGTCGGCACATTGACATCATTTTCTTCTACACATTTACATAGTTTTCATCTACACATTAACATTGTTTTCGTCTACACATTAACAGTGTTATCTTCTACACATTAACAGTGTTTTCTTCTACACATTGACATTTTGTTCTTCTACATATCAACATTGTTTCCATCTACACATTAACATTGTTTCCATATACACATTAACATTGTTTTCGTCTACATATTAACTCCCCCTTAGGAGAAGTTACAAGTAGAATGGGCGAATCCGTTCTTGGAAAATACAACGCTTTCACTTCAAGTACATCGCATGATTATTATTGAACGTTGTCCTTGACAACAGTGTATGAAACAGTCACGTGACCCGCAATCATCGTGATTGAAATAATCCAAACGCGTGAAAGCGCTCGTATATAACCTCAATAACTTGGGTTGCAGGTGCCAAAACCATTACTAAATATGTCGGTTAAGGAAAAGAAAGTAACAAGTCAAACGGCGCCAACTGTATAGTTTTATAAGGACTGGATATTGTATAGTGCGAGGCTCATTTGAGATGTACAAGACCTGGGACCATAAAACATCATACTCACAGACAGTGCTTGCATAAATGTACTATACAAATCATACTTATAAACCCCAAATATATAATCTAACTACATCATTCATGCCATATCCCGCGCCGGGGAGGGGGTGTCCCTTAAATTTTCGTCGGGACGGGAGGTGAAATTCCCCCGAAATGTGTGTGTATGTGATTGGGGGCAAATGTTAACTATATTATTTTTTATACAATACATGTTCTTACATCACATACTTGAAGTAAAGTGCTTTACAGTTGAAACATGGTAGTTTAAAAATTAAAAAAATGCTTTTAAAAACAGAAGCCGCCCTAAAAGACAATGCTTGTGCCGAGGCGATTAATGACGATCGGTGAAAACTTGAGCGCAAAATTCCCTAGTTTTCTGAGCAAAATTCCCTTCGAAGCCGGCTTTAGGAAATATGGCATGTAACTACATGTATCTGCTTGATGGAAGATAAACGTTTCCTCTGACAAGTTTACACCTGGGGAGATTGATAGTTAATTTAATTAATTTAATTATCGGTCCCAAATTGCACCGAGTTCTTAGTAGGTCACGCCAGTTCGAGATAATCGGCAGACAGTTGAACTATGTCAAATGCCCTTTTGAGAGGTCAATTAAACGTCTACACTGGCATAACCTCCTTGGTTAAGGTATCCGTCTGTTACCCAAGAAGTTATGGGCTCAACCTCACCAGAGTACGTTATCGAGGCCTCCCATATGGTCACTAGCACTGATTCCTACCAGGAAGCGGACTTGGGAATGGCGTACATCAGCGTACATTGTATAACTGTCTATACCATCACGCTGAAATTAATAAGTAAACACTCACGACCAAATATTGGTTCATAATGAGCTTTTAATTACTAGAGAACTTGTACCCAACACCATGTCGTATCACAACGAATTCGTATCATTTTTGGAGAAATCGTCCAATATATATATATCACGCCTCCAACATAAATGACGCAACGCCATTGGTCCTGGTCCAGAACTATATATATGACACCATATTTTTCTATATTGGGTCACCAAATTTATATCGTACCAAAATGGATTTTTATATGTGGCCAATGGTCTTATAGGTTAGAACAAATAGTGTAGACACATTGACCGAAACAATGAGTTTTCACGCCTTCCACCTAAATCATGGAATGCACATGGAATACGTTCTCCAAAAAAGGTATTAATTAATACCCATTAAACCAACTCACTAAATACGCATAACCTTGACTAAAACTTTACTTTATTTTATCAATTCAACATGTTTTATTTAATTATTCTTAGCTAGTATTTTCTCAACGAAATCTAGTCCCTAACCAAATGAGCAATATTGCCGAACCTTTTTGCAAACTAAAACCAGTCAACTCTAATATGGAAAGGAACGTATATAAATATTTAAAATGCTTGTCCTCGGATCCTTTTAGAAACATTGTATATATTACTTATGTAACCGGGTATAACATGTGTATATAGCGGCACTTATACTGTCTCGCTATGGAGAGATTAGAGTGTCCGCCTGCAGAGCGAGAGGTCGTGGGTTCGAACCCCAACAGGTGCACATAGCAATATGTGCAGTCTGTTACACTTATATGTACATTGTGCATTTATTTTTGTATTGCATTGAACTGAATAAATATATGTTTAAACTAATTATGGTACGCTTGCGTAGTGGAACGATTTCTTGTAGGTACGACTACTCCTGAAGCCAAGCTGATTAGCTGATTGACGCAAGAAGTAAAATGAAAGTCATCATGGGCTGATTAATGCTAGTGTCTATATTCGTGCAATCTCCTGATTACAGTCATGACTTGCAACAATGTACTGTTGCAGGTCGAGATATATGTGGCCTGCAGCTGGTTTATAACCTGCTTTGTTCAAAACTAATTGGTAGATCGCTAATCAGATTGAAACATCAATAGTCCGATGGCATGAGAACGGAATCTATTGACTTCTCCGCGGCCTTAGTCGCAGACTAGATCGATCGAGTTGCATAATAACTGCAAATCAGTGCACGCAATTTACAAGCTTGATTTGATGGAATTGACGAAGAAGACATGAGTCAATGAATACGAAATCAATCGTTGCACGATCTCTTTAGTCTGATCAATATAACATTTTCTCGTCTTTTTATGGTTTAAAAAATCCCAGGGCCAAATTAGATACGATCCTTCTCACTAAAAACTGAAAACTGAAACTGCTATTTTTAAGAACTGTCGCTCTTAGGGGGGACCTGTCAGTCATCTGCACATCTCGTAATGTAGTTTTATACTTGTATCATAACAATATTTTGATAGTTACTATCATGGCTTATGCCAAGAGATTTCATCAAACCTTAAAGGACCCTACTCCCCCCCCCCCTCTCTCTCTCTATCTCCCCCTCTCTCCCTCGCTCTCTCTCTCTCTCCCCCTCTCCGTCTCTCTCTCTCCCCCCCCCCCCCCTCTCTCTCTCTCTCTCTCTCTCTCTCTCTCTCTCTCTGGTCCAGTAAGCTCAGTGGTTAGCGCACTTAGCGACCTGGGTTTGACTCCCGTATGAATGAGTTTGGACAAGTGGGTTTTTTTTTCGGGTACTCCGAGTTTCCCCTCACACCCAGACCACACTCTCCCACATTTGGTGTAACTTACTCCACAAGCGTTTAAACAAATATATATAGTTTAAACTAAATAAAACATGATACAGTATCATTAATAAATTCGGGAATATGCGGAAAAAATATTTTCATTTACCGAAAAGCGTTTACATCGCTATTGTAGATCAAATGTTATTAAATCTTGAATTCCTGGATTTGGTTACAAATGTATCTTAAAATTGTTTATAGCGAGGGTTTTATATAATAAAATTATTAAAGAACAAGCTTTGTAATAAAAACGTATGTTGTCACTAACACGCGAGCTTTGATTAACGTCCAAAGTACCCGTGCATCATAAGACGGTTGTTTCCAACGTGCAACTATAAAACGGCTAAATTGCACACTTGCAGGACATATAGTTAAGATCACACGGAAGGGATGAATCACCCGACATCTTTATTCTTCTTTTCCAGTTAATTCTGAAACCAAATTAGTCATGGCCATCATGGTCTGGTAGCAATCAAATCACGCCGATTGAACCTGTTAATTGTTTAATGAATTGTGAAAAAAATTAAATCAAAGAAATATCCAGAATGGATTGGCCTTTCGCAAATACAGAAACACTAAGAGATCGTAGTAGAGATCTGCCAATAATGCTTTGTCTAAACTGTCAACCTGTCATGTCAACCACTAAACTGAGAGACGACTTTTTTCATCAGAGTGGATATCTTGTTATAACTGCTTGCACATCGATGATGCATTTACAAACTCAGATACAACTCCAGATCAGGGGTGATATTCAATATTCAACTTAAAGGCCTATTTTAAATTTTAAGCCTTCTATAAGTGAGCCCCCCCCCCCCCCCCCAATCCGTGTATAGTACACAACTTCTGTGTATTGATCTTTATCTGGATTGCTTACTGCTGGCTATCAGTTCTAAGATCTGAACGTCCTGCTGTGCTGTTAATCTTATGGCCATACAACACTGACTCAATTCACTGCATTGGTCAGTTATTAATTTATTAATTATCAGTAATCCGGTTAGCTACATAGTTCTTAGATCCAATTAAAGCCAATATTGAATACCAGCCTTGGCTTCAATTTCTTAAAAAATCTTAAGCCCCTTAAAATATGATTAAGCTTAGCCCATTATATTTGTTTCGGTATAATTTGTGTAATATTCACATTCTTGAAAATGTTTGGAGTTTAAAGTAAATTAGCTTTATGATGACCATGGTCAACAATTTTTCATTTAGTAAAACTAAGATTAAGTAAGGAATTTGGCTTTACTAAATAAGCACTGAAGAAGTTTCGAGACATTGTGACCAGTGCTTCTGTGAATCGGGAGCCTGCAAAGTTATAGGCACTCGCTATTTCCTGTATGTAAATCTTTAAATATCGGTATGATCGTATCCACAACTCTGGACATAACGTTACATGTGGATCTTTAAATAGCGTCGTGGTCGCGGCTATGGGGTAGGTCTTAGGTTCAATCCCAAATCTGGACATAACGTTACATGTAGGTGGTCGCGGCTATGGGATAGGTCTTGAGTTCTATCCCGCAAATCTTGACATAACGTTACATGTAGATGTCTAAATAACGACTAGGTCATGCCGGCTGTGGGTGAGCAGGTATTTAGTTCAATCCCAAATCAGGACATAACGTTACATGTAGGCCTTTAAATATCGAAGTGGCCGTGGCTGTGGGGAGCAGGTATTGAGTTCAATCACAAAATCAGGACACGACTTTGAATTATTTCCCTCCATAGTTTAAAATGCTAGCAGATGAATGGAACTGTTATAATGTACTTTAGCAGCAAACAAATGTTTCAATCATTGTTGCCCTGTGGCTAACGAATCCAATGATGATAGTAGGCTTTCATTACAAGGAATAGGTGATTTTTTCCTAGTTTTTTTTGTATAGCTCGTAGCGGACGCAGATTCATTTGTTAACCGAACGCAAATCAAATGGAAGACGACATTTGGAAGGAAAACGTAATATATCAAATGGAACGTTTTAAATTTGATTAGATTAAAAAAGTGTAAAACGAATTTGTTCACCACAAAATTAACTACCAGTGGGAAATGTTTAAGACCATGTTCAAAGGAGATTTGTCATATTCAAACTGCATGCCAAGATTCCATAGTCGCTCGCCCCTGGGGAAGATGCCTTCATGTTGCGATCTGTGGGAATTCTGACACATTTGGTGCGGAAATCTAGCGGCATTTATTTCAATTGATATCATTGTTGTTTCATTTGATGTGAATAATTAGTTGTTTTTATTTCCATTACTGTTTCAAATAAAATTGACAAAAAAGTGTGCTTTAAGAGTTAGTCACTGCCTCCGTTGCAGTTCTTTGATGTTCTCATGTTGAGTCATTCGTGTTTCCCGTGCAGGGTGCAATAATGCGCACGTCTGATAGAAAACATACACCTAGTATATAATACGCCAGATGAAAGCGAAAAGGACATATGTCTGTTATCATTGGATGACTCTTGGAACCGTTTCGCTCTTACCTCTCAAATCTAGCAGACGATCAAGCCTGAAACTATCATGTAAAAAAACAGACGGGTTCTTAAATCACTTCAAAAATAGCAACCTTTGAGGATGAGTCAATTCTGAAATTTGTCACATGATATACGGAGGTACATACACATATTTATACGTCTGCATGCGTCATTGTTGCATGTCATAGTTGCATTACATATCTTGTTAAAACACTGCATTGAACATCACTTTTTTTCTATTACAGGAAATGTAAAATGCTTGGCTGCTTTAGGGTTTGTTCCCGCCGGATCCCCATGCGGTATGAAGGATTTTGGAGGCCCTATCAAAAAGGAATGGGAGAGGGGGAGGGGGCACTTCACCCTGGTATAGCTTGTATCGATGCAACATGTCTTCCCCCAGGAGCGGGGAGCTCAGAGCCCGATGAGCAATCAGACATTTCGTATTGAATCTCATAACAATATTTTGCAATGAAAATGCATTAAGGAATTGAATCATCAAGAATAACGAGAGCAATAGCCCTGATTGAAACAAATAATATTAATAAATATTCCGATGTTAATATGACATTGCCCTTGGTCCATAATCAGAGAACACCCAGTCTCACATTCCGGCTATGTCTCCTAATTATTCATGCTGTATTTCATTTTAAATCATGCGTAGAAATCATTCATCTCAATTTATTACAGAAGAAAAATACTGAGGCCTTATCGTTCGCAATGAATGTCAACTATGCATAATCAGATACTCAAGAATATTCCGTCGAAAATATTGACAATCGCAATCACGAATACTTAAAATGGCAAAAACTCCCACGACCGCGGCCACAGAAGCCCTTAAAGTACGATTTCCGGGTATTTTTCCCCTGAAATTACATGTCATTTGATAATATCCGGGAAGATATTTAGCTGGCTGCTGTTATTTAAATAGTAATGAGCAAAAACTCCAAAAAGGGCCGAGCTTTTATTTGTTAGTACAAGAAACCTTTTGCTGTCTTGTTTTAAATGCAAAATATTTCTTCTTCGGAGTTCTCCCTTTAATTCTATACATGTCCAGTTGCATCGTGAAGTGTAAGGTTATAGAGAAAGCATAAATAAATACTATGAACAAATGAAATATATGATCTTGGTTCCGATTGTTATGTGTCACTTTATTTAAATTTTCTAATCTTTGTAATTTTTTAAAAAAATCAACAAAACAGCATTAATGTATGGAATGGATTATGAAACGAGCGCTACCAGGAAATACACAATTTCGGTGACATCCATGAAAACTGTTGTCTGCCTCATCTAAAACTCACGTGCGTTTTATGTTTTGTAAACACAGTTCCGGTCGTGTTAACCAGTTCGAGAAAAAAAGAAGTAAACGTTTATTAATCCCAGAGGTAACATAATATTTGTTCAGAATATTATTGTAGTAGAGTTGATTTTGAAATTTGAATGTAGAGCGGGAGCGGGTATTACCGAACACTTAAACGCCCCAATTCGTAATGTTCGGTAAAACAAGCAATATCGCAAAATTTTAATAGAAAACGTCTTATCTAGGCTTAAAGTAACATTTTAAAGTAAAAACCGTCTATATGCAACTTAAATAGGCGGAGATAGTGCATTATGAATCTATATATCGTATTGCAGGTATTACCGAACAAGGATTGTAATTCCGAACAGATGTGCGTGCTTTTCCGACCACTTTCATGTTTTTAAAAAATAACATTTTCGACCTGAAAGAAAAACATTCAACTTTATTTCCTTACTAGCATACAAAACTTGTTTTCTTTTCAATTAAAAAATGTAACAAATCAATTAGTCTTTGTGTTTTGACAATTAAACTGCATGCATGATAATACATGTACAATATATTTTCTTAGCAATATTTGCATTCAAACGGCAGTCCGTCGACATTTAAGTAATCATCTGCAACACAATCAATATGAAACCTACGCAAGCAAAGCACACACTCGATAAAATCAGTATCATATGCCTTTTCACAGGCGTAGCACTTATTTCTATCGATATTTAATGCATCGTCGGATTCGACGTCTGACTCCTCAATGACTTAAGCAACCTCTCCCGCATTTCCAGTTTCTTTTGTTTATCTTCGGCCCTCTTCCTATGTTTCGCTTCAGCTTTCCTCTTAGCCTTTTCCTTTTCTTTGATCTTACGTGTGTGTATCCTTTCTGCCTTCCTTCTGGCCTTTTCTTGCTTTTCCTCTTCTTTTTGTGCCCTTTTCTCCTCCATCAGTTTCCTATATGCGAATCTGGTGATCGCTTTAGGCATACTTATCTTCCTTGCTACTTTAGATTTACTGTCTGATGATTTGGGTGTCAGCTTAACCAAGTGTTTGGAAAATGGAGACGTATTTGCATTTGCATTAGCCTGTTCTGTCTGCTGCTCTGTCTCTTTCGGCATGGTTGTATCCCCATTAACAGGTGTTTGAATTTCAGATTCTTCAAAAACGGTAGACTCAGGCTCGTTTTCCATCGTATTAACATTTGTACACCATTCAGGCTCAGTAACGGTGCTCTGTTGTGTGTCATTAGAAATTGATTTTTCAAGACTGCCAAATATCTTGCTTGGTTCCAATTTCACAGATTTGGCAACAACATCAGGATCCAATGGAAACAATCCAGCTTCTTGAAATCCCTTTATGGCAGCTTCTATTGTGGTACTCTATTTCCAAGCTTTCTTGAACACACGTGCAAAAGTCGGCTTTGTCACGTACATACCTACGTTTTCTGACTGCCAGTCCCTTACCGCTTGTCTCCATGACTTCTTAAGTGAGCTGAAGAGCCTTAAGTCAAGGGGCTGGAGGACATGGGACGCATGTTCAAGAAAACAGTACAACTCCATTCCATTCTGTAGACAAATATCTGACACTTCTATTGTAACATGAGTGACATGACCGTCAATTAACAGTAACACTGGTTTCTTGATGTGTCGCTGTTCAATTGCTGGAATAAAGACATTCTCGAGCCAATTGCAAAAGACTTCCGAGTCCATCCAGCCTGACTCTGATCGACCCAAAGCCGCTTCTTCAAAGCCTTCAAGTGGATTGTAGGAAAATCGTTGTCCTGGAAAAATGATCATTGGTGGTACATAATGCCCTGTTGCTCTACATGCAGCCATTTCTGATAGCTGAGTCTTATCCGAGTTCCCATAATGGTATACTACCGGTGCCCCTTTGAATCCAATAAACTGGCTACCTTTCATACAAAGACTTACGCCGGTTTCATCTGCATTGTATATTCGTGATGGATCAGACAGAAGCTCCGTATCATCTAGCTCAAATTCGATATATGCTCGAAAATTTTCAAACCATTTGTTTATCTTTTCAACTGTGATGATAGCTCGCTCCTTACCGAGTTGAATTGTTGAACGCAGTGACAATTGTGGATGCCTCTTAAAGAAGTCTGACAGCCACTCCTTACCGGGCTTGTTATCCTTAAAGGGGTTAGGCCTCCCATCATCGTCAAGTATTTTCTTTACAATGTTTGCTAGTTCCTGACGTGTGCACCCATAACCAATACGGGCCATATTAACTGCCCAGTCAGCAATGCGTGACTCCTCATGACCAACCTTATGACCACCATAATGAACAGCATTCTGTAGAGTTGTTTTCGGCACCCCATATGTCTTTGCTGCCTTATTCAAACTGATTGACTTTGCCCACACCAAACCAGCCGCTTCCTCCAAAACACTTGAGGAGTACTTTTGCCGTTTTAGCCCAATTTGTCGACTCATTTTCTAAAAAAGAGGGACATATCTCAATACAATGATTAAAGCCCAGTAACATGGATGAATTGGTATGTTAAAATACATATTGAAGTAATGGTTTTATAGCTTTAACGTCATTGAGAGAATGCAATACTTCGAAATATAACAACACTTGAATGAATTTTATGTGGTCGGAAATAGAAGAACAATCTTGACACGGTGCGTCTACTTCCGACCACCCGCATAACTTTTCTTCTAACTTTGACACTTATGATTTTAGTTATCTACCCTACTTCCACACATATTTTAATGGCAAAAATGTGTAATACCTAAAACATGACCAACAGATATGTAGTACATGTCCTCATGACCTCATGGGCCTAAAAGTACAAAATTCATAAGAGACACTTACCTCCAATCGCCCAAATCTTTAAATTCTTCAAAATCGGCGAGTTTACAATCTAGCGTCTTCTAAAAATGGCTGTTCGATCGGAAAAGGATATGATGTCACAATTATTACGTCATCAATAGCATATTTGGTTGTTATTAGCATATTAGATCAACTTAAAAAAAGTGGTCGGAAATACAAGTATGTTCGGTAATACCCGCTCCCGCTCTACATCTTTATTAAGTATATTTTTTTAATATTATCGGGAAGCGGTCTATTTATGTATTTTGACAACTCTATGACTGATGTCTTCAGTGCTCATGGACATTTTCATACATGTCATCAGCCCTCATGAACATTTTCATACATGTCATCTGTCCTAATGATCATTTTCATACATGTCATCTGTCCTAATGAACATTTTCATACATGTCATCTGTCCTAATGAACATTTTCATACATGTCATCTGTCCTAATGAACACCTTCACACATATCATTTGTCCTCATTAACATCTTCATACATGTCACCAGCCCTCATGAACATTTTCATACATGTCACCAGTCCCTATGAACACCTTCGCACATGTCATCTGTCCTCATTAACATCTTCATACATGTCATCAGTCTTCATGAACATATTCACATATGTCATTAGTCCTCATGAACACCTTCACACATGTCATCAGTCCTCATGAACATCTCGACATATGTCACATGTCCTCATGAACACAATCATACATGTCACAAGTCCTCATGAACATCTTCACACATGTCACAAGTCCTCATGAACATCTTCACACATGTCACCATTCCTCATGAACATCATCATACATGTCACCATTCCTCATGAACATCATCATACATGTCACCAGCCCTCATGAACATCTTCATACATGTCACCAGTCCCTATGAACACCTTCGCACATGTCATCTGTCCTCATTAACATCTTCATACATGTCATCAGTCTTCATGAACATATTCACATACGTCATTAGTCCTCATGAACACCTTCACACATGTCATCAGTCCTCATGAACATCTCCACATATGTCACATGTCCTCATGAACATCATCATACATGTCACAAGTCCTCATGAACATCTTCAAACATGTTACCAGTCCTCATGAACATCATCATACATGTCACCATTCCTCATGAACATCTTCATACATGTCACCATTCCCCATGAACATCTTCATACATGTCACCATTCCTCATGAACATCTTCACATATGTCACCATTCCTCATGAACATCATCATACATGTCACCAGTCCTCGTGAACATCTTCATACATGTCACAAGTCCTCATGAACATCTTCACACATGTCACCATTCCCCATGAACATCTTCATTCATGTCACCATTCCTCATGAACATCTTCATACATGTCACCAGTCCTCATGAACATCTTCATACATGTCACCATTCCCCATGAACATCTTCATTCATGTCACCATTCCTCATGAACATCTTCATACATGTCACCAGTCCTCATGAACATATTCACACATGTCACCATTCCTCATGAACATCTTCATACATGTCACCATTCCCCATGAACATCTTCATACATGTCACCATTCCTCATGAACATCTTCATACATGTCACAAGTCCTCATGAACATCTTCACACATGTCACCATTCCTTATGAACATCTTCATACATGTCACCATTCCTCATGAACATCTTCATACATGTCACCAGTCCCTATGAACACCTTCGCACATGTCATATGTCCTCATTAACATCTTCATACATGTCATCAGTCTTCACGAACATATTCACATATGTCATTAGTCCTCATGAACACCTTCACACAAGTCATCAGTCCTCATGAACATCTCCACATATGTCACATGTCCTCATGAACATCATCATACATGTCACAAGTCCTCATGAACATCTTCATACATGTCACCAGTCCTCATGAACATCTTCATACATATCACCAGTCCTCATGAACATCTTCATACATGTCACCATTCCTCATGAACATCTTCATACATTTCACCAGTCCCCATGAACATCACCATGCATGTCAATAGTCCTCTTGAAAAAATGCATACAGGCAATCATCCCTCATTAACAACAACATACTTGTCATCAGTCTTTATGAACAACATTACACATGTGTTCTGTGCGCATGAACATCCTTTTACAATTATGTATGTTAGTTATGTTTCATATTGGATGTGACTTTATTAAATAACTTAATATATGTTTGGTTCTTCACCGAGTTTCCTCCCTTATACTGTTATTTTTAACTCACAGAAAGTTTGTTCAGAGCATCATGCATGTATTCTGGCAGTTGTGGGTTCAAGTTCCACACTTTAAGTTAACTCGGTTGGTTAGAGCATCTTGCTCACAGTTCTGGTTCTTGTGAGTTCAAGCCCCACACCAGGCGCACTGTGGTCTCATCCCAAGTTTACTTAAGACAGGAAAATTTGAGCTTGCAAACTATATATGCCAATGACTAAATAACAAAAAAATGCATAGAACAACATTAACATTTCAGTTTTTTATTTAATAATATTATTTTTTTCTTAAATTAAATTTCACCCTTTTGGTATGATTAATGTCTTGGCTTCTGTGGTCATTTCTTGCAATTATCTGTAACAACAGTAACAACACATGTGGACATATATAATTGTGTGCGTGTGTGTTTGGGGGGGGGAGTTATGTATGGGCTATGCAACTTGGGATGTCAGCACCCCTTCCCCAAACCAAATTTTTCTTTTATGGTTTAATTAAGATTACATGGATTTGGCTGTATTAAATTAAATAAGGGAAATCTGGAGTGTCATTTTCATATTATTTTCTCTAATGACATAAAAAATGTGTATAACTTGGGACAATTCGGTGAGGGGATGTGGGGGAGGGGTGCGTGCCCCTAGAGCTACTAGTGCACTCAGCAAGTCCTGCTCTCAAGTATTCAGTCAGTGCTAATGTCTTGTTTGGAAACTTAATAATATGATTCATATGTTCAGGCATGCTGGAGTACGCCTCGTGTAACGCCCCCCAAATGTTTCTCATGATGTGAATAATGAAATTACACAACTTTTTCAGAGAGTTAGGTCAGGGCCAAATGATAAATAATACTTGCAGTTATTGCATGTCTTTATATTTGCATTTTTTTTTTTTGACTGTGATCATTAACAATGACATATCGAATGTCACTAACGAGCTAACTCCAGGGTCAGTTGTCATAAAACATCTCTCTCAAGTCATTTCTTGTCTTAAGTCAAATTATTAAAATTTTCATAGTCAAATTTAAAGAAAAGTACCAGCATTTTTGGCAAAATATCTTGTGTATTGCATGACATTAATGAGACTAAAGTATTTTAGATATTATTAATATTATTAAGTTATTATATCATCTGACCAGTGAGATACTAGCTTTACTTAGGAAAATAACTTAAGAATTGTTGCCCACTTACCTCAATCTTAAATTTAAGTATAGATAGAATCTGAGTGTTTTTTGATTTTCCCGTATATCTAGTTGGCCAAATATACTGATATCATAAATACATTGGCCCCTGGGTACATATTACGATGATAAACATTTTAGCTAGTTAGTAAAACAGTAAATTTAGAATGGAGCTAAACAAAGATGAGTACACGGCTTAAGCACTGTTAATATGGAACTTTTGGAATTCCTTTTTAAAATGATTGCAAACATAATAATTATGCAGTTGAATGTTACAGAATATTTGCAGGAACTTACAGCTATACTTGGCCAAGTATGTGCCAGTGCTTATAATTGTGAGAAATGTTTATTTGAGCAAGCTGCAATAAAATGCTAGAAATATTTAGACACACTGGCAGACAACAAAGAAATGAAATAATTTAAAGTGATGAGAAAAGCACATCAGATATGTCGGGAAGACACGAAGTAATATCTGTTCTATCGCTTTTAAAACAGATAAAAATGCCTCACTTTCACTATGAAACTTTACAGAATCGATAAAATTTGGGGATATTTATCTTAGAGCAGAAATTCAATTTTAAATAGAAATCTAATTTAAATTTTTCTAATTTTTATTTTTTTCTGAAGTTATAAAAGAAAGGTAAAAAAGGAAAATGCAGCTGTTATTTACGCCAAGAATTCATTATAAAACATTAAGCATCCCTTATAAACAAGCGCATGACAATTTATCATATCTTAGTTGCTTTTTATGATCTTAATAGATTCATACTTAACTGTTTATTATATATACACTACAGTCAACCACTTTTAACGGAATTTAGAATACTTAAGAAAACATAGTTTTTGATTAACAATACATACTAATTGAATATAAGAGCAGATATTTACGATCTTAGATAATTGGACAAGCCATTTATAGGACAGTTTTTATGTATGGAAAGATGGGCTGCTTATTATTAACTGCATGGACATGTTTTTTGAAGGTATAAAAAATGAACAAGAGGACATTTTTTTCTTGATAGAAAGATCTTGTTTGAAGCTGAGAGCAATTGAAATGCTCATTATATTGAGATAGTTTCATGTTGGAAAATCCAGGAAAGCTATTAACTTATCATTTGTTTTTAAAATACACTATCAACGCTGTGTATTTAGACCACTTTCTGCCTGTAATTAGTCTTGAAGGGCTATCATTTTGGAGGAGTTGAGGTTTTCCATGGCATGTGCATTTCCTGGAGTAAGAATGGCAGCCTAAATGTATCATGCATTAAACATTACAATCTCCAGTTATCAAATTTGACGTATTTTGATTATTTTCGACAGTGAAGGTATTAACTTTGTAGTCTTAGTGACGTTGTTGTCAACGGTCCAAAAGTTAAGTTTTCAGGCCATTACTCAAAAAACATTCAAGATAATCATATGAAACTTGGCACACATGCTACCTAATTAACTCCCATCTCTCTGGCTAAAATAGCTGTGGTCAAGTGAGAAAAAACATTAAAGACTGGCATCCGCTTTCAATCATCTTGTTTGAGTTCAAAATTTGAAATCGTTATTGTCTCTCATAAAAACTGAATCTGGTTATTTTCTTTCACGAATATCAGGGGAGGGAAGTGCAACCCCTAATTGCTTTCTTCTACAAGTCCCTTTGGATTTTCAGCAATGTGTAGACACATTAAGTGGGTAAAAACCTGCTTGATTTGTTGGTTGTTTGTTTCCTAAAGACACAAAACACCTGGAACTTTCCGAGATAAGCTCTCAAAACTGATGAAAAGAGAACCCAGATAAATGCCTTTCAAGAGTAGTTAGCTTATTCTCCATTTCGGAAAACATTGTTTTACCACTTTTTTGAAAAGGAACAAATGGTCCTGTTACTTCAAGGTATTTGTCTAGATTCTTGGTATATTAGTAAGATTCCACAGTGGTATTCCGTCTTAGTTTAAATGGTTTAGTTTAGCTAACTGGCTCCGAATTTTCAAACTCAAATTATTTTCGGAGAATATATATGGACATTACTAATTGCATATTAATGAAAAAAAAAAAATTCAATAATTTTACAGATTTTTTGCATCTTAGTTTTTAGTTAGTTTGGAAGATTTTTTTGTATTTTTTAACAGAATAATTTTAGTTTGAAAATCTGGTGCTAGCGGTTAAGCTAAATCATGAAGACATTTGATATGAATCTCTCCCCCAGTCGGTGTTTCCTGGGTTGAAAAACCTGCGGGTTCGGGTGTCCGGTTTTGAGAGGCCATATGAAATTTAAAGTACCTCTGATGGGGTTCATACTCACAACCGGTTTGTTGAGAAGGGGCTGTAACCATTATACCTCAAGAATTATAACTCTCACCTTCAAATTATGATTTATTTTGATAACCTAAAGCAAACAACTTGAATTTTTAAATGCCTGTGGCATTTAATTTACCTGCATTTGACTTGGGTTTGGCATATTCTTTTTGGGGTATGCATGATTGTAGTGTTAAAAGGCCTAGACACCAGATGATACAATTGCAAGAAAGAAAAAAAATGTCAAATATTTCATAAAATTGATATGGTATGTCTGTCTACAATGAAAATACCAGTTAATTAAAAAATAGCGTCGGAATATGCCTTTTTTGCTCACCAGAGCACAAGGTGCTCAAGGTGAGCTATTGTGATCAGTCCTTGTCCGTCCATCCATCAGTCCGTCCATCAACAATTGCTTAAAAAACATCTCCTCTGAAACTATCTGGCCAAATTCAATGTAACTTCACAGGAAGCTTCCTTGGGTGACCCTCTACAAAAATTCAACAAGGGGTCACGATTGATCAACAACAACAACAACAAAATGGCCGACTTCCTGAACATTTCCACTGAAACTACCACTCCAAATTCAATGAAACTTTACAGACGGCTTCCTTGGGTGACCCTCTACAAAAATATAACAAGGGGTCATGTCACGATTGATCAACAACAAAAACAATTAAATGGTCAACTTCCTGTTTTGCTTTAAAAAATCATCTACTCTAAAACTACAAGTCCAAATTCAATGAAACTTTACAGGAAGCTTCCTTAGGTAACCTTCTACAAAATACAGACAGGGGTCACGATTGATCAATAACAACAACAAAATGGCCAACTTCCTGTTTGGCTTTAAAAAACATCTCCTCTGAAACTACCAGGCAAAATTCACTGAAACTTTGCAGGAAGCTTTATTGCATGACCCTCTACAAAAATACAACAAGACATTGAGATTGATCAACAACAACAACAACAAAATGGCCAACTTACTGTTTTGCTTTAAAAGATATCTCTGAAACTACCAGGCCAAATTCAATGAAAATTTACAGGTAGCTTCATTATATGACCCTTTGCAAATATAAAACAAGGCATCATCATCAGTAAAGATATGTTTAAATTGCAACATTTTTATTAATGCATTATCATACATACATCAGAGTTGTGGCCCTTTCCTTAGGTGAGCGTTTTAGGGCCATCATGGCCCTCTTGTTTTTAAATGTGTTTGCTCAGCTGAAACAGTGACAAAATATTCTTTTAATCATGAAAAGTGATGTATTATCAGCCTAATACTAGCTGGTAATGACAATTCTAGGTTTGTTTTGAGAAAATACTGTATTTGTCGATTTTGGCACCATCTGATGTCTATAGTCCCTTTAATTGCCAGAAGGAATCAAAACCTTCTATCTTTTAATGTCACTTGGACCCTTCTTGCATTAACCCAATCCATAAAAATGTACCAATTAAATTAAAAAACCCATAACACATTCAACACAAATGCCTCATAATTTCACCTTCTGGTTATGTGTTACGGACACACGTTTTATATGTCTGTGGTTATGTGATATGCACATTTTTAGCTCACCTGAGCACAAAGTGCTCAAGGTGAGCTATTGTGATCGGTCTATGTCCGGTGTCTGTTGTCTTTCGTCCGTCGTCAACAATTGGTTATAATCATCATCTTCTCCTAAACGGCTTGGACAATTTTGATAAAACTTCATAGGAATGATCCTTGGTTGGTGGTTTTTCAAAATTGTTCAAAGAAATGAATTCCATGTAGACCTCTGGTTGCCATGGCAACTTCAAGGAAAAGTGTCAACAATTGGTTATAATCATCATTTTCTCCTAAACTGCTTTGGACAAACTTCATAGGAGTGATCCTTGGTTGGTGGTTTTTCAAAATTGTTCAAAGAAATGAATTCCATGCAGAACTCTTGTTGCCATGGCAACCTAAAAGAAAAATGACAAAACTTTTTTTGGCAAATACTATTAGGCCTAGTTATTAATTATATGGTGTGTAACATTTTCTATTGGTTATCTACCATGTTTATTCAAAATATGCCCCTGGAGAAAAATTGGCCTCACCCCATGGGTTACAAGTTCATTATAAATACATTTTGTTAAAATGTTATAGTTATGTAAATTTACTCTCGAAACAAGGGCAGCAAGTCTTGCTATATGGTCTCCCTTTTTGTTGGAGATTCCACTACTTTCTATTTTTAGTAACAATGGAATATATATATTTTAAATTTTATTAAGTCTTCAACATAGTCTCTTCTAAGGTAATTATTGCTCTTTTTTTAGGTCCATAGATTCAAATAATTATGATACACTTTATTCTTTAGAAGCAATTTCATTTTTACTTAATAATAAATTTAAAAATCAGACTTTTCCATTGAACTTCATGTAGATTATTGTAAACTTCATGTAGATTATTCTAAGCTACAATCTTATCTTTTGTGTGGATATTGAATAAGCCTTATAAAAAGAAAAAAATGATAATAAACATTTGAAGGAAGGTGATGTTGTCCTAAATGGAAGATAGTTGAAGGTGGTGAATCTGTTCTGAAATTTGATTTTTAGAGTTTAATGCAGTTTATTGATTTAATTGGATGGTGCACTGTTTGTTGTTTGTGTATCTATACTAAAAGTTCTTTCAGTGTGCAAGCAATTTAACATAGTTTTGTCAGGGTGCAGACAATTACGAGGTCCTGTCAGTGTGCAGGCAATTGAACAAAGTCCTGTCTGTGTGCAGGTATCTGTACCAAGTGCTGTCAGTGTGCAGTCAATTATCAAGTCCTGTCAGTGTGCAGGCAACTGAACAAAGTCCTGTCATTGTGCAGGTATGAGAATCAAATTATGTCAGTGTGCAGTCAATCATCAAGTCCTGTCAGTGTGCAGGCAACTGAACAAAATCCTGTCAGTGTGCAGTCAATTGTCAAGTCCTATTGTGCAGGAAACTGTGACAAGTCCTGTCAGTGTGCTGGCAACTGTGACAAGTCCTGTCAGTGATTATCCAGGCAACATGTTTGACCAGTATGTTTTTCAATATTCTTTGAGAACAAATATCAAGCTATATTGATTACAAAGGTTAAACTCTTTTACTCAGGTGAGCGATTTATGGCCATGATGGCCCTCTTGTTAACAATAACTCTGGAAAAGAGGATTTAGAACTGAAATATTACACACCTATGCTATAATCATGACACGTGATTCCCATTGCAAGTCCTGAACTGACTTTCTTTAAATAATGCTGTTTTGTTAAATTTTGCGAGGGCTTAATAATTGTCTCTGTTTATGAAATGGTAACTTCATAAAATTTTAAACCTCACAAATTTGATGAAAACAAAAAATTATTCCCTCATTGCAAATTACTTTTGATTACCTCGTGAAAATAGTTACTCATTTCTGATATAATAAAGTCAATCTATTTAGAAATTAAGTTTTCTTTTGATTTCAGTTATTTTTTTTGCGATCATGTTAAAGACTAAGGTTAATTTCAATTCATCATGAAAATGAGGCTTCTTCAGTGGCCTTGACCTATTTGAGGTGTGACTACAGCACACAAGTGTAAACAACATTCTTCATACATTGTACTAGTCTTCTTGGCATTGCATATCAGAAAATGATGCATTCTGTGTGATTCCCATTATCAACACACTCAAATTTCAACTGTACTCATTATGAAGTTGAAATTTTTATCTAACAATTGAGAATGGTTCAGGACCATATTCAATATTGATCTTATCCTTAGACATGTCTCAGTGATTTCAGTCAGCCTGTTGGTCAGCTAAATATTAGGGATGAGACGAAACGGTCATCAGGCGATAAGATACGTATCGATACAACTACATACCGATACAATATTTTCGATACGATACAGATACGTAAACACAATTACAGAAACACACAAAAGAAACCAGAATTGTATTATTTTATATAATAAATTTGTAACAACCAATGTGTTAATTTTAATGATAACTATAGAAATATTTTCTAACATTATTGTAATGATTTTATAGAAAAAAATATATTGACTAGTATGTTAAAAGTAAAATTTTACAGTAATATGTTCATTATCATTTTTGAATGTTTCCTATTTTATATAATCTAACTTTACTTATTACATACTAATTAGATACATACTAATACATTCTATGGGCTACTATGTGACTAGAACACCAATGACTTGAACACCAATGACTAGAACATATGAACTGTTTTAACTTATGAACAAAATAATACATCTTGCCAATATGAAATTTGAATGTCATTCACAAAGTTATTTGAACTTATTTCCTCCTTAATGAATTCTTCCTGGAGCCAATGAACAGAGTCACATATTATATTTTAAAAACAAAAGGGTGTCCACCAAGTCTGGTGCTAAGCGGCTTCGTGTTGCTGTAACTATGTCCCCAGCAACACTGTAGACTCTCTCACTGGGAACTGATGTGGCTGGGATATGCAGAACTTCTTTAGCTAGCCTACTCAGACCAGGAAATTCCTCCTCATGTTGTCTCCACCAGTCCTGCAAAGTAAAAAACATATGCAACACCTGGCAACAATTCATAAAAAACCATTGTTAACTGATTAAACTCTACAATGCCTTTGCTAAATAATTAATTAATTATACTCAAACTTATTTAACAAAGCAACACAGTGCAATAATTTAGTCATTATATTTCCCTGAAATTTAAGTAACTGCATACATCTGAAATGAATTAATATCCTTTTGGTACATATAACAATATATTGTTTAAATCCTACTAGACCTGTACCTGTGGAACAGATTTTAATGGAGCCGCCTTTCTTGAACGATATTTCTCGACCTCAACTCGAGCCTGTTCAGACGCACTGACAGCAGGGATGCGGGATGAGGTATTTTTCGGCTTGCTCAATTCTACAAAATCTCCTTCGTCCGCTGTACTGATGATTATGCTGAGCGCTTCCCTAACAACGCATACTAATGGCTACTCCTAACCAATCAACCAATGAGACAGCGTATTACAAAAGGATAAAATTTACACCGAATAATACAAATTGCACCGATTAAGGAACAGTATAAAACAGTTTTGTCACGGAAATTCGACCAAGTCGTATCGATATGACGGCTTGTGTATCGATACGTATTGGCAACAGCATATATCGATACAGTATCGATATTCACTGTATCGTCTCATCCCTACTAAATATACAGGCCAATCAGAGCATTTAGTTTCAAATAAATCTAATTTCAGTTTCTTATCTTGAATTTAATTTCAATCTAAGTTGCTTTCTGAATACAGCCCCTGGATGAGCTATGGAGCTAGGCTACTAAGAGTTGATGCTAAACATAAAAACAATTTGCTATGGCCCTATAGTGACACACTGACGTGCCATGTCTATGTAAGAGTTGATGTAATGTCTTAGGGGATTGATGCAAGGAAGCTTGGGTTTCAACATTCAGTTTCCTTGAGATTGCTTAATGTCCTTAAATGAAAGTTTTTGTCTTTTCTGAACAATACTTTATTGTTGGCACAAAGTTGTTCTGAAATTCTAATATATACTGTAATGTTGTTTTTCACGCTTCACACTCTTCTAACGGCAAATCCCAGGGATGCCATTTGCCGGGCTCAATTACAAGAACGTGGATTTACGATTTCCATATGAAGGCCATATTAGGCGGGAGTCCATATTTGGCAGACACATTGATTGCATGGAATGACACTGCGAGTACCAGTCTGGCTGTTACACTGTCTTGTAGACTGGTTATTGCTGATTTTCGCGTAATTTATTGTCTCCCAGAGATTCGCCTGTTGATCTCCAATTTCTTCCTATTTTTCTGGGTTATTTTCTTGTCAGACTGAAATCAGCATGAGAAATCATTGAAGACATTATTTTTTCTTGGAGAATTCTACTTGGTTTTGTATCATATTTCGGGAGCATCTGTTACCGGTTATTTGATATCTATATATAGCAGCACTTACACTGTCCCACTATTGCTGCTAGCTTTTATAGTGAAGTGGTAAAGTGTTGCTGACAGAGTATGATGTCATAATAGTTTCTTTTGACTCAAAACAAAATGGTGGCACCTGATGTTGAAATATGTTTGGAAGGTTAAGGGTATTTTTAAGATAATTATCTTTCCCCTCACATTATTTTTGCTCAATTTTTTTGTTTGTCTGTCTGTCTGTCTGTCTGTCTGTCTGTCTGTCTGTCTCAAATTATGTCTGCTCCATATCTCTTCATCCGCTTGAAGGATATTGAAATAACTTTTTTACAAATAATCACCCTATTCAGATGATGTACAGAGCTTATAACCAAGCTATTACAACCAGCTTGGTTGAAGGTCAAGGTTACACAAAGACGTAAAAAATCATACGACTCATAACCAAGCTATTACAACCAGCTTGGTTGAAGGTCAAGGTTACACAAAGACGTAAAAAATCATATGACTCATAACCAAGCTATTACAACCAGCTTGGTTGAAGGTCAAGGTTACACAAAGACGTAAAAAAAATATATGACTCATTACCAAGCTATGACAACCAGCTTGGTTGAAGGTCAAGGTTACACAAAGACGTAAAAAATCATACGACTCATAACCAAGCTATTACAACCAGCTTGGTTGAAGGTCAAGGTTACACAAAGACGTAAAAAAATCATACGACTCATAACCAAGCTATAACAACCAGCTTGGTTACACAAAGACGTAAAAAATCATACGACCAAATTTTTTATCTGCTCCATGTTTTGAAAAAAATAAATAGACTTTTAAACATTTAACAAATGCAGCAATAAAGCGCCATTCATAAATTTGTAAATAAGCATGTTGAATTAAAGGTTTGGAAACAAGTTTAACATTTTATACTAGTTTTCCCCTATCAAAAGCCACAATTTTGCGTCCATTCCATATCTCTTGAACCATGTTCACCATTGAGAAAATGTGAAGAGGTTATTTTTGAGTGAAATTTGTGAAACAGGATACCAAAAACCCATTTATGAATTGATACAAAAAGACTGTCATGTTAAAGCTGCACTCTCACAGATTTACCGTTTTGACAACTTTTTTATTATTTGTCTTGGAACAAGCCAATTTATAAGAAAATTCATGTAAAACAGAAATATAAGACTGCTGACAGAACATTAGATTGCAGATGTTTATATTTAAGTCAAAAATTTATGTTTTAAGCATTTTTTTTTTAAACCATTAGTAACAGTTTAAGCCATAAAACATTAATTTTGGAACGGAAATATAAAAATCTGCGATCTGATCTTTTGTCAGCAGTCTTTTATCACTGGTTTGCAGATATTTACGCAAAAATTTGCTCATTCCAAGACAAAAAATGAAAAAGTTGTCAAAACGGTAAATCTGTGAGAGTGCAGCTTAAAATTAGAATGCATTAAGTTATTATTAACCAGTCTAGCCTACGACATAATGTAAGATCAAGAAATTCAGTTAAATACTTTTATACCCCTTTTATATACACAGATTTTTCTAAAGAGTCTTTAAGGATCCAACATATTCACGGATACGTACAATTTGGCCACTTATATGACCAATATAAGAGTTGTGTTACGAGTTATTGCATCTATTTATGGTTTATTATGAATTATGACGAGTTATTACAATGTATTTACCACAAGATATGTTACGAGTCATCACAAATAACTACAAGCAACTTATGGGCATTTTACAAGCTTTTTACAGACTTTTACGAGCTAATATTACAGAATGTTACTATCCATCGAAGCTATTTTGTGGTAGTTACAACCTGTTTACGTGTTGTTACCAATAATTACAAATTAGTCCATAAACAATTCGTAATTAAACTAACTGTAGCAAATCTTAAAAAATAATTGATTCGAGTCTTTTACAGATTATTGCGAGCAGTTTATGGAAAGTTATGTGTGGTTGCCATCAGTTTACAACATAAAAGGATTGTAATAAGTTATTTAAGGAAAAAGCTGTGGACATTAGACATGTCAAAAAAATTGCCTCTCCTTATTCATGGATTGCCTGCAAGTTATTTACGGATACCAACAAGTTATTTACGGGTTGCTTTCAATCAACCACGAGTTGGCAATCTATAGGGACTTGTAAGAAAAAATCTGTGTACCTAAAGTGGGTATTAGGGAGTTCAAGAAAACTGTTTTAGATTTAAATCTGCTTGCAAATTTGAATAAACATTTCAGTCAAACTATATCTCAAAGCAAATGAGAAGAACGATTTTGAGAAATTGATCATAGGATTTTTTTGTTTATTTAATGGCTCTAGTTGTTTGTTTGATTACCTTTTTGTGAATGGGGTCAGGGCCTGTGGAATTGTGAAAATAGCAACAAAATGCCGAAAGTTGTGAATTTTACCATATAGTATATACTAGAATGTGAATGGAACCATGCACTCCTAAGTTCATTTTCAGTCCAAAACCCCACTATATATGTCAAGTAATTTGTGTTTGGCTGGTGATTTATTAGAATAAGTCTCTGTATATATCAGAGTGTTGATGCATGCTGAGCAATATCTTCATTATTGCAATCTTAAATCACAGCTAATCACCCAGGACCAGCCTCTGTTGACATGTTGTCTGGATGACCACTCCAGCCATGTGATTTAATGATTTAACGGTGCTCCTAACAAAGTTTTGGAAAGGTTAAGATGAATAATAGAAAAATGAGATTGTAAATTCTGCAAATTGACAGCATTATTGCCTGGAATGGTTGACATTTAACCCTAATTGTAACTGTATGAATAGATGGCTGTTCAGATGACAAGGACTATGTACTTGAATACACTGATAATAAAACAGAACTTAGGCGGGGGGCTTATTATATATGTCACTGGGATTAGGGTTTGCTAAGGGTTAAGGTAGTGGCCCATAGCCACTGCATAATTTAGATATTTATATTGGCATGCAGATTTCGCCTTCTACCAGCTGTTAAATAGACACCATCAGATTAGACAGACAAACAAGTTGCAGGTGAAAAAAAAACCCAGCTCTTCAAACAGACCGCTCTTCTTCTTGGTTCTTCTTTCACCTACAGGACATATCCTTCCTCCAGGCAAGGGAGCCATTGGTTTCTATCCAAATGAAGTGGAGTTTGATGGCAATGTGCAAAGACTTAAACCATGGCTTTAAGTGAAAAACTGATATTTGCATCAAATTTTGTATTAAAGATACTTTTTACCTTCATAAATGTCATATACCCTTGAAATAGTAGTGATTACAGGGGCAGATCCAGGAACTGACAGTAAATAAGGGGCACATCCTTTTGACCTTCGCCCTTCCACTAGAACCGAAATAAAATGTTGGCAAGGGAGCATGCGGTTAACAGTTTCTAGTCCAAAATGGTGCATTTTTAGTGTATATTATTTATTTTTTTGTCTGATATTGACATTTAAAGCTGCACTCTCACAGATATACCATTTTTTACAACTTTTTTATTTTTTGACATAGAAAGAGCAAATTTTTGCATCAAATTCTGCAAACCAATGATAAAAGATT
This sequence comes from Mya arenaria, assembly GCF_026914265.1. Taxonomy (NCBI): domain Eukaryota; kingdom Metazoa; phylum Mollusca; class Bivalvia; order Myida; family Myidae; genus Mya; species Mya arenaria. Next base: position 53,950,594 of record NC_069136.1, on the reverse strand, counting down.
GCTGACAAAAAATCAGATCGTAGTTTGTCATATTTCCTTTCGAAAATTAATGTTTTATGGCTTAAACCGTTAATTACTAACAGTTTAAGAAAAATGCATAAAACGTCAATTTTTGAACTTAAATATGATCCAATTTTTTGTCAGCAGTGTTATTTAAATGGTTTCAATATAGTTTCACAAAAATTGGCTCGTTCAAAGACAAAAAATAAAAAAGTTGTCAAAACGGTAAATCTGTGAGAGTGCAGCTTTAAGTAAACTTGATCAATTTTACGTGGGCGCAGACCAGCCACACACATAATTCATTTTAAGATTTGGTGACGTTTGTATCACATAAGGTTTTATTACATTTTAATTCATAATACATACTTTGTCAGTTACAATATTCCCATTTACAAGAATATTGGCCAAGGTATTATTTAGCATTTACCGTAAATGTCCTTTTAAACGCCCAAAAGACGCGCCTGGAGTCTTTTTTGGTCTATTTTCCGATACAGAGACATGAACAATGCCACCTGAACTTAAAACTCCCCAAAAATGTCATTTGTTCTGATTAAAAGCATGTCATTGGCACCATTATAGAGCACCTGGTCAGGATGCTGACCTCATGCATATACAGTAAACCCATACCCGATTGAATACAATGACAGGTAAGGAAGATAACAGTAATGTGATAATGAATAGGTGCCGACTAGGCGAAAACTTATTAAAGATGTATTGGTTTTACACAGCACTTAACTTAGTAGATAAGGAATAAGATTAAGTCAGTTTTAAATTTATGAGAGTTAAAAAAATTAAACTTAAATGTTCTGGACAATTTTCTCCACAATAATTAATAATTTTTTTGCTTTTTGTTTCGAACTACGCACCATTTTCTACATGTAATGAGAAACAAACATTCCTCATTTCTCTCGAAAGTTGTGTATTTATATATTGAAGCCATATCTTCATTGGACTATTCATTGGTTTATACACCAAGTTGTTTTTACAGCTACGATGCAGCATATACTTATCGCTGATTGGTCATTGGCGGGCTTTCCACCCCCCTATTAAAATTGTCTCGGTGATGGGTTATCGTGACAAGCATAATTGCAATTATTTTTAATTTTGACTCAGTACATGACTTTTTATCGAATTTAGAAGAAAATTGCTGAATGGGGAAATCTGATTCTTATATAGTGCTACATTCGGAACTCCTCAGCCATTTTTCTCGAAAACAACCTCGGATGTATGCCGGTACATCAGTTAAAGTAGTTCGTAAATTTTTAAATTATATCAATAATTAAATGTAGTGTTTTAGAGTTGTATTTGTTGATCTAAGTTTAAATTGATTACCAATGAAGTGTATTATTGCAAACATAATTGAGATTCCCAAGAGCCAAGTCATTAAGTTTAACTGCTAAGTAACAAAAACATACCAATTTCTGAGTATGTAAACCGTCCAAATACATCCGAGGTTGTTTTCGATAAAAATGGCCGAGGAGTTCCGAATGATAGTGCTAACCCCAGTAAAAATGTCAGTGGAATACATAAATACACTGGTATTCCAATGAAATACCACATAATACCAGTGGAATACAAATGCATTTCATTGGTAAACATAATAACACTGGTATTCCACTGGTAACCAATAATCAGGTGTGGTATGCCACTGGTCAAATTTATTTCTGTTGTATACCAATGGATTTCCAGTGGACTGGATTAGAGCTGCACTCTCACAGATATACCATTTTTACAACTTTTTTTTATTTATTGTCTTGAAAAGATCAAATTTTTGCATAAATGTCTGCAAACCAATGATATAAGATTGCTGACAAAAAATCAGATCGTAGATTTTCATATTTCTGTTCGAAAACTTATGTTTTAAGGCTTAAACCTTTACTAACCGTTTACGAAAAATGTATAAAACATCATTTTTTGAACTTAAATAAAAAATATGTGATCTATTTTTTGTCAGCAGTCTTATATAACTGGTTTCCATGGATTTTCGCAAAAATTGGCTCGTTCCAAGACAAAAAATAAAAAAATTGTCAAAACGTTCAATCTGTGAGAGTGCAGCTTTAAGAAAATTAAAATAATAAATGAAATTAAATCAGGTTGTGCTAAATGTAAGATAAGATATAAGGGTTAGTTTGGATTCTTGTTATATTATTCATACATGCTATTCTGTGGGTCGATGGGGGACTCAGTAGGCCCTTGGTCTTAGAGATGTAATCTGTTGATTATAAGGAAGGATGGCTGGCCCTTTTGAAGCCTGTGGGAAATATGCATTTTAAGGGTTCCAAGATTGCACTTAAACATACCATTTCTAGTGGTTAATGCACCAGTCAGACAGTGATTTGTTGCTCAAGAAATATTCTTAAAGAAAAAAAAGAAAGAAGATTTTTTCATGAACCCAAACAACTGGTTCTAAAATATTATTTGAATTGGTTAAGAAATAGTTTTCTCCCACCTCAGATAAGTAGATCCAATAATTTAACCATGCTAGATATTCTTATCTTGCCCACGGGCGAAGATAAAATGCCCGGATGGAACTCCTTTTTCATGGTCAACGCATTGTAATTACCTCCCTTGTTGAAGACTGTCGTCTGTAGCATCATGGAAACCTTGTCTTGTGGCAATATTTAGAACGCTTATTAATTATTTCTCGCTTCAAATGCCACCATAAAACAGTTTTTACGCACCATTAAAGAAATAATGCTTCATTCTCCATATAACTATTTAAAGACCGATCAGACCATTTACATACTCTGAATCACTGCGCGAATATCCATGACAACCACGAATTATCGCATATCCGTACGCAATTATTTTCACTAAGAACAAAAGAGTTCCAGCAAAAAATACATTTTTACTTAATTTTGTTTAACTGAGGTGGGAGAAAAAGCATCTACCATAGCGGCTCGTGTAAGATAGGTTCATCCCGACCTTCGCGCAGGGTGTTTTGCAGAAACTCGGTAAACCTCGTTTCCGCAAAACACCCTACGCTCGGGTTGGAATGAACCTATCTTACACTCTCGGCCATAGAAGATACTTATATTCTCATACAACTTCTGTTTTAGTGACCATGCTGTACATATATAATTGATAAGCATTCATAGTCGTTTATATGATTTTTAAACTTCACAATTGACTTATGTTTTGTTTAAGCAAATGTCTGGAGTCTTTGGTTTGCCATGACGTCAATGTGCCAAACAGTAGTTTTTAATCTCCACTATTAGACAGCATGAACATGTAACACATTGACTGATAGCTGGTAAGATCATTAATATATGTGATTTCTATCCTCTGGAGCAATTCAAAGTCCATTAGTTGTCTTCATCACTGACAAAATGTGCGCACATAATAACAACAATAAGCCGCCATTTTGAATTGAACCGGAAGTACACCTCTGCAGACGATGATGGATGAAGCTTTCAGATTTTTGTGTAGGTCATTTCACCACAATGGCAAACTGGTGAGTTTTTACCTATCACTTGTAGATTATTGTTGAACTAAATTGGTTTTGACTCCTTACTAAATGTACAAAATGATTCAATGAAATATCAAGTGACTGTAATTTCTGGGAAGAGCATGTCAATCGTCAGTTTGAATTTTCTTTTGATTAATTTAATTTCTTATAATTAAAACTTTTACAAAAAAACCATTAGCACTTATCGCAATTTCGCTTCATCGCTTTGAAATGGTTTTACTTGTGTAATGTTTTCATTTGATCGGAAAAGAGACAATTTAAAGAAGTCGCGAAAATATGTGAAAGTTTAGAATTTATGATTTGTGACTGCATTCATTTAATGTTCTTGTGTGATTGGGTGAAAAAAACATGTGTTACTCATAATTGTTTATGATATTCACTAAAATAATTGTCCATTTTAAACTCAATGGAGACGAGTAATACCCAACCAGTTACGTCTTCGTCAATGCCCCTTAACTGTCATATGACTTGAGAACTTGGACAGAAGATTGCAATTAGTTTACTTTTACTTTGAGGCTTATGTGAATCACCTTGTACCTACAATTAATACTAGTGAATTTTGTTTTAACTGCAAAGTAAAACTTCAATGTGAACAACTTTAAATCTCATCAGTTCTATAATCTTCTAGAGTTAAACTAATTTACAATTCGCCTTATTAAAGAAAGAAGACTTTATTATAAATTTGCTTCTTATTATTAAAATCTAAATTCAATGTCATATATTTTTCAGGGAAAATAGACTTAAAATAGAGGAAGACAACTGCCATTTGAGAAAGAAAAGGAGTACATTGGCGATATATATTACTGTACTGTGCACAGCATCTACCAACTCCATCAGGGATGATAACAGGGCCAAGTTGCCAATCCTGAAAATGTCTGCGTGGGGTTCAGGGGGCCGCCGAAGGCCCCCGATGGGTCCAGGGCAAAGCCCTGGTGGGGGGACAAGGGGGGCAAAGCCCCCCAAAGCTTTCCGTATTTCAGGGATTCTAATACTCTTTTTTGCCTTAGAATAGTGTTCAAGGAGTACACCTTTCGGTTTGGTAGATATAATTATGTACAACACGAGACATCCACAATCAGAACAATTATCAGGAATCTTAGCAGTGAAGTTTAACACCTTTGTCTTTAAACAAAGTTAAATTTACTTTTTTTTACCTGAAGTCACAGGCATTAGACATGTACCTGACATTTTGGTTAAGTTGTCCACTTCCCATAAAACTCAACTGGCTATGATCAAATGCCTGTGTATGAACAGTCTACACTGTGGGATGTTTGATTTATAATAATGAACAACATATCGATTATCATGCTTGCAAATGTTTATTGTAAAAGTGTTAATTATTCAATTTTTATGTATCATAAAAAGAGTATTTATTCCATTTTCTGCACATTTGATGAGAATATAGTGTTATTAATTATTATATATATTATTCCAAGTAATATCCAAACGGGACTTAAATGCTTTGGCAGCGTAGCTGTTGTGGACATGGTGGACTTTGACGTATTCTGGTCCCTAAGCCAGATTTTTTCCCCTCATGGTGTTACATGAGTCCAGTAGAACACAAACTAGATTATCCCACGGCAGTTCAAGTCTCTCAAACAGGCTTTCAAATTCTATGAAAATTGATTCAGAATCAGCCCTAGTGATTTTTAAGGAGGCCAAATGTCTCAACACTATTTTTTTCTCTATAGCAGAAAAATAGCTGCAACAGTTTTCTCATTGTTTGTGTTTGTTGACTTGTCTTAGTTGAAACTAAACCGAGATCCATTAACTCCTCCACATGTTTATCATTGAAATGGCTAGCCACTCCGTAAGTCATCTTGTATGATGCTGTACACCTTTGAAGTTTTAGTTCGCTGAGAGCTTTTGTATCTTTGGCAAGTGTCTTAAGTAAGACACACTACTGTGGTGCCAGGGAGCATGTTCAGCCATAAATCCAAGTATCATGGCCTCTGGATTGAATTGTCAGTCATTGACAGGAACAACTGGATGCACTGGCTGAGGTGTCTGTTCATCCCTGACTTTTGTAACCATCAACATAACTGGAAATACAAATTACAACTATAGAATTTTAATCTCACTCAAACTGGGTCCTCAAGAAGTTTTGTTGAACTGTCTCAAATAGAAAATAAAATGACTGCCTCTATGTAATATGTATTACTACTACAAAATATTTATTCATTTTTTTTGTTTAAATTTGAACCAAACCAATTTTCATTTGAACCTCCCATTATGGTCAACAGCCACTTCTTATTGAGAACAATGCTTCAAACATTATGAGAATAATAAAGAAACGGTTTACAGCGTAAACTTCAATCGGCCAAATAAAATTTGTAAAATAAAAATCGATTATTATGACACAATCCGAATCGGGATTACACTTACTAGATGCTAAAATAGTTTGGCAAGTTGCAGTGAATAAATAAATTACAAACTTACACATCAACCCTAAAGAAGAGGAACCATCAACATCTACAATGATTACATCATTTTGCAATGTGTATATACTCAAAACAGTGTTACCGGTATGTGTCAAAAAAAGTGGAAGTGTTATAAATGGATGATTTCCTGACAAAAGTCCATAGAACTGTCATATTTTCTAATGATTAGTCTTGTTTCATTAACTTCTTAAACCATTATAAAAATTTAATGAATTAGTATTATAAATTAATGTGTTTAACTGCATTACTTAGTTTTTTTAACATCAAATGTTTTTGTTCTTTAAGATTTTGTTCTGTAATGCTGTTTATTAAGCTGACCTGGAAGTAAATATGTTGTAAAATGTAATATGGATATTGTTTCTAATTAATGTCACAGATTCAAGTGGTATTCCACTAATATACCACCAAAATTTACCGCTGGAATTCCACTGGAATACCAGCGGTAAACTTTTAATGGAATACCACCAAAATTTACTGCTGCTATTTCAGTGGAATACCATTGGTATACCACCGGCATACCGCTGGTATTCCAGTGGTATTCTACTGACATTTTTACTGGGAATGGTTCTCCAAAAAACATAGCCCAGCATGTTAAATAGGACATTTACGGTATATTATTTGGCTGACGTGTTTTTGGTTTAATTAAAGTTTGTCACATGGTTTTGACTTCTTCATTGGGAAAATTTATATTTTTATTGCATTTTGATGCATGGCAACTTCTTGTTAATAATGTAATAAAATTTAATGTAGGAAATTACCCTGGGGGGTTGGTGAGGTTGTAATGTATTTTTTATACCTAATAAGCCAGATAATGACATTGTAACTAATACTTCGTGTTGGTTAGAGAATGTTAATGATTTTCAGAGTTAGATGAACAAATGAGGTGTGAAATAATGGTTTCTAAGTTTGGGCATTCTTACCTTTATTTAGAATCCCTTTGTTTACACTTTCATGTTTTATGTATTTTTAACCTGATATAATGTGGCTGGTTACTTAATCCTAAGTCACACTTAAGTGCCTTTTGACCTATGTAGTGAGGCCGGTGACATACTTACACCCTACATGTAGACCATTAAATAATTTTGTGAGTCTTTCTCAATGAGACTGGAGACATAAGTACACCCTACATGTAGACCATTAAATACTTTTGTAGGTCTTTCTTAATGAGACTTTGAGACATATTTTAGCCCTACACGCAGATCATTTGTAGGCCTTTCTCATTGAGACTTTGAGACATATTTTAGCCCTACATGTAGACCATTTGTAGGCCATTCTCATTGAGACTGGAGACATATGTAAGCCCTACATGTAGAGCATTTGTAGGCCTTTCTCATTGAGACTGGAGACATATGTAAGCCCTACATGTAGAGCATTTGTAGGCCATTCTCATTGAGACTGGAGACATATGTAAGCCCTACATGTAGAGCATTTGTAGGCCTTTCTCATTGAGACTGGAGACATATGTAAGCCCTACATGTAGATCATTTCTAGGCCATGCTCATTGAGACTGGAGACATGTAAGCCCTACATGTAGAGCATTTGTAGGCCTTTCTCATTGAGACTGGATACATGTTAGCCTTACATGTAGAGCATTTGTAGGCCTTTCTCATTGAGACTGGAGACATGTAAGCCCTACATGTAGAGCATTTGAAGGCCATTCTCATTGAGACTGGAGACATGTAAGCCCTACATTTACACCATTTGTAGGCCTTTCTCATTGAGACTGGAAACATGTAAGCCCTACATGTAGACCATTTGTAGGCCTTTCTCATTGGGACTGGAGACATGTAAGCCCTACATGTAGACCATTTGTAGGCCTTTCTCATTGAGACTGGAGACATGTAAGCCCTACAAGTAGACCATTTGTAGGCCTTTCTCATTGAGACTGGAAACATGAAAGCCCTACATGTAGAGCTATTGTAGGCCATTCTCATTGAGACTGGAAACATGTAAGCCCTACAAGTAGACCATTTGTAGGCCATTCTCATTGAGACTGGAGACATGAAAGTCCTACATGTAGAGCATTTGTAGGCCATTCTCATTGAGACTGGAGACATGAAAGCCCTACATGTAGACCATTTGTAGGCCATTCTCATTGAGACTGGAGACATGTAAGCCCTACATGTAGACCATTTGTAGGCCATTCTCATTGAGACTGGAGACATGTAAGCCCTACATGTAGACCATTTGTAGGCCATTCTCATTGAGACTGGAGACATGTAAGCCCTACATGTAGAGCATTTGTAGGCCTTTCTCATTGAGACTGGAGACATATGTAAGCCCTACATGTAGATCATTTGTAGGTCTTTCTCATTGAGACTGGAGACATGAAAGCCTTACATGTAGACCATTTGTAGGCCTTTCTCATTGAGACTGGAGACATATGTAAGCCCTACATGTAGAGCATTTGTAGGCCTTTCTCATTGAGACTGGAGACGTATGTAAGTTCTACATGTAGAGCATTTGTAGGCCTTTCTCAGAGAGACTGGAGACATATGTAAGCCCTTAATGTAGACCATTTGTAGGCCTTTCTCAGAGAGACTGGAGACATATGTAAGTTCTACATGTATACCATTTGTAGGCCTTTCTCATTGAGACTGGAGACGTATGTAAGTTCTACATGTAGACCATTTGGAGGTCTTTCTCATTGAGACTGGAGATGTATGTAAGTTCTACATGTAGACCATTTGTAGGCCTTTCTCAGAGAGACTGGAGACGTATGCAAGTTCTACATGTAGACCATTTGGAGGTCTTTCTCATTGAGACTGGAGACATGTAAGCCCTACATGTAGACCATTTGTAGGCCATTCTCATTGAGACTGGAGACATGTAAGCCCTACATGTAGAGCATTTGTAGGCCTTTCTCATTGAGACTGGAGACGTATGTAAGTTCTACATGTATACCATTTGTAGGCCTTTCTCATTGAGACTGGAGACGTATGTAAGTTCTACATGTAGACCATTTTAAGTTCTTTCTCATTGAGACTGGAGATGTATGTAAGTTCTACATGTAGACCATTTGTAGGCCTTTCTCAGAGAGACTGGAGACGTATGCAAGTTCTACATGTAGACCATTTGGAGGTCTTTCTCATTGAGACTGGAGACATGAAAGCCTTACATGTAGACCATTTGTAGGCCTTTCTCATTGAGACTGGAGACATATGTAAGCCCTACATGTAGAGCATTTGTAGGCCTTTCTCATTGAGACTGGAGACGTATGTAAGTTCTACATGTAGAGCATTTGTAGGCCTTTCTCAGAGAGACTGGAGACATATGTAAGCCCTTAATGTAGACCATTTGTAGGCCTTTCTCAGAGAGACTGGAGACATATGTAAGTTCTACATGTATACCATTTGTAGGCCTTTCTCATTGAGACTGGAGACGTATGTAAGTTCTACATGTAGACCATTTTAAGTTCTTTCTCATTGAGACTGGAGATGTATGTAAGTTCTACATGTAGACCATTTGTAGGCCTTTCTCAGAGAGACTGGAGACGTATGCAAGTTCTACATGTAGACCATTTGGAGGTCTTTCTCATTGTGACTGGAGACGTATGTAAGTTTTACATGTAGACCATTTGAAGTTCTTTCTTAGTGAGGTCAGAGACATATGTAAGCTCTACATTCAGACCATTTGAAGGTCTTTCTCAGTGAGACTGGAGACATGTGTAAGCCCTACATGTAGAGCATTTGTAGGTTTTTCTCAGTCAGGCTGGAGACATATGTAAGCCCTACATGTAGACTATTTGTAGGTCTTTCTCAGAGAGACTGGAGACATATGTAAGCCCTACATGTAAATCATTTGTAGCCCTTTCTCAGAGAGACTGGAGACACTTGTAAGCCCTACATGTAAACCATTTGTAGGCCTTTCTCAGAGAGACTGGATACGTATGTACCGTAAGTTCTACAGGTAGATCATTTGTATGTCTTTCTTAGTGAGGTCAGAGACATATGTAAGCTCTACATGCAGACCATTTGTAGTTTTTTCTTAGAGAGACTGAAGTCATGTGCTAGCCATACATGTAGACCATTTAAAGGTCTTTCTCAGTGAGACTGGAGACATATGTAAGCCCTACATGTAGACCATTTGCAGGTCTTTTTCATAGATACTGGAGTCATGTGTATGGCAAATTATCATGTGATGAAGTTGACACTTGTGTATGGAAAAAAGTAGGTTATAATTAATAAGTTTGTAAATGGTTATGTTAGTTCCAGCTATTGTTCAATGAATTTATGGAGAAACTGGAGCCCTACATGTAGACCATTTGTAGTTCTTCTCAGTGAAGTCAGAGATATAATTTATGTTAGCCCTACATGTAGACAATAAGGTACAAATGTTCCAATGGCTGTTAAAATATTATCGAACAGATACATTTTGACCATCTTCCAAAAATAGGCATTTCACTTGTATGAGCATAATTTGCTCATTTAATATTTCCCTTGACCATTACCTAATGTGAACATCACTGAATGTTAAGATAGCCTTCACTCTTTTAGTCCTCAGTTTTTATTGCAGATTTGGATATATTCAATTTTGGAAACAAGTTTAGCTACGGAGCTACGCTGGTAAACACCTTTGTAGTAGAATAAACAAAACTCATGATTAAGTGTAACTGGGGATTTTATGTAAAATAAGCTTGTGAATGCCTGGAAAAAGTTGTGTCAAGGTTATAATTGTCAATGACATAGCCAATACATAATTATTTAAAATCACATGCAAGCTGTTTTTGTTACATCTGTATAGAATGATTCACCAAGCTTTAGGAAATAAAAATCTGTGTATAAAATTTCATGTAAGATTAATGTGTTTTTGATTACTTTCAATGTATAATTGATGTGTGTAGCTTTGTTTAAAGGTTCATATTTGTGTGATATTGGGTGTAATGAAAGAAGGTGAATGAAAGCTTAATTTGCAAAAAGGTTGACATATGTATATTTCATTATAACAAGTGATAAGTCCTACATCCATTTTCTTATTCAATGCTTTAGAAACAGATAACATTTCATGTCTGTAATGCAGATTGAGGTGTGTCTTCCAGTTGTTGTTCCCATCCTGTTTCTTTGTGAAATCTTATATTAGACTGTCAATTTGTGCCTTTGTAAATTCATTGATCAATAGCTGGAACTTACATAACGATTTACAAACTTATTAATTATAACCTGTTTTTTCCATGCACAAGTGTCAACTTCATCACATGATAATTTGCCATACTCTGTGAAAAATATCTTTACCTGATAACTTTCGAGCTCCTTGATCATATACTCATATGCTTCTTTTTCAACCAGCTTCACCACCTGCTTAATTCCATGCCCATTAAGTCATTTGTCAAACCCCATCACCACCTGCTAATCTCCATGCTCTGTCGTCTAGCCCTATCACCATCTGCTAATCTCTATGCTCCTTTGTCAAACCCCATCACCACCTGCTAATCTCCATGCTCCTTTGTCAAACCACAATCACCACCTGCTAATCTCCATGCTCCTTTGTCAAACCCCATCACCACCTGCTAATCTCTATGCTCCTTTGTCAAACCCCATCATCACCACCTTCTAATCTCCATGCTCCTTAGTCAACCCCCATCACTACCTGGTTATAGACATGCTCCTTTGTCAAACCACATCACCATCTGCATATATCCATGCTCCTATGACTAACCCTCAACACAACCTGCTATTCTCCATGCTCCTATGTCCAACCCCCAACACAACATGCTATTTGCCATGCTCCATTGTCTAACCCCTAACACAACCTGCTATTCTCCATGTTGCTATGTCCAAACCCCTAACACAACCTGCTATTCTCCATGTTGCTATGTCCAAACCCCTAACACAACCTGCTATTCTCCATGTTGCTATGTCCAAACCCCAACACAACCTGCTATTCTCCATGCTCCTTTGTCCAACCCCCAACACAACCTGCTATTCTCCATGCTCCTTTGTCCAACCCCCAACACAACCTGCTATTCTCCATGCTCCTTTGTCCAACCCCCAACACAACCTGCGATTTTCCATGCTCTGTTGTGAAACACCATCACCACTTGCTTATCCCCATGTTCCTTTTTCAAACCCCAATCACTTCATGCTCCTTTGTCAAACATCTTCACCATCTGCTAACATAAATTTTCCTTTGGCAAACATCTTTAACACTTGATAATCTCCATGCTCCCACCACCTGCTTACTTTCATATTCCTTTCTCACAACTCTCTAGCACCTGAAAACCCCAATGATGCTTTGACAGACCTTTTAACCACCTTTTTATTACCATGTGCCTTTGTAACAGCTCTTTATCACCTCATAAACCTCATGCTCCTTTTGTCAAACCTCTCCATCACCTGTTACCCTCCAATCACCCTTTTCAAACCTCTTCATTACCTGTTAACCTCCATGATTCCATGCTGCTTTGTCAAACATCTCCATCACCTGATTACCTCCATGCCGATTTGTCAAACCTCTTCATCACCCGATGACCTCCATGCTTCTTTGTCAAAGCTCTCAATCACCTGATGACCTCCATATTTTTTGTCAAACCTCTTCATTACCTGATGATCCCCATGCTGCTTTTTCAAACATCTCCAGCGCCTGATTACCTCCATGCCACTTTGTCAAACCTCTCCATCACCCGATGACCTCCATGCTTCTTTGTCAAACCTCTCCGTCACCTGATGACCTCCATATTTTTTGTCAAACCTCTTCATTACCCGATGACCTCCATGCTTCTTTGTCAAACCTCTTCATCACCAGATGACCTCCATATTTTTTTGTCAAACCTCTTCATCAACTGATGACCCCCATGCTTCTTTGCGAAACCTCTTCATCACATGATAAAGTCTTTGCTGCTTTTTGGAACTTCTCAATCACCTGATGATCCCATTGCTGCTTTGTCAAAGCTCTTCATCACCTGATGAACTTCATGCTGCTTTGTCAAACCTCTTCATCACCTGATGAACTCTATGCTGCTTTTTCAAACTTCTGTTTAACCTGATAAAGTCAATGTTACATGTACTTTGCCAAGCTTCTCCATGGCCTGATTACCTCAATGCTTACTTTGTCAATTCTCTTCAACACCTGATTACCATCATTTCACTTTGTCTAACCTCTTCAACAACTGACTTCCATCATTTTACTTTGTCAAACCTCTTCAACACATGCTTACCATCATTATACCCCCCGACAAACGAAGTTTGAAAGGGGTATATTGGAGTCACCCTGTGGTCGGTTTGTCGGTTGGTCCGTTGCAGTTTACCTTGTCCGGAGCATAACTTAAAAACTACTGGATGGAATTGGATTAAACTTCATACAATGGTAGAGCATAATGAGAGGAAGTGAAGTGTTCAAGAACCATAACTATACTTTAGCTAATTACTGAGTTATTGCCCTTTTTTATTTTTTATGTCAAATTATTTTCCACACATTAACTTGCAAACTACTTGATGGAATTTATTGAAACTTCATACAATAGTAAAGCACAATGAGAGAAAGTGCAGTGCACAAGAACCATAACTCTATTTCAACTAATTACAGAGTTACTGCCTTTTGTTACTTTTTCTTGTCTGGAGCATAACTTGAAAACTATTGGATGGAATTTAATAAAACTTCATACAGTGATAGATCATAATGAGAGGAAGTGCAGTTTACAGGAACTGTAATTTCTATTTCAGCCAATTACAGAGTTATTGCCCTTTGTTACTTTTTTCTTGTCCGGAGCATAACTTGAAAACTATTGGATGGAATTTAATAAAGCTTCATACAGTGATAGATCATGTTGAGAGGAAGTGCAGTGTACAGGAACTGCAATTCTATTTCAGCTAATTACAGAGTTACTGCCCTTTGTTACATTTTCTTGTCTGGAGCATAACTTGAAAACTATTGGACGGAATTCAATAAAATTTTATACAGTGATGGATCATAATCAGAGGAAGTGCAGTGTACAGGAACCGCAATTCTATTTCAGCCAATTACAGAGTTATTGCCCTTTGTTACTTTTTTCTTGTCCGGAGCATAACTTGAAAAAAAAGTAACTTAACTCATTTATAGATGGTCATAGGCAATCGTTTATTCTGTGCTTTAGAACATCAAATATATCAGTATTAACATCTCAGTATTAGCATCACTGATATTGTTTAAAGCCTTTTTTCTAACTTTTAAAAACATAATCAAAAAATGAATAACTGACGATAGTCCATAAAATAAAGTTGTCATTTATAGGTTGGCTTTCCAAATAGTTGACTGCAATTTCATATCAGGGCGGCGTTCGAGGGTATTAATCACCTTCAGTGATAGCTCTAGTTTTACTTTGTCAAACCTCTTCAACACCTGCTTACAATCATTTTACTTTGTCAAACCTCTTCAACACCTGCTTACAATCATTTTACTTTGTCAAACCTCTTCAACACCTGATTACCATCATTTTACTTTGTCAAACATCTTCAACACCTGCTTACCGTCGTTTTACTTTGTCAAACCTCTTCAACACCTGCTTACCATCATTTTACTTTGTCAAACCTCTTCAACACCTGACTTCCATCATTTTACTTTGTCAAACCTCTTCAACACCTGCTTACCATCATTTTACTTTGTCAAACCTCTTCAACACCTGACTTCCATCATTTTACTTTGTCAAACCTCTTCAACACCTGCTTACCATCATTTTACTTTGTCAAACCTCTTCAACACCTGACTTCCATCATTTTACTTTGTCAAACATCTTCAAGACCTGCTTACCATCATTTTACTTTGTCAATTCTCTTCATCACTTGCTTACCATCATTTTACTTTGTCAAACATCTTCAACACCTGCTTACCATCATTTAACTTTGTCAATTCTCTTCATCACCTGCTTACCATCATTTTACTTGGTCAATTCTCTTTAACACCTGCTTACCGTCGTTTTACTTTGTCAAACCTCTTCAACACCAGTCTGCTTACCATCATTTTACTTGGTCAATTCTCTTCAACACCTGCTTACCGTCGTTTTACTTTGTCAAACCTCTTCAACACCTGCTTACCATCATTTTACTTGGTCAATTCTCTTCAACACCTGCTTACCATCGTTTTACTTTGTCAAACCTTTTCAACACCTGCTTACCATCATTTTAGTTTGTCAAACATCTTCAACACCTGCTTACCATCATTTTACTTGGTCAATTCTCTTCAACACCTGCTTCAATGTACCTCCATGTTCCTTTATCACCTACTAGCTGTTGGCTCCCACTTAATTAGCTCAATGTTTTTTATCACACTAATTGTACAGTGGTTACCTGCCTGTTCTATGAGTAAAGGGAGCTGGGATGGATTTTCCAGATATTATAAAAGTGTCAGCGTCTAAGACATGACTGAAGGGCTGTATTCAATAATCAACTTAGTTCTAACTTATGCTTATTCATAAGAATAATTTGAGTGTTTTGATTGCGGGACTGTTAAAATAACTGGCCAATACACTGAATGGAATCGCTGAGGCATATCTAAGTATAAGGATAAGAAATGAATTGTATACTGCCCAAGGTCTGTATACTAGATGGCCCCTACACTTTGCAAACCATTGATAAGTCACTGTTCATTACTTTGGGACCCATGTCACTAGCGGATCCAGGGAGGGATGGGGGGGGGGTGCACCTGGCGTGTGTCAGCCCTAGAATTGTCCAAGTTTACTTTTTATTTCAATCTAGAAGAAATATATGTAGTAAAATATGTTTGGCCTAGAAATTGTCAAACACTTTAAAACAAATGAATTTTGGTTTTGAGGGCAGGGTACAAGTCAAAAGGTTTCGCTCCTAGGTTATGCCCCTAAGTTACACCCCCTCTAAAGTCCACTCCTGGACTTGCCCCTGCATGTATTGTAAAACAATATGATTACATGTACATAGAAAAATGGAGTAACAATGTAGTTTTCCAAGCAATATGGATTGAATTGTGCTTGATATTTCGATGTCTGGGGTATTGTAATTGAGACATTTTAAGATTGATTACATCAAGTTCAAATGTGACTTAAGATTCTGTAGCTGTCTCAGCCTGTGTACAACCTTTAACTTCATATTGATGTTGACAATTTCTGTTATAAAAGCATGCTATATTGGCGCGTCTTTTCTCCTTATTGGAAAACTGCAACTGGTAGCTGTTATAAGACGGTGCAGCCAATCACACTCTGAGTTATGTTTAGAACATTACAATATGTCTGATGAATAATGTACGAAAGTGAAAGTGCATTGTATTTCATGTGTATTCTTTGAAAAGAAACTCTTATTTAACCCTTCTAAAACAAGCCAATAAACTGTCCAGAATATATTTCTGAGTTAATCTTTCATGAGTATTATAAAGCTAAAGAAGAGTCATTGACCGTAAACTATTATTTTTCCCTCACTCTCACTATTAATTATATATAAGAGAATGGTTGCATGTTGTTAAATATAAACTCTGTGTGGAGAGACAGATTCAGTTTAATGCTTTTACACGAAAGTAAATTACATTACGATTGGTTTGAGTATAAAGCAGTAGTCAGCTATGCATGTCATCGTCAGTGAAAACTTAAACTTAAACTGATAACAATTTCGTTCAGTTTGTGAGTGATTACACCATTGTAATGTGCATATCGAGAGTTGTGGAGCATTAACCCTGGTAAGAGATTTTATATGTATTTTATATGTTTCGTTTATTGACTGTAATTCATTCATTACCCAATTATGTGTTATGTCATGAGTGTTATTTTAGTGTAGCTCAAATCATGTATGATTTAATGGTAGAATGACTTCAGATTACAAAGAAAATAACACTGTCACGTTGTTTACTAAAAAACTTCCTGCTGTGGTTTGGGCTTTGTTAAGACTTTAAATGTGTTCGGTGTCGAATTTCTGTTAAGTAAAACTGACATATCAAAATTGATGTGGTTTTGCCTGCACAAAATAGTTATTGTTTATTTTTGCTTGACTAAACCATTTAATTCAGCAAAAAAATGGCCACAGCCCGGGTGCAGATTTAATGGTTTACAAGACCAAAAATAAATGCTTACTTTCTTAGTGTTGAGCGCGCAATGCCTCTATACTATCCAGCGGCCATGTGCAAGCTTCTAAATAACCCACTTAATCAAAACATTAAATGACTAAGTGGAAATTTGGCGGTTGGTTTCCTAAGGATCTTTTGAAATGATTAAATGTGAATCCTATCACTGATCCCATTGGTTGAGGCATTAACCAACCTCACTTAGTCCTTTTCAGGGTGATCCCTATCAGTTAGTTTTGAGAAATAAATTGAATATTTATTAACACAATTTTATGGGAAATTCATATTCGAGTATTTTTAGCTTAGCAATTTGAAAAATCCTTAAAATTTGAAAATTCCTTAAATATCTGTAAAAACATATTGACATTTTAATAAAATAACATCTTTTTATTTTTTTTTGGTAAAGCCAAGTTTTGTGAATGCTATGTATCTAATGCATTCCAAATTATTATCTGCACTTCCCTTCACTGTCAAATATAGCTCATGTCTGTCATATAGCTTCCCTTGTCTGTCAAATATAGCTCATGTCTGTCATTGCTCTGACCTTTATAAGTATACCATAGTTTATAAAAAAGAACAAACATGAAACATCAATGTCATAACTTTGAAGTATAGTATATACATATGGTCATAAATGTGTGAACAACATATACTTGCATGACGCCTCTGTGGAACTTTTATCTTCCGACCTGTCATGTAAACAGCTGAACATTTTAAAATGCTGCTGAACAGTGCGGTGTGTCAGTCAGTAACATGATTGGCAATTAGGGGACAATAATTTATACAGGTTAATTTTTGTCTGAAACAAAACAATTAATGATTGGTAAATGGATGTTTGGCCTCTTATTGAGACAAGACTTACCGTAAATGACTGGGTATTAGACGCACTTTTTTCCCTCAGATTTTGATGCAAAAAAACACCACTGAGACAATTTAATTAGTTACTACCCATCCTAAACGATTTATTGCCTGTTGAAAAGGAAGTGTGATATATTTATTTGAGGATTAAACAAACAAGGGCAATCAAGGGATTAAGAAAACATCGACATGGCATGTTTGTAAAACGATCTGCCAATAAGCTTTTAAACTTGTACCACACTTATAGACTATATGAAGCAATACTCGTACAGTTATACATTAATCCTGCATAGCAATGTCCATGCTCTCCACGAGATCCTCGTGGGTATAACTGTAAGTTATGTGACGTCACACAGTGTGACTCTTTGATCTGAAGCCGATAGAGTGTGTTTATTCAGTTCAGTGCATGTATAAAATGGTGTTTTAATTAACTTCATGAAGGATTTACACTTATAGGCGTAATAAATAAGTTTATGACCATTGATTACTACGGATAAATTAATAAGTGGTAAATTTAGCAAACATGAAGAAAAAAGGCAAGTTAAACAAACATGTAAATAAAATGTAAAAATGATAATTTTCTATGTATTCGGAGAGCGAAAAAAATAATTAATTTATGGTGTCCGCACTCTTGTGAATTACGGTATTCAATATTATTTTGAATAATAAATTGAATTAAACAATAATCAAACTTACATATAAAAAAGCAAAGTTGGGCACTGTCAAAATATTTTTTGCATAACATAACTTTTCATTCTCGACAGTATGGTTTTAAAGATAACCATCGCCATTTTCACGAAAAAAAATTTGTTTGTCACT
Source organism: Mya arenaria (assembly GCF_026914265.1). Lineage (NCBI taxonomy): Eukaryota > Metazoa > Mollusca > Bivalvia > Myida > Myidae > Mya > Mya arenaria. The sequence continues at coordinate 53,932,015 of NC_069136.1, read as the reverse complement.
GTCAACAAACATGGTGGCTGAAAATGCCGGACGATTTTGACATTTTTTCTATGCGTCTTTTAACCAAAAACATAAATTAAAAGTTTTTTTCTCGGATTTTTCACAGATTTTTTTCCCTGCGTCTAATACCCCCTATCGTCTTATACCCAGTCATTTACGGTAAATTTCCAAATATTAAATCACCATTTAGCTGGGTAGCCTGTAACACTAATTGATGAAGCCCTATAAACTATTTGATTGAATCGGGATAAGTATATACAGTGCTGTATGTAAAAAGGCACAACCATGGGCTTTTCCATGACCCTTACTTCATGGGTTTGTCAGAGATGGCCATTGGTGTATTTTCCACAACCCTTAGTTAATGGTTTGTTCAGGGATTAATGGACAGTGGTGTATTATGTAAAGTTTTTGTTGACCTTCAAGTGCCAGGAAATATTCTAAACATTTGGCATGAACTATTTTCGAGTAAGCAAATTGCACAATGTGAAATTGAGCCAAGTTTGTTTATAGCCTTGAATGTGATAAATCGGAAAATTTGGATCCTCGGCTAGACAGAAAAATGTTCCATTAGACTTAAATCATTACATTTTATAATTCTCATCAATTAAGTTGTACATATAATTCTACTAACTATAGGATTAAATAAATACATAGGTTACTTTTTTGGAATAAGAGTATCTCTTTTTGAAAAGGTAAATTAAATTATCTTGCTTTGTTTATTTGGTCAATGAGAGTAATTGTAGTAAATTGACCGGAAGCAAGTGGACATAGAGCTGGATATAACAAGTGTTAATGACATTGGTGTGGCCACTAGGCACTGGTCATTTAAGGTCAAGTACTGGGCAGTGACCTCATATGACTGACCAGTATATTAATGTCCCATTATTGTTATAATTGCATTAGGCATCATGTTGTACTGAGCCAGAAAGGCTGAAAGGATTACATGGTAATGGCAGGCAGGGTTTATAAGGTAAGCCTGTGGTCATCAGTCATTTCAGGTCATTACATACAGCCTGAGATGACAGATACTTCCTGGCTGAGAATCAGACTGACTGGCCAGCTGTAACCATGAAATATTCATAAATAGAACTGGAAGAAATGGACAATTACATAAACATCTTACATAAATGATATGAAATTATTGTATTGAATTACATAAATATTGATAAAAAAACTTGGTTTAAAAAATCAACATTAATTTGAGAACTACATGTACACCTTAAAACACATTTCCAGTTTAAATTACCGAATTAACCAATTACATTTCATATTTAAAAGTTAATTACAGAGAGCCTGAGACTAATACTGTAAACCAATTTCTTTTCTTCACAATAACTTGTACATAATTTAATGCTGGCAATTAATCGAGCCAGTTTGATAGAAAACATTGATTTAGTCGTTACCATTTGGTTGAAATCTTGAGTGTCCATATCAGAGCATTGACCTGGCCACACTAAAGCCAATATTTCCTCTGTCCATTATTGATTGATGGCTTCCTTTACATCCTGCAAGTAGTGGTTGGATTCATTAATAATTCATTTGTTTAATTGTACAACCATCATACAATTCCTTATGGCTGGAGTGATATCAAAATGGTTTACTTCATGGAATATTTCATCATCGTGTGAATGATGCCCATCAATCTGAAAATGGTGTGAGTTTGCCAATTTTATAAAACAAATATTATTCCATTCATCTATTTGTATGTGAAATTCATCAAAACTTTGAGCCTTGAAGCAAAGAATATAAGTCTTAAAACAGAAGTGTTTCTGAGTCTCAAAACAAAGATAATAATCCCTAGCAAATGTATGAGTCTCAAAACAAAAGTGTGAGTCTCAAAACAAAGCTGTATGTCTCAAAGCAAAAATTGAGTCTCAAAACAAATGTGTGTCTCAAAACAAAGCTGTTTGTCTCAAAGCAAAAGATGAGTCTCAAAACAAAGCTGTTTGTCTCAAAACAAAGCTGTATGTCTCAAAGCAAAAGTTGAGTCTCAAAACAAAGCTGTATGTCTCAAAGCAAAAGTTGAGTCTCAAAACAAATGTGTGTCTCAAAACAAAGCTGTATGTCTCAAAGCAAAAATTGAGTCTCAAAACAAATGTGTGTCTCAAAACAAAGCTGTTTGTCTCAAAGCAAAAGATAAATCTCAAAAGACTGAGTCAAAAAATGAAAGTGTCCAAAGCTCAAGATAGAGTCACGGGGCAAAATTATTACTTCAGAAATAAAAGAGTGAGTCTCAAAACAAATATTTGAGAACAGAAACTGCCAGACTGATGTTACAACTCTTATTCGTTTTCTCAGATGGTAATTATCTACATAAAAATAATTTTAGTGACGACTAAAAATTGCTTGTTAAGTAATATTTTATTAGTGAATAATATTGTAAGTGAAATAATTTATTGGAAATGTTAAGGTGAGTTAAGTGGACCAAATGTTATCCGGTTATGGTGTGTTTAGCCTTAATGGTAATGTGTCCATTAATTGACCATAGCCATCCCTTCTCATGTTTCTACAAATAACACCTTAATGTCACATTAGGCTTGATAATGAGAGTGAAATGTTTTATATTAATGTCTTGGTCGAGACAGACATTACTAAACTGTGAGTACATATATAAGGTGTAGTGGTTTGTTAGAATATTGTCAACTTCTAACATTAAACACCCAAAGGCAAGGGATGGACTGAACAATGTTTTTGTAATAAGAAACACTTAATATACTTTAAAAATAAATGGGACACTTTTTTTTATAAAATAAGAAAAAATGGAGGCCTTGCCCCATATTTTTGACCACTTTTCAAAATGTTCAATTTTTAAATAAAAAATGTTGGTTTTGAACAAGTCATTAACCATAACCTTAAAAAGTATTCAGTCTGTTTTGAGTTTTGAATAATTGTGCAAGTGGCTATGTAATGAATCCATAAGTACTTTATAACTCTTCACAGACTCATATTGACTTAGATTCAATTACCACTAATTACATGGATTGCCATGGTATGTGATGGAGAGTAAATGTCGGGGTTATTTCAGGTCAGAGATCTATAAAACATGGGCCTTTTGAAACTGATACAAGCTGTTAATGGGTTGCCACTGTGTTGGTGGAGAGAACTGGGTTTTGTTTGTTGTAATGGTGCAGTTGCTGTATCTTGCAGGTGCGTAGCTGCCTATTTGGGAGAAAGCGTTTGAATCCGAATGATTCTGACAAAAAAATAAATAATAAAAACAACATCCAAAGTTGCAGTATGCGTACTTGACTACATGATCCTAAAATGTCCATTTTCTAGTACTTAATCAAGCACCTAAAAATGCCAAGCATGCACCAGATTGCACCATGGTTTTCAAAATTTTCCGAGAGAGCATGCCCCTGGAGCCCCCGACCACAATTATGAATCCACATAAATAAAGGGCTTGCTATGCCCCTGCCTTGTTTAAGTAAACTGGGTACTTGGGTAATTGCCATTTTCATTCCTTGACATAGGTATATACATGGTCATCATCAGCTAAAACATCAGTGAGGTGACATTTGAGGTTAGGTAGCCACTCATTTACAATCTTTGGTCCCTTCACATGGAGCAAGTACCATCATTTTTCACATAACTATGCATTTCCTGGGCCCATATTCACTATTGTCTTGAGACTAAGATTGAGACTCAAGACTCTGAGAAAAACTAAATCTTAAATGTAACAAAATCTCTTTAATACAGTCACCTTTATGCAATAACTCAATCTCTGCTTCTAGTTATATATGCAGTTATTGAATTATGGCACTATGGTGCCTAAACTTATCATTTTATTATGTTTCATTTTGACAAAATGTATGCAGACAGTCTGGTCCTAGGTAAAGTTAAACAGGCTGGTCCTAGGTAAAGCTAAACAGTCTGGTCCTAGATGAAGTTAAACAGACTGGTTCTATGTAAAGTAAAAGAGTCTTCCTAGGTAAAGTAAAACAGTGTGGTCCCAGGTGAAGTTAAACAGTCTGGTCCTAGATAAAGTTAAACAGTCTGATCCTAGATAAAGTTGAACAGTCTGGTCCTAGCTGAAGTTCAACAGACTGGTGCACTAAGCTTAGTAAAGGACAACTTGACAATACCAGACATTCATATCTTTAGTGCAGGAAACAGGATAACATCAGAAAGTTGCTATTAATATTAACAAGATGGGATGGAAGCTAGCTTGAAACTAAAACAAGCAGGAAATAGGAAGTGATGGGACAGGAATTATTGTCAGAACCTCTTGCATACCTATTGCCTGTACCAGCAATTATTGACCATGTTGCACATACCATGGCTGTCAATTGACTGTTTCAATCTCTTTCTATACCTTTGATCTATTTTGTGCTTCCAAGGATCTCTCTTCCACAACTTTTTACTTCACAGGGCAGCTTCTGGATTTGGCATTTGGGCAAGAGCACTTTAGGAATCCAAATGAGAAAGTATGCCCTCTTCTCAAAGAATATGATCAGTACATTGCATTCATGAGTAAATTGGGGCTTGAGGTCATTTCAATGGAAAGATTTAGCCATTTTAGGCTGAAATAATGCATTTAAGTAAAAAAATTAATCATATTTTGTCTCAGATTTTAATATATAACAAATTAAACTTGAACAATTGTAGAGGGTGCATCCTGGATGTGTCTCAATCTAAATTCGCTAGTGCTTCATCTATTTACTTCGCTTGTTGACCACAGGATATATTATGGTGCTCTATGTGTAGCTGTAACTTCATGGAGATTATACAATGCTATTTCCTTCAGAACCATGCTAATTGCAGTATTCATTTTAGGTCCTTCAGTATAAAAACATTTTTCTTACATGTTTTTTACATATCTCGAATAGCTCCAGAAAGGTGCAACAGGATGCATAATGTGATTTTCCGTAAGTTAACGGTAATGGTTCTGGCACTGCATGACTTATGCCTTACATGATTACCCGGTAGGTCTTAAAGAAATACACCTTCATAGTTTCTGATGTGTTGTGCATAGCATGAATAGCATATAGTTTTAATCACTTGCCATAATAAATTGTGCACTCAGAGTTTGACTGACTAATGTTGATAATGAGCTGATTGTTCATAACTTGTGTTCGTTAACAGCATTGTTAATGTCAAAGTTGTAAATCATTCTAACTCATTAAAGGATGCTTAAAATGTTTCTTTGTCTGTGTAAGACATTTTGTACTCAAAGCTTGATACAAATATGTGTTAGACTAAATTATTTTGATTTCAAAACATGTTGATACTTAAAATACCTTTACAATTTAATTTCATTTGACGTTGTGAACTGTTTGTGTTCTGATGATATAATCTATTGATTTTTTTAAACATTTTTGCATAAACTTTATGTACTTTACCCTGATTTACCTTCAAAACAAAACAAAACAATAATATCAGAAAAAAATGCTAGATCAGTTATGCGTGTGCAAAACTGTGCATCTTTGAAATTCCTGACAAAAATGTCTGATTTTTTTAAATCAAAGTTTGACATTAAATTTCAGTCAGATGGACCAAACACTATAAAATTATATTCAGACTGGGTCGGAATTTTACTGGTAAGGATTGTCAGACCAATGGTTTTTGATATGTCTTATCTATATAAAGATAGGGTCATAAACATAATGTTGTCAATGCCGATGATGGCACTTCTTAAAATTAAGTGGACCATAGTTGTCAACGGCAATGCACAATCATGTACTCTCAGTCCTACTGGCACATCAGTCATGAGTGATTGAATCTCTGTAGTGATTGGCTGACATTTAAGTTTTAATTGTTTACATGTGTTTAAACAAAATGCCATTCTTTGTAATGCCAAACCCTGTTGGCTTGACCTCCCAGGGAACAAGCGAAAATACCTCGAGCCTTAAAAAATTTAGCCAAGAGGGATTTTTTACCTAGTATATAGAAATCAGTCCTTTATGTCCAGTTTGCGCCAACGAAAATTCCAGGCAAGTGAGTTCGATCCAACAACTGTAAGATTTGATGTAGGAGAATGAGCAGGTTGTGTACACCTTTGATGTGACTCTTGAATGTTTCAGATTGTCTTGAAACTCATTGTACATATATTTATGTTGCTTAATCTGTTTCTCCAAATCTTTTATGAAATAACAAAGACAATACCAAGATTCACTATTTTCTTTTTCTTTTATGGCTTTTGACAACAGTACTTTGTTGACAAAATGGATCTGCTGAAGAAACAAATAGGTGTGGCAAAATCGTTATGCTATCACCTTGACAAGTTTGTCATGTGATTCTCATCCAAAAACACTGAAACATTCTGAGAAGGTTACATTAAATTGATTTCAACACATTTAAGGAACAGAAATAAAAATTGCAACTGTTATGTGATGTAAAAGAATGTCGTTTGAGGGTGGTCTTGGGTGCAGAAATGGTTTCATATGAGTGGTTAGTGTAGTTTTATTCTGGTTTGATTGACAGGCTACATTTTGATGGTAGATAAGGCCAGCTTTTACACCCAGGGAAAAAAGGCTGTGATTGGCATATTGTTTACCAGGAAACTATCAGGATAACATGGAATCTGGAATACATGCCATTCCATATAGATCTTTGCCATTATGCAGGTTGATGAAACCATCTTGGAAGATTTTACTTAATCGGTTTGACTTTTATTGATCTATTTTGGATCTAGATTTTCCATGCCTGACAGATAATAGGAATGATTTTTTGCAGCTGCACTGTTTGTGGTTTTTTATGTGATATTTTTCTAGGAAATTGTTAGCAGTTACCTTTGATTGATTGCCATTATTTTATCTCATCAAAACACAGTCAAGGTGTTGTGGCTTGTATGGTTAGGTTTTGGATATGGACAGGGGCAGTCATCAAAATTACACTTTTGGAAGAACAAGCTCAAATTCTTATAGAGTGCATGCTGGGAATCAAAAATGTGAACAAGCTTTGCTATATCAATTCAAGAATTTGAGACAATCTGTAAACCATTTTACCAGTGCAGTGTTATTCTTTTACTTTGTTAACTTAGGGAAGAAAGAATCAAATTTGTTCTTATTTTTCATTACCTGAATTCACGACAGACTAAAATTGTAATGGTTACACACCACTATTATCTAAACGGAGAGCAACCCTTAGATTGTTCGTGTACACAGAAGCAGGTTGTTGGGGCTTGTGCTAGCTTCGACCACTGCAGTGGTGGCATTGTTGTTGTAAAGCAAACAGACCTTGGTCAATGCTGAGAATGTCCAGTCCTCCATCATTACTCTGCCTACAGTATATGTTGAGTTCTTTCCCTGTTCAATAGAGCATTGGTAATTTTGTTTTGACTATTAAAATAGCACTTGTTGATATTCTACTGCAGTATATACTACTGCCTTGAAATCTGACAATTATAAATTTGTGACTATGCATTTTCAAGCTTTGAAGACACTTATGGAAAGCGACTAAGAATAATTGAACCAAACCAAGGCGTACATTTTATGGTGCAGGCATACATTGTATAGAGCATTGTTCAGTGTTCTTGTTTGCACTCATGAAGGTTTTAATTTTCAGCAAAATATTTTAATTTATCGAGTGCATTTTCAACAATTTATTGTGGTCCAGCATGCACCGAATGTCCCTGGTTAAATCAATAAAACTTTTCATGGCAATGTAATTAATGCTTAAGGCTGATTGTCCTTATTAAGTAATACAACTTTATAAATATATATATCTAAAATGAAAGCTTTTTCCTGGTTTGCCTGAAAAATGTAGATATATTGATTGTTTGATTGAAGTAAATGGTAGATGTATGTCTGGCTTTAAAATTTTGGATATGATTTAGACCTTCAAAGTACATTTTAATACATGTTGCACCCAAATCCCCTTCAAACCCCCTAAAACCCCCAAATAGCTAGTATAGATAAATTGGAAATCAAATTAAAAAAAATGGAACCATACAAAATCTTAAACTGAAGTATGGTATTCCCTTCATTGTCAGCAGTGTTATAACATTGACAAAAACTTGACAATAAAAATGTCTACAAACTTTACTATGAGGGAAATTTCGTATTCACATTATCATCGGAATCTGAAGATAGCTCCCTATCTTAAGTAGTTTGTAAGAGCTTGAAATCTCAAACATGTTTCTGCTCAAGTGGCCATAATTGTTGTTACTCATTTATAGTTTTAAAGATGTTGAATATGACCTTGAAACAATGAGCTAAATAATATGCGTTTTATTAAAAAACCCGCATGTTTTACTTTAAGCTTATCTGAGTTTAAAAGTTAAGGTGTTTTCATGGCCTTGATGTTGTAAATGCACTGCTTTTGTTTGTTATACTGTCTGCAAACCTTAATTAAAAAGAATAATATGTTTTGACTACCTCCCTTTAATTATATTGTATTATACATAATTTATGCTGATTAATTAACTCCCTTTATATTGTATAATTCATATGTTGATTAATTAACTCCCTTTATATTGAATAATTTTATGTTTATTAATTAACTCCCTTTGTATTGTATCATACATTATTTATGTTTATTAATTAACTCCCTTTATAGTGTATCATACATAATTTATACTGATTTATTAACTCCCTTTATATTGTATCATACATAATTTATGCTAATTAATTAACTCCCTTTAAACTATATGATTCATGTGTTGATTAATTAACTCCCTTAATATTGTATGATTTATATGTTGATTAATTAACTCCCTTAATATTGTATGATTTATATGTTGATTAATTAACTCCCTTAATATTGTATGATTTATGTGTTGATTAATTAACTCCCTTAATATTGTATATGTTATATGTTGAATAATTTACTACCTTTATATTGTATAATTCATATGTTGATTAAAGAACTCCCTTTGTATTGTTTAATTATTATGTTGAATAATTAACAGCCATTATATTGTAGAACTTATGTGCTGATTTATTCACTCCCTTTATACTATATAATTCATATGTTAACATAATTACCCCCTTTTATGAAATAATACATAAGTTTCCTCTCGTATAAAGGACTGTCAAACATTGGCAAGTTTCAAAAAGGCACTCAAAATTCACTATTTCACTGAAGTATATGGGAACAGATTATATCTATAATATAAAAAAGACAATATTTAATTTTAAAACTTTATCGTACAATTTTTATTATATTTAAACTACATTAACTTTTACAACTGTTAATTATTATTCCCTCCTTCGAAGAAGAAAGGTATGATTTTTTACACATGTTGGTTGGTTGGTTGGTCGGTAGGTTGGTCGGTCCGTCGGTAGACCAAAGCTAGTCCCAGTGATATCTCAACAGTGCCTGGACGTATGGTCATCAAACTTGACATGAAGAATTGGCCTGACCTTGATTTTAAGGGTCATCAGGCCAAAGGTCAAGGTCACAGTGACCTTTAATTGTAAAAGGATTTTAAAGGGGCTTCCGTACGATGAAAAAGCAAAAAAAAAAGAAAATTGACGAAAAACAGACATAAATTTGGTATAGATGTGTACAATGCATTGAAACTTACTAACTGAAGTACCACATAGTGAACAATTAATTTATTTTTCGCAGTTTTTTTAGTATATTCCATTAAAAAAGATTACTAGGTATGTCTACCTAGTAGAATTCATTCCTTATGCATGATTGGCTAGTCGATGTTATCACGTGATATTACCAAGTTAGGTATATAGTTTAAATATTCCATCTGTTTGGGGTAAGCCTTCGTAGCACAGTGGATACAATGCTGGACTACAATTTTGGCGACACTGGTTCGAACCCGGTCTCCGACACATTTTATTTTTACATTTTGGTATTTATTTTTTTACAATTATGATATCAAAGAGTAAATCATTTTATTAAATAATTGTCCTGAGGTTTGTTATAGTAAAAAACTTATCTTGGTGCCAATCTGGTGTATAGTCCCTTTAAAGCCTGTCCGAGTGATAACTCAACAATGCCTAGACCTATTGTCATCAAACTTGACATGGTGGCTGGGCCTGACAAGTAGATGACCCCTATTAATTTAAGGGGTCATTGGTCTAAGGTCAAGGTCACAGTGACCTTGAATGATAAAAGCTTGTCCGAGTGATAATTCGACAATGCTTGCACCCATAGCCCTCAAACTTGACTTGGAGGTTGGGCCTGACCAGTAGATGACCCCTATTGATTTAAGGGGTCATTGGGTCAAAGGTCAAGGTCACAGTGACCTTGAATGTGAAAATGTTGTTTGAGTGATAACCCGACAATGCCTGCACACATGGCCCTCAAACTTGACTTTGGGGTTGGGTCTGACCTGTAGATGACCCCTTATGATTTTAGGGGTCATCAGGTCAAAGGTCAAGATCACAGTGTACTTGAACACAAAAAGCTTGTATGTGTGATACTTGACAATGCCTGCACCCATGGTCCTCAAACTTGACATCTAGGTTGGGGGTGACCAGTTGATGACATGGATTTTGAGGTCATAGAGTTAAAGGTCATGGTCATAACTAATAGTTTTCATATTTACTTATTCCCGGCCACTTAGAAGATACATTTTTATCCGCAAATATCAGTCACCATCTGAACATGATAAAAAACTGTACCTACTATCCTCAGACTTTGAATGGTCATAACCTTAAAACTGTCTAAAGGCATCCAATGTCAATGACAAATCAGGTGTCATTACAGTCCATGCACATTTCATTCATTGTCCAAATATGGTGCTCAGGGGTCATAATGTTTGACAAACATCTCTTGTTTTGTAATGTTATATAAAATGATCTTTGTTATAAAATATAATCTGTTTTAAATTACAATTAGGTATTGGGAATTTATTTTAAGTATTATATTATCATGAAAGGTAATTCTGTTTTCATTTCATATTATATTGTTTGTCCATAATCTGAGATATAAAGTTTGAAAGTGTATTCTTTTATATGAAATGAGCGCTATAAAATCTGGTATATAAAAATAACTGATGAATTAACTCCCTTAATACTGTAAAATTCATTTGTTGATTAATTAACTCCCTTTATAGTGTATAATATACAAGTGTTGTTGAGTGTGGGATTTCCTTATCAATCTGAGCTGACTTGTTTACTTCTTATACATTATCAATGAAATGATAGAATGGTAGATGAACAAAGAACATTTGCTAAAATTTATGCGTAATGTAAAGATAAATTAGATAATATTAAAAGAAAACATTGTTATTGTCAGGTGTGACTTGTTTGTGGTTTTGTCATGGTTACACTTGAAATGTTTTGCAGATGCAACCTTACAGCACTTACATCTAAATTTTAATTTAGGTAAACTTAATTGATGAAGGAAGAATTTGTATTTTTTGAACCAGTAGAGGTTAGATCTGTATTACCTCCCTTACAATTCTTGTGCATTGGTCTTGTCATCATGTTGTGTCATTATAGATGCTGTATTTTATATAGCATCTATTTTATTTAGCATTGCCAAACATGTACATAAATGACAGAGGGAGCTGAACTATCTCAGGCTTTAGGTATCTTGATGAACGTGGAATATTTACTGTTGGCTGCAAGAGTAGGGACAGAAACCCCCATTTTCGGTACGCAGTCTTGAGGTTTTTTTAAGAGTAGTCTGTTTGCAAGAGCTGGTATTTTTCTAGACACTTTTGGAGTAAAAATTTGCGATAGATCTTTGCTGTTCATCACTGATTTCATTGAATTTGGGAATGAAAATCCCAGTAGTAACTTTTCATAATTGGGAATTATGTATAATTTATGTACCATGGATGAGCGATTCCAGCTAATTGGATGTATAGGGTGTGGTCTTGCTATACTTTTAAAGGATGCCATACCTTATATATAATTAAGCAGAATTTAAAAAAAATTAAATAGGCAATATTCCGTTCACAGACTCTCATTTCGTTAGAAAAGCTGTTTATTAAGCATAATTCAGATTGTAGCATTTGTGCAAATAAAAAGAGGGGGGTTACACCCTCAAAGCACATAGACAATTAATGGCATTTTGCAAGTGCTAATCATAAAATAAATGCTATTATACATGAATGTTTAAGATGTTTTGCAGTTTTCAAGTGCATCTAATTCTTCATGAACGCCTGGTTATCAACGCATTTTAATTGCATTAAACTTAATAAACTAAAAATCTCAAAATGTTGACTACCCACTGCTAGTTAAAGTTATTTGTTTGGAAATCATAAAGCATATTATATTACATAACTTTAAAGTCCTTAGCAAATAGTGTTTTAATGCACACTGGTTTTGATTGCTGTTTACCTTTTAAAGTTTAGGCCATGTATCAAAAAAAATAATCTTAAGATGAGTCCCTCCCCTCCCAGCAACTAGCAAACATTTAATTTCCACAGTCGATCAACCCCAACCTCCTACACACACTGTGAAGCAAAGGTTATAAGAACATTTGCAACAGTAGCAAAAGTCATCCATTATCAATTAGATATATTTGAACTATTTGGTTGGCATTTTTTTCTCTTTATACTTCATATGCCGGCATTAAAACTTCAATTGACCTGTATATTTTAAGCTACTCACTCATTGTGGCTAGTGTACGGTATATTAAAGTTATTTCAATGAAGTTTGTCCATGAAGATCTTTTTGTATTGAATTAACATAGCAAAACGGAGCAAGACGAAATATACCTCACTTTTTGTTTAAGAAGTGACATGACTAGCACTTTTTGTGTGGGGGTACACACCCCTCCCTAAAATTGTCCGAGAAATAATTATTCTGTCAGTATTTGAGAAAATATAGAATATAATACATCAAAATGCACCATTTCATGCAGATTATTCCCGAACTCCACTTTCTACATTTATATAATATGTTGATCAGTTTTGTAAAGGTGAGGCACGTCCAGAAATGCGCCCTTTAATGTCTCATTTTTGAACTGCCCCTGGTTTGTACTGTACATGTTTTAAAGAAATTTTTTGAATGTTTGTTAAGTTAGGCCATGGGTCTTTTTTGTTTACATATTGCACTAACCAAAGATCATTTTTCAACGCCCATTTAATTTTTGTTTCTATATTTTTACCACATAAGGTCGTTAACCAAAAATGAGTGGGAGATTCAATAAACTCTACTTGTATTACTTCACTTATCTCTGGTTTTACTGTAAGTCATAAATGGATTTGTTTGAATGCGTTTTTCCCACCTGATATCTTGGTAACTGCACTTCTGATGAAAATTGGAAGACCGCATTAAAGGGCGTTTATGATTATATCGCATGTTTGTTTAGATAGATGGAGTGCTGTTAACATATGACATAATGGTACATGTTTAGCCCAATGAAAAGCACACTCCATGTAAACGAATAAATTATTTTGTAAACTCTTTAACACAGGGGATGACATGGGGCGTGGAGGGGGTGGGTACACTTATACTAGTCTGCTAACACAAGGTTTATTAAGTCTGCAACAAAAGAGGACAAGAGTGCTGGGAAAAACCCAAGTATCTCTTGGACTTGCTGTATTTCCTCTAATAGACACATGCCATTTTTCAGATCCTCTAGCACTATAAATATTGACCAAATGTTTTATGAATATGAAAAATCTGTTAAGGCGCCAATGAGGTTAAGAGTGAAGTCAGCTTGAGAGTGTATTTCTGGGTTCAAAATAATGACTCCCATATCTTGTCAGGTAAAACAATGGTAGTGTGTAACCTTAAATGTCATGTATAGATTCTGGTTTATATATTTCAAATCAAACAAATTTATTTCAAGGAAGGGACAGTTTATGTTTTACCGTTAAAACTCAGGTAGGTAGATAATTAAATATGACGTCACGGCAATATACATGAGTTGACTCGGTTACAAATCCAAAAACCAAAATAGAGCCCACAAAATACTTGGCTCTGATTGGGCTATGAAGCAATGAACTATAAAGTACTCTCTGTACTGGTTTATAGTAATGGCATCAGCAGACTGTGCTGTCAGGGAAATAGTGATTAATACTTCATTTACAGTGAAAATTAACTCCAAGAAAAGCATTATTTAAGTCCTGGAATCTTTGAATATGCTAAGATAAGACTCCTAGTGCTTCTAGCGGGTCATGCACTTTTATAAGAACAAATACGGTATATAAAAAATAAATGTGGATTGATGCAAATTGTATGGCATCCATTCAACACCTGACTTTCTAATTAAGTTTATGTTGGCCTCCATAATACAAAATAAATGCTTTTTATGTGTGCACCTTAATTAATATGCTATTAACATTAATAGAATAAATCTTGAGCTATTCATTGACAGTGCAATGGTTAACATCATTAATGCAGTAGCATAAATAGAAAAAATATCACATCCATTTTTAGAAGCTTTATAATGTAATCCCCGCATGTATTAACGCCAATTGTGTGAATGTCAGAGAAGACTGAAATATGGGCATTTGAAGACCATTTTTGTAAGAGATACCAAAAGTAACAAATATACATGAATAACACTGAAATGCGATAGCTTGCTTTCTCTTTAGTAATAACACTTATTGGCCTGCAGATAAAAACTTATTGTGTCTGCTTGACACTAATGAATGTCACTGAAAACTAAAAGTTTGAAACTTGATATGTAAAGATTTGCTGAAATATATTGTTTTGTACTTAATTGAATAGGTCATTCAGTTTGTTATATGTTGTAGGTTTATAATTAGAGCTGTTGGTGACAATATTGATTTCATTATCTTCATATATATTATTATGTATGAAAATTTACCCCTGGTGGGGCTAGAACCCATGAACTGATGACGAAGATGATGATGATGATGATGACAATGATGATGACGAAGATGATGATGACGGCGATAATGATGATGATGATGATGATGATGATGATGATGATGATGATGATGATGATGATGATGATGATGATGATGATGATGATGACTACATTAAGAGTGATCGAGATGAAAATAGTGGTGATGATGGTGGTGATGATGATAATGGCGATGATAATGATGTAGATGACGATGATGATGACGATGACTACATTAACAGTGATCAAAATGATGATGGCGATTATAATGATGATGATGATGATGACGACGACGACTATGGTTACATTAAGAGTGATCAAGATGATGATGGTGATTATAATGATGATGTTGATGATGTAGATGACGATGATGAAGATGATGATGACGATGATGATGATGATGATGATGATGATGATGATGATGATGATGATGATGACTTCAAAAGCTACGATAATGACCATGTGACAGACCTATAATTCTTCAGATTATCAGGTGCAACAAAGATTAATGAGTACCTCTCCTATTGTTCACTTTGGTGTTTCAGCGTAATGTTTTAGTCTGAGGTAAATCCCTGCGAGAGGCGTTTTAAAATTCCAGGCTAATTGCTTGTTTTCACAGGAATGCAGGTAAAAATATATGCAGCTGCACTAAGGAGGATTTTCAGGCACCATTATGTGCATAATCATTTAAACTATGAGATAATTTTACTTGCATGTGGTGCAAGGATTCCAGTGAACAAGATGGAGAATTAAATTGAAATAGAATACACTCAACCATAATGGAGAGTTTATGTATTATTTATCATCAGAACCTAAGTAACCATGCAATAAGTGTCATGCAGATATTAGAACTCTATTCATATTTGAATATACCTACACAAATTATTGTATGGTATGCTTGAAAATGTGGTTAACAATTTCTTTATATTTCAGGAGGGGGGGGGGGAGTATAATTATAATTTCTTAACTCTAAATTGCGTCTCTAAATTGAGCCCGACCTGTCATGATTAATTAAAATTATACATAACAAGCGCGCCGCAAGAGTAAGTCATTCCAAGAACAGTTGGTGCAGTAACTTATAATGACTTGTTTTCGTGATGTACCTTGTTCTTGGAATGACTGACTCAGTTATTCACCATGGGACCTGTGGTTATGATAAAAAAATTATGTCTTGATTTAATATGATGCGATTCATTCCTGAGCTACCGTTTATTGCAAATGACATGTTAGGCAAACTCTGATACATGCCTTTTAAAACATCTTTTGAACACAACAAATGTGTGGTGTAAGTGGCATTTTTATTTGACATCTGTTTATTTTCCGTTCTTTTGCAAAGCGTCTGCACCCAGCTTCAAAGTGAATTTAAAACGAATGGTTGAAGTTTTGAGACGTCATTGCACATTTGAACACATGTTCATTAGCATGTGTGCAGCTAATTTTCAAGTACATGTTATTGCACACTGACATGCATTTTGCATTTATAATGCGATCCAGTGTTACATCAATGACTGAGCGCTTTAGTGACTTAACTTAAAACATTATTTCAGGTTTTTGACGCACTTTGCCACACAACAGTGGACTCATGAGCGACATTTTAAACAATAAAGTCGAAACATTTCCTGTTCGCGCTATTTCTTCCAGATGTCCTAATAGATCGTGCAATGGCTTTACGCTAGCTTTATGTGAATTTTAATTTGATTGTGGGAAAGTAATAACATAAATTGTCTGGAAAATGTTTGTGTGTTTTTTTAAGAATCAATTATTACGCAGTACAGACATATTATGCTTGTCATATTTATTCCCTCAGTTTCACATAAGCTAGTGTAAGCTATAATTTCATTGTACAGATAGTTTATAAGATTAGTTTTATTGTATTTGCATAAAGTTGAGACTGTCACATTATGAATTATGGTTGTCTGTAGCCTTGATACCAGACAATCTTATTCGTAACCATGTTTATTAGAAGAAAGGTTGGGAAAGCATTTTGGGTGCATAGCAATACACTTTATACATCATATTAATGTTATCCTTAATAACCCAGACAGAAAGAAAGTCATGTTTATAATGGTTTGATAATTACTTATGTTGCGCTAACATGCTAAACATTGGCCCATGGGGCAAATTTGCCCCTGGGGGAGAAATATACCTAAGTGGGGAAATTTCAAACTTGTGTATTTTTTGGACGTGTTTATATGGCGATTGATAAAAACAAATATTTTAAAAAATAGAAATAATGATGAAGTTAATTTTACTAACATATGATATACATATCTGTATTAATACAAAGCAAATTTACGATTAGCGATATTTTGTTGCAATTATTTCAGGAAAATACTGGTAATGAGAAAATCTGTCTTTTAAAAAAATAATTGTCATTCCCTGTCAGTACGCATTTAAACTGTATGTGTCAATATTTGTTTCATTGTTAAAACAAATTAAGATTCAAAAATGTGTTTAAAATTGATCACTTCCAAACAATCAGCTGATATAGGAGTGTGATAGCTGTTAATTAATTGCATTTAAAGGGACTCGCTCATGGTTTGTAAAATGCATTTTTCCGGAAAAAAAAAATAAATAAATATAAAGTGTAAAAATTATTAGGAGTGTCAAAACATAGATACTGAGAGATGGAACCATTCAACAAATGTTGATATTCGCTCAAATAATGTCTTTAAAGATCACAATTTTGTATTCCATTAGTAAAGCATCTCAGCAAATGATTGTAGCATGACTGGTTGATTGATATTAAATAATCATGTAATGTTTCCAATGTATTCGATAAAGGTTAAAATAAACATCAGTTAATGTTTAAGTCATTGTGGGGGAGAGGTGAAGGCATCAGTTTTCTATTTTTTTTCTTGACTGTACAAGCGTGGATAAGGTCCTCAATACAACCAGAATAATTTTTTAATACTTTAATTGCATTCTTTCTGCAATATCAGTATAAAAGACAAAAATATATATAAAATAGGTGTTTTCAGATGTGTAACGCATTATTGCGTTTATGTAACATGAAATACCCACGGGGCAAATTTACTTCATGCACCTCAAAACTGGGGCAAATTTACACTCTGTCGGTGTATGCAAATTTGCCCTTTAAAGGCGTATTAGTTTAATAATTAATTATTTCAACTTGATTGCGACAAAAGAATCACACTATAGACGGTTTCCCATGTTAATACTTGTCGGTCAAGTGGCCAATTTTTGAAGACCCATGAAAAGTGGACCCCCTACACCCCCTACCCTACACCTCTGTTGGTGCAGAAATCAAATAAGACATCAATAAATTGATAAATTGTGTGAAAGGTGGAACACCTCTTCCTGACCTAAAGACCACTTACCATTATGTGAAAATGGTCTATTCATTATCATATCTGTTGAGTTCAAAGATTTGATCATCATTTGTTTTATTTTAACTAGTTCAGAAATAATAATTCAGGTATTTAATGTTTGTTCATATTACCATATTATTAATTTTCTCTTCCATCATTTTTACTGCAGTATACTGTTTCTTTAAGGCCAGAAATGGACAACTTCAGCTGGAAAATGTGTTTTGAAGTTGTCCTTGTTCAAACAAGAAGGAGTTCCTTAGCGGCTTTAATACAAGCACGGAGAGTGGTTCAAATATTGACTAATACTGACGGATATTATGCATATCTGTCACAGAAAATCTCACCATAATCTGCGCATGGGTCGTTGCCACGTGCATCGATTCTGAACAAGCCTTTCTGCGGCAGGTTTTTTGTAATCCTATGAGTAATTGTTTCGTCTGATGCATATTGTTTAGATTTTCAAAGGACATTATTTTCAATGAATGAATATTTAAATCACAGTGACTTCGAAATTTTCAAAAAAGTCATGCAATATGTCCATGTCAACTTGTGAAAATCTGATATATTGTTTGTGACAACCAACATAGATTAACCTTTTCCATTATCAGTTGGACTTTGGCCGTTAAATGTTAGTGTTATGTAACCGAATGTGACAAAAAAATATTGTAGTGCATTAGTTGTCAATGATAGCATGTCTTCAAATTATCGTCTCCCAGAGATTAAACGCCTATATATAAGTTAATAGCAAGCAATTAACAATGTATCTTATCAGCATAGAGAATACTGAATCACTGTTCGCCCACACTTAAAGGCGATGCATCACTGAGGTAGTTTTCTGCTGCGATGATTTTCATCAGATGAATTAAATACATTGTGACCTTGGTCGTTACATGTAGTCATATACCATGTTGGTAGACTTATGTAAGTAATGTCTATATATGGTTATAACTGTCATAATAGCAATGCAAGATTGCGCTAAAAAAAGTAAAAAAAGTTCTACATTGAAGACACAACGTTAAGTATTATTGTCGTCAGTCATTTTCTTACAAATGTCAACTTCTGTGTCTTTAAAACTTATGGGACTTTCAAGTGCAATAGAAAATCTTCTTGTTTTTTTAACAGAGTGGTATAAAAGTATTTTTTTGATGAAAACATCATAATTTCTGTGTTTACTTGATATAGCTACATGCAGGTTTGATATTCTGTAAGGAGCAAGTTGGACAGAGATATTATTTCAACACAAAAAGAAAAACTTTGGCCATAAAAAGGCCATTAACTTGAGCATAAACTGCATTGATCCTGGCTTTTCAATTTAATCCATTTATCCTGGCAACAAGCAACCTTTTTTCCCTTGCATGAATCATAAAACATTTATTGCTCCAAACTCCAATTTCAAACCCGACCAATAAATGCAAATTGCTCAGATTTTAGGGCAAAGAACAGTTTTTTTTGCTTAAACGCAGTCTTTGGAACAAATTTGGGGGCATTTATGCAAATTTGGTGATAAACTTTAATGTCAATTCATTCACCTCCTAAAAGAGCTTGCATTTAGTTTGAATAATATATTTAAAAAGATATTCAAGTTGTAAGTATTGGGTATTTTTATATATGTTGTCTATTATTTATAGCAATATGCATTGCTTACTGCATCTCATTATGATTTTGAGATTACTTGAATCAGGAATATTTTATATCCATTGTGAAGATTTCCATAACAACCTAGCTGCACTTCGGTAGTGTATAATATGAGGTAAAAATAGATTACTGTGACTGTGCCTTTTAACACGCCAAGCTTAAGAGTCTGCAGGCAGGTCACATTTTCAATTTTTTCAACATTTGTTACTTCTTATTCCTAATTCATATTAAGAAAACTCTTACAACTTCTTTATGGTTTTAGAATAGATATGTGGAGGATTGGTTATAAATTTAAAATACAGTTAAAATATTAACATTGATAGAATTAGTTTCAGTTCCTTTAATGCAGCCAGAGTATTTAAGTTTGAAGTAGGATTTTGTCTTCAAGTACAACAACAAACAAGAGAAGTTTTCCGAATCTGTTCCCTGCAAACCTGAGGGCTTTTTCACATTCTTTAGCAGAGGCCAAAATGCGGCTACTTCCCAAATGAAGCAAGGATATTTTTCCCGATTTATTGACACTACGTAAAAGTTTTTTTCATTTTTCATGAAAATAATAAAAAAAAAATGTTTTTTTTTAATCATGTAATTGTTGTTAATGTGATGATGTTATGATAGTTGTTTTTCTTTGTAATTTTATGACAATATTGCATTAGTTTTAATAAATGAGCTTGAATTGTTAAGGCTGAACAGTTTTTCTAATTTGAATCGTTTACACGTTATAATTTCCCAGAGGCCTCTTCCAAATTTTTGCCAAGAAAACCGTGCAAACATGTTTGTTTTTTCAACTATTCCAGTTTTAATTAGAAGTCCCTGGATTAACATGACGTTGTGCTGTATACTTTTGCTCGTTTATTCATTCAATACCTTACAGTTGTGAATTTATTGAGACAGGGTACCACATTTCAATCTGTTGGCTTCAAACAAGTGATGGAGGAACAGTGTGTGTTTTCGACTTAAAATGGGGCTAAATTTGGCCTAATTTCACAATTTTTTTGTCAAAAGTTGGACTTGAAATTTCACAACCTTGAGACATTGATATGTTTAAATGCTAAAAGGCTCTTAACAAGCTTCAAACCCAGGAACTTTGATATTGAAACAACCTAAATATGTCGAATGTGTAACGGTCTCTTTGTTTGAAATATGATATGTTATATTTACAATATAAGGCATTTTTTGGCTATTGTTACACCTCAAAGGGCCTGGGGCCCTACATAAAAAGGCGGATAGAAAAATCACTGCAAGAGAATATGCCGCTTTTTTTTTTATTATTTAACCAGAGCTTTTTAAATCTGAAAAATTGCAGGTTTTGACCACACTCCGGAACCGATTCCAGTAACAGAAAATAGCTAAATATCATGGTTTTATATTTTTTAGCAAAAATGGCGACTTCAGTAGAAAATGTACTACATAAACCTTCACCCATTCTTAGATACCCCATATTTTACATGTCAAGATAACCAGACCAAAGCGACCAAGCTTTTTGAGCAAAATAATGAGGGTTGATGGGGGGTTGATGAGCCCAGACTCAGAATCAGTTTCAGAATTTTAGCAGTCCAGGATAAAGCCAATAACATGAATGTGATACCCTTCAAGCTGTTTGTCTTGGTTTATTTTTGACTGACTCTAAATTTGCTGCCATATTACAGATGCATCTTAAATAAATTAACTTAAGTTCAGAACTTTACAATCATATATTTCACTTACTCCATTTCATCTGACCGGTGTTTTAATCGTAATCACATACTGAGATAAGAAGCATCCATGTATGATTATTCATTTGAACGTAACTATCCTTATGAATGTAAATCGGTTGAGGATAATGTCAATTTAAAAGATAATGATAAGTTTCAACTAGGATGTTTCTTGAATATGGCCCGAGTTGGGCATGACTATCTTTACATTTTTGAGACTTTGTTATTTTGTAAAGATTTTTTTGTTTAGCAATTACTGTTGTCCCGTGCACCCTAGGTGATTTGTTATATATGCATTTAAGAAATGTTCTAATTGAATATATATGCTAATGAAACATTTACTTAGTTTTAAAAGACATGAATAGAACTAATAAATATTACAGCCGACTTCCCCAATGTGCAAAGAAATCAGCGATGATGTCAATAATTGCTTTGTGCAAATGCAAAGTGTACATAACAAAGTTAATGCAATATGTACTTTTTTGGAAGTTAATTTTCTCTAAGAGATTAAAAAAGAAATCCGCCCACGTGTGTTCAAGACCATAACTTGAAACTTGAAATTTACTGCTTTTGATGACGGTATTATTAACAGCTACCAATAACACATTACGCTATGCATTTTGTAAACAAACTAGCATTATATTTAAGTTTTAAGTTAACGACCTAACATTCATGACTGTAATATGAGCCTCTTAAATGCATATATAATCACTGTATTTCTTGAACTTAATTAATGAATATTGGTTTCCTAGTCATCTGGAAAATCTCTACTGGGCTTGCTTTTGTGTATGATATGTTTATTATATGAGCAATTATACATGATGTCCTATAACCGTAGAATTAACTGCATCGTTAGGTGCCAGGGCAAAACGCCCAACGAAAAAGCTAATTTTGCTGTGGTATGCTTTTGTCAGTTCCTGAAATGAGAGTTATTGCCCCTGAATTAACATAAGATGCTAAAACATACTGTATTTGAGCCTTGTGCTTTACAGCCAAGTCTTATTTCCATCTGAAATGCATCAGACTTTCAGCTATTATGAATTCCAGCAATGAAATCTGTCTCAGTTTCAATTGTGAATCTGTTGCTTTATTCATACAACATTTATGAGCTATTTTCACCAGAGTTGTCAGTGATGAACTAGATTTTGAAATTCATGTTGCTTTTTGTCAGAAAAATAATATATTTTCCACCAAAAAAAAACATGTTGGCATTGAAAGCATGCAAGGGATATAGGCTCAGACTTCAGTAATGAGAAAAACGTATACTCCAACAGTAAATTGGGGGGGGGGGGGAAATTGTAAGATTGCATGATACTTATAGTTGACTAAAACTCTTGTAACCTCTTATATAAGTTGAGGTAATATAATGCTGTTTTGCGCTCATAACATGAAGGGCATTTAGCGGTGAGAGAGAAGAGGTAATAAATGAAATATCCAAGAAATAAAAATATCTAAGAAAAACTTATCTTGACAGGCATATATTTGTTAGAGCGATTTTGAAAATCGGTCAAGTGTTGAGGCTTTGCAAGGGAATCGTTACTGGTAATATTTTACTCTGAACGGGAAGGTGCTGGAACCATGCAGTATTACTGAATGCAGATTATTATGAAAAAATAATAATATGTTATATGTTAAGTTGACACCAGATGGTCGGCAAATACAGAATTTCCTCAAAACAAGTCCAGAACTAAACGAGATAGTATGTGGACGATAATACAAAATTTTACATGCTTTACAGAATATATTTGTAACAATAATGTCATCTGACAAAATATATCAGCTGAGTTTTCTTGTTTAAAAATGGCGCTGAATGGTTTTCCCGAGCCTCTTGCAAGTCACCTGATCGTTTCACACACTAACATGTCAATAAGCAAATGCGCTGTCATTATTTTCAACAATGAATTTCAATGAACGAATTCAATCTGTCAGGCTCTGTGTCTACCTTGTTTCGCAGCAGTTTTCTAATTCCTTGCACTGTCTGTCTTTTTTAGTAGCAATGTTGGGTATATTTAGCATGTGAAAATCAAGTGATGAGTGTCAGTCAATAAACCTATGTTATTTTTTCAACTTACGGGCTAGACATACCCCTGATAAGTCAATATTTACCCATTAATAATCAAATCATTTTTATATGCAGTCTTAAAACACTAATTAATGTATGGATAATTAACTTATTAACGTTTTATACCATTGATCACTGTTGGTGTCTTAAGTCCAGTGGTTTTTTCCACAAAAGGGTTTGGTGGCAGAGCCCTTTGATAGGAGAAAAATAGCGTAGTTTTTGCAAAAAGGGGAATAATACTTACATGATTCATATAATGTTCAACTTGTTTACAAACCATTATTAAAAAAAATATGGTAATATTCATGAATGGCACTATATTGATACAATTGTTGAATTTCGGCCCCCAAAAAAGGGCAAAAAACCCCACTGAAGTCACTTTTAATATCATTTGTCAATAATGTTAAGGTATCATATCCTTCTTTATTTTCAGAACCACATGTCTGCAAAAACAGTTGAGTGAAATTTACAAGAAGCAGATTATACAGTGGACTTAATTTCTACAAAGGTATGTCAAAAAAACAACAACAAACAAACAAATGGGATACTGAAGAAGGTTCTGAGACTAATTGTATAAAGCTGGATAACTTATCCACAGTGTATCTATTGGTTAGTTTGCACATGCTAGCAATTTCATTGGTCAACAGTCATTAATTTGATAAATACACATTTTGACTAACTTTAACCAAAACAAAAGAATTAACTTGTTTTATGCAAGTGGCTTCTGATGAATCAATTAATGCAGTAAATGCAATCAAACCTTTACAAATCTCATGACATTGAGATATCAGAAAACAACTTGCCATTTCATTCATTGTTTGGGTAGGCTAAACACTATTCCTTGCCCCCCTCCCCGTACCCCTCATCAAACCATATTATATTAATATATATATATATATATATATATATGTATTGTGCTCTGACTGGTCTTGTGTAGTAATCCATGCAAATACACCATTTAGGGAATTTTCACAGAATGATGATCAGTCTTTGTGTGCAGAACTGATGACAGTATAATTTAAGAACTCAACTTTCAAAGGTAATCAGACTTTGTGTGCAGTTGACAGTACAAAAACTCCACTTACATTTTCTTCAAACTTTCAAAGATGATCAGACATCATGTGCTGTCTTTATATCGTTACCCTTTGTAGTTTTTTCCTTGGTATAGAGTTATATGATAGTGAAAGAATATTGTTCGACTCCTCACCCAGTCCTTTTGGGGCCTCAGATTGTTTCAACCCAGGCATTATTATAATGAAGATAACGTTTTGTGCTGCTTTGACCGGAATGATGTTCCTTTGTTCTTTTCTTTTAATGATATGGAGTATAGTTAAAAAAGTCTGCTTGTCAAATACACATTTGGCTTTTGCACTCACCTACATGTACTAATGTATATGACAAGCTACTTTCAAAGAGGCACTCGGGTGACAAAAATAGGATTGTGGGTGTTCCCATGTCTTATGAACACTAGATTTTCTTCCTTATCCACTTTGTGCATAAATAACTTAATATTTATGGCTACAGTATGCATTAACAGCAGACAAGAATTTCCAAGAAAACTGAATCAATCAGAATGATATTGATCATGATAAAGGCATGAAATGATGCATGTGAAATATATGTAGACAAGAAAATTGAATCTTGTAAACTATGTTAAAATAGAACCTACATTTTCAGCCAATGAAATCGCAAATAAGTAATCATTAAGTTCTTAAGGCTTTATCATTAAGAATTGCTTTTGAAGAAGTTTTGTGGAGTTTATGGTCTTACCAAATTATCACGGTATTTTATATGTCAATATCTAGTTCAAAGAAAAATAATGTGAAAAATTCTGTTTTTTTAAGAAGACAGTTGCATTGTCACTATAGCCTTGGTGTTGTTTTCTTCAGCATTAGCAATTCAAGTATTCTGAATGCCAACCTTAATTTTAACAAGTAAAACGCTGTTTGTTTATACAACTCATTAAAATCTTCAGATTAATTACAAAAGTTGGAGGTATAATTACATGTCTTTTATGAGGAACCAAAACTGTTTCATATGCTACAGCATAATTTGGCGTTTTGCTAGGTGCGTCCCTGGCTGTGGCTCTAATATTTGCCTCTTTTTCGACTGAATATTCATTTGATTCCAGCTGAGCTTTGGTGTTAATTCGCTCTGTGGCCCTCTTGTTTAACACTGTGGGACCTTCGCTTGTGTAAGTTTCTTTAATTTGTTGCACCAACAAATCTCTCAAAAATGAGGAAACAGAACCGTGTCTTAGAACTTTAAGATCGTCACAAAAGGACAAAAAGACTATATTGTGGAATATTTACGCCGCTAGTCACAAACCCTGTTGCTTCCAGACGATCCCTAATTGGTTCCTAGTTAAAGTCTTGGCACGCTGTTTTATTGGTTACTTTACTGTCTCCTGGTGATCTAAGGAAATAAAACCGGGGGAATTTCTGGTTTATTAAGGGATTGGTATGTCGGGAGAAGTTGCTTTAATGAACGGCTGTAAATTGATTGTAGGATATTGTTTCAGACATTATGAAGGGAGATATTTCTGGTCACTGTATCAGATAATTAGCCATATAGAGTCATTTATTGATCGTTATATAGTTACTTTAAAGGCTGTTTCACAAAATTGCTTTTAAAATGATGCAGACAAATTGCCAGAGAGTTATTAAAGTGATCTAGAATCTTTGAATTTATCATTTTGAGTATATCATTTGGCTAAACCTGGTGTCAGCTTCAGAATTGTCATTATATGTCCATTTCAACTAAAATAACAGCAGACAAGCATTGCATGGCACTCTTAACTAAATGTGATATGAAAAACAGATAAAAAATATCATAAAGGAGCAGCTGCTGTGAAAGATGGCCAAGACTCGATACAATAGTTGTCATGCTTCTTTATAAACTTGGTAGAAATCAGTATTGTTCAAAGAGAAAGATCCTCCAGTGAAGTGTTGAACATTGGGGCCCATTTCAACAACTAGAAATGAGGCCAATCAGTCCATAAAGGCCCAACAAATGAAATACTAATGTTTTTTTCTGTCCAAAGAGGCTTTTTGGGGGCATTTGTCACATTCCTGTGACAGTCCTTGCTTTCATAATGAGTACCTGGTATTCCCCCAAGTATATGCACGAGAACCAAACAGTTGTCATCCTGTGCTTGGGGAATTCTTAGTGTCAGAATTCCAAACAACTATTTCTTCGGAGATATTTAGACTGTATTTCATCTTCATTACATTAGAAAAAAGTCCTTGGCACTTACAAATTGTTTTAGCTTTCAAGCAGAACTTGGAGGGGAAATTAGAAAGTACAAGGGCTTCTGGGAGTTTTGTGCATGTTAAAGTGGTTTTGAGGAAAAATAAATGGAAAGACATTCTTTCCTTGTCAAAGCTAATTGTCATAGGATTTGGTGGATGTGGTACGAATGTACAAAACATTGAAAGACAAATTTATCTGTTATGTTTCAGACTTTTTTTGTTTCTTTTTGGTCAAATTCTGACTAGGATTCTTGACAACTATAATATTTTTTGAGTCATATGAAATTTTCAGGTTTCCCCCCAAAATGAGACTCGCTATTATGTGACGTATCATAATTATTAAGCAACCTTGTGGTTTTGAAGTGTCTGAAAACCGGATCTGGTTTTTTTTGTGTGTTATTTTTGTGTGTATGACATTCATGGGTCGCGGATTGGTAGGCGGTTTTAAAGAGTAAATATAGTGTGATTGACTACGTAAGCTGTCAGCCAAGCCTAAGGTCAAGGTTGTGCCTCCATCTTGTTTACTAAGGATCGTACTTTGCCTGCAATTTTCAGACTTATAATTTGAGATACTTTTAAAACTGTTAAAAAACGGAACTTTGAATTGCTCCTGGCAAAAAATAAGAAGGTAAATCAAACTACCACAAACCCCACCCACCCCCTCCCCAATTTTGACCCCTTCTGCACTTATATTGGAGCCCATTCATGCGAACCCTTTCCAATTCATTAGCAACCATTCATGTTGATTTTCAACTCATTTTTTTTAATAATTACTTCTGATTTTTGTAATATGTAAATAACATTTAATTTTGAACACAGAAATGTGATATTATTGACTAAGTAAATCCCCTGCTGCGCACAAATCTACCGGAAATTATACCCAAATGCATTCATTGTTTCCATTTTTGGAAAATACAATTTTTATTGCATCAATGTTTCTATTTGTCAGGTGCTCTTTAATCTTTTTCCAAACAGCTAATTCTGTCTATTGATTCTGATTTCCGGTTTTCAGTTCTTGTAGCGACAAAGTTTGTTCTTTACACCTAGTGATTAAGAAATGTGCGCAGACTGTCTTTGATAAGGTTTTTCTTCATTTTAGGAAATCTTTTAATCATTGGATTAATCTACTTGTCTGAGGGAAGATTGATTTCCAATGTCTGCTCCTTTGCCCTTTGTCAGTTTTGTTAGCCCAACGTTTCTTTTCGAAGAAAAAACTCTGGGTAATGTCATAGCCTTGGTGTCGTCAGCGTCGTAACGGCATTCACAGTAGTGCAAAATTTTAAGATTGCTCATAACTCAAAAAAATGTTCAAGATAATCAAATTAAGCTTTATACACATGCTGCAAAAGACATTATGCACACGATAAGGCCAATAGCTCTGAATTTAAACATTGTAGAGTTAAGCCCCTTTTCGACTAATTAAAAAACAAACCAGCATTCACTGTATGGCACTCTTGTTCAATTTTTTATCCATTAGTAGAAAGTTTCCATCTTTTATAAAAGTCATGCATGTAAAAAGGCAAACCTAAATTCACATCTGGAAAAAAGAGGATAAGTTACAATTTATCAAATTACAATGATGAACAAGTATCACAAGCTCTGAAGAAATGCAATGAACATAATTTTATTATGCCCCCTTTTGAAAAAAGTGGGGTATATTGTTTTGCACATGTCGGTCGGTCGGTCGGTCTGTCTGTCTGTCGGTCGGTCGGAATACCAAATGGTTTCCGATCAATAACTTGAGAACGCTTTGACCGAGGGACCTCATACTTGGTATGTGTATTGGTCATCACCAGCAGATGAACCCTATTGATTTTGAGGTCAGTGGGTCAAAGGTCAAGGTCAGTGTGACTTTTACATGAAAAACGGTTTCCGATCAATAACTTGAGAACGCTTTGACCCAGGAACCTCATACTTGGTAGGTGTATTGGTCATGACCAGCAGATGAACCCTATTGATTTTGAGGTCAGTGGGTCAAAGGTCAAGGTCAGTGTGACCTTAACATGAAAAACGGTTTCCGATCAATAACTTGAGAACGCTTTGACCCAGGGACCTCATACTAGGTAGGCTTATTGGTCATGACCAGCAGATGAACCCTATTGATTTTGAGGTCAGTGGGTCAAAGGTCAAGGTCAGTGTGACTGTAAGCTGAAAAAAGGTTTTCTGATTGTCCATATTTTATTTAAGTGTCCAAATCCTACTAACAATTTGGCTCCCAAGGGGGCATAAATGTTTCACTAACATCTCTTGTTTATATATTGTTTTAAAATCAGCTACATTAATTTGATTATAGAACCTTTATTTTGACCATTAATGGGTGACAATTATTTAATCCTTTCATTAACCAAGCTCTGAGCAGTGTTCGAACCATGAACCCTCTGTTCCTGGGACTGTCTAATCCCTGGACCCTCTTACCATGGAACTGTCTAATATTCATTGTTTTGAGCTCTTCTGCTTATAGGGGAACATTGCAGTTATTGTTGGAGCTGGTTTGATGCTGAACATGTTTCCTATCAAAACGTGTCAATCTGTATTTCCTTGATTGGGCTGCTTGTCTCTTTGTGAAGTACCAGAACATATCTCTGCTAGAAGTTCGCTGCAGTCTGTCTGTCATAGTTCTATATATATTTGGCTGTTTTCATATTAGATTTGCCCCTTATAAACATCAATTTGAATGTTTGATTAAGGAAGTCTCCATGATTTGATTTTCCAAGAAGCCTTCATTACAGTTGTATAAAACTCTTATTACCTAAAATATTTTTTCCAATTAGGATTTACAACAAATTAACAATGGAAAGTTTTGTAAAGTTCATTGCCATTACAATTCCATTTCGAACATATATACCTGGAAATAAAGTGCAGCTGAGTTGTACATGTCATTGTATTTTTTTGTTACAATCATTTTCAATATAAAATGAGATGACATGCACAAGGCAAGTAATAAACACATTAGGATGAAAGAGTTTGTAATGAATGATTAGTGTTTTACCTGTACAACATGCATTAAGCATTGGGCCTTAAGCGAATAATTAAATAACCTCTTCTATATACAACAGATAAGACGATAAAAAACATGTATTTTCATTTTATAGTGAACATCTTAATCATCATGTCTTGAGTTCGGATTTTAACCTGAAGAGAGATTAGGAAATTAGTGAGTGTGAGTTGCTTTTGAGTTAAATTTCACCTTCTTTAATTGAAAAACCTGGTAAGAATTCTTTATAATAATAATAATAATAATAATTGTGTTGGTTATTAGGAAGTGAATTTTAATTAATAATTAGATGACATTAAAGTAGTATTTTAATGATTAAGACGGGGCGGAGTGAGCAAAGCAAACAAGCTTTTCTTACTCATTAATATGTTACTTCAGGTCATCTTACTGTCTTAGAATACTACCTCATTGGCTGACACATTGTCAACACAATCTCTGACGCAGGGAGTGTGTATCAGATGAGTGGCAGTAGGCGGACCTTTAAACAGCCGCGAAAGTTGAATTCGTAATGAATAAGCCTTGTACTTAATGATAGCCTTTCTGCAATTTCATTGGCTGAAATGTAGTTTTTATTCTAAAAGTAGTTAGTACACACTTACATGACACTATTTTTTTCCTCTTGACACAACTGTTAGTGTTTTATATAATATAGTGTGAACTACCAACTAACACTGTTTACATCTACCGCTTCTCTTGATTAAAATGGCTGACAGCTGACTTACTGAAATAAACGTATTGGCAAATTTAAAGCTACTTCCTTCTCATTGGACAAAAAATGATGTTGACCATAAAATATGTTTTTACTGTACATGATATGGGACTCACAGTTGTTTAACTCAGTATAAAATCATATCTGTCAATAGTGTTGTCTAATTTCCTTTTGATTTTGAAGTTAACTGCTGTATATCTATGTAGAGTAAGTATGATGAGTCCTTAATAACTATATTAATGTTATCATCGCTTATATCCAATGTCATTGTTAATATTGTTCTCAAGCTGGTATTAATTTATGCCTAATCCAATAATTACTATGGTTGTCATGTGACAACAACACCAACATTTCTACATTTCTTGCATTTTACCTCCTGTGTTCATATCATTGTGACATGTAGTCATTCATTTCTGAAGAATTGTTTCACCCATATGCCTTTGCTTTGCTGTCATATTATTTTATTGAGCTGTTATACTGGTGTCATAATCTATGTTGATTTCATCATTCTCCTTGAATTCAAGCTCAATAATTAATTTGCTAAAGACTCCTATGTTGATGTCAGCTCCTGTGTTGAAGTAAGCTCCTTATATGCTGGTGTCAGGTCCTGTGTTGAAGTAAGCTCCTTCTATGTTGGTGCCAGGTTCTGTGTTGAAGTAAGCTCCTTATATGTTGGTGTCAGGTCCTGTGTTGAAGTAAGCTCCTTATATGTTGGTGTCAGGTCCTGTGTTGATGTCAGGTCCTGTGTTGAAGTAAGCTCCTTATATGTTGATGTCAGGTCCTGTGTTGAAGTAAGCTCCTTCTATGATGATGTCAGGTCCTGTGTTGAAGTAAGCTCCTTATATGTTGATGTCAGGTCCTGTGTTGAAGTAAGCTCCTTATATGTTGATGTCAGGTCCTGTGTTGAAGTAAGCTCCTTCTATGTTGATGTCAGGTCCTGTGTTGAAGTAAGCTCCTTATATGTTGATGTCAGGTCCTGTGTTGAAGTAAGCTCCTTCTATGTTGATGTCAGGTCCTGTGTTGAAGTAAGCTCCTTCTATGTTGGTGTCAGGTCCTGTGTTGAAGTAAGCTCCTTCTATGTTGGTGTCAGGTCCTGTGTTGAAGTAAGCTCCTTCTATGTTGGTGTCAGGTCCTGTGTTGAAGTAAGCTCCTTCTATGTTGGTGTCAGGTCCTGTGTTGATGTCAGGTCCTGTGTTGAAGTAAGCTCCTTCTATGTTGGTGTCAGGTCCTGTGTTGAAGTAAGCTCCTTATATGTTGGTGTCAGGTCCTGTGTTGAAGTAAGCTCCTTCTATGTTGGTGTCAGGTCCTGTGTTGAAGTAAGCTCCTTATATGTTGGTGTCAGCTCCTGTGTTGAAGTAAGCTCCTTATATGTTGTCAGGTCCTGTGTTGAAGTAAGCTCCTTATATGTTGGTGTCAGGTCCTGTGTTGAAGTAAGCTCCTTATATGTTGGTGTCAGGTCCTGTGTTGAAGTAAGCTCCTTATATGTTGGTGTCAGGTCCTGTGTTGAAGTAAGCTCCTTCTATGTTGGTGTCAGGTCCTGTGTTGAAGTAAGCTCCTTATATGTTGGTGTCAGCTCCTGTGTTGAAGTAAGCTCCTTATATGTTGGTGTCAGGTCCTGTGTTGAAGTAAGCTCCTTCTATGTTGATGTCAGGTCCTGTGTTGAAGTAAGCTCCTTCTATGTTGATGTCAGGTCCTGTGTTGAAGTAAGCTCCTTCTATGTTGATGTCAGGTCCTGTGTTGAAGTAAGCTCCTTCTATGTTGATGTCAGGTCCTGTGTTGAAGTAAGCTCCTTCTATGTTGATGTCAGGTCCTGTGTTGAAGTAAGCTCCTTCTATGTTGATGTCAGGTCCTGTGTTGAAGTAAGCTCCTTCTATGTTGATGTCAGGTCCTGTGTTGAAGTAAGCTCCTTCTATGTTGATGTCAGGTCCTGTGTTGAAGTAAGCTCCTTCTATGTTGATGTCAGGTCCTGTGTTGAAGTAAGCTCCTTCTATGTTGATGTCAGGTCCTGTGTTGAAGTAAGCTCCTTATATGTTGATGTCAGGTCCTGTGTTGAAGTAAGCTCCTTATATGTTGATGTCAGGTCCTGTGTTGAAGTAAGCTCCTACTATGTTGATGTCAGGTCCTGTGTTGAAGTAAGCTCCTTCTATGTTGATGTCAGGTCCTGTGTTGAAGTAAGCTCCTTCTATGTTGATGTCAGGTCCTGTGTTGAAGTAAGCTCCTTCTATGTTGATGTCAGGTCCTGTGTTGAAGTAAGCTCCTTCTATGTTGATGTCAGGTCCTGTGTTGAAGTAAGCTCCTTCTATGTTGATGTCAGGTCCTGTGTTGAAGTAAGCTCCTTCTATGTTGATGTCAGGTCCTGTGTTGAAGTAAGCTCCTTCTATGTTGATGTCAGGTCCTGTGTTGAAGTAAGCTCCTTCTATGTTGGTGTCAGGTCCTGTGTTGAAGTAAGCTCCTTCTATGTTGGTGCCAGGTTCTGTGTTGAAGTAAGCTCCTTCTATGTTGGTGTCAGGTCATGTGTTGATGTCAGGTCCTGTGTTGAAGTAAGCTCCTTCTATGTTGATGTCAGGTCCTGTGTTGAAGTAAGCTCCTTATATGTTGGTGTCAGGTCCTGTGTTGAAGTAAGCTCCTTCTATGTTGGTGTCAGGTCCTGTGTTGAAGTAAGCTCCTTATATGTTGGTGTCAGCTCCTGTGTTGAAGTAAGCTCCTTATATGTTGGTGTCAGGTCCTGTGTTGAAGTAAGCTACTTCTATGTTGATGTCAGGTCCTGTGTTGAAGTAAGCTCCTTATATGTTGATGTCAGGTGCTGTGTTGAAGTAAGCTCCTTCTATGTTGATGTCAGGTCCTGTGTTGAAGTAAGCTCCTTCTATGTTGATGTCAGGTCCTGTGTTGAAGTAAGCTCCTTATATGTTGGTGTCAGGTACTGTGTTGAAGTAAGCTCCTTCTATGTTGGTGTCAGGTCCTGTGTTGAAGTAAGCTCCTTCTATGTTGATGTCAGGTCCTGTGTTGAAGTTAGCTCCTTCTATGTTGATGTCAGGTCCTGTGTTGAAGTAAGCTCCTTCTATGTTGGTGTCAGGTCCTGTGGTGAAGTAAGCTCCTTATATGTTGGTGTCAGGTCCTGTGTTGAAGTAAGCTCCTTATATGTTGGTGTCAGGTCCTGTGTTGAAGTAAGTTCCTTATATGTTGATGTCAGCTCCTGTGTTGAAGTAAGCTCCTTATATGTTGGTGTCAGGTCCTGTGTTAAAGTAAGCTTCTTATATGTTGATGTCAGCTCCTGTGTTGAAGTAAGCTCCTTATATGTTGGTGTCAGGTCCTGTGTTGAAGTAAGCTCCTTATATGTTGATGTCAGGTCCTGTGTTGAAGTAAGCTCCTTATATGTTGATGTCAGGTCCTGTGTTGAAGTAAGCTCCTTATATGTTGATGTCAGGTCCTGTGTTGAAGTAAGCTCCTTCTATGTTGATGTCAGGTCCTGTGTTGAAGTAAGCTCTTTATATGTTGATGTCAGGTCCTGTGTTGAAGTAAGCTCCTTCTATGTTGGTGTCAGGTCCTGTGTTGAAGTAAGCTCCTTCTATGTTGGTGTCAGGTCCTGTGTTGAAGTAAGCTCCTTCTATGTTGATGTCAGGTCCTGTGTTGAAGTAAGCTCCTTATATGTTGATGTCAGGTCCTGTGTTGAAGTAAGCTCCTTCTATGTTGATGTCAGGTCCTGTGTTGAAGTAAGCTCCTTCTATGTTGATGTCAGGTCCTGTGTTGAAGTAAGCTCCTTATATGTTGGTGTCAGGTCCTGTGTTGAAGTAAGCTCCTTATATGTTGGTGTCAGGTCCTGTGTT
This sequence comes from Mya arenaria, assembly GCF_026914265.1. Lineage (NCBI taxonomy): Eukaryota > Metazoa > Mollusca > Bivalvia > Myida > Myidae > Mya > Mya arenaria. The sequence continues at coordinate 53,897,837 of NC_069136.1, read as the reverse complement.
GAAGTAAGCTCCTTATATGTTGATGTCAGGTCCTGTGTTGAAGTAAGCTCCTTATATGTTGGTGTCAGGTCCTGTGTTGAAGTAAGCTCCTTCTATGTTGGTGTCAGGTCCTGTGTTGAAGTAAGCTCCTTCTATGTTGGTGTCAGGTCCTATGTTGATGTCAGTTCCTATGTAGTTGTCAGCTTCTATGTTGATGTCAGCTCCTATGTTGATGTCACCTCCTATGTTGATGTCAGCTCCTATCTTTGTTGATGTCAACTCCAATGTTGGTGTCTCCTTCTATGTTGATGTCAGGTCCTATGTTGTTGTCAGCTTCTATGTTGATGTCACCTCCTATGTTGATGTCAGCTCCTATCTTTGTTGATGTCAACTCCAATGTTGGTGTCTCCTTCTATGTTGATGTCATGTCTTCAGTATGTTGATGTCAGCTCCTATTTTGATGTCAAATCCTATGTTGAAATAAGATCCTATGTTGATGTGGCTCCTAGGTTGATGTCAGCTCCTATGTTGATGTGGCTCCTATGTTGATGTCAGCTCCTATGTTTCACATCCTATATTGATGCCACCTCTTATCTAGCTTATCAGCTCCTATGTTGATGTCAGCTCCTATGTTGATGTCAGCTCCTATGTTAATGTCATCGCCTATGTTGATGTTATCTCATATGTTCATGTACCTCCTATGTTGATGTCATCGCTCATGTTGATGTAATGGCCTATGTTGATGTTATCTCATATGTTCATGTACCTCCTATGTTGGTGTGTTCTAAGAGTGTCTACATAATAATTGGATTATATATGTTAGAGATCTTCCACTTTATTTGCATTTTTTATATAAATATTTCAGAATTGTTTGGGCTTTATGTCAGCTAAAGCGTAGAAAACAGTTTTTGTTAATACCTTATATCGTAAAATTCCATTAAAAGTAGCGAGCCAAAATTACGTACGTGTAAAAAGCTTTTAAAAACCTTTCAGATCTATAACTGTGGACTGTTTAACTTTATTGAATCATTCTTTAATGGTATGTGGAACACTAAAATCAGATTGTTTTAAGATTCATTCATTTGGAACTAAAATAAACCATTACATAATTTATGTTTACACCATAATATAACATTATGATAGGTTTTGCATGTGAAAGGTTCACCTTATATGGGTTAAAAGATGGTAGTTTATAAAGGGCGTTCTTTACCCCGGAAGTATTCAAGTGGCGCGATAACGTGCTGGTAATCTTCTTAAAGGCTAGATCCTAATTCTTGTTATTCCCTCTGAATAAATCCATTTGGAGATATAATTGGGATGATATAATATTTCTATTCAGATTTGCAAGATGACGGAGAGACACTTGAAAGTGGAGTTAAACTCAGCATGATAAAAGTGATTGATAGCGTGTTCATGAAAACTGATATTATACAAACATGTCCAAGTTGCACTATTGCAGATGATATGAGTCATTTTAAGCTGTTAAAACCTTCACCTTTGAAAGTTTTCCTCATCATAAAAACATGCTGCTTTATAGTCGATTAAATGCTTTTTTTGTGTGTTATGATTTTGCAAATGATGAAAAACACTGCGCATGGCTTTAATTTACCATTCTATCATTTTGAGAAATAGTTTGAATCCATTGGTACATTATTAGTTTAATGGTAAACAATTTTTATAATGCACATGATTGTCTAGAAAACGTGCTGAATTAATTACATGAAAACTGCATGTTTATACACCAAACAATATGTTACTTAAAAGTAAGTTTATTTTGTAAAAAAATTAAAAAAAACATCAGTCTGTTAAAGGTAGCACTCAACTCATATTACTATACTGCTATGTGTACAAGAAAGGAGCGTGAAACAGATTTTTCAATTTCATGAGCTGTATTTTCACTGTTTGATATGGAAAAGGAATTGATAGGCTATAATAAATTGAAATATTATACCTCTTTGTATTTACCAAGCTGTTTGGTCTGTATATCAGTAAATTATAATAAAAATCCAGTCTTATGATGTCACCAGTCCATACAATATTTAAGGGACTCATTTAACTGTTGAGTGCAACATGCGATTTTAACAACGGCGTAAAATTGACAAGTAGATATGACTAGACAACATATTTGTTCAATAAAACACATGAAAAGCAATTTACAAATATTGAATGATATTATAAAATTTCAGATAATAAATATCATAAATATAACACATCACTTTGGGCAAATGACATTATATGGACTGGTTAGCCTCCGAAAGTGAATGGACATCAGCTAACACCTCGGTCCATATACACCTTGAGGGGCTGACTGGCTGGTCCTAATAATGGGTCAGCTATTACTTTTCAGTCTGAAAATCCTACCATTCTTTATTCCCGACAGTTATAGTTGGGAAATTTATTTATATAGAGTGGACTTTCTTCTTTACCTTATATTTACTGGTGTTGTCATATCTTTCAATGTAGAAAGTATAATTTACAAGTGAAGTTGCCTCCATTCATTTTCATTATTCATTTTAAGTTAGTTACTTCCCTTATTCGCTGTGAGGCCATGCAAGGGATGCACAGTGTGAAATATGTATGTAAAGTTGACTCCCTTCATCACCATGTACACAAGATGGGTTATTTACCTTACTGACTATGAGGATATTATTGGCAGTGAGGTCATGGTAAAGATATATTACCAGGTTAAAAATATGTGAAAAATTGCCTCCCTTGGTCACCATGTAGATTAGATAAAAGACTTATAAACTGGTATGCAATTGCTAAGTAATAGTTTTAAGAAGACCACATTCTAATAAAACAATACTATTTTAAACCAGGTTAAAACTATTTACCTTCCTTCAAAGCCATGTTGTTTAGATGGGTTACTTCCCCTACTGACTGGTTTGCCATAACGAAGATAGGCGCTAGATGAAAACTAAATGCAAAGGTGTCTTTCATAATACCATTCATTCAGTCTATATGGATGACTTCCCTTACTGGCTGTGAAGCCATTATTTGCACCAGGTGAAACTATATGCATTGACTGTTTGACCTTTGGTTCACCTGTAGAGATAAGACCAGTGCACAGTGTGTGTCTAGACTCAGTGTCATGTAGAACTCTCATTTGATCTTGGACAGGGTCAACAATCTTGGCTCTATGAGCTGCATCATAAAAGGGCATGTAATATTTAGAGATTGTTGTTTTTTTACTTCCAAGTTGAATAATTACAAAAAAATTTTTTATCACTTTTTACCATTTAAATTTAATGATAACATTTTCATGTCATACATGTTTATGTTCCTTCATTTTACACTAGTATATGATGTTAAAATAATATTGATATGTATAAATAATATTTTAGATGACATATTGCCAAGAGCTTTAATATTATAAAAATTAAAAGCAGTGTATATGAAAGTAAGACTACCGGCATCCATCAATCATAAAGAAAACCATCCATCCTACTGCTACAAAATGACAGACCAATTCAAATTGACGATTTAATTTATTTTGTGAATATTTTTATGCAAGAGTTTTTAAACTGTCATTAATTCACCACTTAATCTAAACGAACACATCCCTGATTGATCAAGCTTCTTTAAGATGTTAGAAAAAGCTATTTTACGCGTGAGCGGCATACAAATAAACGTCTTAATGTGATCTATCTCTATGCAGCTTTTAATATCAGTAGTCCAACGTCTCAATTTTCAATTTATTTTATCTCAGTTTGAATTTAAATTTTGACTGCTCCCTGTGCTTTTGTTTACCTTTATCTTTCACTGTGTTTTATAGTTGTGTACAGAGACGGACAAGTAAAGAAAGATTCTACACTATTCATCCACTTGAGGGTTAGACCACTATCGATTTGGGGGGAGGTGTCTGCTTTCTGATGTGAACATTTGATTGTTTAAGCAGGTTTTAACGCAGTTAGTGAGTAGAAAAGTAATTACATATGTAAATTTACTAATGATGTATAATTTGAGGTTAAATTTGTAAACAAAAAAGGCAATTGATCGATCTTGCCAGCCCACTGACTTACACGTAACACAGTTCACTTCAGTCGGCCATATTGAAATGGGGAAAAACACAAACCAGTCTGCATTTAGCACATGCTAGACTGTGTATTGTAGTTTTCTTGTGGTTTAACATTATATGAGTGCTTGTTAACCATTTGTGCACTGTTTAATAAACTGACCATTAGCAAGGAGACATGGGGATTATAAAGTAAACCCAATACCAGGTAAGTAAACTCTGATATTATTGATGGTGGCAGGGAAGCTAATTGATTAGTGTAGATTAACGGTGATAAAAGACACCTTTCCTCATTGCATTTTAACACAGTTTGTAATGAATGTATTGATTGGACTTATCTTCCTTCACCTCAGAATAACTTTGTGTCTCTGGATGTTGACTATGATAATTGATTCCCGCCAAAATATAACAGGTGAAATTGTTGTAGTTTGATTTCTTCTTGATTAAATTGATTATCATTCCGGCTGGCATGGTGACATATGTTGAATGGCTGGTTTTGAAAAACTAAACAAAGAAAAAAACCATTTTGAAAGGTCTGTTCAGGTTCATGATGACCTGTTAATGGCTTAATGGCAAATGTTTAATGTTGTTTTAGAAATTATCATACTTTTTGTGACACTTTATGAAGAATGAATCAGGAATATTAATTGTGTTGCCTGTAATATATTACGCAAAATGATTCGTTCTGTTTGATTTTTGTTTGAGAAAAAGTATGGTCCAACCATCCAATGTAAGCGCTTTACACAGTGAACAATATTGTAGATTTCACATCAATAATTGACAATTGATTGATTTCTCTGATTGGTGTCCTTAAAGAGACAGTAAATTTTATGGGTCTGTTTGTACAGAGGGAAATGTACATAGATTTTCAATGTGAAGAAAGTTAATGTAAATAACAATTTCCTGTCTATTGATATCCTAAATATATTTCTGGAATAATAATGAAAATTATGAAGATTTTGACAATTGAAATTTGCACTCCATTATGTGTGTTATTAAATAACAGATTATGATAATAATGCGTTGGAATATTTTAAGGATATTTCATCTTAAAAGCAAACAATAAAACCACTTAGCCAATAGCTATTGTAGTAGATTAGTTTGATACATGCCTCTAAAAGAATTGTGTACCAATATAAGATTATAAGTATCTTCCATGGCCGAGAGTGTAAGATAAGTTCATCCTGACCTGAGCGCAGGGTGTTTTGCGGAAACGAGGTTTACTGAAATTCTGCAGAACACCCTGCGCGAGGGTTGGGATGAACTATCTTACACGAGCGGCTATGGAAGATACTTTTTCTCCAACCACAGATAAACGAAATAAACAAAACAAAGCAAAACTGCATTTTTCACTGGAACTCTTTTGTGCGTAGTGAAAATTATGTGTGTATAGATGTGATCATTTGTCGTTGTCATGGATGTTTGCTCAGTGATTCAGATTATGTAAATTTAAACCTTTCTTTAAATAGTTCTGGGGAGAGTGCAGCATTTTTTCTATAATAGAGTGTTAAAACTTTTTTATGGTGCCATTTGAAGCGATAAATTATTAATTAGGTTTGTATATATTGAGAAAAGACAAGGTTTCCAAGGTTACCGGAACTCTTTTGTGCTTAGTGAAAATAATTGCGTATGGATATGCGCTAATTCGTGGTTGTCATGGATATGCCCGCACTGATTCAGATTATCTTAATAGTCAAATCGGTCTTTAAATAGTTCTAAGGAGAGTGAAGCATTATTTCTTGAAAGGTATGTGAAAACTGTTTTATGGTGACATTTGAAGCGAGAAATAATTAATTAGCGTTCTAAATATTGCCACAAGACAAGGTTTCCATGATACTACAGACGACAGTCTTCAACAAGGGAGGTAATTACAATGTGGCGACCATTAAAAAGGAGTTCCATACGGGCATTTTATCTTCGCCCGTGGGCAAGATAAGAATTTCTAGCATGGTTAAATTATTGGATCTACTTATCTGAGGAGGGAGAAAAGAATTTCGAGCATGGTCAAATTTTTGGATCTACACGAAAGAGTTATCATCCCCTTCTGGTTAAAGAAAGAAATTGAAGTTAATAATTATTACTTCCTTAATGGATGGATGGCATAGAAATCAGGGCTATTATGTATGAATTATATAGCAACTATACCTATATTGTATATATAAAACATAAAACTTGGACAATGTGAGCGGTAACCATGAAAAGGTTTCAAGTGAGATAATGAAACTCTTGAAGTCTCGAGTTACTTCCCCCCGTCACTTCTACATATGGCTGTGTACCTCAAAACAATGAAACTGTGGTTATGTTGAGCAGGTCCTGTAAATCCGTACAAGAAAAATCGGGAAAGAAGCTAAATTATACCATACTGGTTGAGAAGCAGTTTCCGACAGTTTTTACAAGTGTTTATTGATTTATTAATACGTGTTAAAATTCCTACTAAGATTGTTTACATTTTAGATAACTACAGCTCAAGCTGCTATTGTTGATATATTTTTCACATGTGTGACGTCACATATAGTGTATCTAATGGGGGCGCCAAGAGGGTACTTACACTGTTCTGATTAGCTGTTAACGAGAAGCAGTTTCCGACAAATCAAATACGCGGCAGATTTTAGGTGCCTATTGTGTGTTTTTTTATCCATTTATTCAATATACTAAATAGAAGACTATAATACGAGAACTATTATTTAATTTTTCAGCATTTACCAAAAATTAAACCTAAAAACTTACGCCAGTCAATCATCATTCTGGAAATCAGGCAGACACTAAATATCAATGATATTTTGTTTCATTTCTAATAAGAACTTGTGTTTGTAATCATTTTAGTGAATGTGGGTGTAAAACTAGCATGACAACAGTGTTCGCAAATATGTACACAATGATCATCGTTTGTATAAGTCAACTAAGGCCAACCTTGTAGCTATTCATAGATATGCAAATTAGATTCACACGCATGCGCAATGCGCTGCGCGTGACGATCCCCCACGTGCAAGTTTGTGTACAAATTGAAAAATAAACATTAAACATTAAATAATAATAAAAGTTATTTAAGTGTCTCGGTAAAAACTTCATCTTTTGATTGCCTAGTAACCATATAATTGAATTGCAATACCTTTTTTATGAAGATAAAAAGAAAGTACGCGAAAAAGCGATTTGTCGGAAACTGCTTTCCGTCGGAAACTGCTTCTCAACCAGTATATTGAAACTTTAAAATATTTAATTACGTTTATTTGTTCTTGTCTGCTGATGCTAACAATACCCGAATTTCCACTGCCAATATATAACTAACTCCATCAATCAATGTGAGTGAGAGCCCTTTGAAGTGAAATGTAAACAAAAACCTTTTCTTCCATTTATTTCTCTATATTAAAGCAATTTCTGCCAGAAATGGACTTCGAAAACAAAATGTTAAAAGCTTAATACTATAGATAAGACACAGGCATTTTTTTATGGAATTCTGGGGGGAAAAGGTTGTCCTATACACAGTGATTCACCATAACTGCTCAAATTTAATTTAATCTCAGGATTAGTGCGATCCAGTTGTATGAATGTCCTCCTCTCACCCAAGAGGTTTTGGGTTCGATCCCAACTAGGGGAAAAAACTTTCTCATGGCCTTTCAAAATGGACAACAGTACTGATTTCTACCCAGAAAATGGACTCCAGCTTGATCAAACAAGCTATGAGCTTTCATCAAAATCGAGTTAAAAGAAATTAGTATAAAGTTTTCTAAATGACTTGATAATCATTTGAATATTGTGAACAGGTTAGTGTTTGCATCCCCTTTTTATGACCATTGTTATCCATAAAAAGTTGTTTTCTCCCATGAAAAGTTGTTTGTCCACTTTCAGTTTCACTCTGGCCATTTTCTGAAAAAAGGCAATGTAAAAAATATGTAAACAGTAGGTAAAAAATGCACCTGCAGAAGAACAGCCTAATGTCTTTAAGGTATTTTAATCTGTTAACAACAAAATAATTTACTGTCACCTTTATCTTTATTAATCCTTTTGTTTAAAATTGGCATAAGATGAGGAAGAGCAATATCCTGTTATTTTGTTACATGCTATCTGATTGGCTACAAAATTAATTCAACCAATACAATTCCACCTTTCATCTGATCAGTATACACTTGACACTTGGTAGCAATATCCATGAAAAAAAGAAGATCAAAAGGTGCTATCAAAACCATGTAATAAGCAAAACCTGTACCTTTTTGAGATAGCTGGGATATTGTTTATATGTACTATCAATAATTTATTGATAATCCAATTAAGCTTCAGGGCAGTGAGAGCATAGCCATAAACATGCTGATAAAATTTAACCCTGTGTGAAAATTGTGTAAATAACCCATTTATAAATAAAAAATTAATAAAATCCTGTTGTTTTTTGGTAATTTGGGGCTTATATTGATCTCCCGCTGAGAAACCTGGGTAGGATAAATGTTCCAGGTGATTTTTGCCCCTGCTGGTTGATAATGGCATGTATATTAGCTTTGGGTGACGATGAATATGGTGTTGTTCATTGAAACTTTCAATATTCTTTTGTTTTTTGGCTGTACACCGATGAAAAACTTCATAATTTTGTCAGGTGCGGTATACTTAGGGGCCGCTTGATTATGATGAACCACTACTACAATTCAATTAGCATTTCAGTGATCAGACAATGTGCACAATTGTCCTTGGGCAATTATTTCCCTTGTTATAAAGTGATATCAGGATCAGGATACTGTCCAGAAATTTCTGCTAGCCCAATTCAAAATCACTATCTGGAGCAATGGGCAAGCCTGTTACAATGAAGACTGTTCACCACCACCCACTCCAGTTTTGTCATACATGAAATTAGATGGGATTAGTGGGGGTATATTAGGTATGTCAGGTCAGAGGGACGAAACTGACAAAATTGGCCAGTTTTCAGTGTGTGGACTCCCAAATTCGTCCAGCACTAATTTGTTTATGCAGAATTCAGAGAGAAACTATATGAATATTCAGTTTGTGAGGTGGAGGGAGATTACATCCTCTAATATATGGCAGTCTGTTTGTTTCAGGTAATATTAGTCATAGAACGTTTGTGTAATGCTATTTCAGTTAAGAAACATACCAATAAATATCTTTAATACCTTATATACGTGTTAACGATCATTTTTAAAGTCACTCTTGGATGGTCAACATGCCTGGCAGGGGGTCATTGTAGTAGGAGTGGTGGTCACTGGCATAGTTTCTCGTCAGAACTGTCGGCCACAGCCTGTACATCATTCCCCAAATCTGTATGTTTAGGTTGTCCTTTTTTTGGAAGAAAAAAGTCAGGGCATTGTCAAAGCTTTGGTTTTGTAATCAGCTTCATGCAAAACCATAAGCCAAAATCCTTTAATGTATTAACATAAAACTTTATCTACATGTTTACTATGAGAATATGCAAATCCCATAACTCTGAGATAAAAATATTGTTTGAATTACGCCATTGTGGGACTGGGTTAGTTAATCAAGAATGATGGTGTTTCTGTTTGCACCGACAAGACGGTCAACTGCCTTGATGGAAGCTTTGGGAAGTCATTTTAACTGTTTTCAAACTGTCCATGTACATATGCTGTGCAGAGTAATGAGCGGCCTTATCAATAGTTAGTTCCATATGATACATGAAATATTCGCCAAATCGCTCATGGTACCAGTCAGAGTTTATAGATTTACTTTTGGGGGGAGTGAAACCCACAATTCAATTCTTTAAAATCTTAAGTTTATTTGAAAACAGCTTTTGATCTTTTTTGCTAGAGAGGAAATAATGATTGAATACTGTCAAAAGGATTTTGGAGCGATTTTCAATCCCCACTTCTCGCATATTCCTGCTTTTCTATAGTGGTCTGGCTACGTCCCCGATGATAATGTACTTTGACTATATCAAAAAAGACGTGAAGTATCTGTTGCAGCAGAAAAGCCTTTATGTACCACATGATGGTCTGATCATGTAATATTCATTTTTACGAGTCTGCAGCATTATATTGTAAATGAAAAATTCTTGCCTTATTTTCTTCATTAGAATAGAAGAGGATTGAAAGGCCAATGATAACATATTGTTTATTTCTTCTCCCTCGTAACCCTTGAAGAATGTGTTGAGTAGATAGATAGGTACAATAATTTATTGTGTTTTTAAATAATTCTTTCTGGATGATCAAAAGTTCAGATGGCCTTCAAAATTCGGATTGATTTGCGTCGAAAGTAAAAAAAGAGAAAAAAATATAGTTGAAATTTTTGGGGTTTTGGGGGTTACGGCAATACTTGCGGGTTGGTTGCCGGATGGGGAGCCAAACAATATTTTGTTTTTGGCCTGTTTGACAGCTGCCAGTGTGGCTTCTGCAAAGTGGGCTCACAGTGAGCCATTATGTACTTGCTGTTGGGTTTTTGTATTTTTTAAGCATAGCTGCGCGTCTTAATGCCTTTTTGATTCACTGTTTCAGATGCACACTCCGTTGCATAATTTATAAAAAGCATTAAACATAAGATGGAAATTTCCTAGCCCTGTTTTATGTCCGCGTGAATTGTATTACAACACTGGTATAGAACATAAAACTTTTAAGCAGTAAGTTTGCCTAAGTACTTTAATTAAGTTGTTTTCTGCTATTCTGGAGAATTGCTCAGAATTATTCCGGGTTTTGAGATTATTTGTTCGTTTCCTACAGTGTTTTGATGGATATTATTGCGTTTTATTTCTTTATGAAGAATGTGAGTTATGTCAATTAAACTGCCATGAGAATATGTTGGCAAATAGCTAACTGAGATATAAACTAAAAGGGAAAAAAAAGTTGTAAACTATATGTTTTGAATATTATTTTATCTGGAAAATATTTTCAAACAGGTATAGTATACAATGCTTTATGAATGGTTTGTAGAAAGTAAATACTGTTTGAATTATATATACTGTAAACCAGTGCTCTCCAGTCAAACAGACAGACAGACGGACGAACAGGACAGGACAGGACAGACGGACGTACTGATGGGACGGGCGGATGGAATGGGACGGGACAGACAGACAGACAGATATTATCACTGCCCCAGACAAAAAGACAGACAGACATACATATGTATTCACAGCAAGTCAGACAGACAGGTAGACAGACAGGCAGACAGTCAGGAATATGCATTCACTGCAAGTCAGACAGACAGAAAAACAATTGCATAAACAGTGATATTTGTTTTAGATTATGGTTTAATTACTTTTTGTTATTATTAAAGACTCTTACAATTTGGCTCTATGCTTGCTGATATGAAAAATCTAAATATTTATTGATTTTAAAATGTATATATGTATAGGTTTTTTCATTGTTAAAACAAAAAAAGGATAACATTTTAAATACATTCAAAAGATGTTACATATAGAAAGATAATTAAGCTGATCTTAAAATTGCCATTTAAACTCAAGCCAATCAATCTACACCTTCTAAAACAAAACGCTCAATAAATCAAGCCCATTTAGTGATACCTTCTGATTAACTTATTAGGTAGATTGGTTTAATGATTTTTTCGTCCTGTGGCGAGATATAGGTCACATGAACGATGATATTCTCATTGACGAGATAGCTGAAATTGGCAAACGAACAATGCCTTAATATGATGTATTATCGCGTTTCCAATTAATTACTACACCAATTATAGGGAAACGTTATTTTTTTGTGGGGGAACTATATTGATAGACAATGTACAAGTTCAATACATGATTGGATATGAACTTATGGATTTTTGGATCAACAAGAAAAAAAGTTTAAGATGGGAAAAGCTGTAGAAAGGTGGGGTAAATAGTTGCTTACCTGAAATAGTTAACTTTGGTAAGAAATTTGTTACAATAATAGTTTTGTTAAAATATATTGTTTAAGCCTTAAAATGATTAAGAAAGTTGTAGCAAGCTAAGCAAGCATGCAATACTTTGTAATGAAGATTTTGCACAATGAGTTCTGACTTAGATTTTCAGCACATGGGGTCCAAATTGTTGCATCATGGATGTTCATTGGTAAAACTGCAAGTCTTAATGATTATGTGTGGTACTTATTCGAGGCTGATAGGTGATTTCATTGGCTGGAAAAGTATGTTATAATCTAATTATTTGTTCGAACTTAATTAAAAAGAGTGATGGTAGACGGAAGCATATATTTTAGCCATAGGGCATACTACCCTGGGAAAAACGAAGAATTTAGAATGCACATACAGTGCTATATTTATTTTGTCTCAAAATTAGCCATTTTGTGCGTAAATGTCTGGAAATCTGAGTGATATAAGGCTGCTGACAAAAGATCAGATCGCATTTTATCAAATTTAAGTTCAAAGTTTAATGTGTTATGGCTAAACGTGTTACTAACGTTAAAGAAAAGTTGACAGTTTACCAAAAAATTTGAGATCTGTTCTATTGTGAGTTGTCTTATATAACTGAATTGAAGGCACTGATGCCAAAATCAGCCAATTCTGAGACAAAAAAAAATAGTGTCAAACTGACAATCTGTGAGAGTGGAGCTTTAATACTGAAAAAACAACATATTTGGGAGAAGAATGCAGGCTTGTGCTGATATAGTGCCTACATGGAACTTTGCCAGTATTAAAGCATCTTCAATAAATGTATGCCAACATTTCTTAAATGTAATTATGGAATACATTCAGATTTTAAAATCAAAACTGATTCAGTAAAAACATTTTTTTTTACAAAGATGAGTCATTTGTGATGTTCGTTATCTCGAGGTTGATGATTTCAAGGACAGTGATTATGTAGTAAATTATCTCCTGTAGGGTAACAACGGAAGTGTATTTTTGCAATTGTGCAATGATTTTTCAATGCATTTGGACGTCTGAAATTCCCTAATTCCTGCGATCTTTGACTGATGATTGTATCGAACATGATGAAATATGCACTTAAGCGATTTCCTTATCTAACTAATGAGTTTGGTATCTGGTCGGCACCGTCTTAGAGCACTTGATTCAGCTGATGTGCATAGAATAGGCCATTAATTTAGCTGTGCCTGCTAGACTTTTTTTATTGATTTTTTTTTCTTGGAATTATGATTACTTTTGCACGAAAAATTTAGCCTTAGAGAAGGTTCTAAGAGTTTATGGTGATGAGAAAATAATGTTTTACCTTTTATTTGAGATGGGTGTTAATATGATTAAAAAAGCTTTAGTGATGTAATAATTTTAGACATAGTCCATACCCCCTAACCTAACGTAGAGTTATCTACCCTACATATACAGGTTAGGTTGGGGGTAATGTAGTGTGGTTTGGTGGTTGGTGAGGGGGGCTCGATGGTTGGGTGACACTTGGTTAACATTATAATCATGATCTGTTCTTTTGACGTAAATTCTCTTCTTTTAAAGCCACAGCTTAAATTGTTCTCTGGAGTTATGTGCCCTTGAACTTAGATTCTATGCAAATTAGGATTACTTTTAGAAAAAAATAATTTAGTCACCTGAAAATTAATATGATATATTATTGAAAATATCCATCTGTACAGTATCAGTAGCGTGTCAAGGTGTTGTGTGGGTATTGTCATCATTCCTGTGATAGCTTAAGTTAATTAACTGTCTATATTGGTATTAAGTTTCCTTAAATTCTGTTTTTACCTGCTCTTTTTTCTAGAAAATGGTGATTTATCATAAAAAAAATAAAACCTCATAACCCTGAATCATTGATATATTGTTATTTATTTATTTTCTTAAATCATAAGGCACTTTTATGGCATGATTTGTAATTTAATGGAAAATTGCAAGTCATAAACTGCATCTTAATCTAAAGTTTTGTAGTCTAGCATTATCTGCCATTTAAAGAGCATGTTTCGCTCAAATTCTGTAGTCCTGTAAAACGAATTATGCAAATTTGACAATGTTGGCATTTTTTGCTTAAAATAGCCAGGATTGATGTGCCCAAGTTTGTTGCGCCATAGACAGGCAATCATCAAGCCCAATTCAAGCCACAAGTGTACAAGTTGAGAAAAAATTAAGTATTCCTAAGATCTGGTTTGTAATATTCACTGAATCACTAAGCTTCCCTTTCATGGGTGTAAAACATTATAATGAAGCTGCCTATTCATGGACACAGACATGTTTGTTTCTTTCGAGCAATGATGCGAGGAGCAAAGCGTCAACTTGTTGAATTCGCTGGTAGACGTATTGATTTTGGATTGTGTGTTGCCGATATTCAGAGGGGACCAATTCAACATCCTTTAAGTAGATTGCAATTTCAGCGTTGCATCGTGGGGCAATCAGATACTATCGCTCGGCTTTGATTGGTAACCTTAGCTTCAATGGCAGGGGGAAAAGGTCAGTTAGGGAATCTTTACTTATTGAAATAATCTCGTGCTGCTCATCTTAATGTAAAATAATTTAAACAATAAGGCAAACATGGATATTTTATATATTTGTTGACAGGCCCATTAAAGCTTCACTCACACAGATTGACAGTTTTGACTTTTTATCTTCTTTTTTGTCTTAGAATCAGCTGATTTTGGCATCAATGCTTTCAATTCATGCACAGGCCCCCCTAAAACCAAAATATGCACCATTTCGGAAATAGTTCAAACCCCCTGACAACAGTTTAAACCTAAAAAGTCTCGTTAATGATGAGGGAGGGACTTTGACCGCCTCTGCAGTAGCAGGGTAACGAGAAGCTTACGAGAAGATGTGAATATCAGCCCAGGAAAACTCAAGCCATTTAGAAATCCATGGTTCACAAACTGGACAGCTGTTACAAGAAGCTTTAGCAACAATTGAGCTGGAAGCAATTGTGATCACCACTTTTGCTAATGCCTCCGAACTCTTCCACATACATAACTGGTAACCATATTAAATGATATAAAATGTACATGAGATTAAAGCATATAAGATTATGATTTTTTTTATACAAAATATTTTACAGGCAAGTTTAATATGACGTTAAACTATACAAAGGTTTGTATTGCCTAACTACATGTACTTGTCTGCATGTTGACGCCTACATGAATGTGCCATGTGAGTCGCATAATATTTATTTACCATTCTTGACACATGGGGATGATTTACAAGCTTTGTTGCAATAATGTCTGCATTGTGAAAACAGCAAATGTGCGCTTCACTTTAGAGAGTTTGAGTGATATATTAATAAAAAATGCCTGTAGATATAAGACATCGACTATAACTCTAGATTTATTGACAGTTTATCCTATGGAAACTATATAGAATTTTAAAAATGATCAATGTTTCGCAAAAATCTCATATTTGTTATTCTAGGCATAATAACCTTTGAATGATCTTTTCCCTCAAGTTTGAGTGTCTTTTCAAGGTAACATTGCTTGCTGGAGCCTAATGACACATTCATGTGGTTTTGTGTGTATGATTGCGCATTATGAAAAAGGTCTGAAGTGTACATTGGGTGTTCTCATGCTTCTGTCGCAATCTGGCAATCTGCGTGGTTTTGTGTTGGATGATTTTAAAAGTGATACTTATATTTAAAATCAATACATACACATGCATAACAAACATAAAATTTGAGTGATTAGTTTTAAATTACTTACTATATAAATCATTTATGGAAAATATCAATTACTGATAACAAGATTATGTAACTGTTTATTTAATATTTGAACATGCACAAATATTAAATGGTTGGTGAGTCCTAAAGAATTTACAGTGATCAACTGTTGTTTTAAAAGGTAGAAATATGTAGAAAATGTTTTCTGCACTTTTCCTTCAATTTAAACATGGTATCCTTCATAAGAACCATTGTTTTGATTTAAATTGTATTAATTGTCCAACTGCTTATTTAGGAGTAAGAGTGCATATTTAACATAAAAATAAAATGACAGATATGTTCAAAACCACGGCATGAAACAAAAATTTTATTTATCAGTCACTGATTTTAGGAGTGTGTGTCTCTTGTTAATGGTTAAGGTCAAGGTAACTTATAATGACTTGCTGTTTTCGAAAAACAACAACTATTTCTTAAGTGTTCTGCCGATTATAAACGAAATACATCTAATGCACGCCTCCCAGATGAGTAATTGATGCATATAAAACTCTGTCAAGTGCGTCTAAGAACCTGACACTAAGTGTTTGGGTGGTTCAGTTGTATGCTTGTGTACATTTCTCACTAAGGAAGTGACAGGTACAAACCCCGTCAGGAACATACTTCCTAAGGCCTTAAAAAAATACCTATCTTGATTTAACGATATAAAAATTAGTGTATGGTGATTATCTAAAACATAAATTCCTTTATTAAAGTCCAAAAACTCTTTAAGAAAAAATATTACACAAACTGTACCAAAACAAAAATATTAGGCCTTAAGTTTAATCCTGTAATATTTAGGGACTTAAGATCTTTCGAGGAATTGGGGCCAGATGTTTAGAGACATTCATGGGGCCATTTCTAAATGTTTGTACCAAGGAAATGGAGTCGGAGCTATTCATTATACATTTAAGCTGTAACAGCTGATGGAGTACCTTCACTTTTGACCTTAACACATGTTTCACAGCTTAAACTTAATTCAAGGTCAAAGTTATTGCTAAAATAAAATAAAGGTGATCATTTTTGTCATATCAACCTTCAAAGACCTATTTGAAAGCTTAAATTATTCACATTTATTACTAATACTTTGCTAGCCTGACCAGATTCCTAATGAGTATATTGTTCACTATGTATTTCTTTGCAAGCCTAACCAGGGGGCAGCAAGATATTCATTAGCGTCTTGCCGAGTCTGAGTTTGAAACTCAAGACACATAACAGAAAGTCTTCATTTAATTGTACAATTTTGTTTATAAGAGTAATAATGGTAGAACTGGCAATATCTGTTGCAAATGTAATGTTTAATATTATTTTCACATTTTTTGTCAAATAATGCTACATTAAAGATGACTTTTGACGTTTTAGAATTTACTTTTCTGAGCTTGAATCTCAAACTCAGGAGATCAGACTTAAAGCTGTACTCTCACAGATTGAAAGTTTTGACAATTTTTTTATTTTATGTCTTGGAACAAGCCAATTATTGCGAAAATCCATGGAAAGCAGTTATATAAGACTGCTGACAAAAGATTAGATCGCAGATTTTAATATTTAAGTTCAAAAAATGATGTTTTATGCATTTTTCTTAAACCGTTAGTAACGGTTTATATAGGCCATAAAACATTAATTTTCGAACGGAAATATGAAAATCTGCGACCTGATCTTTTGTCGGCAGTCTTATATCATTGGCTTGCAGATATTTACGCAAAAATTTGCTCTTTCCAAGACAAAAAATAAAAAAGTTGTCAAAACGCTCAATCTGTGAGAGTGCAGCTTTAATTTAGTGGCTAAATTGCAAATCTTTATTTCATTGTAACCTTCCATCTAGCTGAGTATTTATGATGAAATTTGCTGAATGATATTTCTATTTGAAGCTGGCATTTATTAAGTAAAATGCATGGAATAAAGACGATTCTATGCTATTTAATAAAATTGCTTTTCGGAGTCGGAGTCTGAACACAGACTAATCATGGCCCCAGGACGTAAACGATATGAGCCAAGATTTTTAATGATTATAATGGGAACAAATACCGCCAATGTTTATATAGCTTATTTTGCTGTATAAAAATAAAAAGTGAAAAAATAGTGAAACATTATACTGTGCAAATGACTTCAGTTAACTGTGTGAAAATATTAACGCCTCAGTTCAAAAGCATATATGATGCAAAAAGTCGAATGTGAATAATTTCTTGAATTTGCACATTGTAATTATGGAAATTAGTCAATAAAATTTGACGAAGTGGAATGTTTTCCTGTTCATGTGACATGCAAACAATTGTTATAGCTTATTTATGTATTTATGTTTTAGTTTGAATTATTCAGTGTTTTAGTAATATTTTGAAAAGCTGTTTTTATGAATTTTATAATGGAACAATTATAAAACATTTCTGAGCATATGCATACTAAACATTAGAAAGCATGAAACTTGGGGTAAAAAAGGTAAAAGAGTTTAGTTTTCCTCTTAAAATGTGTCCCAGTAGCTTTGGTCGGCTAATAATCAAACCATAACAATAAGTTATTCCACTTTCAAATATGTGAATACAGGTTGCCTGGTAAACGACCCCATGTTATTTTGGTGTAATCATTTGAAAGGTTTTGTTGACTGAAAATAATCTACGTAACAATCAAGGTTTTTGATCGTTGATGATGTTGATGTTGACAATTGAAAATGAGAGGCGTAGAATCGCGTATCTATCGGGTTATCGATAGAGCATAGAATAGCGTATGTATGAGGCTATTGATAGAGGAGTAGAAAAGCGTATCTATCAGGCTATCGATAGAGGAGTAGAATGGCGTATGTATCAGGGAAATGGTTAAATTCTCAAAATATGTGATTTACATCCAATGTCACTTGAAATAAAGAAGCAAATATACAATCTGTGATATCTGTGATGTACTGGTCATTTTTTACATATCATAATCATTATCAGCAAGCAAATATCTTTCAAATGATAACAACATTGTCTTGGGTCACGGCAGGCACCAAAATTTAACATTAAGGTTAATGACCTCTGGGAGAACTGGTTTATTTAAATATATTGTGGTTCGGATTCCTTAATATTTTATCTTAAGTCTAGGTTGACCAAATTTTAAAATACGCTCAAAATCCATATATGGATCCTTCTTAAGATTCAAAGCATGTCTATGAATTATGAAAGATGCTTTTTAGAAGCTAAAGAATGCAAATCAATATCTTGAAGCCAGGAAATTATAGAATTTTATGCAAATTTATTTAATCCTGTTTGCCTCATATTTCAGTCAGAGGTTAATGCCAAGACGGGATGAATGATTTTATTGCCGTATTTATTCTTACTTATAGACTATGAATGTTTACACAGGGTTTTTTATGGTGATATCAATTGCGCATTTTAGTCTGTCTATGCCTCCATACCCTCAGGTGTCAACCGTAGATATCTTATTGGCCATAAGGTGGTGGACCCCATAGTTGGGCTCGAGCACACAACCCCTCAGACTTCTCCAGGCCCATTATCACATTTCCTCTTCCGAGAAATTTTACAGGCTTACAGCCAGAGACTTTTCAAGGTTTAGAACCAAGGTTGTTTCCAGGCAAGAGCCACAGGGAGTTTTCCAGGCACTGAGTGCATGTCCCCCCTAAAGTTGTCATTGTTCACTTTTTTATTTTAATAGAGGAAATTATAAGGTAATAAAGAAAGCCAAAGTGCACCATTTCAGACTAAAAATTGTTTTTAAATACTCCCCTGCCAACATTCTAAATACACCAAATAAATTTCATTTCTGAGGGAAGGGTGCAAGTCAAAAGGTTAAGCCCACTAACTTACCCCCCTTCTTACGTCAGATCCTGGATCCACCCATGAAATAAAGTATTTTTAATTGTGGCCTTAGCTTAAATGCAGACCAATAGCCTTTGATTATTTTTTCATGAAGTACTTTTCACGTGAGTGTTAACAAAATGTAATGAATCGTAACATTTGAAAATTCTCATTCCGTATTCTAATCAGAGCTAGTATGCTAAAAGTTTAAGGGTGTTTGATTCTTCGACACTCATATTAGACTGTCACAGCTTGAAACTTGTCATTGTTAAAGAACTGGAAAAATGTTACAGGGCCGCAATGTTAATTAATGAAGTGCACAAAGGCATAGAAATACTTCTCAATATTATTCATTTCTGACTTGATTTGATCAACAACTGGCAAACAAGATTATGCTAGTTTCTTTATTTCTGCTTTTCCAACGTCTCGGAAATTCCTCAGCTGTTGCGACAAAATCGATGAAGAAACGAGACAGTATGTTTATGAATATGACAAGTTTAACGAAAAATGGTCGAGGTAATCTGTGAATAATATTAGGGTTTGCTAAACCGCTTGACTGATAGCCTCGTGGAAAATAGAGAAGAGATTGGAAATACATTCTTGGTAAACTGCCATGTTTTTGTACTGTCTGAAAATACAATAAAGAATTTTTCATAAGAAAGTCTGAGATTATTGCACAGTTAAATTGAATATCTTATTCCAAGACTTTGCCTTATCATTTTGTATAATGCAGATTTTTTAAATGTACCAAGTATTATTGAAAGCAGTAAGGACATCATTGATAATAGCTAGATTATAGGGCTAAATTGCCAAATGTATATTTAAGGTGGACACATAAGCGTAAAACAGCCCAGTAAACAGTGAAATGATGTTGGTCACGACAGTATGGTGGTTGCCATGCTGGACCAGTTTTCCAGTTAAGGTGCATTTAGTGCATAAAAAATGCATTAAAAAGTAAAAAACGCAAAGGATTTGAAACTTTTGGTTATTAAAATGCATTGAATTTAGTCAAAATGTCTTTTTAATCTACCATAGTGCGTATCAGACACACTTGGGTAACAATCAATTAAATTTGGTAGAGCGGAGCATAACCATATACAACACAGGGTTTAAACTTCCTTTTGAAGACCCATTCGGAACTCCTCGGCCATTTTATTGAAAACAACCTCGGATGTATGCCGGTACATCAGTTGAAGTAGTCCGTATTTTTTTTAATAGTATCATTAATTAAATGTAGTGTTTAAGAGTTGTATTTATTGATCTTACTTTAAATTGATTGCCCGTGAAGTGTTTTATTGCAAACATAATTTAGATTCCGAAGAGTTAAGTCAAAAAGTTTAACTACTAAATAAGATTACTACGCGATCTATTTGCAGCGGACTTAAACGTACCACTTTTTGAGTATATAAACCATCCAAATACATCCGAGGTTGTTTTTGAAAAAAAATGGCCAAGGAGCTCCGAATGTTGAAGACCAGTATTATTTTCCATCTATCAGGGGAGGTCACTTCGTGGATTAAAACCGGTTTATGCACCAAGCAAAAGGAACATAAACAATATGCAGACCACTGTCAGTTTTTAAACGATGCGGTCTTTTTTAACCTATAAATCAACTTTCCTAGAATAAATGTTTAAACTTAGTTGATATTAATATTCATTGAAAATCCATTAAAAATTATCAAGTAAAATGTCCTTGACCTAAAATGTTATCTGAACGCTGAGAGACGTTGGTGTTTTGATTTTTCCTGTCTGATGAGGAATTATTTCCCTTCATAAATTAAAATGAAATGCAAATAAAGCAAGCTTAAGTTGGGGACATGCTTAATTGGATGATAGGGCTCTATTTAATTAAATGGACAATGTTTCGTGGTATGGTGAAATTATCATGTCAATATTTTCCAACAAACCTTTCTATAATATTATGTTGTTTATGTTTAAAATGCGAAAATGTTCAATGGTGACCAATTATAACGACTCATTCACATGGAATAATTCACTTTGAAACTCCATGGAAAAATCAATGTACGAAGCATGTCAAAGCATTATTACCGCAAAAAAGTTATTTCAAAAAAGTATCAGAGCGTCTCTCATGCCATTTGTGGTTCAGTATTTTATTGCCTATTCTGGCGGAGATGTATTATTCATATGACTTCACATGACGTGATTTTGCAAATGCGTCTCAAGATGTTCTTATGTTAGTCTGTGGTCTTGGTTGCTTTTAATTGCGAAGAACTTTAAGTGTTCAGACAGCGCTTTAAAATGAAACATACTGTTGCCATAGAAGTTCTACATACTCGAGATATATCGGACACTGATGGCTCTATATTTAACTGTGCAAAACAACAGTAACTGTTGCTGTATGTAGTTCAGAGTTTGGTAAGTGTTGACAGAAATTGAATGGTAAAGAGAAGTTTAGAATACCTTAAAATAGTTATGAAATCTATTTAAAGTATATAATAGATGTTCATTCATGGTATGTTATGTCCACATCATCAGCATATGTCATGGTCATGGAATCCTGTGCACCTGCTCAGATTGGTCAAAGGTCTTCATGACACTGATCAAATCTCCATCCCATAGAAGCTTGATGAATATTTTTCCGCCCTCTTCATTGTATTGACTAGTCAGAGGGAGACTGCAACAGAAGTCATTATCGATACTGCATCTTGCATCGTGTATCTCAAATAGTAAGACATGAACTAAGGCTCTTTTTACTGCGGGGCCGCTTTTTCAGTCTGGATGCATAAAGCTCCTTTAATAATAACTTTGATCAGAATCAGATAAATAAAACGAAAGGCGCTGTGGCATGTTGCGTTGATCATTTGACATGAGAATGATAGTAAAAAACGCAGACAGCTACAAAGGGTTTAACATCAGCGAACACTGAGCCGTGGAGGACGTATTAAAATATAATATCATAGTCAATATTACCACAATGACTACTCACTGTTTAGTTTAGTGTTTAGACGCGGTAAAGTAAGAGTGAAAATTGTCAACAAGAAATCAGTGTCTTATTGAATTTGTGGAAGAATAGTCGTCAAACGAGTGTATGGATAATTTATGAATTTCATTAGAATGAAAATGGTTTATTGAAAGAAATCTGAATATACAAAAACTGATGTGAAAGGATCGCGTTTAAGGTAAAACTGTTTGAGCATATGGAATAAAAGGTCTGACAAGGCAAGTGCTTGATATAAATGTGAAAATTGTGATAATTTTGTAATTTCATCTGAAGATTGATTTGAATGGTGGTGTTTGGTGTTTAGTATGTATTTATATCATTAAATTCGGAAGCTTAAGGTAGCTACTGACCTTGAATAAGGATAAACACTTTGGATTTGGGGTTTGGCAAATGGTTGTCATTTTCAGTGTTCAGAAATTTGATTTTAAAAAAGCGGTGTATTGTTGTTTGTTAAAATATCAGATTTTTCTCCTTAATTTGTATTTGATTCCTAATAATACTGTGATAAAAAAATATGTGTGTATTTATTATAATAATAGTCTCCTGTGTGTTGGTCTGTTTGTTTTTTATTTGTCTCTTGTTCTCACAGTCTGTCTGTGTGCCGGTCCATCTGTCTGATCACCTGTCTGCTGTGTCTTTGTCTATGTGTCTTTGCCTGTCTGTCTGCCTGTCTGTCTGCCTGCCTGTCTTGTCTCTGTCTGTCTCTCTGCCTGTCTGTGTCTGTCTGTCTGTCTGTCTGTCTCTGTCTGTCTGTCTGTCTGTCTGTCTGTCTGTCTGTCTGTCTGTCTGTCTGTCTGTCTGTCTGGCTGGCTGGCTGGCTGGCTGGCTGGCTGGCTGGCTGGCTGTCTGGCGGTCTATCTGGCGGTCTGTCTGGCGGTCGGTCTGTCTGACTGTCTGAGAAGCTGCTGTCTGTCTGTCTTGCTGTATGCCTGTCTGTCTGTTTGGCTGTCTGAATATCTGCCTGTCTGAATATCTGCCTGTCTGTGTGTCTGGATGACTCATCTGGTTGGCTGGATGGTTGGCTGTCTGTTGGATTTGTCTGTATGTCATTGTCTAGATTTCTGTCTGTCCTTCTCTGTTTGTCTGTATGGCTGTCAGTTTTTTTCTGGTCTGTGAAGTCTGCACATTTATTTTTTAGATTTTAAAGGCATAATTTGTTGCACACACTGGTGCTACATAAAGCAACATTATTGGAAATATGATACTTGTATTTTGATACATCATATGAATAAAAAATTGTATGGAAACAAATTGAATGAATTGAGTCGGCTAGTATTTCAAGGGTGTTACATTGTTACATTGTTATGATGTAAGCAATGGTTCTTTATAAGCAATTCACGTTGAGAGTGCCTTAAAGGAAAGAGGTTAGAAAAAGATGTAACTTAATAAAGTTTCGTTTAGTTTGGAGCTGGGGGGTGGGGTATAGTAAATGTTTGGTTACAATATACTTTAAAACAGACGAAAAGCAATTTTCAAATGAAGACCCAATGATCTGCGCTCTCCTCAAAAAGGATTTAAGTCGCATTTTACTTTTACTTATAGAACTGATGTATTTATTTTGCACATGCATGGTTATTTCCATTATAATAAATGCTAGTTACCTTACACCCTTTTGGTTTACAGTATAAATAAATATCATATTTTTTATGATATACTGTATATGTCTTTCCGATATCTATGCACAAAGAAAATACTATATACCAAACATGTTATAAATGTCCAGAAAAGCATATCATGAATAGTAATTGAAAATAAAATATATATGATATATATTAAATATGTTTATTGAGTATTTCAAATTAGCTAATAAAAGTCACAGCCTATTGCTTAAACCTTAAAGTTTTGCTTGAAAAAGATAACATCTATTGACAATGCCATAAACATTGAAGTTTATTTGGGTTCTTCCATCATACTCCGAATGTAACACTTAAAACATCAGGCTGAAATAACTTCCTGTGTGGTGGAAAAATTACATGTTACGTACACTTTTGTCGAAAAACTATCTATTTTAAAAAGTAGTGTGTATTAATTTGTCTAGAATAACATTCATATGAAAACATGTTTTCGTTTTTATGTGATCATGAAACACAAAGGCTTATCAGCAGATGTAGGCACATGTGTAATATTAATAAGGAGTGAAAAAAAATGATTATGAACAATTGCAAAAACAGTATAATAAAGGGTGTTTACATGGGGTATGGCCCTTAATTCAGTATCTGATGCGTAACATACAAAATTGTCAGCTATGCTGAGCTATAATATATACATTAGTTATCTCTCGGGTAGTTTTCAGAAGTATTTCTGCAATCCCAAAACACATAAAGTGACAACATATATCTCTGGCAGCTTTACATTAAAATCTTGTGCAGCGGAATAGTTTTTTGTAACTTTGCGGTAAGGTAATTATTTTCTGATTTTCCTGTGTGACTGACTCATTCACTGTTCATTCCAGTAATTCTCTCCATTCCCCAGTAAACAAGAAAACTTGGTAACATGTTTATGATAAGCTGTTGAAAAAAACGGGAGTAGAAAATGCTAAAATGTGGCTGATTATCAGTGAAGAAAACGAGGGATGGCGGGCTTTCTGTATGTTTCCTGGTAGAATCTGACTGAATTGTTTTGTCATTTTGTGTTCATGTACACTGTAGATTGTTCAGGTGATAAGGAACTGATGTAGGAAAATGTGAAAACTATTCACCCGACTCTCGATGCACAGGAATAGTTATTTCTGCTCGTATACTAGAATAGAGCAGTCGGGGAAATTAAGTTGAAATAAAAACTAATGTTAGTAGGAACTTTTATTTAGGATAAGGAAGTGTTTCTATTTAGTATAATTATACACGTTTGAGATTATTTCTTTAGCTTCGTACTTCAGAAATTGAGGATTTTTTATATAATTCTAAAGTGGAGAGGAAGTTAAATATTATTACCCATTGTTAGTGTTTTTAAACTATTCTTCACATTTGAGTGCTTGATGAAAGCCTTGATAGTGGTTTGGAAATTATTTTAAAAATTGTAACAAACTGAAATTCAAGTGTTTCCTTGGTTTTTATATTATTTTCCACTTGGAGACTGTGAAATTCAAAATGTCTTTGTTTATATTTTCAGGTTCTTAAAGGAAAGCATGCGTAAAGGAAAACAGACAATGTGACTAATAAAACGAAGCCTGGATCATTATTCAAAACGCAGTTGTGAGGATTACGCATCAGTGAATTTTATCGTTAGTTGTTAAGGAAAAAATATTCCGTTAGTCACTTGTTAAGTCTTATTCACAGAGCGCTGTCAGTTGTCAGGATTTACAACTGTCAGCGGTTACATTATACCATTTTTGTGTTCGGATTTTTTTATCGTTGTTTTTATTCTACATATTCCTCCGTCTTTCATTAACTCCCTGTAATGGCAATGGTAAACCCTGCGGTTTTGAACTTAGCGGCCGCGGCAAATGCCAAGGACTCGCGTTGGCTCACTCTGGAAGTGTGTCGGGAATTCCAGAGGAACAAATGTACGCGAACTGACCAGGAGTGCAAGTTTGCACACCCCCCACCCCATGTGGAAGTACAAAGTGGCCGCGTTACAGCGTGCTTTGACTCTATAAAGGTAAGCATTATTAAATGAATGTTTTAGATGTGAAACCGTATATTGGTTTTAAATTTTTAGTCAAATGAAATACAAATGATTTTAAGCAAAAATGATATATATATTTTCAAGAAATTTTATTCACACATACTAGCTGGTATCAGTTATGCTAATAGATGAATGAATACTGTGGGTCTAGAATGTTTATTGGCCACAATAAATTATTACCCCCTTGACAAAGGCTTTGTGGGTACAAATGTAAAACAAAACTATGTTTGGTCCATGAATTTTATATATAAATTACTTTCAATAGTTATTGCTGTATGCAGCTGTATTTACAAATGCAAAACTCATAATAAAATATCCTAATATACATTTTTATTGATCAATTTCAACACTAAGTCTTATCTTTAATTTAAACTATTTATTTTGGTTTGTTAATGAGCTCAATTTGAAACACACAGTTGTTAGAAACTCATGTTAAACTGGTAGATATTTAGAATATTCATCTCTGACAATATTGCAAAGACTAGTTTTATCAGTGCTTTAACATTATACAAAGGACCTTTGAATGCTAATTGATCTTGTTAAATACCTATATATTGTATATTGATCGTTTACAAAATGCATTCCCAAGTCATGAATGCAACTGTTAATAGTCATTTTATGTCAACTTTTAAAATTAATTTCTCAATTCTAATTTTTCAATGATTTTGAAATTCAATTGGCATTTTTTTTTTTTTTTTTGTAAAAATATCTATTACCTTTCCTTTTAAGTTTGTAAATGTATCTGATTACAATTTAAAATATTATACCCAAAACCTTTGATGTGCACACTTTGAACAGTTATCTGTGAAATATATGTTTTTCATTTTACAGAAATATAAGTAGTATCATACACACATTGTTTATTAGTGGCAAATTAATGGCTAAGTGGATCAGGGGGTCCTGTGTTCGAACCCCACTCGGGGGGGGGGGGGAGGCTTTGTCCATGATAGTACTTGAAGTTTCCAAGGTTTGGTAAATGATTCTCTTAATCACATGTATACATTATAGCAGATTTTAAAACTCTGCATACATTTGTCACTAAACGCTCTGCAGAGCTTATGATAAATGTTTGTCTATGATCATTGTGACGTAAATAAATTTTACCTGTACTTTTAAACATTGATTTATAGTATTTTAATGATAAAAAAATCCTGTCATTTTTGTAAGAAGTTGTATATTAATATTCAGACATTTGCAAATTGTATTCCAAACAATGATCAAAAATTCATTATATCGCATTTCTTTGTAGCCAATGTTAATTTATAATGTAAAAATATCAATATGATAATGGTATTTTAGTGCCTTTGATACAAATCAATCCATTAGAAACTTCAAATGTGCAATTAAATGACAATTTCCATTGTAGACGATTAATAATTTAAAACAGCCATTAAATTGAATGTCTGGATCGATATGATTGACATTTTACATAATTAAAAAGAAATAAATAGAAACAAAGACTGATCAATTGTGTAACAGTCTGTCACATATTAAAACAATGAGTTAAGACCTACATTTCCAGCCAGTGAGATGGCCTATAACCAGCCAGCAAGAAGTATCATGCTTCATCATTAAGACTTTGACAGACATGACAATTTAATATGGTTCCCCGCTTGTAGAAAACACGTTTTTAATCGAAGTCAGTTAAAACATATTGTGTGAAATCTTAATGACTAAGAATTGTCCACATGCTCAAAATCTTGATGACTAAAAATGGTCCGCTTGCTTAAAATCTTTGACTAAAAATGGGCTGTTAGCTCAAAGCCTTAATCTTAAATCATTAAGAATTGACATAATATGTTCTAACTATTACATAATAGAAACAAATATTAATTGCCTCCCTTTGGATTAAAATTGCACTTGAAGTATTGAGACAAATTTAAGTTGCCTCCCTTGAGATTAAAATTTCCATTTAATAACTTCCTCAAATATAAGTTACCTCCCTTGGGATTAAAATTCCATTGAATAATTGAGTCAAATCTTGTAATTCGCCCCCCCTTGGGATTAGAAATTCCATTGCACTTTTAAGGGAAAGTAATATTAGTTTTCTGCAGAGGAATTTTAAACACTTACTTATTGTTACATCTGAGTGTTATATAAAATGAGGGATATTTGATTTCTTTTGTTAAGAAGATAGCCAGTCTGGTGGATTATTTTCAAGATCCATTTACTTCATTTCTTTTCTCCAATATGTTATGACCACAAAAATTCATGTAGTTTCATGAGGGTTTTATTATCATTACAACTTTATAACATGTAATTGTTTTATTGGAAGACGTTCTAGTACATTGAAGTGGTAACATGTGGACTTGCTTAAAAAATCAGCTTCTCAATGAGTACTCCATAGGTTAATATTTCCAACATGCACACAAGCCCATGGATCATTGTTTCTCCTGGGATCATGGTATATTATCATATATATGGCATAGTCATAACACTTGATGAAATTTGTTTATAGCTGTTTGCTCAGTTTATAGTAAACTGGCAAACCTTTATAGTAACAGAAAAATTGTACAGGGGGAACTTTGTTTAGAGGTAATATATCGCTCTTCTATCTTGGATCCAATCAATGCCTGCTTGTAGTAGGAAGTTTTTAATTCGTATCAGGAGGACCTTGCATTCAGTTTGTAAAACAGAGTATCTTAAAATGATAACTTCCTTAACATTTGACATTCTTCAATTCAACTTTTGAAGTATCTTTAACTTAAATTGACTCATAAATTACATGTGAGTCGTTATAACATGGCATCAACATTTTAAGTAACAATATTGGGGACAGTTTCACTATGTATAGCAATGTCATCAACTGGGAACAAAGCTTGACCCAAAACATGTGTAGGCCTTCCCTGCTATTGATTTCTGGGCCATACTCCAGCTTTAACGACAGTTTTAATCAAGTGTTACAAGAGTGTGTTGCTACACCTCTATGTAATTTTAAGTTAGATGACATGAAGTAAAATCTTAATAATTAAGTACAGAAGGAGTGAGCATAGCAAAATCTGACACAGGGCGTTTGTAGCGGATGAGTGGCATTATGGGGACCTGTTAACACATGCAAAAGTTAAAATTCCTAAAGATTAAGCCTAGTACTTAATGATTGCCTTATCATCTGCAATTTTATTGGCGTGAAATGTAGGTTAATTGTATTTTAAGAGTCAAAACAATGTAGTTTTGAGAAGTAATGTGCAGGTGCGAACCTACTGTGCAGATGTAGAGCTACGCAAGACTGTCAGCAGGAGCTGTGGTACTAAAATGTTTGGAACTGCCTTGGAACAGGTATCGGAAGGCATGGTGCCCAAGGACGATACCAATAAAAGTTAACTGTCTGTGCATTTCTGAACACTTCTTAGTAACTTCATTTGCATCACATTCTAGCCAACCTTGACTTTCACTCAAGAAACCTGTGTTATATTACAAAGTATTACCATCATACTGCTGAATGTTTGTTTATGACATTGAAAAAAGCATTATAGGAAGAAATGGTTCCCATAAACTATGTATTCAAGTGTCTATAAGCTCATTACTGGTAGGTTATATATCAAATTCTTCTCAAAACAATGCCTTTGAAGTGCTACTGCTCTCCTAATTAAATATGAATGTCTGAGAAGACTGCATCATTGTTCATTATGCTCCCTATTCTCCTCAAGATTGCTTTCCTAATTTTGCTGGACCTTGGAATGCTTTTATTTCTGGTGTTTGTGACAGCCTTGTAGTTATGTGGCTTATTGAATTTGCTAAACAAATTCTGGTTGAAGATGCTTTTAAGCATTTGGAATTTCCATTTTAGTGTTCTTGTCTGAGGCATCTGCCTGTTACTGATATGTGTTTTTTTTACTTCCCTTGGTTGACACAGGTGTCACTGTCATCAACTGTCTTGTCTGCATTGCATCTTCAACTGTCTTGTCTGCATTGCATCTTCAACTGTCTTGTCTGCATTGCATCTTCAACTGTCTTGTCTGCATTGCATCTTCAACTGTCTTGTCTGCATTGCATCTTCAACTGTCTTGTCTGCATTGTGCATTCATCTTTATTACTCAGAACTGTCTGGTCTACAATGCATCTTCAACTGTGTTGTCAGCATTATGTCTTCAACTGTTTAGTCTGTCTTGCTTCTTCAACTGTCTTATCTGCACTGCATCCTTAACTGTTCTCTCTGCAGTTTGCCATGAACTATCTGTTTCATTGTTTCATTACCTGTATTGGCTGTATTGTGTTTTCGACTGTCTTGCCTGCATTATGTCTTCAACCGTATTTCCTGCATTGCTTCTTAAACTGTATTGTCTGCATTGTGTCTTCAACTGTATCATCAACTGTCTTATCTTCACTGTGCCTTCAACTGTCTAGTCTTTATTGTGCCTTCAACTGTCTAGTCTGTATTGTGCCTTCAACTGTATCATCAATTGTCTTATCTTCACTGTGCCTTCAACTGTCTAGTCTGTATTGTGCCTTCAACTGTCTAGTCTGAATTGTGCCTTCAACTGTCTAGTCTGTATTGTGCCTTCAACTGTCTAGTCTGTATTGTGCCTTCAACTGTCTAGTCTGTATTGTGCCTTCAACTGTCTAGTCTGTATTGTGCCTTCAACTGTCTAGTCTGAATTGTGCCTTCAACTGTCTAGAGTCTGTATTGTGCCTTCAACTGTTTAGTCTGCACTGCATCCACAACTTTCTTATCCGCATCTTGTCTTATACACAACTGTGGCTTCAACTGACTTGTCTGCAGTGGGTATTAAACAATCTAGTCTGCATTGTGTCTTCAGCTCTTTTATCAAAATTGTGTCTTCAATTGTAGAGTCTGCACTGTATCTTATCTTATCAGTTGTTTTGTCTCCATAATCTTGAGTGCTAGATATGTCCAGGTATTGTTTTTTTAATATGATTACACTTTTTCTAGTGCAAGATTGTCAAGGTCATTTGGGAGAAAAGCATTCAGAATCACTTATATTACTGTATGTTTCATATTCTGTTCAATCTGCCAGGCACCTGATTGTTACTCAAATTTGGATATACGATAATTTCTAAATTTAGCTGGCTAGCATTATGTAACTATGATGCCGATCCTATTTTCAAGGGCTATAACATTTATTTGTATGCACTTTGGCAGTTCGTGTGGGAACTTTAAGTTTCTGTTTACTATTCGTCTATGATGTCAGATTTAAAACACATGTCACTTTTTGCAAAATTCATGAAAAGGGAAATCCAAACCTTATGCATTTCTCTTAAGTGGCCTCTCGTGTTATCTTACTCGATGTTGAGCATTTTAAAGTGCAACATTAAAAAGGCGGAAATACTTGTCATTTCCATGGCACTCAGGCGAGAAAAATCTTCATCTAATTGTTTGCAATGTTTTTTAGAATACGATTTAAGAGGTTTTTAGTTTTAAGGAAGTGAGTCATTTTTTGCGCTTAATTATATATTGGAAATCAATTTGTAATATAATTATCTAAATTTAGTAAAAAAATGAATATATGCGATTGTTGTCTTCATCAAGGACAAAACTTCATCAAGGACAAAACTTTACAAATTAGCTTCCTTAATCCATTTTTTTTTATTATTTGTCATGGCGCCGCATCCAAAGTTGCCTAAAATTAGCTAAAAATCGGATTTGCAGATTAGCAAATAAAACTCTCTCTGCATGATGTTATTTAACCTGTAGTGTGCAAATAAGGATATGCTGTCACATTTGACAGCCATGTTTACTGAGGCTAACACTCTGATTGGCTGCTACTGACCCTTAACCTTGACTGGTTTTGTAGACTGGTAGAATGTTTATTTTTGGTCTTGTAAACCAAGCTTTTATTGACTTAGATCAATTATTAATATTGATATAGTCTGGTATAAAGGAAATGCTTTGTTGACAAAATTGATAAATCTTTCATTAACTACTTTTGTTAGAGTAAAGAATGATTTACCATATAATTACTTAGAAATGTTTGCATTTAAAAGTAGAGTATGTTTTTGTTAAATTTTGGGAACACAAAAGTATTATGTTTAATTGAGGGGGTATTGAACACCTGATAGAATTAAACAGTCTCCTATAGCATTTATATACATGTTTATTTCTTATACTTCAAATATGTTTTTACAGAAACTATACATTATGTTACGTGTATAACTTTAAAGGGACTAGACACCAGATGATACAATTGCAAGTAAAAAATGTCAGAAACTAACATAGAATTGATATCGCTGTGTACAATGCATTGAATATTACTTACTGATATATCACATCGCTTATGACACATGTATCTTTTGCAGTTTTTGTGTATTTTTCTAAATCGAAATTTACTGCAATTGTCTTCCACATAAATACCAGTTTATTTAAAAATAGTGTTGGTATATGTATCTGTACTAATCATGTGACTTTCACATGCTAAATATACACACTATTAACTTTGAAACCATTATGCGCTGTTTTTAAAGCTGAGACAAGAACAAAATATTCTTTGAATCATGTAAAGTGATGTATTATCATTTCCTACTAGCTGGTATTGACAATTAAGGCTTTTTTTTTGAGTAAATACTGCATTTGGTGATTTTCTGGACCATCTGGTGTCTAGTCCCTTTAACATCCCCATGGCTAAGGCTTAAAGCTTAAATCCTATAGTTTTACTTAATCATGTCAAAGCCTGGGATGGTAGAATATTAAATTAATTAAAAAAATGCATTTGCCAGTTTTAGCAATGAAAATAGATTTAAACAAATTAAGTCTGATCCATTGTTATAAAATTCTGATTAAATGGTTATATTGATAGTTAAATGGTTAAGATTACAATATTATGGAGAAATTGACTTCTACAGGTAGAATGGAAATGGCTTGACTCACTGGTATAAAATATTATCCCTAAATAATGAAAATATTTTCTGCACATTATTTCAAATAAGACCATAATCCTATGAAAGCTTGCCAAGATGTCTCTGAGGAATATGTAACTAACTTGGTCTTTCCAGACATTCAAATTGTCAGAATTGTTGGATTTAATAATTTTGAGGTTTCCAACCAGACTAATTCCACGATAAAGTCATTTATTGTAAACAAATTAACCCCCCAAAAAGAGGGGAAAAAACCTTTTGTGTATTTAATTTTTGTTTTGTGTAAACTTAATGGCATTATAACGAACGATGTTTCTTGAAAACCTGCAATTATGTCGTAATCTTTAATCATTTGCTCATTAAAGCATTTTCCACCATGTTTTGTTGCTTAAAAAATATTTTTATTATGATTTAAGATGCCGCCATGTTTCTGAATTTGTTAGCCTGTAAGTGACATCCATTAAAACATCCTGGAAAAATAAATGTAAAAGACAGTTTAAATAACATTGTGGAGCCAAGAAGCCTGCCGAGTATTTTTGTCTTGTCTAAGATGTCACCAACGTCTGTTATTTTTTCATGGAAAGTGTTAAAAAAATATTGTGTGTTTTTCTTAAAAATTGGTTTTAACACTGACAGGCTGTGAAATGGATCACCAGTTGATGTTGTATCATGTATGCATGACAAATGTATTTCTTTCCTTCAAGAGGCAAAAACAAACTAGGTTCTGTACTATTAAGGTCATCTAAATATGGCAGTGTTTCATGCTGCTGTTTGCAGCTCATCTGGTGTGTTGTTGTTTTTTGATAAAAATATGAAGGTATTGTGAATACCTTGGTGTGGGCCTTGTCAGCATCACCAGTGTCATTGCGTCAAGCAAAATGTATACCCTCCAGCCATAACCCAAAAACATTCAAGATATTCAAATGAAACTAATGGTCCACATGTTGCCAGAGACTATATGCACGTGTATAGCAAGGTCCATAACTAACTATGGTTGAGCTGTGTCCCTTTTCTGATATAAAGAAACAACAGACGGGCATTAGGGTTTGCTCCTAAGAGCATTGGGGTTCGCTCCTAGGAGCATTGGGGTTCGCTCCATGGAGCATTGGGGTTTGCTCCACAGAGCATTGGGGTTCTTGGGGTTTGCTCCAGGGAGCATTGGGGTTTGCTCCGCAGAGCATAAGAGTAAGCTCCACAAAGCATTAGGGTTTGCTCCACAGAGCATTAGGGTTTGCTCCACAGAGCATTAGGGTTTGCTCCACAGAGCATTAGGGTTTGCTCCACAGAGCATTAGGGTTTGCTCCACTATTTGGGATTTATTTTAAGTTGGCCATAAAACTTTCATAGCACTTGTTACCCACTTTTAAGATAAGGTTTTGATACAAATGTGCTGATAAACTATCAGAACGAACAATGCGGAAAATAAAACATAGATGTTGAATAAATTTGAACAGAAAATCTTGGAAACCTAGCCTGATAGGTTATCAGGTCTTTTGGCCAGAGTAATGATCCTGTTTGCAAATCTTGAAGACTTTAACTGATAATGGACTTATCACCTTTAAATATGAGGCCCTGGTAGGGGCTGAAGATTGTTTAAATTTTGCTCCTTGTTATGATTGCGTTGTAGACTTGAGACTGTTTCATTAAGAAATTTAATAAGATGTGATTTTGTATCTTTAAGGCAGTTTGTAAAAATAGATATTTCATTGTGTTTGAAAGGCTTATCAGTATAAATGTTACAGAAGGTTTAAAATAAATTTTTGATACCCCATCAAGTAGTTGAACGTGACTGTAAAATTTAATTACGAATTAATACGGAAACATTGTCATGCACATTAGACAAATGTAATAAAGGATAGATATCTCTTTTTGAAAAGAGGTATTCAAATTCACTTGTATTTATTTTAAAGCGACAATTTAAATAAAACCAAAAATAAGATAGAGAAAAGAGGTTGCCATACTGATTTTTCCTTTTTTTTCTTTTGTTAAATAATATTTTTTATCAGCTAGTTATCTCCCTTTAAAATGAAATTCATATGAAGTTAAATGGTCTACGTTTTTAAAGGGGAAAGGCATAAAACATGAATTGAAAGAAATTGCACTCAAAAAAAAATAATTCCCAGCTCCGGTATAAGGTGCCCCATTGAGGGAGGGACCTAATTCACCTAATCTTTGGGTATAGAAAGCGGTCAGGGCTGATAACTGCCGTCCTCTACTATAGAATCACTGGGGTTTATTTGCATGCTGTATTAGTTTATGATAAGCTATTATGTACTTAGATAAGTATTACACAGACTGTATACCCCAATTCGGCTGTTTATGGTTTTATATATTTATAGAGGGTAGAATTTGTGATCTGTGGTCAGTTTTAGTCGAGTTGGTTAGTTGACCGCTAGTAATTTGGATTTGTAGTGTTGAGTTTGGTTATTTTTTTGGCCAATTTTCTGCCAGTTTGTGTGCTACTGCTGAGAATACAATGGATCCCAATATGCATCAGGTTGGTTTTTTAAGTGTTTTTTTGTAATAATGAAAATGGATATGTATTTTAGTCACATTCATTCTTGTAAATGTGGGTGTTAAAATCTATTAGATGATTGGTATTTTCTTACAGAATTAAGCAGTGGTTCATAGTGGCCATAACAAAAAATGTTTGAAATAGTTTATTCTTGATAAGGGCTTTTAAATCAAACATTCCTTAAACAAATGGAAATTAAATCCTAGGAAGGCCATTAATGCAACAGCCATTTTATATCGCTGAGAATGAGGCTTGGAAAAGTATTAATTTAAAAAAATACACGGAGAGCATCCTACACATTTGCTATTTAAAGTGCTGCTTTCATTAGAACTGGCAACATGCAGTGTCATCTGCATCTGTACTCCATTAAAACAGTCATATTGGAAAGGCAAAAAAATTCCATTGCTCGGATACGGGGTTTCAGGTTTCAATTTTGGGCCTTGAAAAAGTCTTAAATTTTTATGTTTTATTTTGCGCTGGTGTGAGTCATGTTGGAGAAAGATTGTGGCATTTATTGTTGGCAAATAGAAATATATTGCTTAAGTCATATGTTAGACTTTTATTTTGTAAGTCTTATATTTCACCGGCAAAGTCAACAATATCGGAGTTAATGATGAATTCTAGACTTATTTATATTTATATATAATTTAAATATGTAACTTGAATAACATGAAGTAAAATTAAACTCTGAAGGTTTACGAACATAATACAATGGTTATTTGTTACGATGGTTTTAAATTATATATTCTTTATTTAACTAATTTACTTTTTTATATTCAAATTTAAAAAAAAATATATAAAAAGAATAATCTCATGTTGTAACTATAAATTGATGTATAACAAGGCAAACAAATGGATTAGCTGCATTTTTCCATGCACTTACTTCACATTAGAGGCTCAATAGGGGTCAATGGGGTAATGTAATCAATATTCTTTTGGGCCTCACAAATATCCTGGAATTATGCACCAGTCAATTGTTACCACGGCCCCCCAGGTCTGGGGGTGTACCAGGAATAGCAGGGGATATGGGCCTTGTTTTTACCTTCCGAGGTGCTCTGCAGTGCTGGGTGAATGCGGTGGTTTTCTCTTCGCGCCAAATATAGAGGGGAATGGGCCTTTCCTAGGTTCCCTGGGGTGTGGGGGCATTTAGAGGGGATTTTACCATCAGTTTGGCCTGCAGGGCGGGGATGTTACCCGGGCTTGGCTGTACTGAAAGTCAAAGTCCCCGCTATTCTCCGGACCTGGGGGGGCCGTGGTTAGAATTGACTGATACATTATGGTCACTTGTGAATCTTAGACTGCGAAAACAATGTGTATACTCTCAGTTCCTTTATCAGAATATTAACCCTTTAAAGGAATATAAATTCACTGTCAATATTGCCTGACCTTAGAGAAACCCAGCCTTAGACAGTAAAATCATAAGTGCCAGATTCAATATTTTTCATCATCATTGTTATAATACTACAGGGAGTTGAGGGTAGACATTTTGTAATTTTAGCAAAATCTTCAAATATGCCAACATGGAAATTTTCTGTCTACAGGGACCAGGTCGAGGCTCACAGCAAAACATTTGTAACTCCTTATAAACATGAAATGACTTACAACCATTTAGCGTTTTTCTCTGCTAGATATAAATGTCTGATTCATTATGTCAGTAGAGGAAATTTTTTATCCTAGGCAGCAGTGTCTTATAGCTTTTGATATTTAAGACTTCTGCATCACAATTGCATCAAAATGTCTGAGCTGTTGCGAAAATATTTACTTTATTGATTAATCTGTAGAAATAAGATACTACTGATGCTGAGAAAGAAAGGAGAGTTATGGTGAACGGAATTCGTTGTTATGGCTGTAATGATGAATAATCTGAAGAATTTGTTGGGGAATTGCTTTCTTTCTAAAATATTTTGAAGTCTGGAATTTAGTCATTTATATCATACTTACTGAATACAGTATGCTTTATCATGATCTCACAACATTTAGGTCAGGTTACAGCTAAGATACAAGAAATGAATTATCGTCATGGCAACAATTTATTTATGATCTTGAACACAGATGACAAAAACCTCCAATTCTATAAAATGGTACTAATTGCAGAGAAAGAACTCTGGAAGAATATAATTGTTCCAGTTAATAAAGAGGGGAACCCTGTTGGCTTGGACTCACAGGGAGCGGGGAAAATACATCGAGCCAAATGGGAACGCTTACCTTAAGTATAAAGAAACCAGTAAATAACATACAGTTAATTAGCTAAGGAGAAGTTTGAGCCAACAGGGTTAGAAAGTTATGTAGCCAGTGCATAAAATCAATTTTGGGCACATGTGAGTTTGGTTGGTGGTCACAAAGCTGGATGAGGTTTTCTCTGTGTTTCTTTTGTGTTCCCTAACATCACAAGACCATACCCTGCACAACAACCTGCCAACAAAAGTAACTTAGCATAAATTAATGTAAATATTTCTTCAGATCGCTGTGGATTAAATAAAGTTGAAGTGAAACTCTATTTCAAATGATTTTAAATTTCCATAAGGAGTAAAAGACAATTTTAGTGAAATAAA
The DNA here is from genome assembly GCF_026914265.1 of Mya arenaria. NCBI lineage: Eukaryota > Metazoa > Mollusca > Bivalvia > Myida > Myidae > Mya > Mya arenaria. The sequence continues at coordinate 53,860,095 of NC_069136.1, read as the reverse complement.
TGATTTAAACATGGCACTAAAATTAAAGAGTCAGGAAAATTAATGATCATCATGAAATTATAAAATCAGTATGTTTAAAGAGGACAATATTATTTTCAGCACCTTATATTAAGTAGCTGTTAGCAAGAAATGATAGCTAAATAACGTTTGAAAACATGTTTTTGGACAGAGCTAGTGCACTGAGTTTCTGACAATTTTGTCGAGATCGTGTATTCATATCTCTTATATTGTTTGGAATCTCTACTCTTTTAGACCGTTCAATACCAATCAAAGATCAACAGAGTGGGAGACGGAAACTTAAGAAACCAAATTAAGACAGAACTATATGGAATTACGGCAGTACAAGTGTTTTATTAGGCGATCAAGTTTTCTTGGCTTTATAAGGGGCTGTAAATATATTTGACGACTGGCCCTACACTACTCCAATTACCATTCTGCAGATTGCTACGCTGGATAATAAAGGTCCAATTATGAAGTCAGACTGGTTTGCTTGTCATGAAATGTGAAGGATTGATGAGGGGTACTATTTGTAAACCAGACTGTGTGTTGCCCTATGGAAAATGTTATTCTTTTTTTGATGGAAATGGAATTTTGCATAATGTAATAAACTTCTGTAAGGATGTCCAATGGTTCTCATTATTTAAAGTCTACATCAGAAGTTGCCTAAATTACTGTAACTAACATGCAAGAGTTATGTTCAAGATTCTCAGACAAGCAATGTATTACTATTTTTTATGACCTTGACCTTTGTAAGTTGAGGAAAAGGTTGTCAAAAATTTGGTAATAACTAAATTACAGCCCATTATATATCAATTAGCAGTAATTCCATTGTCTTATCACAAAACCAGCAAACATGTCTGAATTCCAGTCCATTTTTTTCTGGAATTATGGTACCTGATGTATACTCAGTTGACCTTGGACTAGCTACTGTGAACTACCGTTCCAATCTTGCTATCAATCTGAATATGACATGACAGTCATTTGAAGACTGCCGACTGATAAGCCCAGCACCAACATGGAGCTGGTTGTACAGTGTACCTTTCCCTGTCAGCCCCAATATCCAGGTGTGTGTGTCTCCCAGCCAGATGAAGGCTTATCAGTGCAGGGAAATAGTCACTATTGTCTTGTTGAAAGTTAATGATGTTAATGATATATGGGAAGGAAGTAACTTTCTTGTGAAAATTGTATGTTAATACATGTAGCATTTGTAATGTTTTTCTCTTCTTTAAAGCAAGGATTTGATGTCAAATAATGCTCTAATCTAGGAGCTCCATTTTTAGACAACCATTTTTCATCTGAATGTACATAATTGCATGCATTTATAAATGATATAAAATGAGTGAAAAAATGAATTAACTAACACTTTGGTGTTTACTAAAAAAATGCTTTCTGGGGTTAGGGTTAGTATTATATCAATCTGAATTTATTAGTTGATAAAATTCTTTGTCTGATGACAATGAATAGTAATGTTTTGTTCTTTGACTGTTTGTGACATATAATTGCTTCCCATTGCCAATAAATGGAGCCATTGTTTTTTACAAAGTGTTAAAATATTAATAGAGTCTAGTCTCATATTTCCATTAATGTATCAGACAATGCATTTGGGTAATGATTCTATCCTGAAAATTATTTGTAATGTATTTGTTGTTATCTATTTGATAGCTTTAATGTTGAGGTTATGAAAAATTTACTAGCTGAATTGTACAGTTTATATGGCCTGGTCCCTTGTTACCACTGATGAGTTTTAACCATCAGTGAGCATGCTAATTAGTAACATAAATTTAAATCAACTGGGAATCAACTTGCATTTTAAAATGCATTCTTCTATACATGCATACAGGATTCTTTAAAGAATCATCATTGGAAAAGCGCAAATAACAATACTATATAAATATTGCATTGCTTCCAGTGTGACAGTACATATTGTCAACATGAGGGAAATACTGTTACCCGTGGCGAAGCACTCTATGAATACTTAGGAAGGACTCTATGAATACTTAGGGAAGACACTATGAACACCTAGGAAAGACTCTATGAATACTTAGGGAAGACTCTATGAATACTTCGGGAAGACTCTATGAATACTTAGGAAAGACTCTATGAATACTTAGGGAAGATTCTATGAATACTTAGGAAAGACTCTCTATGAATACTTAGGGAAGACTCTATGAATACTTAGGGAAGACTCAATGAATACTTAGGATAGACTCTCTATGAATACTTTGGAAAGACTCTATGAACACTTAGGAAAGACATCTATGAATACTTAGTAAAGACTCTCTATGAATACAAAGAAAGACTATGAATACTTAGGAAAGACTCTATGAATACTTAGGAAAGACTCTCTATGAATACTTATGAAAGACTCTCTATGAGTACTTAGGAAAGACTCTATGAATATTTCATGAATAATATTTATATTTCTTAGAGCATTGGCCTCTAGAACCAATAATCTATTTGTTTTTACATGCCTTAGAAATATATATCAAATTCCATTTTCAATTTCTTTCAATGAGAAATATTTATTTCTTCTGTACACAATTTCACCCATGGCAGGTGTATAAGGATAACCTCCTAAGAACTTACATTTAGGCCAGACATTTTTTTTTGTCAATTTGCATCCCCACCTACCTGACAGTTTGTATCAGCCCACCTGAGGGATTTTTATATGACAAAAAATCAACATTTGTGATAAATATTTGAACATTGTGGGAAACCACACTAGAATTTAAACATGACACTTTTTCTTTAGATAAAAATAATCTGGCCTTTCCACCCTAATGCATTTCATTACATGTTCAGGGGCTCTTGTTTCAGGACACATACCATTCTCTATGTATTCCCTCCATTCCTGTATTATTGGTAATTAAATTACTCTGACTGTTAGTTTGGAAACCAGATTCTGGTAATAAAGGCTAATCATGTTGGCGAGCCTGTAAGGGCAGCCATGTTTATACAGGTTAATAAACACATGATAGCCGTCTATCATACGCACCTGGTGGCTACAATTTATTTCCTACATGATTTCCTACAAGGTCTGTCTGCTTTTGGTTTTTATTTCTTTCCTTCCTGGAATTGTTTGTGGAACAAATATTTGTTTATTTTTCTGTAATTGTTATGATTAATCTTGTATTCCAAGCAGGTGTCTTTAAATGCCTGCTGAGTATCTAATTCCTGGCCACTGGATAATTAAAATTCTTCATGGATAGCGTGAAAGGGGCTACTTATATACTGAATTAAAAAACTTGTAGTATTTGGAAACTAAACATTGTTTTATTTGGTAAAGAATTAACTCAGTTCAGAGACCAATTGTTATTCCAATACGGCAACAGATATAACTTGGTTAAGGTATTCTGAAATTAATCCATTTCCGATTCGATTCGTAATCCTGATTGATTGTGTTCCTTTCTTTTGGCACATTTTTCTTCTTTACAACTAAACACTATTATTTTGTCTCTGACAAAAGTACAGATATTTGTAGAAAAAGTTGGCTTACCATCTTGGAGAAGTAATTACATTTCTTGCTGAACCTCAATTAAGATGGTGTCTTGCTGTTCGGTAATTGTTGCACTGTAAGAGTTTAACAACCTGTGGTGAAGCAAGAGGCTCCAATTTTGTCTGAAAATAGAAGAACTTATAAGTGTTCGTGACTAAATGATAAGAGCATGCTGGCATAATTTTTTTTTTTGAATATACAAATGTGCAAAAACTTTGACCATAACTTGAAATCCGTTCAAGGTATTCAAATGAAACTTGGTTGACATGTTAGAACGAAGGAACAAAACACACAAGGTTTAGCAATGTCCATAACTCTGACTTTAATGTTTGTTAAGTAAAGCCCCTTGTGTACTGCAGCTCTCGATTGTGTTTTTTTTGGGGGGGAGGGGAGGGGAGCAAGCTATGGCAAAAACAAAATCTAAGTGCAACAGGGATACATTTTCCAAATGAAGGGTTTAGAAGGCCAACCAATTTAAACTACATGATTGGCAACAAACTGTTCCAGTAAAAGTTTGTACTAGAAGAAATTCTTTGTGATGATAAATGTCACGAAAGGTTAAATGTAATGATAGTCATTTGTCATGTTTCTTATCTCGAAGAATCGTGAGGACATAACAAATGGCAGAAACAATTGATTCTGAGAGTTGTGGTAGATTTTTTTAAGCTACAAATGAGTTTCTTGGTTGTGGTATTTTTTTTACTGATAATTAACTAATTTACTAGAATTTAAACATCATTTTTTTTACTTATAAATGTTATTGTGTTGTACTTATGTGCCAACAATGTATTCAAATGTGTCAATTATTCCACTGATAAAATGTAGAACGCTGGATTTAGGACTTTTATTTCATGCCTATATAAATGTGTGTCTTCAAGGAAGCCTTATAAATGTTTAGCCAGTGGGAGAATGATTGATTAAGATGCTTAATGATGGAGATAATGGTCTAAATTATTCATTTCTTTTTATCTCAAACTCCGGACCATCCTTTCTGTTGTCACTCCAGTGGGTATAATAGAGAAATGATTTATTTTCAGCGAAAACCTTTAAATGGATTAAGTATGATAATAATAACATAAATGATTGTGAGTTCTGGGCCAATATTCAATATTGATCTTTAAACCTTATCCTTAGACATGCCTCAGTGATTCCATTCAGCCTATTGGTCAGCTAAATATACAGGCCAATCAAAACGGTTAGTTTCTAATGTTAATTTTAAGTTCAATCTAAGTTGTTTATTTCTAATCTTTATTTTAAGTTCAGCGAAACTAAGTTGTTTATTTCTAATCTTAATTTTAAGCTCAATCTAAGTTGTTTATTTCTAACCTTAATTCTAAGTTTATTTTCTAAGTTGTTTATTTCTAAACTTAATTTTAAGTTCAATCCAAGTTATTTATTTCTAAACCTAATTTTAAGTTCAATCTAAGTTGTTTATTTCTAATCTTAATTTTAAGCTCAATCTAAGTTGTTTATTTCTAACCTTAATTTTAAGTTTATTTTCTAAGTTGTTTATTTCTAAACTTAATTTTAAGTTCAATCCAAGTTATTTATTTCTAAACTTAATTTTAAGTTCAATCTAAGTTGTTTATTTCTAATCTTAATTTTAAGTTCAATCTAAGTTGTTTATTTCTAAACTCAATTTTAAGTTCAATCTAAGTTGTTTATTTCTAATCTTAATTTTAAGTTCAATCTAAGTTGTTTATTTCTAAACTTAATTTTAAGTTCAATCTAAGTTGCTTATTAAATATGGCCCTTGGTTATTATAATCAACAAACTGTTGTTAAAAATAATTGTTTGAAAACATGTTTAACTTTGAAAATTGATCTGTCAAAGAGCATCGGTATTTTTTTCCAACATTTTCGTAGAAGAAAGTTTTTGTGAAAATCAAATTGATAACAAAAACAGGTTATCAACACTTTCAACCATGAAATCAAAACTTGCATTTTTCCACGTTGAAAGAAAAAAAAACATTCTCAAGTTAATGAAGTGCTTGGAATAATTTATTTTGAGATTTAGGCAGATAAAAGTTATGATTACAAATTTCTGAAAATATATCAGATGATATCATAATTACGTTTGAATCATTTTGTACCCTGAGCTCCAGAAAATTAGTTTTCATGATAAATGTTGTTGCATTAATACAGTTGTGCATCTTGGAATGATTTGAGGAAGCCGATTTTGTTTCCGAATTGGCCATGTTTTTGCTGTGTTTTAAATTGAATTCCCTGATAAAACCATAAATCTTACAGCTTTTGTTGGGTTTGTTTTAGTTTTTGCTTGTAGTTTTAATGAATTAACCAGTCATGAAATTACTCATGGAATTCTATCTTTAAACTCTCCAATAAGCTTCAGATGTGATATTTTGTTTTTGAGAAGATAATCTTAAACATGGTATGTTAGTTTTGGCTAATGCGCTGCTTTTCTGAAAATTAATGTCTTATAAATTGTAAATTATTCTGTGAATAATGGGATTGTAATGCCAGCCAGGTCTTTGATTCAATATTTTGGGATATGGTTCAGACTGCCAGAAACAAAAAAAACAATTTTAACCTAATTCTTATGTCTGACATTTTGTTCTAATTCTGGACAAAATTATTAATGTTGATATGCTCTTCAATACTAGCCTGATCACTCTAGGTGTTTCCTAGTTTAATATTATCCAGTTGGAAAACAACATGAATTTGTCCTTCTAGAGTATGTGGCCAATAGTTCTAGTGCTTTCTTAGATGTTCTTAAAGGGTTGGAGTGGTCTAGTGGTAAAGGTATCCACCTCTTACCCAAGCGGTTTCGGGTTTAATCCCCACTATGGGGAGAGTGGTTTAAGGTGTCCACCTCTTACCCAGGACATTGTAGGTTTATTCCCCACCAGGGTAAGAGTGGTTTAAGGTGTCCACTCCACCAAGAGATTGTGAATTTATTCCATACCAGGTCAAGAGTGGTTTAAGGCATCCACCTCTCATCCTAGAGGTTGTGGGTTAAATCCCCTACTTGGTGAGAGTGGTTTAAGATGTCCACCTCTCACTCAAGAGGCTGTAGGTTTAAACCCCACCAGACCCAAAGAGGTTGTGGGTTATTTAATCCCCACTAGGGTGTGAGTGGTTTAAGGTGTCCATGAACATCTCACTAAAGACGTTGTGGGTTCATAACGTTTAACCACTGTGATAATGGGTTCTTTCTCACACAAAAAGGACACTCATTTGGTTTCTACCCAGGAGACAGCCTCAAGAGTGATTCATAGTAAGCTTTCTGCTGTTTTCACAATCAGGTGAGATAACCTTAACCTGGCCTTGACATTCATGGCCTTGATAAAGCTAATTCATCCTCAAATTTGAAAGTGAAAACATTGAACTAAAAGTCAATTGCAGACAATGTTTAGGTCTCTGTCTGTCTTTTACCATCAGATATAACTCTTTAGTTCCATAATGATGAACAAAAAATCCTCAAACTTGTCATATTCCAGCCAATATGTCATAATTACAAAAAAACAACAAGACGCGAGGACCATAATTTTACAGGAAGGGAAATTTCCCTTAATGGCGAGCCTTGCATTATTTTTCCATTAATTCTAATATGCTTATAAACATTATGAGATGAAAAACATATTAAGTCATACTTTATTTTTTATGCGCTGCAATGTGCCATGCAGTATCCATTTACTGGGGAGTTTTTATTCCATATAGTATGGTTCCTGAACTCTTTGGAGACCCATATATTGTAAATTGAGGTGCCATAGAAGACATACCCTAATGGTCCTTGATATTTTATGGAAGTAATTATCTTCTTCCTGCAAATGCATTGAATTGGAGATCATTTTGATAGCGGGCACATATCAGTTCTGTGCATGCAGTTATTACTTTGTCTGGTCTTAGAAGAAAAAAATGCTGATGTGCTTTAACTGCTATAGCACGAGAGGCCCGTACTTTAACTTAAGAGCATGAAAAAATATCGTATGATCAAGATTTCAATTAAAGGCTGTGTTTCAGTTACAAATTGAATTAAAAGTCTAGGGCCAGTATAAATTAATTGCTAGATTTTCATCCATTTTGTTTTAAATGCGTTCGGGGGATGACATTTTATTTCTCTAAAATGACTGTTTCACCGTTGAATATGTGTTCATGCTCTTTATTATTGCAAAAGGGATTATAAATGTGTTTGAGAAGAATCACGAACACGATCGTAATACATCAACACAGTAGGTAGGTCATTTTAATGGCGGCGGAAAAAAGAGGGGCCAGGCGGGAATGACAATTTAGCAATTAATTTATAGTCGCTCTACAATTTGTTTTAAAATATATAAAGTAACTATTTGAGATTTGTTACTTATTCAAAAAATTGGTCTTATGATATGATTGTTGATAAAAAGGGCGGTCCTTAAGTGTTTATTAGTTGTTAGGGTGATTGTCATCATGGTGCAAATACTTAATAATGATTTGCCAGAACTTGAAAACTATATATTGGAAAGATTATTATATGAAACAAAAGCATTTAGTATATAGCATTCAAAATTGGGTCAGGTCCCATCTGATTGCAAAAAACTTGTTGAGATAATTCTGTCCCTTCAAGGATTACTATTATAAGAATTATTTCTTAGAATCCAGGACAATAAACCAGTTCAGCGTAGATTTATGGCACAAGCCTTTTTATATGATATGCATACTTTGTTTAATTGACTGTGAGTGACATTGCTGATGTTTTGTGCCCAAATTGTTGACAAAAAGCTTATAGAATAATACACAACAGAAATGAGGTTTGACGCATATTTCTGTTGTATGTTTGTCCCGACATTTTATTCATTGTTTTCTTCGGGCATTCTGTTCTACCTTTATGGTGACTAACTTCAATTAGTGGAATCTGGAACATTTCTTGAGATGTTTTAGTAGGTAACCTCGATTTATACAGCTTTGTCAACTTCCATTTGAATAAAAGCTGATGGTGGAATATTTGTCATAGTAAGCAAGGGTTTTGCAGTATTATTGAGATGAATGCCACCATGGAAGTTCCAATCTTTTGCAACATTTCCCTCTTCTGAGGGTGATTCTTATGCTCACTTGTAAATATATTACCTTGGTTGGCTTAGCCTTTTCTGGGAACCTATTAGTTATGGTACGGAAGGCAAAAAATCATCAATTACTTGTCACTTTCAATTGAAATGATAATGTAAGCATACCTTGGAATGAGGGCCTCAACAATTCTTTGTCTGATAAGCCCTGTAGCTAAGAATTCCATAATTAACAGTTTGACGACCCTAGACAGATGCAACTCACGTAATGTTACATGGCTCCTGCAAAAAATGTAGACAAAAATGCCTATCGCTTGAAATAAATATCTAGAGTTGTAATCTTAGGCATATGATGCTGGTTTTCAACTGTCGGGGATGATTTATGGCCGCAAGAAGGGAATTGTACTTTTTTGCAGCTAATGAGTAAACATGCAGGGAGAAAGACTGCATTTTTCAAGCCCTTGAAGGATTCCTAAAATGAGCGTGATGCATTTCCCCACTACCTCTCTGAGAAATGTAATTATTTCGTGAAACAAAACTATCTTCAATGCGAGAAAGTTTTTGGACAAGTGTTTTTTCAATCAAAATGGTTGAATATTGGAATGCCAGCATAATGTCTTCAATACAGTGTAATATGATAGAGAACAATCTGAAAACATAACCATATAGACAGATATATGAAGAAATAAAATTTAATCTGCTTTCTGGACAACTAAAGTACATCTGCCGGAGCCACAATCAGGTTGTCTGATCTCAGAAAATTACATTTTCCTGCTTAAAAATGTCATCGATTTCTGACACCTCAAGTGTAGACAGAAGTTCTGATGTAATTTTTTAACCTCTAATCCTTTCAAGTGATTTTTTCTTTCCCTTGTAGAGACTGTAAGAATGACTGCATAAAAAGTATGCATCTCCTAAATGAAACTGTTGCTTTCTCCGCCATTTGATGCCATTTGATAGTTCCCCACCATTTGATACAGCCAGGTCCCCTTCAATTTGCATGCTGTCTAGACGAGGATGGAAATTGGTTTTAAGCTTTTCAATCTTATTGATCTGAAGGGATGGCACATTTCTTATAAAAGAGTTCTCTTGCATTTTGGAATATTTTCTGTAAATTCCAGGTTGATCAATAATGATTTCTTTAAAAAGATTTTTCATGGTTTACATGTTCTAGGTTGTGTAAATGGCATAAATAGTAATATTATTTTGTAATTTATAAATTTCAGTTGGAAATGGGTTATTTTACAAAACAAAAAAATAAAAAAATAAGTTAGAGAGTCGTAATAGTATTGCAATCCACGCAGAAGATTGCACAAACAAATAAAAATAAAAATTGATTACCATCTTTGAAAGGTAAGAAATATCAGATTTTTTAAACGAGCTGGAGTGAGACCATTTTCTTGGATCTTAGTGATCTGATGCCTTATTTGGCAGCAATAACAATTAATGTCCTAAACACGCAACACCAGGATATGCTTGAAAAATAATCCCTCATGGTCTGGAAACCATATCCAGGAAAGGTCTATTGTCTCAGTCAACTTCATGAGATAGAGCTTACTATTTTAAGGTCGGAAAATTGCAAATTGAACTTGAAATCAATTGGCCACTTTATTGGATGGTTTTGGTTGCAGGCATTAATACTTATTGATCGATTGATTTATTGATTGATTGATGGATTGTTTAGGAATGGGGAATTTCTTGTGTACATCTTTGAAGCAGCAGGATAATCTTTTATTATTGCTCACATGTTCTCTTTGACATATAAACTGTCTGTGTCTTTACATGGTGTATGGATAGTCCTTGTACCAAGTTTCATTAACTTCTTGATCAGAATGGCAACAAGTAGGCAGGGTTCATTTAAACCGGCATGAGGATAAATTACAAATTTACAAATATATCGCATTCTAGTTATTGAATGTTGTCCTTGACAACATGGTATAAGACACAAGTTATGTCACACACTACTCTTGTGATTGGAATTATACACTAGCACTTAAATGCTCGGGTATAAATTTTATACCTTGGGTTGTGGGTGCAGTAATTTTTTCTTGAAACCACTCTTGTCTAATTTTAATTCAAATCAGCAAATCAAAATAGCTAGTTTTGTATGTGAGATTGATAAGTTGTAAGTCTTGATGAATGGTTTATTGGTTGGTGAAAAAGTCCTGACCTAAAAATATTTTGATGTATACGTATGCAAGGTACATAGTCCTAACCCTGATCGCTTTGTGTATTTGCAGGGTAAATGTCAGCGAAAGGAGCCCCCGTGTAAATATCTGCACCCTCCACAGCATCTGAGAGAGCAGCTGCTACAGAATGGGCGTAACAACCTGATCTTGAAGAACCTCCAACTTCAAGCTGCCCAACAGGCTGCCCTCAATCAGGGCCTCATGTCGGCGGGGCTGATACCTGTGGTGAGTACCTTCCTTGAGGCCTCAATGTAGGATAGGGTAGGGAAGGCAGTGTCCTGGGAGTCAGTCACCAAACTCTCACGCTGGGAACATAATTATGCTAAATATGGTGCCTTTAAGCTATCGGTTAAGTACTTACATTACTTTATGTGACCATGGACAGTTTAAACAGCAGTGCAACCAAATAGAAAAGTTTGTTGCAAGTAAATATGGTTTGAAATCTTACGTTTTTCCTAAATGTTCAGATCTTTTTCCTCTTTATATAAGAACAATATCGATCATGAAATTTAAGTCCATCTGCAAATATTTTGTCTTGTAAAATTAACAATTATGTAAGCTGAAACTTAAATAGCAACACATATATTTCTTTTGACCTAAAATGATGCCACTTTTTGTCTCGTTAACAATGCCTTTATAGGAGTTATATATTTCTTTGTCATAATTTGTAAGGATTCCCCCAGTAAATATCATGGTAACTTGTGCTGAAGATGACACCAATTTAGGTTTTCATCTAGTTGTTATAGTAGTGCAAAACTTTCTAAAAATCAACTGAAAACAGGCACAAGTTTGGTGTCAAAGTTCGATACTGTTTTAAGTCTCCATCTTGAATTTAATGGCCCTTCATACAGGATAGGGTATGATGGAATTAACATTGTTTTGTAAAAAGTTGTATTGAAATGATATTTCGCAGAATTGTTGGCTGCTACCTTCATACTATTGAGTTAATGAAAGTAAAATTAAACAACACAACACAATGAGGATACTGGCACTTACAATTGAATTAATTAGCTTTTCACTAAATCAACAAAATTTAATTAAATAAAACAATATATCTGATTTTCATGTTACATTGAACAGGTTTGAAGACAGAACTATAGCTGTTTTAAATGTATAAACATGAGCAGACTTTTCCTGTACTTGGGTTTGAAGACAGAACTATAGCTGTTTTAAATGTATAAACATGAGCAGACTTTTCCTGTACTTGGGTTTGAAGACAGAACTATAGCTGTTTTAAATGTATAAACATGAGCAGACTTTTCCTGTACTTTACCCCAAGGTCTTAAATAAAATTCTATTTGGTTCAGGTTACCCAACCCTACCTATGAAATAGGCGCGGACCCTACCTTTTTTATAGTCAGTTGAAGAAAAAAAATGAAAAACTAAAACAAAATAACATTCTTATATAAAGCCTACCTACCTTACTTATTTTGAAAAGAATGTAACCCTAACCTAACCAATTATTAAGGCCAAATAATAGTAATGTACTTTAATTCCTGTACTTTCATTTGATCTCTAGTTGAAAACATATAAACTACAGTTAAAATCACAGTAAATTCATAAAAATAATCATAAAAATAGAAATAAATTTTCAGTTCCATCATCAAATTAAAAGTCCTCATGTCAGAAATGTTTTAATCATGGTGTTCTAAAAATAATTTGTTGCTAAATGATGAAACAAGTCTTTTGGGACTCTTCAAGCGAAATCCTGATTTTTTTCTTGAATTGCAAAGCCTATTCATGGAAATTCTGCCAGTCAGACAAGAACAAATTGGGAAAATCGGAATTGATCACACATGATGAAGTTGTGTTTTGCAAGTAAAATTTGATGTAAGGGTATCTAGGAGACTATAAATGATGTCTTGTATTGATGCGGCATGGAATATTGAACAGCATTGGTCAGTCTAAGATTGTCAGGAAAGTTGTACAGGACGGAATGGAGCCGTATGTACTGGGGAGAATCAGTCTTTTTGTAGCAGTCATTGAAATATATATATGGGCAAAGTCATCTAAAAGTCTGAAACTGATGGGAAATTTTAATGTTTCGAAAGTTATTGATAAAAAGGGGCAGAACCTCCCCCCCCCCCCCCCCCCCACACACACACACACACACACGGTGTTGTTAAATTAAGCCTTGGAGTAGTTGCTATGGTGTCGTTGGCGACTTAGTGAACAACCTTCAAATGAAACTTTGTACACATGTTGATTAAAACAATATGTGCAAGTATAGCATTTTAGGCCCGTTACCCTGGTGTTTATATTAGTGCAAGTATGTGAAATAATGTTCATTGATGGACCTTAACCATGTTGGCGTGAATAGCTCCAGTTCTTTTAGACAATCGAGCTTTAAGATGTCATTGGTATACATAATGATAACAAACATCTAATATTGCAGATTAAACTCTTTCTTGCTATGATTGATGACAACCAACTGCAGAGAACATTTAAAGACAACACAATTGTTTATAAAACAGAAAGGAGGTCTTGACAATAAAATGAAAATGCTGTTGTTTTAAAATCATTGTTTTTTACATCCCATCTTTACAGGGGAAAATGGGTATCCTGTGCCAAGCTTAACACAAACAAATCAGATAGTTTGGAATCTTTTAACATAATTTATTTTAGATAAGAACATTTTCCCTTACAACAGTATTTTTAGAGTTTTATTTTCACCAGTTACTGATAGCTTCACCAAAATGTATACTTACCAAACAAAAATAAAGTGACAGATTCTTTGAAGGTGTGTGATTATCTATCAGATGTTCAAATCAAATTTGGGTCGTTGTCTGAGATTTCACACTTTCTAAAGATTTATTTAACATTGATGCATTATGGTGCAACAACAGACACTAATAATTATACAGTTTTTGGCACAAAATTGTTAACTTATGTTAGCAACATTATGTATAATGCCGTTTGTGCATACTTTTCTTGAACAGAATACCTAAAACTTTCTGCGTCTGTGTGTCAGATAGTTCTATGGCATTTTTCTCTCAGCTCTTTGGTATCTTTGGAATCTGGAAAAAAAAAACTAAAAAAAAATCGACACTGGATATTTGCTGCTGTTCACCTTAAACCCGTCAGATAGGTAACTGGCTCACCTGGGTAACAGACTTTCTCATAACTTGTTTTGAGATTTATATTTATTTTCTTAATAAATTTGTTCTCCGATCAAAATATTCCTCTCAGATGTAAGAAACATGAAGGCAGGTGGTATTTTCGTTAGATAATTTATTTATCAATTGTTCTGTTATCTTTTATGGAAATTATCATAACTATTTTTAATGTGTAATGAAAAGTAATTGATACCGAACACAATATCGGGATTTAACAACGTTGAGCAAAAATATCCAAGGCATTCTGACATTAATTTTATGTCGCATAAAAAAGCAGCGATTTCAAGAATGTTTTTTTGTCTTTAAAAAATGTCAATGATAAAATAAAATCTTTGGAAATATCAGATATATGGACTTTTAAAGAGTTTTACGGCCTTTAAATGTGTTAAATTACTTTCATTGTGCAACATTGCCAATCCTGCGTGATTAGGTTCTGCATTGCGATGTTGCACAGAAATGCAGCTATTTTAATTATCACACACGTCACCTTCGCAGTGTTAATGAGGGTTAAATTTCCTCGGCGATTTCATTTCCTTATAGCAACTCCATATCATTAGTACTTAAAATTGGGCGATTTTTTTGTCAGATATGAGGTTTTTAAGTACTAAAATTTGGAAAAAAGCAATTGAAGAAAAAAGCACAATATAAGTTATGTAGGCATAGTTAACAAACTGCAGTTAGCATAAGTTAGTATTATATATATACATTTTTTCAATTCAATGTAGAAAATAGGTCCGTAGACAAATAAACGAATGTTTGTCAACTTGAGACAAATCTTGTTCTTTATCATCTGATTTGCAATCTGTTGAATAAAACTATATGGAGAATTCAACAGAAATAATTAAAGAAGTCTACAGCCTGCCGATGATGGTGCAATTTTAAGACTGAATGTAATTGTCACTTAATATAGAATGTAAATGAAAGTTTCCGTAAAACCAGACTGCTTGAGAGCCTGAGGAAAACCAGCACTCTCGCTCATCACAAAAACAGCTGGGTGCCAGCGGCACAGGTTTAATTGAAATTGTATTTTATTTCTTATCAATGGAAGTTGTTGGTGTTTTTCATGATTTATTGTTACTACTCAAATTTGGCTTTAAGGTACTTGCTCATGTAATGGGACCAAGTTTTCCCAGTAATGCATCTGAAAACACTTCATTTCATCATTATTTTTGTCTATGATATCGAAATTGCAGAAAAAATACAATTTAAGAATGAAAACATATTTTTGGTTTTAGTGGGGTGCAAACCCACATGGTAAAGTCAAGATAAAAATAGAAAACAGATGCTTAACCTTTAGGCCAGTCAAGGACTTGGAGATGGATATTTTGACCAATGCCGCAGTAATAATGTCAATCAATCAATCACTCAACATCGAAATTGACGACAGCCCTTAGTAATGCTAATGAAAATTTTGCCCTTAGTAATGCTAATGAAAATTTTGCTCTTCAAAGACGATATTTGAGCAAAACTCAACATTTGATAATGGGGTTTCAGCTGTCAGTTTCTTAGATTTAACACTTCTTATGATTTGCAACACTTTTTTTATAAAGAAAAAAAGGAACTTTACATGATCAAGTCCCTTTAAAGAAATGATCAATTTTTTTGTATGACTAAGACTTTCAGTGTGTTTTTTTGTGTGTTTTTATTTCATCTCCAACCATTTTTACATAGAAGAAATGATGTATTCTTACAGAAACAAACTTTATCAGTCATTTGTCTTTTCTGTCTATTTTTCAAAGCATTCTTGTTCATTTCTAAGCAAAATTTTAATTTCCAATTTTAGTGTTATTGATGCACTTTCCAAATGAAGTGGCCCTTTCCCAGCCCCTTTCCCAAAATGATAAACAACAACACTAAAATTTACACTTCAATTTAAAGCATTTGATAACAGAAGGAAATAACCCTGTTACAATTTCAAATAAAATAACTGTATGAAACGTAACTTATCTGCTTTTAAACAAAGATAAACCGGTCACTTATAATAATTGTAAGAAAAAAATATGTATTTATATTAGATTGTTTACACATATTTAAAAAAAATCACTTCATATATTTGAATTACTTCCCTTGATTTGTAATAAAGTCTGCTCAAGTTACCTCCCTTTTCAGGAAAACACTTGAAAAGCAGATAAATATTTGTATCAGATTATAATGTATATTTTTAATGGAAATCCATACGAAATATTGCCGTCTGAAACTAAGGAAAGATTAAGGCGGCTACAGACACAGATAAAACAGTAATAAATGGCCTAATTTGTCAAAATTTTGTTTGTGGAAATGATTGTGTTGGGAGATAAGGCGAGAATAAATGACATGCTATATTTGGACTACACGCGATAACATGCCAGTGCATGTCATATGAAATCCATGAAGGTACAGTCAACAAGAATGCAGATTAATGTGAAATACATGTAAAATTACTAAATAGCATTATACCAGCTTCTTAAAAATATTTGGATTTTTTTTAATATTTAAATTGAAAAAAAATAATGCAATACTGTTAATTTCTACTGCAACAATAAAGGAGTGTCAGCTTTCAATTAAATGTTAATTAATTAAAATTAGTTCAGAATCTGATTTGTAAGGTTATTTATTGATCTAGTTTAAGAATGATTTGAGAGTCTGATTCGTTAGGTTATCTCTTGATCCACTTTAAGAATTATATGAGAATATGATTTGTAAGGATATTTCATGATCTAGTTAAAGATTCAATATGTTAGTTCATAGTTTTCATTAATTGCCTCTATGTAGTTGAATTATGTGGTATGTGCTTTGTAAATGTATTTTCTAACGCCTGTTTTCTCTATTATAGAAATAGGCCATGTAACTTTAATGTTTAAGTCTATTAAATGTATTTGGTTGCCATCGCAATGAATGCAAGTAGCTTTTATCTCATGCTTTCTGCATGGCTTCTTTGAAAAGCTTGAATTCAATATTAAAAAAACTCCAAAAAAACATACACATTGATAGAACAACAGCTTATATGTTACTTGTACATGTACTTCTTGTAATGATCGCAGTACTACCATGCTGAATTCTGTACTCATTTTTATGTAAAGTACTCCACTGTTTATTTGTTTAACTATTTTTTTATGTCATTAAATGCTTTATGTTTCCTTTTACCCCCTTGCAAATCGATAGAACCGCCCGACTGCCGATCTATCTTCCCCAGCTCTGCGACAGGTAGGAGTGTTACCCACGAAACGATGTGTCCGCCGTTACAATGTTTCTTAATTTTTCATGTACTTTATGATGCTTTATTACACTGGCTTTTAATTATTTCTAAACAAGACATAAGCTTCTTTTTTTTACTATCCAAAAATGTATGTGACAAATTTTATGCTTGATGGGTCAGCCATATATATGGAAAAAATATCCATGCCAATATTTGTGAAAACCTACTGATATTTTTAGTATTGTAAAGTTTATATCTTGTTTTCTGTTGCTTTCTGGCTATTGTGCTATTTTGTCTCATGCTTTTTATCATACAGAATTAGTCCAATTAGAAACTCTGGTTATAAATGGTGTGTTTGTACCTAAGGGAGATAATCAAAATAATTGCATGTTTTAGGTGTAGGGAAAGGTACACAGAAATTCTGGAGATGTGTTAGTTACTATTTATGTTGACTTGTCATCACAACTTTTCTGTTTTGCTGACATTATGTGTTGTCTTGTATGTCCTTGAAATGATATATATAAATTGTATAATGCATGTAAAACACTTCTTATTATTATGCTAGCAATATATAACTCTTTATTAATCATTTATAATTTTCTTTGATTTTTAGCTCTACTGGCCAAAGGCCAGAAGAGCTTATGAGATGGTAATGTGTACGTAGTATGTGCATCCGTGCGTTCGTGCGTCCGTGCGTCTGCAAACAATTGCTTGTGAACACGATACAGTCTTCAGTTGTGATTGTATCTCGATGAAACTTGTACAGTATCTAGATATCCATTAGAGCTGGGTTCCTTTCGAAAACCAGCCAGATTCGCCCATGCATTCCTAGATTATGGCCCTTGATAGTATAAAAAAATGCTATTGTGTAAACAATTGGTTGTGAACACGATACAGTCTTCAGTTTTGATTGTATCTCGATGAAACTTGTACAGTATCTAGATATCCATTAGAGCTCTGTTCCTTTTGACTTTGACCTTTTGACCAACTTTTTTGAACTTTTAAAACAACAGAAATATTTACTATTAGTACAGTTTTGAAAGCATTTTTTTTTTTGTCAGATGACTTTTACTTGGCACATAATAAAATAGTTCATGCAACTAATCTGCTTACAATACTTTCTGGGCTCAGATGTTGAACGTGCTACGTTTTCAGGTAACCCAAACACAAAACATAAACTATATGTCTGTTGCCTTTTACCCATACATACATGCTCTGGATTGATATGACCACAAAAGCCATGCCAGTAGAGCATAGGCCCTTTTGGGCCTCTTGTTTTTTTTGTGTTAACAGGTGTCTGATTATATCATTTTGATCTTGTATCGTCTGTTTTAATTCATATTAAGTGAACAATCACATATTACATGACTTGATAGTGTATTGGTTTATTTTGTTTAGGCTTTTATAAATTGTTCACATTAAAAGTTGCTATAAAAAGATGTTAAGTACTCCTGTGATGCATAGTGTCGTTATGAATTTCAATCTCGCAACTTGAGTCATGCGACAGTGGTTTAGTTTAAATAGATTAATATATACATTTGCATAATATTGCTTTTCATAAAACCAGTCTAGCTGTTATTGCGCAGTATATTAATGTCCCCATTAGAATTTGTAATTAATTCAACAAAAATTATAAGCGCAGACGTTACGTGCAAATTACACCAAGTTCTTTGTCTGCTTATGAAATATTTCTAGAAGCTCGAAATGAAAAATGAGTGGAAATTGTGTGGTTTTATTTGATATAATATCTTATCATTGAAAAATCCAAAAAAGACATTTTTCATTCGATTTTCCATTGAAATGATGGGAATTGTTAGTTGGTGAAATGAAAGATGGTGCATTTGAATTGCGAATGCATAGGGACTGTGAGAAATATGTTGTTTTCCATTATTTCTGAAAAGTTCTGTCTGTAGCCCATGCATAACCATTAACTATTTTCAACCAATCATTGTTTCTATCTTGAGAAATTTATGTTTCAAACCAGTAACTGTTGAATGGAAAGATGCAGATCTTATGCAAATTTTCTGTTGGTGAATGATCTTCCAAATATTCATCACCTTATGTGACAAAATAACAGAAGTTTTCAGATCAGTTTTACATGGCTTCATTTGACGTTTCAGAATAACAATGTTGCGCTAAGTAGCTCGGCCGTGCCTGCTTACCCGAGACAACGTGCAGAGGTGAATAACTACCAGTAGTAAACCAGTCTACTCATATATTGCACTGAAGATCTGACTAATTGTCTCCCTTTGTTAAACAAAGCCATTAGTATCATGTACTTGTAAATTTATATTTTATTACATAAACAATTTGCAATTGGTGCTTGTGTTGCCATCCAAAATATCTTTACATGAAGATAATAAATACATTTGATGCAAATGGCTTTCCTTCATACAAAGGGGAGCAACTGGAATATTTTTTTATTACAAAAACTCAGCATTGTCAGTGGCGTGTTGTGCATGCGTGAATGTCTGCTTTTTCCAGAACTATATGTTCCTCTATTCTAATATGTCCCTTTGTGTTGCTTTTTTTCCCTTAAGATCTGATCTACAGGCAGATCCATCTACAATCAAAAAGGGTGTTGTAACTGTGTGTTGGTCATCCTTTATAACATTTTGCTTGTCACTGTATTGATTGCTTGAATAATTTGAATGACAAAACTTACGTGCTCTCAACTTGTCATAATTGTAGAAAGAATATTACTAACACATGATGCTATATCTCATAGTAGTACTATAGATTGTAAGCTAGTTTATTCAATACCATTTTAAAAGAAATTTGAAAATGTTGTGTTTAACTTTGTGGTCTTTCTGTATAAAATTTCCTGTCAGATGCTTTTATTGTTCATGGCAAAATATTGCTGCGGTTTTCTGTTTATTGTGCAAATTTAGTACGTTAAATGTGTATAACATGTAATCATTCATATCTTTCTTACATCTATCATAATGTGTAACATTCTATTTTTTTTATAGTTGTTAGTCACATCTATTTATAAACTTTGTCAGGACATTCATAGGTTGTCTTTTGATCATAAAATAAAACTAATTTGGTAAAGATTGATAACCGTTGTTATACAATTGAACTTTGGTTGAATATTTGTAAAATGAAAAAAAAACTTAAAAAATATGCTTATTGGATGTTCTTATTCTAAAGAATATTCAGATTTTGCACCAACAATGTAGAAACATGTAGTTATTCATTTTCTAACCTATGGATGTGAAGTCTGGGATCACAGGAACAGTTACTCTTTTATCTTGGAGTTTTCTCCCTTTGCAACTTTGGAGTTTTTTCCTTTTGCAAGAAAGAATTGCCTTCTGTTTTATGTTACAGGAATGCTAACATATTGTTCAGAGCACTTCCCTTTGTTCAGCTTAGAATCAACTAGATTGCTCTTATTGTTAATTGTGTTCAAATTGCCAAATATTTACATATAGTAATACCATTGCTCCTTCTTGTATAGCTCTGTTTGTTGCAGTAATATTTGGTGTTTCATTAGGAGTAAAATTAGATTTTTTAATTTTTCTAAAAACAGCAACTGCAAACAACAGCAACACTGCAGTTGTTGTACATTTGTTGTAACATTGCATCAGTTTGGCATTTTGAACACATGATTTATTGAAACAGGGTTGATGTTTACTATATTCAAATAATTTCTTTGGTTTGAAATAAAAAAAAGAGATGATATTTGGCAAAACATCTATCAAAACTCAAAAAAAAATTCATTATGACCCTGTTTCATGTTTCTAGCAATAAACTTGGCTGTGTTGTTTGTTTGAAAATGGAAAGTACATAGATTCAAAAGTAATGCTACAACAGGTCTGTGGTGGGAAAGAATTAGCTGCCATTATTATCCAAGTCTTGGTATTTCAAACAATGTGCAATATCCATAATTTGATAATGGGTATTCCTGACTTTGTACTTCTGACATGGCAATTTAGAACATTAAAAACATCTGCAAAGTATGGCAAAAATACTGATTATGTAGAACATTCATGCAATGGTACTGAAAAAAGCACAACATTTTGGAAGATACGCAACATGAGTAAACTTTCAGCAATAATTTAAACTTATATATCCTTGCAAAGATGCTTGAAAATTTGAAATGATTCTAGCAAAGATATTCAATATGAAGGAAACTGGCAAAAGTACTTATACATGTGAAATGATTCTAGCAAATTTAGATACTAACGATTCAGGCAAAGATAGTCGAACATGTGAAATTATTCTGGCAAGGATACTTACTTGTCTGGCGAAGATAATCAAACGTGTGAATTTATGAATCTGGCAAAGATACTCAGTGGAATGTGAAAAAATCTATAAAATATTTTATTTGGCCAAGCTAGTATTTGACAAGCCACAGTCCTGTTGAATGTAATGCTACAGTTACCATTAATACTAATTGGTTTGCATGTTTCTTTTATTTTTGATGTTTGAGGCTGCTGCAAACAAGAATACCATGGCCCTACCACCAGGCCTACTGCAAGCGGGGAATTACCCCCAAATGTTGGTTAGTGGTACCTTTTCTCTATCACTTAGTGACTCAACTGACACTCAGCTCTCTATGGCTAAGAACACCTTTCATTAGTAGCCATGTTCTCCTGCATAGGAAGGGTTGAAATCTTGTTCTTATAAGGACTTAATAAATAGAGTTAATGCCTGAATTAAGGTACCAAAACCTATATTTTATTGTTGCTTGATATCTCCTGACAATAACCCTACACCTCCATTTCATTGACTTTATCCATTAATGTTATTGTCAAGGTTATGCAATGTTATGTTCTTGTAATAGGATAATCGGGTTCTGAGCTAAAGAAAATGCAACATTTAAATCCATGCCAGTTTGCCTATGGAAAGGTTTAGAAGACCGAATATAAACTCCCTTTGTAGGATCAATCAGGTTTTGGTTTACAAAATCCTGTGAAAGGGACCACACTTTTGGGTTCTAGTTTAGGATGATTAATTTAGTGTTCCCATACAAGAAATGGTTTTGGAATGTTTTGCAAGAGAACATGGCTATCCCCAACACAATTGCTCTGCTGGGGTGTAACAAAGCTGCTAGCTTTTGCTTCTACTACTTTTAGATGTTGCTAAAAATTTTATGCTTACTTGACCTGCTTCTTTGTGTAAATTTTCCAACCAAACTATGTAAACATAAGATGGACAATTTTACCTTTCAATGCATAAGTTGTTTGTCAAAACGGGAAAGTGAGTAAAATGTTAATGTTTAATGCTAAGTTTGCAGCTTCCACCCCTGCAAATGGCATCAGTAAATTTCTCTGTTTCAATGTCAATTATGATTCTTTTACTAATATAATTAAAAACACAACAGCATGGAATACTACTAAAGCCTTACATGTATGCTTGCTACTGTAGTTGCTAGAAGATTTGTCACAGATGTTTCTTAATTGTATACCAGTCTGCTTTTTCTCCATGTTGACATGTTTTTTTGCTTCAAATAGAGCCAATATTAAGTGTCATTACTTTCCTTAGATAATGGCAAAACATTTTACTTACTGTTCACTAAATTTATTATTTTACCATTGTTGTTAAGTTTTTACTCTTCACATTTTCCCAAACCAGTCAGTACCATTTGCACCATGCATCTCTTTGACATGATGATTATTGGACTGTAAATGTTTGGAAAAATATGTTGTTGCATCATGCTTAAGGTTTGCTGTTTCTATGACTTCATAGTAGTACTGAGGATCTATTATTATTAAAACTAAGGAATGACAAATGGATTTCAGGAATAATAAACTAAGGAATAGCAGTAGGTTATTGGGAACCTTTATAACTTTTATTCAAAATGTAGATGTTGATTACCAGAGCAGGCGGAGGAGCGAAGACGATCAGGTGCCAGGATTTTTCTGTTTTATGGGTCTTCTCTGTCTTGAATGGTTGACATTATGACAAGCCTTTCACCTAGAGAAAAGCAATTTGTGTGTATACCATTACAATCAGCGTCTTATGTTGTTAGTTAACCAAGTATTTGACAGCTTAATGTTTCAAAAACCTGTAGCTGTAACTGTGCTCTTAGTACAATTTATAATTTAAGTGAATGTTATTTTATCTGAAATGATATGATAACGGTACAAACATAAACTACTGTTGCATGTAAAAGCAAATTGCAGCTTGGAACGACCCAGACCACTGATGTTTCCTGTCATGTGACCCGTCTTGCTCCTGCTCCTCCTTCGGGACAGCCTTTGGTGGACCCCTGGTTTCTGCTTATGGCACATAGTTGTCAGTATTGTGTCTATGACCACTGCTTACAATGGCAATCAGTGGCTTGCTGTGCTTCAGACAGGAGTCTACCACACATAATACAATCTGTACCAGTGTTATTTAGATGTCTGAACATATTCAAAGAGTGGCTTCTTGGCTTGAATGGTCAAGTATTGTGTGGATGTTTGTGTTTGAAATATAAAGCTAATCATTGTTCAAGGTCATAGACAGAAGACTGATAGCTGTGTGACTAGCTCTCCTTTGAGCTTAGCAAAGTGTCCACATATAGATGGAATGGAAAAGGAAAGAATCACATTATAATAATAGTTCTCTTCATTAAGTTTTATTCTGGTAGCCTTTGAGATTATTTTACCTTAAAAAGCACTTAAAAGTAAACCTTGGCAAGATTGGATTGGGTGCAAAAAGGGTTTATACTAGACTTGTTTTTGATTGAATTAAAACGCATTAAAATAGCATCGAGCAGAATCGATATCCATTTGAGTAGATTTTCTGAACTTCAACAGACTACTTTAATCAAGTTCTCCCTATCCCGCTGATTGCTAGGAAGAGATTAAAGTGGGTTTCGGGATTTCTGCAATTGAAGCTTCTTTCATTCTTAATGCCATGCTATTGTCTTAAGATTCAAATTATTTTAAGGATAAACTAAACAACAGTCTTTTATGGCCTTTCAGAGCAGGTTTACAAAACAGCAAACCATTAGCAGATGGTGAAACATCTACAGTTCAAACTGAGTCAAAATAACAATGGTGCCATAGTTACTGCAACATGACAATTGCAATATGACTATAAATGTTGCTGCTAAACATTTTTGCATTCATGTACATACATAATTTAAAGCTTTTTTGCTGCTATCTGCTGCTGTGTTTAATATTTAGAGTAGACATGCTAGCTATTTCTATTGTAACAGTTCGTTTTCTGCTATGAATATTATGTGACTGATTGATAAATGGTTCATTCGATGAACAATGTGTTATTGTATATGTATAAGTATATATAGGTACACCAAAACGACGTTTAAAAATTGAATGTTTGAATGGAGTAAGAAGAAAGTTTGCTGTTTTTCAGGCCCACCCATACCTGGGAGGTGCTGCCCCGCCCACCTCTGCTGTTGCCTTCAGTCCGTACATGAATGCTGGGGGTATTCAAACGGTTGCCATGACGCAAGCACAGACGAATGGAGAAACCCAGTCTGTCCTTGCCCAACAGCAACCTGGTGTCATTCCAACTGCCTTTTCCAACATGGCTGCCACTGGCAAGATGGGTCGGCCAGATAGACTAGAGGTACGGCAGCCATCTTGATTACCATAGTAACAGTGAAATAGGCAGCAGTTAATATGTGTGTGACTATTTAGGATAGATTTTCATGTGGTATAACATGAATATTTGCTAGATTTGAAAATGAATTCATGAATATGATATAGAAGGTTCACTGTTGAAATGGTGAGCAAGATCTGATGTACTTCATGTATTTGTTGGCATTGACTTGTATGAAACAAAAAGAAAAAGATATTCTGTAAAATGGCGTTTGTATGTCCTTGTTACACAACATTCAAATAAACAATATAAGCCAACAGGTACGTGGTATATGTTTTGCGTGTGTCCTGTTCCGTCTTATAAACCAAAAAACATATGAGCCATAAAATGGCATACGTTTTGTGGTTTATTGTTTACTTAATGTTCACTGAAATGAATAGTGATGGTTATGCAAAAAATGATATATGAATATAAATTATTGAATGACTATATTTTTTATTTTGTTATTTTTTTAAGGTTTAAAGCAAAACGAAATTTGTGATTTTGAAATATATTGGCGAATGACTATAAATAACTATAGCGTGTATGCAAACATCAGCATTCATTTTTAGAAATTAGATTTGTCGTGATTGATCCTGAAAATTATTCTCGCTCAAAATTAATGAAATATTGGCGCAGTGTCTACGTTCATAAATAAAATACAAGAAATTCTTTATCATGATTTATTATGATTAGTTATAAGAATTCGTTCTCTTTATGTATAAATAATGAATAATCGTATATTTCTGAATGTAGAATCTCTGTGCAAGCTCAAAACCAACGTATTTTGTGTATAAATTTGTACCAGTCGCTTTTAGTATACTGCTGTAGTATCATAGCTAAATCCAAGTTGCTACTGTTAGAAACAGTGAAGCATTTATGTATTGCAATGTGTGCATTTATTACGAATATATTCTGACCAATTGTAATAAGAAGTGCTGAAGTAGTTTAATTCTAGAGCTATTACTTAGCTGCATTTTGCTTTAAAACTTTGTAATCTGCCAGCAAACTTCTGAATGGTTGTACATATTATTTTGTATTTTCTACAAGTGCAAAAAGCAAACATTTTTATCATCAACAATGGGCATACATGGAAGTAGTGTGTTAGCAAATGCTTTATATAAATGCTTAAACTTGTTCTAACATATAGCACTGCAAAAATTACACTATATTTTTTTTATCTTTATCTCCATCTTTTTTGTCTTTCCCGAATTTACCATGTTTGATTTTTGAATATCTGCTGTAGCCCTGTCTGTACTTTCCTGCCATGCAGCGTAACGCTGTTTTAATTTCCAGCTAGGTTTGGGGCATACGATTTAACACATGGTGCAAGTTTTTTTGTTTGCTTTACATAATTATGAACTTTTGATATTTAAACAAAGAAACAATAACCTCATTTCAGCTTTTACTGATGTCCCCTTTCAACAGATATATATATTTTTTTTTTTTTCGTGAGACAAAAAATATATTCTCGGCGAGGTATTTTTTCCACCACTTATCTTTCAAATTGTATAATTCTTAAACTAATTTTTACTGTTCAATGTTAACTGTATTAATTATAGCTCGCTGCTTTAGTCATCACAGTTCACAGAAAAACAATCGACATTTATTTTTTCACCATTCTGGTCAATGGTGTTTTCATTTGTCCCATTATGATGTGAAGAGCCATTAAACTGATTATCTTGAAATGATACCAGTCTATGATGTGTTCTATGACGCTAAATCATCGGCTAATGACATTATTGTGTGTCACAATCTATTAGTCATCGATGGAGATTGCTGTTGACAAGCTAAATGCAGTGTCGAAGAGAAACAGTGGCGCCTGGCCGTCTATATTGCCTAAACTAATGTGTAAATTTAGCGGCCTGGGACTTTTTTTGATATTCATTAAATTATCATTTCACATTATGTAATGAGATAGCTTCATCAGAAATTATGAAATATTAGAATCTATGATTGCACACGTCGTTCTCAATGGTGATTTGTCTGAATGATATTTATTTTTACTATTGAAAGACTGCAATGAAAATTTAATTGAAACCCTTCCAGTATAATGATTCAATTATTTGTTGAATTGAAGGATACAGATGGTAATATAAACATCTTGTCATCAGTTCAATTGTGAAATGTTGATCCTATCCATTATTTATAAACAACAATAATTCAGTTAAACAATGACATACCGTAAATGACTGGTTATAAGACGATAGGGGGTATTAGACGCAGGGAAAAAAATCTGTGAAAAATCCGAGAAAAAAACTTTAAATCTATGTTTTGGGTTAAAAGACGCATAGAAAAAATGTCAAAATCGTCCGGCGTTTTCAGCCACCATGTTTGTTGACAGTGACAAAAAATTTTTTTTTCGTGAAAATGGCGATGGTTATCTTTAAAACCATACAACCATACTGTCGAGAATGAAAAGTTATGTTATGCAAAAAATATTTTGACAGTGCCCAACTTTGCTTTTTTATATGTAAGTTTGATTATTGTTTAATTTATTATTCAAAATAATATTGAATACCGTAATTCACAAGAGTTCGGACACCATAATTTTTTTAATTTTTTTTCGCTCTCCGAATACATAGAAAATTATCATTTTTACATCTTATTTACATGTTTGTTTAACCTGCCTTTTTTCTTCATGTTTGCTTTTTACCACTTATTAATTAATTTATCCGTAGTAATCAATGGTCATAAACTTATTTATTACGCCTATAAGTGTAAATCCTTCATGAAGTTAATTAAAACACCATTTTATACATGCACTGAACTGAATAAACACATTCTATCGGCTTCAGATCAAAGAGTCACACTGTGTGACGTCACATAACTTACAGTTATACCCACGAGGATCTCGTGGAGAGCATGGACATTGCTATGCAGGATTAATGTATAACTGTACGATTATTGCTTCATATAGTCTATAAGTGTGGTACAAGTTTGAAAGCTTATTGGCAGATCGTTTTACAAACATGCCATGTCGATGTTTTCTTAATCCCTTGATTGCCCTTGTTGTTTGTTTAATACTCGAATAAATATATCACACTTCCTTTTCAACAGGCAATAAATCGTTTAGGATGGGTAGTAACTAATTAAATTGTCACAGTGGTGTATACGGTTAGGTAATCTAGCCAGGCATTGTAAAGATAAAAATCAATAATCTTCGTCTGTGAAACTTGGTAACTATGAAAGTTATGATTGATGTCCTTTGGGTGTCCGAAAATTAGGTACGCAAAATAAATTATTTTGGGAAATAATTATGGGTGTCCAAATATTTAGAGTGTCCGAACTCTTCGGTGAATTACGGTAACTTTAATCGAAAAATATTTTTGTTGAAATTATAAACGTCTTACGATATACCGTATCCCGATCTTCAACTGCCGTTTTAACCCGTATATACTCGATCAATATGATGCGAGTAACATCCCTTTCTACATAAATCTAAACAAACTCTCGGCTTGAAATTGACCTCAGAAAAAAAGTTCAAAAAATTGTTACTGGGTATTATACGCAGGCATTTTTTTGCATCAAAATCTGAGGGAAAAAAGTGCATCTAATACCCAGTCATTTACGGTAACTTTTTTATCTAGTACTCAATATCAGTAAAACTTATTTTAAAGGAACTAGAAGAGGGACTCCCTTCTCATTAAGGTTCCGGGGTTTGAATCCCAGCCTGGACACATATTAGTTTGGTTGGTGGTCACCAAGCCGGACAAGTGGGTTTTCTCCGGGTTCCCTAATTTCCCCCACAACACAAGACCACTCTCTGGCGCAACATCTGCCAACGAAAATGACATAGTATAAGTTACCATAACTTCACAATCATTGTTAAATATTTTGTTTAAAGTATAAGAGAATGGTGTTCAACAAACAATTCTTTAAGGCAAAATAAAGACACAAAAATCTAGGACAAACAAATGAGGTTTAACAATTAGGTGTATGCCCCGTTCCTAAGCAGTCTGTCACCTTTCTGTTTTCCCATTTTTCTGTCACTTTCCAGGTATGTCGAGAGTTTCAAAGAGGTTCATGCACACGGCAACCGAGTGAATGCCGGTTCGCCCACCCACCTGACAATGTCACAGTAGACACTAACGAAAACTGTGTGACTGTCTGTATGGATTACATAAAGGGCAAATGTACACGGGATTCGTGTCGCTATTTTCACCCGCCACCCCACCTGCAGGCACAAATCAAGGCCTGCCAGCAAAGAGCTAACGCCGCTGCCGCAGCGCAGGCTCATGCCTTGGTATGGTATCCCCCACCTCACCCTCATGCTCATCTCACCTTCACTACCCCACCCACTTCCTGTTTCTGCTACTTCTCTGTCACTAGAGTGATCTCCCTTCTTTCAATCTTTTTCTGCTGGAGTATCTCATTGAACTGATTACTTCCCTCTTTCAATAGCCCAACCAAGGTTCTATAGTTAAAAAATAAATATTTTAAACCAAAAAAACAAAAAACAAATAAATTTTAGAGTTTGTTAAAATACTTATAATGAATAAAGATATTTCATAATCATACTGAAATTATCTTGGTTGGGCTTTATCAGTCCCTATAGATCTGTGCATGGCCTTCTTCATTGGCTAAACAGCTATTTCTTATATATACCACCAAGTTGGATAGGGGTGTTAATAAATAATACAGACAAAATCTTGTAAATCGCTTTGATCAGCTGTGATTATCCAATAGAGGGCCATAACAACATTACCCTGGTGTCATCAAGCATTCTGGGCAACAACAATTAAAAACAAGAATAAAACATTAAGATATTTGCAAAAAACAATGATCATCATATTTTTTCATACCATTTTGTTTAAAAAAAAAAGAAGCTGTTTCGGTCTTTTGTTTTCAAGATTTGATACTTTTTGAACTGTTTTTAAAACCAGAATGATGATGCCCTTTGCCCTCTCATTTTCTTATGCATTATACAACATACTGGTCGCTGCAAAACGAAAATAATGATTGGCATTTAAATCTCTATTATTTTAAAGTATTACTTGTAAATAATAAACATTGCGTAAATGTTGTATAATGCATTCTCGTCATCTGATTTATCTTTTTAGTTTCTTTTTATTTCTATAATTATGCATCTCTCTTCCACAAGAAATCAAAAAAATGTATATATATAAAAAAAAAAAAAACAGTATCAAAGTTATTTTTTTATTACATCAGGTTGTATGTATGATGTTTTTTGAGTATTGCAAGTTCTATTAACATTTGCATTCCTGTGTTTGATAAAAGTTGTTTCATTTGGTTTTGATTTCTTTGTTGTAATTCTGAGAACATTTGTTTTTCAAAAATATTCCGCAATATCACATAACTTATCTGAAAGTTAAATATATTTGTCAGACACAATGTTCTCCGAGTTCTTCCATCTGTTGCTTTTAATAGTTTAGTTAGCTTTCTCCAACAAAACTTGTCATTTTATGGTAAGTCTTGTTGGTCTTTGCATGCTTATCTTTAATTCCTCAAAAAGAAGCCAAGATGAGATTAGTTTCTTTATAAATAATGTATGCATTAATGTCCTGAAAAAAACCTTTAAATAATTAATCAGCATTGCACAATTTTGGGGTATATTATGTTAGACACAAATCTTTGGCCAGTCCCACAAGCTAATATTCTGTTGAAAACAAATTCGAAACTATTATTTCAGTTTTTATCTTGGCTTCAATAATTTGCTTTTAATTTTAGATGCAGCCTTTAGTATACCTTTTATCCCAGTTCCAAGAGATTAAATGGAAGGCTGAATTGTTCATTGGTTAGGGTTCTAATATTTTGGGAGTTTTTTTATTGGTATTCAGGGTTTCACACTATCTATAATATAGTTGTAGTACTGACATATGACAAATGACAAAAGTGTAAGAAAGGGAAGTAATTACTTCTTGGTTGTTTCCCTTTATAACACTTCTGCTAGTTGGTAGACCTAGTTGCATAGCTTTGTGGCTCTGAGCTTAACTAAAGGCTTTCACTTGACCTCTTTGGCAACACAAATAACCTTGAAACTTACCAACTCAGCACCGTGATGTATCTTGGGGCATTTTGGAAAAAAAGTCTTGGACATGAGTCATGTTGGTGTTGTAATGTGCCTTTTGCATTTTTAGAGTTGAGGGTTTTAAAGATAACTTGGTGGCTGGAACCATTTGTTGTGATAGTGCACTTTCTGGTAGAGCTTGTTCTTTATACACTACCTCACTAAACGCTAGTACAATATAGTGCCTCACTGTTCATATCTTCTATAGTTTCCTCCCTCTTGACCTCTTATACGCTGCCTTAGTTTCACGAAACACGTGTACATGAAGAGAAGAGAAAGTTTGAACACAAAATAATAAATACAATCAAACCCCGACAGTGGTCTTTGGATATTTGGGGTATCTAGGGGTTGTTGTTTCCAAAAGGACAGATCCGTCAAAAAAAATGACCCTGTTTTAGGGCAAAGAAAAATGTTCTGTTCTGCGGTAAAGCCATCCTATTCCTGAAAAAAACAGTCAAGCCAGGGATTTTGAGGCCCCTCTGTTTTAGCATGATATGAAATCTCTGTGTAGCATATTGTTATGTATTTGTAGATGACTATTTTCAGTCAGGCTGCGTTGGACAACTGCTATATTTTTGTCTATGCTTTAATACCACATTGTTGATGATATTTATATGTACTTTTACATTTGTTAATAATATACTGATTATCACACAGATATTTATTATTGCTTGAGTTCTGATACTCAGTTGCAAAAAGCCAAGTTTAAGTTTTTATGTATTTTACCTTTTAAAAGAAATATTTTATGTAAATTTTATTCATTATGCAGTTTTAATTTGCTAGCAAATTTGCTTTTATGCTTTGCATATGTATAATTTGCATTTGACCAAAGGAAACACAAATTATTGTGATTTATTGTAAATTCTGAACTTGGCTTTTTAAAAGTTTATTGTTCGGCTTATTGCTTGAGATAGATTCTCCTAGATGGTATGCTAATATTGCAAGGACGGCTTGTTTAACGTATTGGCAGGGATCCCCTACTTCCGGTTCAGCACTTACCAAAACAGCTAAAGCATTCCAAATGAAGCACTTCCTGGTGTCATGTGACAGTGTTCCACTGGAGGCAGCCATTTTTTTTTATTTTTGTTTTTGGCAGCCATTTTGAGTTTTAGCTTTAATGAGAGTGATCAGATCCCATTTTAGGCAATCTAAAAAAGAATCTGTCAATTTTCTTGCAGGAATTTTGAGAGTAGTCTTTTTTCATTTCAGGACAAATGTCTATTAATGCTTTTTGCGAATAATACTTAGTTTGAAATATGCGTGTGTATGTGGAAATTACTTTTAGACAAAATTGACAATTTTCTTCGGTCTTGTTTGTTTCTGCTTTTCTCAATAACAAAAGCCCGAATGTTGCACATTCGAAACTATTCAAAACAAGGTCACAGTCTTCACCTTTACAAAATTTCTTGTGCTTAAAATCTCGAAATTCATTTTTGCATTGCATTGAAACATTTGATATAAATCGCATTCACTTTATGTTTCGAGGTTTTTTATAATTCCTAAGTTGTTCTTGACATGGCTGCGGACTAAGAAAAGTTTCAGTTTTGTCTATGCTTGAATAAACACAACAGAATCTAGACACTTGTAATCCTTGCTTTAACATTCCATAAACTACTTAACCAGTTAAAGAACGATTCAAGTTGATAGGCGAACCAGTTGCTTTGCTATACTGTGTTTTGGAGTATTAGAAATGCCAAAAAGTAACCTGTTTGTGAGCACCTATGTTCCTTTGAGCTTAAACTGCACTGTGAGTATACAATACCCCACCCATTGCATAATGTAGTGGCTACAATGTTCAGTCCTACAATGAAAAATCACATAGTGGCATTAAAGTTAAGTCTCTCTACCAGACCTTTCCAAAGGAATCAAACTTTTAGACCGAGTATTTTTTTGGAACAAAAATAAAAAAGAATGTCCATTTTTTGTCAAAGGGCTTACCAGCTTCCTGTTTCATATGCAAATAGGCCCATTTTGACTATAAATGGGTGATATGAAGTTTTTATAAGTTTACAACAATTTTCGGTCAAAGTCATAAAAAAAGCAAAGATTTCTAACTGTCTAGAATCTGTGCCATATTTCTGTACACACCATATTGAGTGTCAACTGTAAACTGGCAGGAGATATCGAATGTCGAATCTTCAATCTCTACAGTAGATCTCTACTCTATTATTGGATGACTGATTTTCAAATTATAAGTATTATGCATGTTGGATTGAACATTTTTACCGATGGTGCTGTTTTATTTTATTTTCATCACACTCTTCATACTGCCTTGTGCTGCGCTTTGGTGTTGTCATGTGCCGCCAAACTCCTGCCCGACTTTAACGGCAATTCAAACGTCCCCGCCAACGAACAAAACATTATTTCGGATGCATCCTTCTCCACCGCTATAAATAACAATAGCCTCATGTGGTAGAGGTTTTGACTGGGAAGAAACGACCACGTGACCCCAGCGAAGATTTGATGCTGGTATTTAATCCTTAACATCATTCTTTTTCCGTAAAATCTCTGACATGTAGGCAGCCATTTTTGCGTTATTGAAGTTAAGTTTGTTAATTATGGTCAAATAATATTTGGGTCAAACAATGTTTTGCCTTAAAGCATCTTAGCAGACACAAATTATAAAAAAGAGCATTAAATGGTGTTAGTGTTTATGACATAGCTTGAAAATGTCCTGGGGGAAAAAGTCAAGAGTCGTAGGGGAAACAGTCGAGTACACAAACATGAGGCAGAAATGGCTCTTACATGTTTAATATAACGTTACTTAATGAAACCGACAAAATCAATTGAATAAATTCCTTCATGCTTTGGCATGTAGTTGTAGTCGCTTAGGACTCCAAGAGAACCGGCACAGTCACATGACAACTTTGTATATTGTGTATAAACGTATTATGCTCTATTTCTTGCTTGTAGATTTATTTCGATCTTAATACAACACAAATTGTATATACTGGTGACATGATTTTAACTATAATTTTGAAACCTTTGCATAAAGCTTGGTTTATTTGTTTATTTACATATATCAGAATATTTTTTACCATTGGGAGACTTCTTAAATCTATGAAGGTTTATCACACATAGATGTTAGTGCAAGAACTACTTATTTGAAAACGTACACCTTTCATGCATTGTCAGGTTCCATCGTAATCACACTTTCTTTATTTTTTTTAGATTAAGTCAAAATAATGTATGTGAATTCTTTATTCTAAAATTCATAGCGTCAATATTAGATTGTTTGTTTCTTAGTCTGAAAGCTAGTTGATTGATGTTCATCAAGTATAATTTTTATTCAGTAAAAATGAAAGCTTTCAATGCAGTAATTGATGGCAAAGCCACAAAATCTGAGCTAGTAGGACAGAAATAATATAAAATTCTGGAAGAACCAAGGGCATTGATATTATGAATCAAACCAGACTTAATTCACCAAGCTGTGTGCAAAGGTTTTGTGCGTGAGTTTTTGTGTAATCGAAAGCTAAACCTGATTCTTCACGCTGTATTGCATGTTTGGCTGACCAGTGTACTACATGAATTGGCTTATGTATCAAAACCTAGAAGTCAGACCAGTATTTATTGTTTGGAATTTTTCTATAACAAAATTTTGCTAGTCCAGTCTGCTTGTTTTGTTTTTGTCAATTTTTTACTGTCGTTTTTAATTTTTCAAACCAAGCTTGATTTTTCGTCAACTTGAAACTTAATTGTCAACCGACTAAACTTTTTTTATGCGATTTTTTTATTCCATTTCCAGGAAATATTTGATGAAGATTGAAAAATAAATTGTCATGTGGTTATGCGTTTTGGTCATACTCTATAAATATGTCAATAATTGTGAACATTATCATTTACCCCACATTGCTGCATATTTGTATATATTTTTTCAACAGTCGGATTATACAGCACAGATGCAACAGTTAGATTACTCCAGACTTCAGATGCATGTAAGATATTACGGATAGAGAAAAATGTTATTATGCAACTTTGTACTTAACGAAAAAAGCAAAAGAAAAAAATTAAAGTTCAGTAAAGGAGCTTTAATATTTCGGCTGAACACATACAAATATGCATCATTTGTGTGGGTACCATGCAAATAATAGAATATATTCAAAGATGTTAATCAGCATTTTATACTTAAAAAATGAAGAAAAAAATGATAATCTTCACAAGTTCAGTAAAAAAGAATAAATATTTCAGCTGAACACATACAAATATGCATCATTTGTGTGGGCACATGCAAAGTAATGAATATATTCATTGATAATGTTTTGAATACTTGGACGAAGGGCTTTCATTGTTTTGCTGTACACTTTCCGAACTGTAACCAGAGTTTTATTATTTGTCTGCTTTCAAAGCCCAGTGGCTTGTAGAATATTTATCGCACTGTACCAAATTTTACCAAAATTCACTACCGTACATTACACAGAGTGTATACCATATTCAGCTAGATATGTGTGTTAAGGTCTATGTAAACAGGAGAAACCTTATTCTTGTGTTGTGTGCTATTCATAACTTTTTCAAAAAAAAATTAACATTTGTTTCATTTTCAATACCTTAACCAAGTCCTTGGAGCATATGATATTGAAGTTTGTGCAAACTTAATATTATTATATTTACAATTTTTATTGTAAGAATTACTAGAGATATCGTCTCAAAAATGCATTTTAAATGTTCTTTAATGATTGGTTGAATATTTGTTTTAGTTCTAAAACTTATCTGATTGGCTGTCGACAATATACGTTAAATATTTTGATTAGTTGTTATTTTTTTTTAGGTAAAACCAATTTTGATTGGTATACCATGTAAAATTTTGTACACATAGACAAATTGGAATTTACCAGATTTTCTTTTTTCAAAAGGTAACAAGTTTTAAACTAGGAATTAATATATAAGAACACTTCTGATAAAAAGTTGACCACACTCCACAATTATCACAATATTGCTACTGAATATGGTATTTCTCTCATGTTAAAGCCCATCGATGTACCAAAATATGAGATTTCCCCTTAATTTGTCTAGGCTTTTAATTGTCATAAGACTACTACCATGGTAACACAATCGCCTATAAAAGGTTTCTGCGTAGGTGGTTATGTGAAGTTGTTCCAGTTTTATGACTGTTAAAAAGCAAATTGCACAAATTCTTTTGTCAAATTAAAAAAATGTTTATGTTTAAAATGAGTTGAAGGGAGAATAATGTGAATTTCTGCATGTAATAACGATCCAATTGCACTTTATTCTTTCTTCATTCAGAAAAACCTATACCATACAGTTTATTTCCACGTGGCAGAGCCATGTACAGTAGGACGTTGTGTTTCGTTGCAGTCACAGGTGCCGGGCATGCAGATAAAGCGTGTAGCTATGGCAGACACAAAGGGTCTGCCGATGTATCAGCCGATCTCGAACGTCTCGTACCAGCAGGCGATTGCTGCGATGCAGTTACAGCAGCCGCAGTATATCCCAGTGTCGTGTGAGTACTCAGCACTTATTGTGTGTTGGTTTAGTTTTGTCACATGTACTTCACTATAGCCCGCAAACCAGTTTTATTTCATAAAACGTGTCGTTGGAAAAACGTTTTTTGTCTTATATTGGTATTCTAAAAAGACTGTTATTTTACAGAAGTATATTAATAGAATGAAAATGCCTAAAAGGGCTTTATACTTTTAAGAAAAACCTATTACCCTGACAACATGCTGACCTCATTTGGAAAAACATTGGTTAAGGGCTATACATTATATGGTTGATGACATGTTCTGTCAATAGGTGGTCTTCTGTATTTGTGTACATTAATGCTTCAGTATTATTTCTTTTATTAACATCAAGTCTCTCAGGTGTTGTTTAGAGTCCTTTAAGTAAGCAGCATGATTTACAAAATTCAGCTTTCAGCGATTATAAGATCAAATATTTTGAAAACCACAACAAAAAACATTCTGCTTACATATTGTTTCGGTTAAAGTTGTTACAACTAGTTGTCTGAGTTGTGGCAAAACATGGCAATGTTTATAAAAAGGGAGGTTATTATGATTTGGCAATGTTCATGAAAGGGAAGCAATTTTTTTCAAATACATACAGGTTTTAGCATACTTAATGTTGGGATTTTAAGTAGAAGAGTCTTTTTAAATTTATTTCACTTTGATAAAATACATATTGAAGTAAAATTCAAATTGATGGGTCTAAAAAATATAAAGAAGCCAGTTTTGTCCACAAATATATTTTGTGTTGCATTAACATACATCACAATGTACTCATAGACTTGCAGTTCATCTAGG
Source organism: Mya arenaria (assembly GCF_026914265.1). Lineage (NCBI taxonomy): Eukaryota > Metazoa > Mollusca > Bivalvia > Myida > Myidae > Mya > Mya arenaria. Next base: position 53,823,293 of record NC_069136.1, on the reverse strand, counting down.
TTTCTACAATTAACAATTTATTTATCTATGCAGTCTACTAAGTTGTAACTGTGCTTTCCTGTTTTTAAATGTGCTTAAAATTGTTTAAGTTAAAAAAAAATCACATACTGTGATTTACTTTTCATATCATGTTTTTGGCAACAGGAAGGCATTGTAACTTGTCGTTCATTTTGTTATGATTATGTTGCAAACTTTCCTTTTACTGCTTTTATTAACACTGTTAGCCAACATGTTGTTCAAAAAAGGATCAAAAAGTTATTAACAAAACTGCCATGTACTCTATGACTTTTAATATAAAAAAATGGCCAACAATATAGTAAAATATCAGATTCTCATCTTGAAATTTTCGATAGAAAAAATAGGATAGGCAGACGGATTTTCATGAGAAGCATGTGGTGTGTATTAATTTTGGTGCCTGATTTTCATGATTTTCAAGCCCGGAACCCCAAAGTCGATATTTCATGAAATAAAACCGATGTCTAAGAGGTTGGGATGAGATTCTTAAAAAAAACTCCCTTAGATAAAATGCTGATCCAACAAAAAATGTGTGAAAAAAATAAATATAAATAAGACTACATGGCAGTAATATGTTGGCTGGCTTCTAGATGACACTCTAGCTAACAACAGTGTTGTATTATCTTTTATTTCATGCTCGTTCACCCGCCCGTGTGCTTTACTTGCTTCAACACCTATTTAAACCTGCATGTGGTGTTATGACAAAACAATTGCAATACATGCAATAAACACAAACTGCAAACAAAAAACTCTTGTACAAAAATACACAAAACAAACAATGCTAACGTCCATGCACAACCTGCTGCTTGTGACGCAAACTGAAAAATTGTGCCTGCTGCATCAATAAATCTGAAACTAAAACTTGGCACTGTCGGCCATCGGCTACATATAAATCCTGACTCAACCCCTTCCCGACCTGGTTTGCTGCAATGACAACGCATGCTGGTTTCCTTGGTGACCACAGTGCCAATGATGGTTGCCCCGGAAATGGCGATGGTGACGGCACCCATTCCCGGGAGTCTTGTGCCAAACAATGCACAAAGCGTAAATTACTTTGACGATAATAGACAGGTATACCATCATTAATTATTTCATTCAACTTGAGAATATGAAACATTAAAGCAATTAATGTTTATAAAGACTTTGAATTTCTAAGACGACATTCTAATTTTTGTTTGGTCAAAATTTTAAGTTTGTGAGATATTACTTTTAGAGGTAACATTTTTCAAAACAATCCACGATAAAACAATTTTCTTTGTGAATTAAATTCATGATTTGTGGGAACTGCAAATATTGAGGAATGTAACAAAACATGTTATTTTGCCTAGGAAATCAATTTGGACCAAGATACAGGGAGTCTGTCTCCAATGCTAGCGACACCCTTCTAAAGTAATCATACTACTCAAAGGCTGTGCGCCTGCGGGTAGCACAAACATCAGGCCTTGCATGTTATATTATTATTTTGTAGCAAAATTCCATCGCTAAGTTGCTTAGATTTTTTTCCCCAGTAAATCTGTTGGTAGACATTCGTTTTTGGTAACCCTATATTCAAAATTTATTTCGCTTAGACCTCTGAAGACCTATATATATATATACACACGTACTAGGTACAGTAACAGCAAAATTATGCTAGAAGGCAGCAGCTTTTTTCTGGAAGCAAAGTTAACCTTCAGAGCTTCGCAGTCGCAAGAAAACTAACCTTTTCCTTTTCTATGAATTTATCCTGTATTTGGTTGAGACTGGTACTACATACTAATGCAGTATTTACCACTTCTGTTATTAACATTTGCACCTGCAATCATTATTTATGTTGTGTTTTAGTGATCTGTTGATTGTTGTTTATGCATGCCATGGCAATACTGTACCATTGTTTAACCATTTATGCAAATTTAGTTTTAATGATCTTAAAATAGACGAATATTAAATTTCATATTGTCATATTAAGACTACAGAAATTTGGTAGTATGTATATAAATTGTATCAGAAATCATTCTTCAAGAGCCGATGGAGGAGACTATGCCTTGTAAATGTTGATTTCTCAAAATTATGAACATAAAATAATTCTATTAAAAGTTTCATTCTTTAAGGGTTTTTTCTAAGTAGGTTTTGGGTTTTGGGCTGGTCCCTGTAGTTTGGATTGCATTTTCAAAAGTATGCAATGTGTAATCTGATTGGCTCTTGGTTACCATGACAACCATTGACCAATGATGTGTGGCTGTTCCAGTTGCTGGACACCCTCCCAGTGTGCAAAGATTTTAAGCTGGGTCTGTGTCAGAGGCCCTCCTGCAAGTATGTTCACGTTGTAGAAGGTGAGTCCACCATTTTATTTTCAATAAATAAATCATTGTGTAACAAGATAACTATAATGTGATGCATCATGGTACTTTGTTGAAAGCCTCAATTTGGAAAAATAACTGTTAAGAATGAATTGAACATGTCAGTAATTCACTTTTGCCAAAAAGTCAACTTTGGCCTGAAACCGTGGGATAAGAGTTTACTCAATTTAGGTTTGGTTTATTTTTCTGTAATTACGCAATGTATATTTCCCCGAGGACAGCACCAATTATGTTTACTCTGGTGTTCATCAGGCGAAACGTACATTTTTGTGTCACCTGAAAATATAGGTATTACTTTTGGTGTTGGTAGTTTCAGCTGCGTCCGACAATAAATTAACTATTTATTTTCCAATCATGATGCAACTTTGTGAAATTGTTAGTGGGGCATGTTTGATTGTGGTGGGTTGAATTAAATAAGTAACATCAAAGTCATGCCTCATTTACATTAGAACATAGTGGGTTTATGTCTTTCAGACAATAACATAAGTATTTATTATCCAATTATCACGGAACTTGGTGACAGTGTTTGTGGGCATAATGACTCATTCAAATTTAATCATAGGTTTAATTACATCAGTAACTCCAGAGTTATTCCCCTTTTTTATTCAAAAATAGGAATTTTATGACTTATGCAAAAAATAACTTGAGTATATATTATCCAATCATGATTAAACTTTCATGACAGAGTTTGTAGGCATAATGTCGCGGAGAAATTAAATACCAGTAGTAAAATTTCCTTCAAAGTTTTGCTCCCTTTTATTTACTTTTGTATTATAATTGGTTTGATAGACACATTCAGTATTACACACTTTTAAGTTATATGAAGGCATTGACATAGCGTTGGTGTCTTGAAAAAAAATGTTGGCCAGTGTACTTGGACGTCATTCAAACATTTATTATAAAAATTGGTGTATTGTGTACACATGTGTAGTAATCCCATCAATCTTGCTAAAATGTCTTTTGTATAACTGAGGAAAATGATGGCGCCCACTGTGGTTCTTTGGTTGAAAGTATTTGATAATACCAATTTAGAATTTTTGTAAGAGCTATTAACCTTCTTTATGTAACATGATATTTTCTGGGATTATAATCTCATTTTTTTAACATTTCAGATTATGTAGAAGTAAACGATGGTCGTGTGATTGTCTGTAGGGATGCAGTTCGTGGGAAGTGTTCCCGGCCAACCTGCAAATATTACCATATTCCAGTACCCCTCCCACCTTCCGAATAGAGGGGGTGTGCTCCATTCACCCAAACAAATTGAAATATTTAACCGATTATCTAGTTTTCCATTTGTAACCAAAATAATATCAGATATTTTATCGTTATATAGGCACTTTATTTGCCTGTAACAGACTGTATTTTAGACGCCAAAGTGATTTTTTCCATTACATTAAAGAAAACGAGAAATACTTTTTATACAGTCCATAAAAAGTGATTTGATCCTTTTTCAATAAGTGATTGATTGTTATAATTGAGCACTAGTTCTAGTCAGATACTGTGTTTTTACTTAAAAGTACATCGGAGATTTTGTTATTAAATGGCACCAGACAAATATGACATTGACTAGTTGGCCGTGGGAGGAGAATCGTTCTAGATTGCGGGGAGCGGAGGGAATTATTCTGCAAATTACCATGGAGACAAAACTTATGTTTGTGATAATGTACATTACACTGACACATTTTATAAATGCTCTGCGGTTAAACTGCACGGGCTACAAGCCATATCTGTGCATGGTAAAACATTTACAATGTTTATGTATTTAATACATGTAAATGCGCTGTCTATTTTTTACTGTGTACTGAATTTTTTATGAAAACCAAAATGTGATATTACACTGATGTGTGGAGTCTTCTCACTATCAGATTGTATATTTTTATAGCTGGCTTAGAGTAATCAAATGAAACTGTGCTTGCTTTATTTACTTCTTTTCCTTTATTTCAATTTTGTAATAGACACTACTAAAAATAATATTAAACTGAAATGTTTAGATCAAATTTTACAAAAAACAAGCCATTTAAACTCAATATTCAGTCCTTATTTTTCAGAAACTTAGGACGAAAATTAACCGTGGTTTGCGAAAGAAAATTTTCCTCAAGATAAATATTATATTAGTACAATCCAGAGGTTATTTGAAAAAAAATCCTTCCTAAGCAATTATTGTTTTTTATGCTTTTAATTTTGTAGCTCTTATACTTACTTATTCATTAGCCAGCAGGATATCACATACCCGCTAAACTAACTTAAAGTGGCTTTAACAGCTTAAGTAATGTTTTTTTGTAATAAATTCAATAGTATGTATCTTATGGTGATTGCAGAAGCATTCCAAATGCAAAACTGCTATCCTTTGCAGAGCTCTGATTGGCTAATGCTATTTTTGAATTTTTTATTGACATTTGATTGGTTGAAACTGAAAGTGCTAAAGTTTCAATTGGATGGCTATATACTATGAGCATTTGATGCTCATAATGCATTTTCCTGTTATAATCAATTTGGAAATGAAATTTTCAAAATATAGCATTTGTCCGTAACGCTTTCAATGATGGTATTGCGCATTACTTCTTCATTATTCTTGCTATGACCAGCCCATATGTTATAAGACTTTATATGATAAAGTTTGACATTGTCATATTTTAAAATGGTCTGAAAGATTAACAGTTTTTAAAGTTCAATATTTGAGCATTTAATTTGTTGCCTGTTACTTTGTTGTATGACTTGTTTTTATTAAGCTGGTGCAATGTTTTTTGACGGTGCACAAAAATATCTAACAGGTCACCTGTTACTGAGTGAGTAACGACTAACGACTAACAATATGTGCCATAGTCATAAAGTGTCCCAAATTTCTTAATTGGACTGTGCTATTTTTAGTTTGTTTTTCTCATCATTATGTTGTACAGTATGTTTTTAGGAATCTTTGTAGTTGTTGATGTCATTATGTTACACATAATGTTAGCATTTATCGATTTTTTTACTGAAAAGTTACATGCAGAAAAAAATAAACAGTAGTAAAAGTTAGGTTTCTTTTAAGGTTAATTACGGTTTTGTGAAATTAATTTAATATGTTAAAAATTGGTTTTAATTAAGAGAGTTGGGTTTTATATGTAAACTTCATTATAAAAGATAACATCACTTGTATTCATATATTATGTTGTTTTTTTCCAATGAATACATTGGTTTAGAAAATGGAATGGTATAATTGCATTTATATTTGTTCCTTATAAATCATTCATTATCCATTGTATATTCTTCAGTTAGACGTCATTAACATCGGTTTTTTCAACATTTAATTTAGAAACTTAAGTGCCATGTTAACTTTATATCTAGGATACTATTGTTAATAAATTTTAGTGGTTTTATATTATGTACCTTACACTTATTAAAAACCATTTTACATATTGTATATTGATATATACAACTGTTGTTGTTAAATATATTGTTGTTTGAAACCTAATTTAACCATTCTCCATTTCAAGCAAGTAAAGGCAAAGTATGTTTGGAAATCAATTGACAATACTGAATCAGACCAAATGCTACTTGTAATATTTCAAATTCAGGAGTACTTAAAATGAATAATTTAAAATGGCTAGAGGAAATGATTTTTGGTTTATATGAACCTAAAATTTATGGTGAACCAGTGATTACAACTTAGTTTTCTTTTACTTGTTTATGAAATGGATTTTATGATAACATAAGTCTCAATGATAGTTTTGGTTGATGCCAGATATTGATTTTGTGATGAGGACATGTTTTGTTACAAGTGATTTCTATTGGTGCATGAGATGATCACATGGCTTGATGAGGCAGCCAATGAGAATCTCTGTTACATTTTTGAATATTTAGTATATTAGATGTATTGAATTCTTTTGCAAAATAATTCCAAGCACAGGAAAGTGTGACATTTTATCTAGAAAAAACATGGGGATTTGTTTGTTTTGTTTTTTTTATAAAGATTTTGATTTTATTCTGGTTAAAAAAAAATTGTAGGAACTTATAGGAAAATATTTTAGCATATGAGATCAATATGGAGTTTTTGAAAGGCAACGCCATGAAGGTTTATTGGTATTTGAATTTAGAGGTTATAATCTTGTCCTGTTTGTATTCAATTGGCAGAATATATGAATAGACAAAACATTGTGATATTATGTACTATGTGTTCCTGTCATATGTTGTTATTGGTCTTTCCACACACATGCTTTACTTTTAAAGTCTACAACATTTTTTTAAATAATGGTTTTAACACACAGACATTATAATCTTAAAAGTCATATTGTCTTAAGGATTTCTCCATGCATTACATTTTATTTTTACAATTTTTAAGTGGATTTGATGTATATTGAACCTTAAACCTTTAATGATAATTTTTGAAATATTGTACAGATAAAACAAGATATAATCAATTAACTATTAAGAAAGGGACTTTAATATTTGGCCTTGATAATTTGCCCAACAGCTTAAGGCTATATGCTTTGTTGCACAGACTTTGAGGCTTTGATATTTTTTCGCTTCTTTGATTTTATTCTGCTGAAGAGTCACATTCCAATTTTTTCAACTGAATAAAACATCTCATTTCTTTAGATAAATTCATCATACATTTAGGAAAGTATTTGAAATTGTGTCTTTATAATCTGTGTGGTTACTATGGTAACTTAAAAGTTTGGCTTGTGGAGTCAGGTTCACAATGTTTTGTGTGGAAACCTGAGCCTTAGGCCCAAAAAATTCCGGTGATTTTATGATATTTTGGGTACATAGGCTAATGATGCGGTCTCATATTATTTAAATTATTTTAAAGCTATTTGCTCGGCCGTGCTTTCCTACTAAATGTTATAATAATTTGATTGACTTAATTGAAGGCTTTTAAAAAGGACAATTTTTTGTGCACATTTTCTGACAAAATAAAATCCAATTAACAAGAGTGTGTAATACATATTGATTTAATCTCTAGAATAATTAAACTGAACATTTTCTAATTGTGAATAAATTGTTTTCATTGTAAATTCAATCAAGAAAAGTACAGAAAAGGATTGTAAATTTAGAATTATTTTCAATCTGTGTTCGACTATGGTTTTGTATTAGTGTTATAACAAACTGAAACCAAAAGTGTTGAGTGTATTAAATAGCCTGAAAAAATGTCATCAATAGCTTAAAACAAAAGTATAAAGTGTCATCAATAGACTAAAATAAAACTATTACTTGCCATCAATAGCCTATGTAAACTAAATGAATGTAAGCATTATAACTTTGGTTGATATACGACTTAAAGCATGTGTGAATACTTGTTTACACGTGATGTTCTACTGTTTTATTGTCCCTGTGAACTATTGTAGGTGATTTTGCTGCTGATATCTTTATGAAATAGAAACTTGTTAATGACCATTTTATTGGTAGATATTTTAGTTGAATAATTATGATCATTAATAACATTGTTTTAAAAGAAATGATGTAATAAGTAAATGATTCAAAATTTAACAATAGAACACTTCAAAGGTTTGAACATTTGTTACAAGAAACTGTACAAATGTGTTAAATAGCAGCAATTTGACCGTTTGAGTTTAAAACATTGGTTTTTGCAAACATTGCTCTACGAACTTGGGTTGTTATGGTGATAAAAACAAGTTTTAAAAACAAAACTTATTTACATATTGTTTCAAATTTTGTTTAAAGCAGTTTCATTTGTCAGATCATTTTCAATATTTGATCTACAGATGTATACAAAAGCTATGAAAATTGAATCTGTCACTACAGGGTTGTTTCAAACTATAAATGAGGACAATGTTTACAAACACCAGTGAGGTTCAATGTAAATATTCCTTTATGTTGTTGTTATCTTCAATGTTAAACATATGAAGATGACACACATATATTGTATGTTAGTTGTTATTTTAGTAAACAAGTAGATATATTATACTTGACATGTTGATATTTGTCACGTTTTTGGATGAATCCTTGACGGAACATTAAATGTTCTAAACGCTGCATGATTTGTATAAAAAATTGTTTTTTCGAGATATTTTATGATGATGTATCTTGTATATGGTTATCTGTTTCTCTTTGATTTTTGTACCATATTAACAGTAGAAAAGTGACTGTTTGTTTTTACCAAAAGTGTATATTAATGCTTCGCTTTATTTACTGCTTACTGTTCGCATTCTCCGACTGTATAACAGTCACTGCTAATGTGCAGATTTGATCTTATAGAAACCACTGAATGTGCTAGAAATGGTTACATTAAAATGACGGTAAATAATATATTAAATATAATACAACATCAAATCTGGTTAAATTTATAAACAAACAATACAAATTTACGAAAATATAATACTGTAATATTGGGTTGGATTGAAATCATTGAATTTGTAGGTTGATTGTATTTGTTGTAGTATCTTAGTGTTATGTAAACACATATATTTTATCTTTTTAAAGATCATTTTATCAACCGATCTTATGTCAACTATGCCATAGCTATAAAACCCTGAGTTGATAGTTATATGTACGCCATATCTTTTTTTAGGAATGCCACAGTGTAATGGTAGTTTGCTAATAATTCAGCTTCCCGAGATAAAATGTGCCATATTTGAAATAAAACACCCCCACAAAACCAAGAAATGTTAAAAACAAAAAACTGTATTATCACCAATTTTACACATTGATTGTTAATGACCAATACCTGCAAGTACAAAGATGGTATTCGGTACTTCTGTGTATAATGTTGACTATTTCATTTTGAACTCATAGTTTGTATGTATATTGTAGCTCCATTTTAGTTTTTTTCTCCCACCCATCATCCGATATGTACCCCTGTTATTTCCGTACACATTTTTAGAGAGGCCATAGTTATCCTAAACACTCGCTGTTCAAAGAAAACATAACATGAATTTGACTTTTACTTTGTTAAGCACTGCCTTTAAAAACTTGAGATGAATCAATTGATTCTGACCAGCACTCAGCAGCCGAGGGACGCCAGTTATACAAGGTGACAGTTGCCAGGAAATTCAATGTGTCATGTAGAACATAAACAAACGCCCTGCATGTCTTTGACATGAAAAAAAAAGCTCGTCACCTTAAATGTGCCATGTAAACAAACCAGAGGTGCTATTCAGTTTTTAGGGCTCAATTTATCCTTGACTTACAAAGGTTGTAATTTGAATATGTGTTTCCAAGCTGTTTTTTACCAGTGTTATTTTGTGCCATAATCGCAACTTTGACGAAGAGCAGAAGTATCAAAGCCTTGTATAGCTGGCAATCCTAGAGGTGTTATTTGATTGGATATAAAAGTAAGAATACACAGAATATTTGACAATGTGTTGCTATTACCACCATGCAGCTAAGTTGTGCTATATTAAAATGTGCTACAAGACATTGTCCACTGTCTGCATGCTTCGATTGTGAATAACGCTTAATTTTATCTTTTTGATACAATTTTTTTGTATTTCCAATTTGTACAAATTCTAATGTGTCCTAAATATGGTTGTATACTGTATACATTTGTGAACAATTTTAATCATGATAAAAAAGACAGTGGACAAATGTGTATATTTAGATGACAGTTGTATTTTATGCTTATTTTTGCTTTTGCTAGAAGGGACATAACTATATATTTGGGAATTTCATTTGCTTATTGTGTCTGTGTCAATGGCTTGCTAGATGTCACTCTTTAAGAGGGCTTAATAAACGCAGAACTCATATATTCTCTAGTTGAAAATGTCTGCCCTGCTTCCTCATTTCTCTGCATGACCTTTTACCCCAACATGGCCTGTATTTGACCTTGACCCAGTGACCTAGTTACACCTGAGTGACCTTCAATGTCAAGCACATTGGCCAAGTTCGATACCCGAGTCAACATTACATAACACAGGAAGGGATTTTCTTTCTTCTTCAAAACTAACTGCTTTATTTCCTTTCAATTAAAAAATTAACACCTTTTCCTCTGGATATAGACTTGCACATCCATGAATGCGACAGTTGAGGAGACCTCAGACCTCTATTGTTTGTGCAAAAGAATGATTTATTGGTGTGCTAAGTATTGCTTTCTTAGCGTAACAGTAGTTTTATTTCATGCTGCTTAATTGTATTTTAGGGATTGCTCTGAAATCATATGTCTTTTAAGTAAAACTTGAAATCTCAAATGTAAGGAAGCTCAAGGTATCTTAAAATTACTGAAAAACAGAAGTAGTTTAAATGGCATTTAGGAGGTGGTTGGTTTTCACGATATTCTAAAATGCACCTAACCAAAAATGCACAGATCTATGTGGACCACAACTTTTTCAATATCTTTGCAATTTTTTTTTGCGAATACTAAACCCAAAAAGCAAATGTACCTTTGACAAACCATGTAGAGATCCCGTATGTGTGACAGTACTGTGCAATTGAACGAGAGGACGTAACCATGCTTGAATCTGATACACATGCTAAACGCTGCATTTTGTTTTATTTGCGTAGCAATATCCTTGCACTGATCCTGTAGCAACACATTCAAAATAAGTCGTATATAAGATATCTCAAGCAGAAATATACTTTATTTTATTAATGAACATTTTTTGAATCGGACATAAATTATTATCAGACATTGTAGGAAATTCTAGAACTGAAAACCACAGATGAAAAACAATATTGTAGTGCATAAAATATCTTTTTGAGAACTTTAATGTGTAACAAGTTTTAATTTCAGTTTGCAGAAAACTACAGATGGAATATGATATTTTTTAGCCCATTAAATCTTTTTTTTTTAAACTTTATATGTGAAACAAGTTTCATTTAAGTCTGAAGAAAACTACAGATGAAATGCAATATCATAGTGCATATAATTTCTCTAGAACTTTGTATGTGTAACATCAGTTTTAATTGAAGTTAATTTTCCCGTTTTCCTCATTTAAATACAAGATGTGTACCAGATGCCTTGTATGTGCTATATGCTATCATTTATCTTTCATGTATAGGCGCTTACGTTTATTTTGTCTGATGTGAGAATCTACAAAAATGTCCCTAGCATAATTTTGAAGTTGCATCGCACAAATAACTTGCTTTAAAAGCATTTTTCTGTCAGTCCCTTCGGACTATAAACTACGAGAGCTTTTCTGAACAATTTCATGATATAAACTTCGATGTAACAAGATCTCCGCTTTGTAAAAATTATGCAGCTGATGTACAATAGTAGGAAGTTGAAGCAGATGGCATGTGATTGATATCAAATTCCATCCAAAGCTGTATAATTTTTATCTTTTACTAAAATACATTTGCAGGAAAAATTACCAATATGCTCTGCTTCAAGTTCAATATTTGCCTTGCAATTTTTTCTGCAAATATATTTGTGTGAACCAGCATAGTGAAATTATGATTCTGAGGTTTTACGGTTTCCATAGAAACGGTGGCTTCAAGGTCATAGTTTATTTACTTCTGTAAGGTCTTTCGATTATTTTTTTGTTTAATTGTCACTAAGATGGTGCTAAGTCTTAAAATGATGGTGAAGAAAATTTGCAGAGACGTATAAAACATTTGATGTTTTCAATATATTGTATGTGTGTTAGTTAAAAAATTAAACTTTTGTTCTCCACTATTGTAAATTCAACTTTATTTGTTTTCCCTCATTTCCAACGCCCAATTTGACGATTGATTTTAAAGGCCCTTGAAAGTAACATGCATTTCAGTGATATTTGGCCGATTAAAGTTAACATCATTATTAACAACATCTTTGTTAACTTTAAACTTGAAATATTTGATGATGCGCTCACTATCTTTCTCAGCTGAAACAGTTGTCTGAAGTCTCGTCAGGAATACAGCAGGATCACAAGAGTATCCATTAACCTTCCAGAGCAATAATTTGAAAGTTATCAACGATGACGTTTAAAACATTGTTAACTTTAACAAAGCTCGATCGGCCCAATATTGTTGAGGAAGTCAGGTGTTGAAAATTTGTTCATGAAAACAGTATCAAAATAAGATTTTGGAGGAATTGCAAAAAAGTTGCCTATTTAATTTTCAAGATGTTCATGTTTTTTGGGTGATAAACAACAAAAAAATGAAATATAGGTTTAGATTTCAAAACAATGTTTATGGAATAATATAATAATCAAAAATAACTTCCGCAGTTCTAGCAAAAGAAATTGGTTAGATCATTTTGGATTTGACTGACTTATCTCCTTTCGTATGTGCAGTTCACATTTTATAATATGGTTACAAACATCAGTTATTCATACTTATATTGTATTTTTAAAAAACCCAGTTGCATTCTTGTTCATCTTCAATATATTTTCAAGAAAGAATAACTTGGAAGAATATTCTAAAAAAATTATTTGAATGCGTTTATATCTACTTAAGAGAGAGTTAATGATAAAACCTCCCAATACAAAAAAACCCAATAGACTTCACTCCTAATTACCAACAACTCATAAAAACAAATGACTGGGTTTCAACATTTAACCCTGTGCATAAAAATGAGCCTAATGTGGGGCTGAAGCTACTGACCAGCTGGATCATCAGGTAGAAGCATAACCAACTGATCTACCTGTCAACTTGAAAATCTTATCGCAATCTACAATCCTTCCACTATACAAAGCCATTACATTCATCGAGATATATAAAGAGGCATAATTATGATAAAAAATTCTACATATTTCTGAAAAGAGTCCTTGAGTAGTTACTAAAATGAAACAAGAGCACCGCGGAGTGGGTGCCAACGCTCGTCTGAGTTATGAGGTAAGGTTAAAGTTTTTGGACGACGACGACGACGCAGACGCAGACGACGCCGACGACGCCAAGGCTATCACAATAACTCGACTTTTTTTCTTCGAAAAACAGACGAGCTAAAAATGTTGGAGTCCATCAATTCAATATTGGACAAGGATCTCGATATGAAAAATGCTATTTGAACTTTTTAGTTCATCTGATTTTTGGAGACTCATGTGAAGTTTTTTTACTAGGGCGATATATCGTGGCATCCATGCTTAAACATTATCTGGAAGAATGATCCTTGACAGCAATTCAAGTCAGTTATAGTCAGTGCAATATTGTCGAAGGTGACAGTAATGGTTATAGCAATACTGTCAATGCCCCATGGCCTTGTTCATGGACAGTTATGGTTAGTGCAATACTGTCAATGCCACTCGGGAAGGCCTTGTTCATGGACAGTTTTGGTTAGTGCAATACTGCCAACCCCCCATGGCCTTTTTCATGGACAGTTATGGTTAGTGCAATACTGTCAACGTCCCATGGCCTTGTTCATGGACTGTCAATGCCTCTATTTCATGATAATGAAGAAGAAATGATTGCTTTTAACTTGCGGTTGGCATTTAAAGGAAAATACACATCATTTCAGTTTATCAAGTTTCCGAAAATTGAGTTTTCTTAATAATAGAGCAATGGCTTGGTTTGTTCCAGACAAAAGCAATCCAACCAGCTGTGCTTAAAACTAATTGGTCTGGAAAATATTGGAGACTGGTATCATATTACACTCATGTTTGTGTCAGTGTAACCTTAACATGCAATGTTCAATACATTCTTTTCTACTGGTTGAAAAACACTAATCTCTTGTAAATTCAAGCTTTATAATTTCATAGATTTGAACCTCGTCTATATTTTAGTAAAGAGGGGTTATAACTCATCATTTAATACAACCAGTGTTGTGGTCTTCGCCATATTTGTTCATTGCATTTGGCAACATCTGTACCAAGTTTCATTTTAATATCTTTAGCTGTTTAAGATATTGCCCCTGACAAGAATGTCAAGGCTGTCACAATAACTCAATCTTCTTAAAAAACAACAAAAAAACATGTTTATAAAAAAAAATTATTCATCTAAACAAAATGAATTATGTAAGCAAAAATACTTGACATACAAGAGAGCCAATTTGGCCCTATATCTCTCACCAGAGTACCAAGATAACCAGGGGAAGCAAGCTATTGCCAAAGAAGTCATTGGTTGCTATGACAAAAGGTGGTTGCCAAGGAAGTTAATGGTTGTTAAGGTAAAGGATGTTCAGGATTGCTTGGGAATGTGATGATTTATAGGGAAGCAAGCCAGAGTTGAGGTTGTCAATGGTTACAAAGATCAAATGTGGTCACTAAGGAAATTGATGGTTGTTAAGGGATAATTATAGGGAAGTAAGCTGTTGGCAAGAAATTATGGATGACAGCAGAACATGTTTGCTTAGAAGGTCCATGGTTGCTTAAGAGTGTGATGGTTAAAAGGGAAGCAAGTCACTGCCAATGATGTCATTGGTTACGAAGAAAAAAACAGGTTGCCAAGGAAGTTGATAGTTGCTAAGCGGTATATGTTTGTGAAGAAAAAAGATGGTTGCTATGAACAAAGGGAAATACCTATAACAATAGGTTGACAATAAAAAAAAACATACTGCAGCCACAGTTATGGGTCTTGAAAATGGTACATTTGCTCAATAAGATATATCATTATGCGAAAGTTGAAGTCAATACAAAAGATATTTGAAGTAAAGCTCCAGACAAAAAATAAGTAGAAAAATGAACAAAGGGCAATAACTCATAATATGTCATAGCCAGAGTTACAGTTCCTGTGCACTGCTCTTCTCAATATGATCTTTCAGTAGTTTGAAGTCAATGGAGTTCTGCTCCAGACAAAATTTAAGTATGAAAATGAATAAAGGGCAATAACTTAAACAATATCACAGCCAGAGTTGATTCCTGTGCACTGCAGTCAATACCCAGTACCTTTAAAACTTCTGGAGTTGTGTTCTGGACAAAAATGCTTACTAAGCATGCACAGATACACACAAGCCTACAATTTCTATATTCCCTTTCATATTTTAGAGAGTGTTAACAATTTTAAAAGTGTTATCACCTAAGGATTATTCCTGTGAAGTTTGGTGAAATTTCACCAAGCAGTATAGAAGATGTCCTTTGAAGCAATTGTTGATGATGGACGCCGGACAACACACCTACCACAATAGTTCACCCTTCACCACTTTATGCTCAGATAAGCTGAGGTATATTCATTCCAAACTTGATTCAAGACCTTACAAAAGATGGAGTACCCATTTCGTAAAACATTCGGTCTTAATTCTGAACATTTACAAAGTCTGCTGTAAGAATATCATCTGGACATTCCGCATGAAATTAAGAGGTTTGTTTGAGCAAAACTGTTTCAAAACTCAATGTGCATATTGAATTAAAAGCAGAGATTAAAATTAAGAATTTTTATCAAGCACCAGCAGATCCAAGGTGGATGGGGGGAAGGGCATACCCGTCATGTGCCTCCCCCCCATAAAAAAAACGTCCCAAGTTTTCTTCTTAAAGTTATAGAAAATGCACCTAATCAGACTAAAAATTGTTAAAAATTCCAATACCCTCCTGCAAATACTTAAGACAAAGTGGATGTGAGGGAGGGGTGCAAGTCAAAAGGTAACGTCAAGTCCTGGATCCACCCCTTCCGAGGAGCATACGTCAATGCTCATCTGTATTTTTTATGGAACAAGGAGCATAAATCAACAATTAGCTATGGTCTTTGGGAAACGCGCATATTGTCCTTGGCAACATGTGTACCAAGTTTAATTTGAAAGACTTCAATTGTTTTGGGTTTAATTAAATAATATTTTATTGCATGAAGATGCATTTACACAATATATGATAAAGAAAACAACAGAGAAACAAAAAAAGTGCAATGTAACAATGTTTGCATTCATATAAAAAAGACATGTCAAGGGATTGGACCGCATGCTTTATTAACATTAGTTACGGCCCTTTCCAAATCATTTCGAGTTATGGTCAAAATGTTACAAGGTTTAAATAAACAAAACAAATGAGCTAAAATCTACATATTAAACAATTCATTTCAACATTGCTACATTACTATTTAGTCTTATTATGCTACAATGTAGTTCATGTAACATTACAAGAAAATGAAGTCCTATATACTCACATGAATGCTGAATACATTATAGCATCTTGGCTTATGAGCAAAATCATTAGGAGGAAAAATTAAGTGAAAAATATACTTCGGGCAAGTTACATGGGCAGAGTGCTGTATGTGAGCATCCCAAAAGAGGCTTCTTTACCTCAGCATCAACTGGATTTTCAGAAGCACATTTGATTACAAAGAGTATACCTAAAGTAAAAGACTTTCTTTTAACAGATTATTTGAGATGCAAATTTTCAATGTAACAGCTTGAATATAAATTGTGCTCTCTGTGAGGCAGTCAAGTTCTAGCTACGGGAGAGTATGAAGAGCTACCATGTATCATTTTGTTGCGTAGGATTTTGTTTTCTTAGAATGAGCAGCTTAAGCAAAGCGCCCAAGATTTGATGGCTGGAGGCCCACGTGTACACATCAGCTAACAGTTAACATTTACACACAGAGAAAAATATTAGTAGTGAATGACTGGCAAGAATAGTTTTCTTTTAAACATAGTTTTAGTCATTCCTTCATAAATCTTTTCCCCGTCCCCTGTTGTAAGGATCTATAATACCGACATTTAGTCTCTTTCATCAGCCTATAAAGTGTGAAATACACACATAGGATAGTGTTAGCATCTACACAACACCCAGGTTGACATTTCACAGAAATCAACCATTTATGCATACATATACAGTAATCATACAAGCAACAAGACATATTTCATAGTTCCAGTCTAGGTTTTGAAAGTTAACAGTTAACATATCAGGCCTCCTGTTCAAGTCTTAAACACTGACATCAGTGGGAAGTTGCCAGCACACATTTCATGTCTCTCTTCCTACAACACGTGTGTCAAGGTTTTGATCGGTGACCACGTCATCTAGTTGAAGTAGGGTCCTCACACTCTGGGCAAGATCCCCAGATTCTGTAGCCACTGAAATATGTACAGGCATACAAACAATTACTGTTAAAGATCTATTTCAAAGGAAAGAAAAGTTACAAATAAACCCATTTACAGTGTAACAAGAACTTAGTTCAAATCATCCTGTATATATCAGGATTCACATAAATTTCAATCGCCCAACAAGAGCACTACGGAGCATACACAAACACTTGCCTCTTGCTTGTTGTTTATTCAGATGAAAAAGGGGCAAGACTCAACAATAACTTAAGTCAGTGTTATCTGCCTTGCTATATATGTGCATATTGTCTATGGCAACATGTGTACCAAGTTTCATTTGAATATCTTGAACAGTTTTTGATAGAGATGCAAACGAATGGCAAAATTGATATTCGAATATTCGGTAATTCTTTCGATCGAATATTCGAATATTCGATAACCAAAATACATCTTTTCAAAGTTGTATTAAACTATTATTATCATTCGCCAGTAATAACCAATTCATTTTGATCCTTCTTTTTCGTAGCAACTACGCGCGGCGGACCCTGATTTCCCCATATGAGTCTCTGAAATTCCCCATTTTTATATAGAAAACGGTAATTCATTATGAACAATCAAAAATCAAAATCGAATAATTCCGCTGCCTTCATATTGTGAAACAATGTTAAATTAGATGGATTCCTAATCATATGGCGTAATGAGCCAATGTAGGGTCTTTCCGTAGGACGAGCAGTCTCGTTCTGGGATAGACCTCTACCTTATATACCAAACCAACTCGAAACATATATGAATTTGATTCTTCTACATCAATAGGGGCAATATATCCTAAAACGCTATACTATACAGTAACATTTCAAAGCAAGAACAGTGCATCGAAACATGGAAAACAGTTAACAGCACATGTATCTGCATTATTGTAGCAAATGCCCTACATAGTATCACGGCAATTTGAGCAATGTTGCATAGCTTAATCTGCAACCAAGACAGCGCATTAGTGTGAAGGCCGTTTCCTTAAATCCTTAATTGGCAAAGGCATTGGTGTCACTTGTCCAATAGCAAGTTGTAAAATTACAGGGACTTTTTATAGCACCCGGCGATATGTCCCTAAATGACAAATGACGCTTGTTTAGTGTATTGTCATCACATTCACACCTCTGGCATTAGGGGCCAATCATTGTAAAAACATGACAAAAGAACTAAATACACAATTGCAGCCTTGTAGGTCAACGGTTTTTTTATTTTATTTATTCAACATTTTTTTCGAATATTCGAATACCGATTTTGCCATTCGAATACCAAACGTTTGATCGAATATTCGAATATTCGAATATTCGTTTGCATCCCTAGTTTTTGAGTTATGGTTAACTGGGACGCCTGCCGATGCCAACAACTCTGAGGCTTTTTTCTTTAAAAAGCTGACCAGTTAAAATGTAATGCTGAGGCTTGCTTAATGATTGTTAATTCTATAACTGCACTGTACCTTACTTTTGAACAAAGGTTGTCAGAATGGTCGAAGTGTGGAAAGTGCTACCTGGGGTGCTAACATGTAGCGAAATTAAATAATTGTGCTGCAAGTGCCAACACTTGTAAGCTCTCAGTTGGCCAGAGGGATAGGCCTAACAACACAATGCAATAAGCTTCATGTGAATACTATGTGACAACCATCAAGGTTTTATAAGTTCTGCCCGAAGGTTGGAGATTTTGTACAACCAATAATGATGCGTATAACATCCATGCTTTCAGTCAAATTTGACAATACCTCAAATATAGTAACTGAAAAAAGGACCTGTGAATGATAATAAAACTCCCCAATATATGACATTCACTGATAAAACATTGGGCTGATTGTTCAGATCTTTGTTCAAATTAACAAGTCATCATTGGTAATTTTCAAATTGCTCTTGAAGTTTTATGATACACTTGTGATCTGCTGTATTTATAAAAGGAATTGAGACAACTGTTTCAGCTGTAATTGTTTCTATTTAATTATGCAAGCACATCATCAAATATTTGACATTTAAAAGTAAACAAAAATTTGGTAAATCGCTGTGTTAACTTTAACAAAGTTATGAACAATCAGCCCATTGTTAACCTCAATTATTAAATATCAATATAACTCTGATATACATATCCAGTGCTCCAGCCAGGATTTGAAAAGGGCAGGGTGCTTGGTCCAAAAAGGCACTTTTAATGCGCATTTAATGAGCCTAAATGGGGCACTTGCAAAGTTCAATATTTTAATATTTTGGTACTAGAGCTCTACTTTCAATACTAAGTGTTATGATATCCAAAGATGTTGTTATTAAGTCATACTTCTGTATATTCATTATTTTCATACTAATTTCTGAAACATAACCTGACTATATGTGCAGTAATATCAAAATTGGTGACAAACTGTGATTTAAATAGAAGTAACAAATCATGCTTTATTCGTAGTTTAATATCTGGCATATCAATGCGCAACTCTTTCAACAACAGTGTTATGAATGATTATAAAAATATATACATAAATGAACGGTAATCTAAACAAGAGCACCGCGGAGTGGGTGCCAACGCTCGTCTGAGTTATGAGGTAAGGTTAAAGTTTTTGGACGACGACGACGACGCAGACGCAGACGCAGACGACGCCGACGACGCCAAGGCTATCACAATAACTCGACTTTTTTTCTTCGAAAAACAGACGAGCTAATAAAAGGTGAAAACTCGATTCTACATACAATCATGTACACAGGTCAATCAATCTTTATACACAAATTTAAGCCAATCACTAGGTCTACACTAGCACACACAAGTCACACATCACAAGCTTGTTTTTTATTGTTTTTCAGGGCTCTCACTAGGCTGAAAATTTTGTGTGACTTCTCCCTTCAGTCAATTTAGGGAGAAGTGGGGAGACTTTAGGGAGAAGTGATACTTTCGTAACACCTGATACAAAAACTATGCCATACCACACACCTCAGTTTATATAGTCTATATTCCCATTCAAATTGATTGCTATAACTATATAAAATGTTCATAAAATAATGTATCATTAATGGCTCAGCAAAAGTGTATTTGTCAATGTCACATAGTTTATCTCCAAATAGCATCTAAAAATGAAACAAAAACCAAGACAGCTAAGGATTTGAAACAATCAAAATGACTAATAAATTAACTGTCAATATAGTAGGGGGACGAATCTTATTTTGGTACGTTCGGGATAGAGTACGAATGTCACATTCAGCTATGCTGTTATTTACTTGTCTTTAGCTAAATGATTTTAAATATGCTGACATTTAAGAACCAAATGACATTTAAATCACTGTCCTTGATGAAAACTTCACCAATTTATAATGGGAGGTTGAGAAATTAACTCGGAAAACTGTTCTGACAAAATGGCGATCTCGCCGATTTTTTTGACATCGTAAGCAGGAGAAAAATACTGTATTAAAACTCTACAGAAAGCAAAAAAATAAATATTTTTTTTGTTTACAAATCAATTTATCATGAACATTTCACGAAAACCAATTAAATATTTGGTGATACGTCATGTTATTGATTTTCTTAGCGCCACCTTGCCGATGGCCCGAGATGGCTATATATGACCGTCTGCTTCAAAAGCAACAATGTTTAAATGTCTTGCATTGTTTGTTCAATACATATATCAATTAATTTTTAACTTCATCAATGCTTGACACGATTTTTCATAAATATGTCGCCTTTTCTATCTCATTTCAATGAACATATATCATATCAGGTTCTTTTCAATGTACATTCTGATTGGTTAACTTTCAATAGCTCCGCCTACCGGCGATGTTTTGGTAATTGGATGACACAGCCCAATTATCGGATTAGGGGATTACCCTATGGCTAATTGCGATGTTTTGACTAATGGAACAGTGGCCAAATACTCGCTGATTGACAGATTTAAAATTTTGGCGAGGTCAATGTCGCTTTGATGACACAAATGGGCGATTTATTTATCATCAAAGGCGGCTCTGTCAATGAAAAGGGCATAGTGGGGCGTTTGAAAAGGCAGCAGGGCGCCATAAAAGGGCAGCGGGGCGCCCTGCCACGCTAATCATGCTTAGCTGGAGCACTGATATCGAGGGAACAATATTCGACTATACATTCGAATCCCGTTGGCTCGAACTCACTTAACTCAATCTCCTCGTTGCCTCAAACTGAATGTAAAGGACCGATTTCAATATACTGAAAGGAAAGAATTCCCGCTTGGCTCAAATTTCCCGAGGCTCAATGTATTTTCACCGGTCCCTAGGAGTTTGAGGCAACGGGTTTCGACTGTACCATTTCTTAAAAGATACAGTTTATCTGACATAAATGTTTTCTTTGTTCCACTAGTATACATCTTACTTCACTTAATGGCTAATCTAACAATACCTGTTGAATGTAGTTTGTCCACTGTGGTCAGTGTGGCGTCCATCTGTTTCTGTAGCTCCTCAATCTCCTGTAGCCTCTCCCGCAACACTACATTGGCGTACTTCACCTGTGTTGTATGGTAGATTGTTTTAGACATATACGAAGTATAGTAGCCCTTATTTTGCTCCAAGAGCTGTCACAGGAGTCTCACAAATGTCCCAAATTAAGCCTTGTCTAATGGATTTGCATATGCAGGGATGTGAATACTTGTTCACAGAATCGGCTGAAAATGGGGTCATCCGCAACAAACATACAAAACGTTATGATGTTGCTTTGAAGTTTTTATTGGGCAACATTAATATTTAAGTGTGACCTTGATCTTTCATATGAGAACACGACAATCACCTTCCCATGCTGCTGAAAAAATATGTGGAAATTGATCAAATTCAGATTAATAATGACAAGGTTACAGCTAGGACATGAATGATAACTGTGAAATCCTTCTAAGGTTCCATTGACCATTGATGACTTGATGTGACCATGACCTTTAATTAAGGTGCAGCATATATCAATGTATTAATATATGACAAACCTTCCTATACTTCTTTACACCTTTGTCAAATTTGATTTATTTTGCAAAAGATATAGCCGGGACACAAATGATTAAGTTTAGATACCCATCAGACTCCATTGATAACATAGGAAAACCTTGACCTTTAAGGTGAGGTAACGAATGTGCTTGACACACCTTCAAATGATGGATTACAATGCAAATGTTACAGAGCCATCAAAAAGTAAGTCACAGACTAAAATGCTTGCTATGATATCATGCAATACCCCAGTTAAAATAGAGCTATGATCCGAACTCAAAATTATATATTTTCAGACTCAGAGACCCAATTATCCAAGTTATTTTGGCTTGTAGGGATACAATGCAAAGAGATTTAGCCAATATTTCTCCGAACCACCAGAAAAAGTTCCCAATGACTAAAACAAAAAAAACAATAACATGGAAATGGGACAACTTAACTGTTTTTTTCTTAATTTAACCAATTCATAAGGTTTTTATATGAAAGTAACTTTGTACTGAAATGCCCAAATAGATGTGAAAGCCGGTAAATTTTAACAATTTTGAGAATGGTCCTATTCCTAAAATAGCTGGGGGAAAAAACCTGTTATCCTTATACTAAGACTGTTGAGCTCCTACACGATCATGTTTGTCCTATCTTGTGACATCTTGTGTGTTAAGAGTTCAGAGAGGCATGTTTCACAAAATGAAACTCACAGAATGATAGTTCTTTAGTTTCACAAAAGACCTTCATTAATCTACCACTGTCAAATTCAAAATCTAGGACTGAGGGGCCGTTCTATCTAGAATCCTATGGATGGGACAGATGTCCGATTGGCGCAATGGTATGCACACTTGCTTCCTACAAAGGTTTCAATTCCCGGCCATGGCGCATGTGAGTTTGGTTTGTAGTCACCAAGTCAGACAAGTGGGTTTCCTCCGGGTACTCCGGAAACCCCCACAACATGAAACCACACTCTCGCTCCAAATAGTGCAAACAAGAGTTATTAATATAATGCTGTAATAACTTCATTCACAATTGTTGTTTAAAAAAAAGTATTAAGTGTAAACTAAGAACCTAGGATTAATCAATTTTAAACAAAGGTGAGATATCCCAACAGTACAGTACTGGTCAAAAATCTCACACTGTTACTACATCAAAGATTATTGCTGGAACAACACCCAGACTCAACATCCAGACTAACACAACCCCATAACAATCCCTTGTTGACCTACAGCTATGATCCTATCAGTGACATCCTGTATGTCGGTGTCGAGGGCAGCCAGTTTCTCCTTGGAGCAGGAAGGATCTTCGTGGACTTGGTCTTCTGGTAGAACCAGTTCCGGCGGTATGCTGAATACGTTCAGGTTTAGGTACACCTGGGGTTAGAAATCACAAGATTCGGTACAACAATTCAAAAGATTACTTTGCAATACTGCTAAATTGCCTACGTATTTTAATACTGGCCCTAAGCTCTTACAGATTCTTCATACAAGGTTCAGACTTGGCTGCAGTTCATTAAATCTCGATCTATTTTGTAAGAACATTGTTCCTTCGCAAGCATTTCTTTGTGGGGAAGTTGAATCTGTTCGTCACTTTATGCTCACTTGTCCTCTATTTAACATCAATAGATCATTTATGCTTACAACAATACACTCGCTGGTTCCTCCAACAGCTATCACCTTCTGACTGTGAAGACTTATAAAGTATCAATACTCAATACATGTATCCAGTGAGATATGGCCTTGGAAGTATCTTGCACGTATTTGATAAACATCAGTTATCTTCAATGCATGTGATTTGCCTTCTAGAATATATGTACCCAACACTGAATAAAAGCTTCAGCCAGAATTACCGGCAAAACTTTCAGTGATTCTGTTAAAGTCGTTCTTATTCGGAAATAACTCAAACAGGTTCCTCTAAATACCTCAGCCTTGTCAAACTTGTCATTGAGTCTCTCCACAGCCACATTGCTTTGCTGTAAAGAAACCTGCTCCAACTCTGACTGAGATACTGTGTCTCTAAACTGAAAATACACAAATATATTAAGAGCTATCTCTGTATCAATAAGATTGGAGGGGTATGCATATATATAGGACAAGTGGCCTCTTTGAAAGAGAAATTAGAGTAATAACAAGCAATACAAATTCTAAAATTAATATCCAATGTTAAGGAATTCTAATTTCTAGTCTTCCAAAAGGGAAATTTAGAGTAAAAATTATTATTATTACATATTATCCTGACACTGACACTCACCAAGTTTAACTCGATACCTTTGTTTGACCAAACTTGAGTGTTTAGAAATGATTTTTCACTTACTGTGCTCAAGATGGCATCATTAAGAGCGGTCCTCGCTTCTTGCAAGTACTCCAGAATGGCGTTATACACTGAAACAGAATAGTTTTAAAAGCCATTTAAAATTATAAAAATTATGAAACAGATACTATAAGACTGTTATTCAATGTATAAGTTACATAACCGGTGCTGGTAAGAAAGGGTGAAAAAACAACCCTTTCAAACATCTCTATTAATAGAACTCAATATAAACTAGAACTATGCAAATATGATGTGTTGCCTGTTGGAAGCACCCATAATTGTTTTAGTAAAAGTCACCATGACCTTCACCTTTGACCATAAAATTAACAGGGGCCATCTACTCACTATGACCAATGTCATTCAATGACTCTGCTCTATGCCAAGTTATTTTTCGGAAAGAAAAGTGTGGAAGTGACGATGACTTGGACGCTGTAAAATTCTATTTATTTTCAAAATATATTGTTGGGCACTGAAAAAACTCAAGTAGCAAACGATTTTTGCTAACATCTTACATGTCTCATTGATTAGAAAGATGAAGGTTCTAATTATAATTTTTCACACCTACAAAGTCAGATAATTATGGGAGGTGTTAGGATCTACAGCCTCGATCATGATTGGATGATGCGTCATGAGATATTACTCCCGACACGCCTTCTTGCTATCCATCAAAAATTTATACAAGAGTAGCAAAGCTGATAAATTGTAAATGTTGATATGACTCAGGGAATGAATTTTAACTTTTTTTGCCAAGAGGATTTTTTTTCAACTAGCAAAATGGTGGGTTCCAATAGCAATTATTTAAAGGCTGATTTACTTTCTATTATGTACAACTGTTTACCATTTGTGTACAGCGGCATGTGTCAATACGCCATCACGTTATTATTTATAATAAACTACCTGAAAGGATTTTTTAAAGAGCAAAGGCCAATTTGAGCGAATACGTCGATTTTCTACTCCGTAGCAAAAATCTTTTGAGTGCCATGATTTTCTATTCTATTTCTATTATTCTTAATACTCGCAATTTGCGAGTTAGCAACCATTATATTCGATCCATGATGACTTTTGATAAAGCTTGTCGCAGTGAAGATTAAGTCATGTCAGTCCAATGAACGCATGCCATATAGTCCTAGAGGAAACCCTGAGTTATAATCCATGCACTTGAGATGGTCTTGGGCTGAGCCATTGCATACTTCCGTTCATGAAGGCCTGTGGATGAAAGCCAAAGTACTGGACAGCATATTCATCATCTGTGGACGACATGTCTACTCCATCTTCAGCCTGGTTGTCACTGGCCTCCAACTGGGATCCTTGGAGTGGGTGGATGCTTTCCATCTTCTTTTTACCTGTTTAATATAGAGATGAACAATCACATTTGTATTGTGTGTTTGTGTTTTTTGTTATTTAATCAGAGAACAAGTTTTTTAACTGAAAGAGAAATGACAAAATGCAGTGTACCCCCTCAGACAAAATAGAAAAACGCCTTTATGCCAAAAAACACACACACAAAAACCTGTGTTAACTCACTGAAAAATAGGGTCAGTAGGTCGGATTTTTTACTTATACAATGTACATGCATTATTATTATTTTGTAAATGGTAGTATACTTTTTTAACAAAAAGACATGTGTCAATGTTTCCCAAAGATGAGGCATAAATAAAGAATAAAACTATAGTATATTCACAAAAAAGTTTAAAAAAATTCAATGCATCTGCCACCTGTGGTCCGATCCAGATGGATTATCACTTGAGGTGTTAATTTATATATATAAGGGTTGGCGAGAAAAACATAGGGTTGGTCGGGTTACTCAATACTGCAGTGTGTTCAGTAAGGCAAGCATTAATAAAATGCTAGCAAATGTTTTGTTTTGTATCCCTGTTGCAATGCAGCGCATACTCTGCAAGCGGGAAACCAAACAGCAAAGACGTGTTATAAGGGATTCTCCCAATCCATAACGTCTAAACAGGTTTGTGCAAAACAGGGGGATTTTGAAAAAAAAACTGAAATTGTATTTAGAGAAGTATTTTATGTTGGAATTAGATAATAAAGGTTTATACTCTATTGCATATACCAGGGTTTCCGCCAGTCCTTTATGGCTTGTTGGGCCCGTTGTGCCTTCCGCTGGCAAGGCTAATTACCGACACGCATTTATTATGCCGACATGCTTTAATCCGCGTAGCGACAATCCTTATCAAAACAATCATTAGTTTTGACAATACACAATTTTGTTGCGATTGCAACGGTTGACTGACAGCCAGAAGGCGTGTCGGGACTATTACAGCATTTGTATCAGACATTCAGGATCGACGACAGCATGAAGGCGTGTCGGTGAGGCTCAACAGTGCAATCAACCAAACTCCTCCTATTCTTTATCAAAATGGGAATGTGTGAAAAACACTACTGTTGTAATTGCGACCTTCATCCCTATAATCATCTATGAACGCAAAGTAAACAATAAGTGTTAATTGATTTCGGTAACATAAATCATGTGTCGTTTTATTTTGTTTCTTAATCCAGAGTCCGTTTGTTAACCAATTATTAAATTGTAATTGAGAACAGTGTTAAGATATCTGTGTTATTATAAACAATGGTTATGCTATGTTGTCGTATGTAATTGAGTCGCGTTCCCGTCTTTAGTTTAGTGTAAAGTTATATTTTGTGTTGCTTATTATTAAACTTTGATTATTTTATTGTTCTTTTAATTTATTTAGAAAAAAGATAAATAAATCTGAAAATACACATTACATTCCCTTTAAGTTATTATTTAGCTAACCCGGCTTTAAAAATATTAGCTGTTGCAGCTTTAAATACGAATACACCCACGAGTAGTCGCTTTGCTCCGGGCTCTTTTGTTTTCCAGCATGCAGCGTGCTTTACACGTTTTGCTGTGACATCAACGGTGTCAATAAAAATAATACCCGCACTAAACGAAACATGAGTCCATCGATATCGTCGGAAAACTTGAGAAATACCAATATTTAAATTAATGAAGAAAACCCATTAAACCTTTTCACAAATATGTTTAATGTTAATCGGACTTGAGTTGGTAATTCTAAATCATAGAACATAACTGTAAACTTGTTTAAAATGCAGGAAATTGCACCATTTTGGATACGAAAATAAAAAAAAAATCGACATCGGGAGGGGACACCCCTCCCTTCCGACATGCCTTATGAAATTCCTGGCGGAAACCCTGTATACTTATGAAAATTTACGGGGTTTTCCGTAATTCCGCCGACCCTTTTAATATCAATAAATTAACTGATTGCTTGATCGGTGAAACTACCAGTTTCGAAGTCGCAGTTTTTTTACATAGCCACGAAATTACATTACAAATCTATACGATAACATACCTGTGAAAGAATGTGTATTTGTAAGTGCTTAAACAGTATTGAAAGCAGCACTTTGCATTGAGTTGATTTAATATGAGGATGTATAGAGATGCTTTGTGTTGCACTCTAGAAATTTGTTAATTTAACAGTTTAAAGATATATGTTCGTACTTTCCGCCATTTTGATATGTTAGTCAAAACGGCTACAGGGTGATCGGTCAGTTCAGTTTTCCAGATCAAGAAGAAAACACCCAAGATTACCCACCCCATTTCTGATTACATTTATACAAATTGGCTGCAATTTTGTTTTAAGGAGTTTTGGATAGTCTAGTAGTTTAAGCTACGGAAAACAGAGCTAATCATATTACATGATTATAATTACATCGATTCTAAATTTATGATTACAATAGTATTCAGATAATGTGCTTAAATGTCTGAATTTAAAATTTGAATTATAGCTTAACTAAAATCTGGGACCAATAACAAATTAATCCCACTCCCGGCAAAAATAAAAAATGCAAATAATATTGATACAAAAGCAGATTGGCCAAATAAAATGCAAAAAGCAGCCCAAAGCACATGGTATTGCAGACATGAAACGAAAAATGCACTTTCAGAATTAAATTAAATCAATTTTAGAATAAAAATATAGTTGAGCATGCTAAAACTTCACAAATGGAGATTAGAGGCAAAGGGTTTAAGAACTTCTAAGCATATCCAGAGCAATGTTCATGCAGTCTAAAAAGCAAATTATAACGATTTGAGAATGAAGATACATGTAGCTCAAAATGCTTATTCTACAAGAAATACAACTGATATAATTATAACAGGTTACGTAAAAGAGGTAAATGTTAGAAGCAAAGTAAAGTACTAGTACCTTATACAACTATGTACTGAGTTATTTAAAACGACTCTCGGAACACTTGCATTTTGTTCCTGACCAGGTTTTTCAGCAGCGCCAAATGTTGCAAACAAAAAAGAAACAATACAGGCCTTGGAACAGTCAACGAATCATAAGTTCACAAGGGCTTTAAACTACTTTAGGATTACCAAACCTCACACTTGTCCTAACTGTAAAGTCTCGTAGTTGAAATAGAGTTTGTGTTTTTGTATACATAATGTACAGTGCATAAAAAGAGCCCCGAATATATTAAATATTTTGTAGTGAACCAAGGTCAGAAAAGTTAAGTAATGGCAACTAGAGTGTCATATAAGAGTAAATATTTGTCTAAAACATGTCTGCGAAAAAAGGCAGGGTCAGAAGAAAAAGAGGAAATATCTGAAGTAGTGAAAGAGAGGACTGAACCGATTGTTACCACCAGCGGATCCAAGGGAAGGGGGCGCACCCGGCGAGCGCCCCTCCCCCGCCCTAAATCTCCCAAGATTACTTTTGATCTCAACATGTCAATTATCGGAGAAAAAAGTAATAATATACGCCCGAAATGCACCATTTCGGACAAGAAATTGTTAAAATTGTCTTGTGTAAGTACATCCATCTACCAACATTTTAAACAATTTCGGTTCTGAGAGTGTGGTGAATGTCTAGAAGGTTGTTCCCCTATGTTACACCCCCTTAAGTCAATTATTGGAACCGCCCCTGGTTACATATGTTATTCAATAGAGGGGTGATATAAGGACGATCGAGTGTGTGTATGTTGTTTAAATATAGTTTCAAGTTATCTTGTTTACCACATGAATTCAATATTGTTTTCAGTAGTCAGCGACTTTTTCTATTAATATTGCAAATCGTGATGCGTGACTTTTTTTGAGTGTACGATTTTTCATAACGTCTCTACCTGCAATGTTTGATATGAAATTGATAACAACTGTCCAAAATATGATAAATGAGCTGCTATCGCGAAGTTCATATCAAAATGATACAATTGTGTTAATCAATATGTTTGGATATAATATATATATATATAAGTTTAAAAGATGACAAACGTGTTTATATGATATATATTTATGTATTCGTGTTTGGTTCTGAGTAAGCGAACAGCCAGAGTGAGTACATTGTAATATTATATATAAACACAACTATTTAAACAAACCAATGCATTCTTAAATATTGAGGAACCATGGTAAACTTGAGCTATACCATTGTATATAAACTGATTCTGTTTGGTATAATTGTCAAACAGTATATCATGAGTCATCGCAATAAAGTTAACTTTTGTGTGTGTGACACAAAGCTAGTTAAAATTACTAGAAACTAGTTTCTGGGGCAAATATGATACCAACATATAACAATACAGATCTGTTGGTAAATGGTAAACCCATGGCCGCAGTCGGAACACCTCGGCCATTATCCAACAGACGCTATCTCGAAGCTTGCCGGAGATGGCAGAGTTGTTACATATACGATTGCCCTAGCTGCTGCAGAAAGACGATGAAAACTTTAAAAACTAATGTTATCTAGATGTTACTTTTGTACTACCGAAACTCTGGTTGGTGGATATATTCAGTGTAATGTAATACAAGTACGGAAATGTACATGCATGTATTAGAGTCATATCTTTTCTTTCATATTTCAGAAAAATGCCCCGGGAACGAACGGCAAACAATCCTCTGACTCCGGAGAGGCAATGTTCGAGTCATGAAAACGACGAAGAAACGTGTGAAACCTCCCAATACGGCTGTTGCATCTTATGTTATATACTTATGTTCTTACTGTGCATCGTGGAAATGAGGACACGAACCCGCATTGTCCTAACATGGTTATATGTTCTGGTCGCAGCCATTGTCGTGGGTACCTTGGTGAGGCACAGCCACGATAAAACCTCCTACCAAATGTCGTACCTTGACATGAGACCACTGGACGATATTTCTACAACGTACTGCCGAGGTGTATCACTGATAACCGACTCCATGCTTGACGTGTATCGTTTTGAGAACAAACCTAAGCTCAGTGACGTTGCTGCACAGCCTGACCTTCAGGACTTTCGTGTTGACCTACATGCAGCTAAATATACATACTGGTTATTTTATTTTCTCAAGGGGTCTCGGTTGATTGTTAGTGTCTGCGGCCGACAAGGAAGTACTTTCCTCTATTTTGAAAATAAAGCTAATTTTAGCACCAGATGGACACCTGATAGGCTATGCCGAGGTTATAACTGCTATGTGAAGGAATCTTATTATCACTGCAATGGAAACAGTAGATTGGAGTTCACATTTACTGCACCTGACGACGATGAATACTATTTGGTTATTTTAAATGATGCAGTATACTCAAGATACCACATTCGCTTTTACATTACTCGAAATGTTTACAATATCACAGAAGCCACCCAGGTATGTCTTGCTGAAAATGCGTGTTCTATTGATCTTCACCTTAAGCGTTCAGAAACGCTCGTTGCTGTAGATAGAGAAGAAGATTCATTCGGCGATACTCTAACAACTACATGTCATCCAAGATATTCAATGTATATTCTTATATTTGGATTCTTTCCTTTTCTCTGTGGTATTCTGTGTACATATATTGTTATAAAGTGTCGTAGAAAGAGACGGACATCCGAACTCCGCAATGGTGAGGTTTTTACCGTGATGGGTTCTGGCGATCTTCAGGGAATTTCCAATGATGGTTATGATATTCAAATGAGACCTCCAAACTATGAAGACGTTGTTCCACCGAGCTATGAAGATGTTTTGGAAGAAAAACGGCGACAAGAACAAACTGGAAGTGCTAGTATGTTACAAGGTGTGTTTGATTTCCAACACCACCACCACCCCCAACAACAACAACAATCATAACCGAAGCATTCGGTATAACAGCAACCATGGAAGATACAGAGTATATTAGTGTGTTTTATTTGTATTTTGGAAGGCTCAAAGCTGCAAGTCAGATTGTGATTTTTAATTGTTCACAGTTTATCTGTGGTTTCTGTTTGTGACGTTTTTTTTGTGTGCACTCTTTGTTGATAAATGTTAGGAAAAGTGATATAAAATGTATGTGTTTAAACCTCTAGTGAAATCATATCATAGCAAGAGTTTCACTGAGCGTCCCTGGTATCCAAATATTCATCAAGAGAAAACTGTTAAGTGTGTGTTGTTCTTTTGCATATGTGTTTTGTTCAATAATGGCGTCATTAATTTTGGTCGTGTGCTTATAACATTTAATGTTGGGACCAGTGTGCAGTTGAGTTTTTATTCCAGTGAACACATATTTCATTGGCGGTGACCCGTATCTGGTAGGTTATTTTGCATAACGAATGCGCGTTATGTTCTTATTGGGTAACAAATTGCACTTGGTTATAAATATTAACATGTCTTACAGCCCGTGTCTTAATTACACTTCTATTAACGCACTCTCATTCTGATTCTGCAACACACAAAAACTGCATAAAGCTTCCTCGCCCAACATAAAAGGTGTTTAAACATAGATAAATCGGCCGTATAGTGCCCATGTAAGTGTAGTTACCGTCGAAAAGAAAAAAAAATATGCAAAAAATCAATGAAAAATAGTTAGAATAGGTACAGAAATGATGCACTTTGACTAAAACACAGTTTCAAGTGAAGCAATTTTCTATTTTCACTTTGTAAACAGGCAAACGTTCAGCATATATATTTTTTGTTAATGCCTCTAGAAACATAAAGGTTAAAAAACTGAGAGATGGTTACACGTGTGGCCTCCGGGAAGGCCTATTTATATAGCAAGAAAAGTGATATAACTTATTTACCAGGTGAAAATATCCTCCCAAAACACCAAAATCTCTTCGAACACCGCCATTTTATTCCGCATCACACATTTCCCTCACTTTAAATTTAAAACACAAAACACGTTGGACTCCCCTGCTGAAGGGTTCCAGTTATCGCCAGTTATCGCCTGCTTTTATTGACTTTCCTTTAGTTGTAACATTTATTAATAACTAAAGTCGAACCCCGTTGGCTCGATCTCGCTTGACTCGAATTCCTCGTTGGCTCGATCTTGATTTAAAGGACCGATTTATTTATACTGAATGTAAGCAATTCCGCTTGGCTCGAATTTATCGAGGCTCGAAGTATTTTCGCCGGTCCCTGGGAGTTCGAGCCAATGAGTTTCGACTATATATTTTTATGTATGCTAGTGATCTGTGTCTGTTGTCTTGTGGCGTTGTGTGTCTAACGTACAGGGTGTTTGGCATTGAACCTTGCGCCTGTATATAAACAATGTCAAGGTTAAATGTTTGACTTTTGAAGTTGTCACTGTAGAATACGTTTTAATAAAATTACTTCTTTAATCATGAGACTACATAAACCTTGTGTAAAAATATGTTACTACGACGTCAAGCTTCTTATCGTGTAAGCGTATACCTGATGTGTTGGTCTGTATATATTTGAACATTTCAAAACATTATCATCAATTTATACTGGGGACACGTTTAGTTCGTCAAGGTATTGTCGTTGTAATTTTCAATAGTTGTTTGAAGTGAGATATTCTCTTTAATCATGAGACTACATATACCTTGTGTGATATTACTGATAATACATCGATCCGAGATGCCAAGATAAGCTCCGCCCCCTTAGATATTGTTACTATGCGCCCCAAGCGTAAATTCAAAATGGCGGCTCACGCGCTGCTACGATAGCATCAGAATCCGATTCTCTCGCGAAGATTTCGGACAATATATCAGTTAAATATTTACCAGATCAAGCCAAATTATCGGGAAAGGTGTAAGAAAAGGGATTAAATTACTTTCTACAAGGTTATATTCATGACATTAAAGTTTTGGAAGAGGAAATATCTGCCATGTTACCGCGAGATGCTGGCCTTCAATGAGAAAAAACGACAAGCATCATATGTTAAGTGTCGATGTGGAGAGGGA
The DNA here is from genome assembly GCF_026914265.1 of Mya arenaria. Classification (NCBI taxonomy): domain Eukaryota; kingdom Metazoa; phylum Mollusca; class Bivalvia; order Myida; family Myidae; genus Mya; species Mya arenaria. The sequence continues at coordinate 53,789,814 of NC_069136.1, read as the reverse complement.
TTCCATACGATATAGGTATTGCTCATGAAAACCAGGGTATGTGAATTTCCAATTGTATTTAACAAATGTTATTATACTAGTAATTTTATTCTTAAATATACATTGTGAATTATAAGCAATTTTGGATCGCCATGTCTTTTACATTTCATGCCGTAATACGGAATGCGAAAACAAATTTTAAAATATTTTCAAGTCGTCGAGTAGAGAAAGAAGTAAGATACTGTATGTTGTATTTCAATTTATTGGTTTTCATATTTCTAGTTACTGCCTCGTTTTAGACATTTAACATCTGGAAAGTCAAATGATACTTCATGGGTCAGTGTAGGATAAAAACATGCCAATTTCACAGCATGATATCATGCTTTTGTTTTGATAACTTGTCAACCATCTCTGCTTTCATTTTTTTATAGATTGAGCTGTCATTGTTCACACGTGGTTGGCTTAATCAAGTCACTTCAGGAACTCAAGTTGCACAACTTCACCCATGTTCCTGATCAACAAAGTTACACAAGTATTCCCCAACAATGGAATGTGCCAAAGGGATCAAAGATCAAGCCAGTTCCAGTGAACCAAGTCATAGTAGCACAGTCGTAAAAGGAAACCTGTCCTTTGCCAGATAGATACACAGACCAAGTTTACAAATTTTAAATCTAATTAAATAAATGAACTACAAACACACAATTCACTTTACAATGCTTTATTCCAAACATGAATAAACTAACAGTTATTCAATTATATCAAAGAAGCAGAAATAAAATCATATGATTCCTGTATAATATTTAAACAAATTTTAACTATTGCTTCTTTAAGCAGAACTATATCGACATTTACAGTTTGTTTAAATTCCCACCAGTTGCTTTAAAATCTGAATTTCACAACACTTTGATGAAAGTGCAGACTGTTATTCTTCAACTTGGACTTCTTTTTGTGACAACTGTTCTTTTAGGGAAGCATTTTGAGCGGTATAAAGTGCAAACATCCAAAGGTGACGTCCCTGAAAATAAATGCATAATACATTTTACATTTAAGACAAGATGTTTAAAACTGACTCCTACCATTTCTCAAGAGTGTGGGAATACCTCTGTTTGAAATGCAGCACCTATTGATTTACCGAAAGAGTTCACACCGTTAAATACCACACAACCTGTGAAGACCCAAGTAAAACAGAACTGACAACAAGATCATAGGCATTGTTAGAGTGTTGGTTTCACTTACATGGACATTCGGTCTGTGTTTCTACTCCTGGTACAGTGTCTGCAGGATCCTGGACCAGCTTTTCTCTGAAAGAAATTGTTGTTATGTTGATATATTTATATGCAAATTTACACACAAAAAAACTGTGTAATTTCCGTGTAATAATGTTTTCTTCAGTTCTTTTGAGTGTTATTTTCTGTAACATACAAAATACTTGTATTAAAATATATGTAACTATAATGCTGTTGTTTTGTATTGAAAAAGGAACAGTGGCATTTTAAAAATGAGTAGAAGTCTACAAAATAATACAGTCTCAGTTTTGCAATTTATCCTACATGGTACATGTTATTCAAGTCTTCCGTGCACTCCATAAAGATAAATAAAACTCTAACGCCCAGGCATGTGATATCTTGTATAAAATGCACACTTGCATTTTGTGTATAAATGCTGCCATAAGTTTCCTTTCCAAGTGACCGCTTTGTGGGGAGTTTTCTTGAAGATGTTATTCTCCAGCCATCAGCTGATGGTGGGTCAGGATACTCTTAAGATGGTCCATTTCCTCCATGAAAGTGCTTAAATATGCATAATAGTAAAATATAATTAGTGTGACAAGACTCCACAATGCCAGTCAGTAACATATTATACATATTATACAATAAAACAGTAGTTTAAACTTGACACATTCATAACCTGATGGAAACTGTCAACTAGCATGATCTCCATATGGAGGTCAATATATAGTACACAAGAAAGTAAACAAAATAAACATTTGGCATGATTTGCAGAATTCAGAATTATAATTGAAATGATTGTATTTTGATCGTTTTACGATAAAACCAAATTTTAATTTACTAACCTTCGAGCAGACATCTTCGTGCTTGTTTATCCTGTTGACATTCAGTTTCTCTTGTGGCCGTCCACAGGCTTTAATCCAGCATTTGCACTTCTCAATATCGGATTATAACAGGGGTGTAGAAATGGGCCGGAAGCCGGTAAAATAACCCGGAACGTGATTGTATCGAGTTGTTCCCCTTCGCATAATTGTTGTCTGTGTCAGTCAACTTTCGTTTTATTGGAAAGGTAAACAACTTGTTTTAATGCATTAAATGCTTGTTTAGTGCAAAATAACATTTCACTTACATGGTAAAATATGAATATAACTTTTTATGATCAATTTCAACCATAAAATACTTCACTTAAAACAATTTCAATATTTTTAAAACACCCCCGTTTTTTGCACATTCCCGTTTAGACGTTAGGGATTGGCAGAATCCCGTATAACACGTCTATTATTTTAGACTAGCTTGCGGTGATGTCACTGCTAAAAATAATCCATTATTTTGATGAATTTTACATGTACCTTTGGCGAAATTTCGTACGCTTTTAATAAACGTCACAAAGTGTCCAGATATTTCTTTTGGTTGTTATTAAAACGGAATTAGCTAGCTGCAGGTGAGATATCTAGAACCACAGAAAATGAAGTTAAATGTTTAATTTTCAGAGGATCACAGAGATTCAGTGGCTGAAAGTATATAAGTGGTAGAGAAGAAGGTACACATACGATTAGGAGGGAATTGCTAGCAAATGGCAAGGCATGCGGTCTGGAATGTTATAATAGTATCCTGAATCTGAATTTGACAGTTATTTGGTTTATTAGTTGGCCCTCACTGGTCGGGGGTGGAGGTGGGGTCGGGGGTGGGGGTGGGGTAAAACTCAGATCAGTGGGGTAGTTCTCAGATTCAGTATCATATTCAAGTACAGAAGTTTCCCTGTTTCCTAAATGTTACAAAATAAACATGCACCAGAACAGTTCAACACTAGAAATTTTGGTTAAAAAGGGGTTAAATTCAATCCCACAAGGGGCATTGGCCCCTAACTGGGGAAGGACACCCAGACTACCCCCCCCCCCCGCCTACTTTTGGGATCTTCCCTGCTACTTCAAAACATTTCTACACCCCTGATAAATTATAGGTCGGAAATCGTTTAAATCGGCCTCCATTTAGTCCCTCCGGATACCTTAACCTGCATAACATATTCCCCATCCGCATCGTTTAACCATTTTCACAAATCAGTCTTAAAACTTCAATAAAATGTCCGGTTGTAAACAGTTATCGCTGCTGTGTTTGTGGGTAAAGATGGCGGACGGGACTCGGTGAATAATTTGCAGCTTTCTCATTGGTCAATAATGATTAGTTTGATTGACAGGTCGGATCGATGTATTCAATAAAGTGTACCTGTATGTTTAAAAATGTTTTAAGACACTAAGCAGAAATTGTTTGTTTTATATTTCAGTATGTTATAGATAGAGGTGAGTTTACACTTATTTATGCTCGCTATCTGGTATAATGTAGATTTATTTTATATTCTCAATTTTCCATGAACAAATTCCAAACAGCCACTGACAGTTTCTCAGTTTATCATTTAAGAATTTTGCGAATGCCAGCCTATCTATGAGCAAAAGATCTCTTTGTTACAAGCAGTCTGTCTATTCGTATACATTACAATCGATATGTATTCATATTCATCTCGAGGGGAGAGTCCACGAGCGCAACTTGAAAACAGTTTTACTTCCTGCATTCGATGTTTTACATCCCTGGCCAGAACTCAGATACATGTGGTAATTTAAGATAACTGCCGTAAGATAACCTGATAGCGTTCCTATGGTGGCATGTATCTGCCGTAAGATGACCTGATAGCGTTCCTATGGTGGCATATTACTGCCGTAAGATAACCTGATAGCGTTCGTATGATGGGCGTTCGTATGGTAGCATACTGTCGTAAGATAACCCGATGGCGTTCCTATGGTGGCATATAACTGTCGTAAGATAACCTGATAGCGTTCATATGATGGGCGTTCGTATGGTAGCATACTGTCGTAAGATAACCCGATGGCGTTCGTATGACGGCATATTACTGCCGTAAGATAACCTAATAGCGTTCGCATGACGGCATATAACTGTCGTAAGATAACCTGATAGCGTTCGTATGATGGGCGTTCGTATGGTAGCATACTGTCGTAAGATAACCCGATGGCGTTCGTATGACGGCATATTACTGCCGTAAGATAACCTAATAGCGTTCGCATGACGGCATATTACTGCCGTAAGATAACCTGATAGCGTTCCTATGGTGGCATGTAACTGCCGTAAGATAACCTGTGAACATTCGCGAATTGTGTCGTGTTAACCATTTCATTTTCCTGATAATTATCTAGCTATCTAGTTAACATTCGCGAAACGTTTTCGGTAAGATAAATATCATTAGACTAAAAACTGGCTTTAAAGTGCCCGAGAACTACCACCAGTAACTGGTCATCTGGTTATGGTATGCGAATTCAACTACCACCGGTAACACGAATCTTATCTAGTTAACCAGTTAGGAAGTTACTTACTAACTGGAATTCATAAATCATAATTAGATAACCAGTTATCTTACCGAACAAGTTTCGCGAATATTAACTACTAAACTAGATAGCTAAAGAATTATCGCGAAAATTAGTGGTTAACACGAAACAATTCGCGAACGTTCAAAGGTTATATTACGGCAGCTATATGCCTCCATAGGTAACAGCTTCAACTATGACAACCCTTTACTGATAATTCAATAAAGTTTAAAAATGTTTTAAGACACTTAAGCAGAAATTGTTTATTTTATATTTCAGTATGTTATAGATGGAGGTGAGTTTAGATTTATTTATAAGCTTGCCATCTAGTATAATTTATGTAGATTCATTTTCGCTGTTTAGTACACTGGTAAAAGGTGAAAAAGTATTGTAACAAGTATTGTTAGTGTTACCTTCGTCGGCAACCACGGTACTTTCTTCCGTTACACTTTCATGGGTATCCAACGATGGTGTGTCACTGGCAGCGAATTTTCAAACTGAAATTATTAATGTGTTAAAACCCAAATAAAATCGTATTATTCAGAACTAGAAATCAAAGCACTGATAGTGCTGAGAAACTGGGGGAAGGGTATTTGGGTGACGCGACTGAATTTAATAATGCAAAGCATTACAACATTTATTGTGAGATGAGGTTAACATCAACAGAAATAACTTGAAAACTGAACATCACTTTGGTGTTAGAAGTGTTGATGATTGTTATATGCAAGAAGTGGGGTTTTTATGGCATATAAGAGTCAGCACTAGAGCAACAGCGCCTCCACTTTTATTAAATATGTGTATATTTCCCTTTTAAGAAGAGTTTGTAAGTTTTGATGTGTGCCGACGTAAGTGCTATACATAATAGTTATATTTGCATGCAAGGGATGTTCTTACGATGTATATATGCACTGAAATGTAGTTGTAAAGCTAGCAAATCTAAAAAATATGCACAAGGCTGAATCAGGAGAAAAGCTTCTGGAACCACAAATTCTTAATATATTGAAACGAAATCGTAGAAGTGTTCTTATACGGCACCACTTTCACCGATTTTCGAAATGTGTCCATTTAATAAAACTGTCTGAGGAAATGTAAGTCATACGCATGTGTGTACAAATAAACAAAAGGCACAGCTGCACCACGTAAGAGTCGATAGCTCATTTTCTTTGCACCAACGATGAGTAGTTGAGCTAGCGTTTATGTGAATCTAATAAAGACAAATAAAATGTGGCGCGTTGTTGCCCGTAAATCATTTAGAATATTGTGTGCCAGACGTAATATCCGGTGTGCAAGAAAATGTTATGTTATTGCATGCTCACGTATTAGTAAGCCTTGATACAAGGCCAATCGGACCACCTCGGCCATTTCCCATCGAAAACAACATCGGATGTTTGTGGACGGTTTTACAATGTAAGAATTCCTTACATTAGATCGTGTAGTAATTCCAATTTGGCATTTAAGCCTGATGACTTTACCCTTAGGAATCTCAATTATTTTTACAATTATACACTTAAAGGCCTAGTTAATCCTTTTATAAGTGACCCCCCCCCCCCCCAACCGTGTATTGATGAACACAATGTCTATGTATTGATCACAATCTTAATGCCTAATTGTCTTATCAGATCTCCGATATGAATATCAGTTTTGGAGGTTTTATTATAGAAATTGACCCTAAATAGTCCTGAGCCAATAAACAAATAAATAGGAAATTGGCCCCTACTCTGACATCAATGCAATCAGCGGGAGATGCACAGCAAGGGATTGTCATGCCAAACATTCATTAAACTAGGTCTTTAAGAAGGAACCAATTTGAAATAAGTTACATAAATTACACGTTTAAAACCTTGACCTAATTAATATTAGATTGTATTATTATTAATTATACGAACTTCTTTTACTAATGCAGTAGCATACATCCAATGAAAAAGGCCGAGATGCTTCGATTTGACAGAAGGCAATATTTCATTGAATTTCATTTCAGCAATAACTTATTCCGGTATTGTAAAAATTAAGATACGACATACATTTCGTTCATAAAAAATAATTTCTAAAAAAAGGTCAATGCTGTTTTAGATTGAAGACGCCTTTCCGCTTCCATTCACTCTCATCGGTGCAGTGGTTGCCATAGTTTCCGGTCTGATATGTCTGACCATGTTGAAGTGGCGGGAAATGTATGTAATGTTTTTTTCTTGACGATCATACACCTGTTATGGACAAAACCAGCTCGAAGGCAGCTGAGATTGATGTGGTCTTTATTGAGTTACATTGATTGAATCGAGGCAGTGCAATAAAAAAAGCTTACGGTGTATTTTGAAACATAATAATACTTCTACGCTTACGGTTGATTTTAAAATAAGCCTGTCCATACGTTAAAGTCTACAGCATAGACAAATTAAATCTTGTATGTTTGATAAAGTCCATTAGATGTGCTTATTTAATCAGTTTTATATGTTTGCAGTAATAAATGGCGCTTAAAGACCGCTGTTGCTTTCGCGTATGGTATGTCTGTTATTTAACTCAAATATTTGCCACATTTCTCAAATAAAACTGAACTATATGGCCCATCTTTAGAATAAAACGGAAATATATGTCACATTTCACAAATAAAACTGAACTATATGGCCCATCTGAAGAATAAAACTCAAATATGTGCCATATTTCTCAAATAAAACTGAACTATATGGCCCATCTTTAGAATAACACGGGAATATATGACACATTTCCTTTTCACAGGGCAAAGAGCAAAGCGGAAATTAAAGACATTAGTCAATGCAATCAAAAGGAATGCTGCGATTGACAGTAAGTAATCATTTGACCTGTTCTGTTCAGCCTATTCCTCATGAATGTATTATCGTTTTTATCGTGTACAATAGTATTGTAAACAACTGTATGACATAAGCAAATTTTCTTCTTCCTAGATGTTCATCGCCATATTGAAAATTTATCCCAAACATGTGACCGGGACGTTCAGACAGATCCAGGAAATGAAGGTTATATGTTACAAATTTTCTCTAATTGGTAAATATTGGGACCAGTGTGAGGTTGTATATCCGTGGGATTCCCCGACCCCACCCAGTGAACTCCTGCTTTTACTGACCTTTTCACTGACCTTTCTTAGAAATAAGCCGTAACGTATTTATTGATACAATATTTCAATGTATGCGTAATCTGTCTTAGATGACTTCACGATAACGTTTTGTGTCTCTTGTTCCGGGTCTCTGAGGCATTGGACATAGTGAATATAAACAAGGTCAGCGTTGACTGTTTGATATGTATAAACGTTGTCTATTGTTGTTACTTGCAGTTGCCATTATACTATAGGAAATGTGGTGATTTCTTCAATGGTGTCTATTGTTGTTACTTGCAGTTGCCATTATACTATAGGAAATGTGATGAGTTTATTTGTCAATGGTGTCTATTGTTGTTACTTGCAGTTGCCATTATACTATAGGAAATGTGGTGATTTCTTCAATGGTGTCTATTGTTGTTACTTGCAGTTGCCATTATACTATATGAAATGTGATGAGTTTCTTCAATGGTGTCTATTGTTCTTACTTGCAGTTGCCATTATACTATAGGAAATGTAATGATTTCTTCAATGGTGTCTATTGTTGTTACTAGCAGTTGCCATTATGCTATAGGAAATGTGGTGAGTTTCTTCAATGGTGTCTATTATTGTTACTTGCAGTTGCCATTATACTATAGGAAATGTGATGATTTCTTCAATGGTGTCTATTATTGTTTCTTGCAGTTGCCATTATACTATAGGAAATGTGATGATTTCTTCAATGATGTCTATTGTTGTTACTTGCAGTTGCCATTATACTATAGGAAATGTGATGATTTCTTCAATGGTGTCTATTGTTGTTACTTGCAGTTGCCATTATACTATATTAAATGTGATGATTTCTTCAATGATGTCTATTATTGTTACTTGCAGTTGCCATTATACTATAGGAAATGTGATGAGTTTCTTCAATGCTGTCTATTGTTGTTACTTGTAGTTGCCATTATACTATAGAAAATGTGATGATTTCTTCAATGGTGTCTATTGTTGTTACTTGCAGTTGCCATTATACTATTGGAAATGTGGTGAGTTTCTTCAATGGTGTCTATTATTGTTACTTGCAGTTGGCATTATACTATAGGAAATGTGATGATTTCTTCAATGATGTCTATTATTGTTACTTGCAGTTGCCATTATACTATAGGAAATGTGATGATTTCTTCAATGGTGTCTATTGTTGTTACTAGCAGTTGCCATTATGCTATAGGAAATGTGATGATTTCTTCAATGCTGTCTATTATTGTTTCTTGCAGTTGCCATTATACTATAGGAAATGTGATGATTTCTTCAATGGTGTCTATTGTTGTTACTAGCAGTTGCCATTATGCTATAGGAAATGTGATGATTTCTTCAATGCTGTCTATTATTGTTACTTGCAGTTTTCATAATACTATGGAAAATGTGATGATTTATTCAATGGTGTCTATTGTTGTTACTTGCAGTTGCCATTATACTATAGGAAATGTGGTGAGTGTCTTCAATGGTGTCTATTATTGTTACTTGCAGTTGCCATTATACTATAGGAAATGTGATGTTTTCTTCAATGATGTCTATTGTTGTTACTTGCAGTTGCCATTATACTATAGGAAATGTGATGATTTCTTCAATGGTGTCTATTATTGTTACTTGCAGTTGCCATTATACTATAGGAAATGTGATGATTTCTTCAATGGTGTCTATTATTGTTACTTGCAGTTGACATTATACTATAGGAAATGTGATGATTTCTTCAATGGTGTCTATTATTGTTACTTGCAGTTGCCATTATACTATACGAAATGTGATGTTTTCTTCAATGGTGTCTATTGTTGTTACTTGCAGTTGCCATTATACTATAGGAAATGTGATGATTTCTTCAATGGTGTCTATTATTGTTACTTGCAGTTGCCATTATACTATAGGAAATGTGATGATTTCTTCAATGGTGTCTATTATTGTTACTTGCAGTTGCCATTATACTATACGAAATGTGATGATTTCTTCAATGGTGTCTATTATTGTTACTTGCAGTTGCCATTATACTATAGGAAATGTGATGAGTTCTTCAATGATGTCTATTATTGTTACTTGCAGTTGCCATTATACTATAGGAAATGTGATGATTTCTTCAATGATGTCTATTATTGTTACTTGCAGTTGCCATTATACTATAGGAAATGTGATGATTTCTTCAATGGTGTCTATTGTTCTTACTTGCAGTTGCCATTATACTATAGGAAATGTGGTGAGTTTCTTCAATGCTGTCTATTGTTGTTACTTGCAGTTGCCATTATACTATAGGAAATGTGATGATTTCTTCAATGATGTCTATTATTGTTACTTGCAGTTGCCATTATACTATAGGAAATGTGATGATTTCTTCAATGGTGTCTATTATTGTTACTTGCAGTTGCTATTATACTATAGCAAATGTAATGAGTTTCTTCAATGGTGTCTATTGTTGGTACTTGTAGTTGCCATTATACTATAGGAAATGTGATGATTTCTTCAATTGTGTCTATTGTTGTTACTTGCAGTTGCCATTATACTATAGGAAATGTGGTGAGTTTCTTCAATTGTGTCTATTATTGTTACTTGCAGTTGCCATTATACTTTAGGAAATGTGGTTAGTTTCTTCAATGGTGTCTATTATTGTTACTTGTAGTTGCCATTATACTATAGGAAATGTGATGATTTCTTCAATGGTGTCTATTGTTGTTACTTGCAGTTGCCATTATGCTATAGGAAATGTAGTGAGTTTCTTCAATGGTGTCTATTATTGTTACTTGCAGTTGCCATTGTTGTTACTAGCAGTTGCCATTATACTATAGGAAATGTGGTGAGTTTCTTCAATGGTGTCTATTGTTGTTACTTGCAGTTGCCATTATACTATAGGAAATGTGATGATTTCTTTAATGGTGTCTATTGTTGTTACTTGCAGTTGCCATTATACTATAGGAAATGTGATGATTTCTTCAATGGTGTCTATTATTGTTACTTGCAGTTGCCATTATACTATAGGAAATGTGGTGAGTTTCTTCAATGGTGTCTATTATTGTTATTTGCAGTTGCCAGTATACTATAGGAAATGTGATGATTTCTTCAATGATGTCTATTATTGTTACTTGCAGTTGCCATTATACTATAGGAAATGTGATGATTTCTTCAATGGTGTCTATTGTTGTTACTTGCAGTTGCCATTATACTATAGGAAATGTGATGAGTTCTTCAATGATGTCTATTATTGTTACTTGCAGTTGCCATTATACTATAGGAAATGTGATGATTTCTTCAATGGTGTCTATTATTGTTACTTGCAGTTGCCATTATACTATAGGAAATGTGGTGAGTTTCTTCAATGGTGTCTATTGTTGTTACTTGCAGTTGCCATTATACTATAGGAAATGTGATGATTTCTTCAATGGTGTCTATTGTTGTTACTTGCAGTTGCCATTATACTATAGGAAATGTGATGATTTCTTCAATGGTGTCTATTATTGTTACTTGCAGTTGCCATTATACTATAGGAAATGTTGTGAGTTTCTTCAATGGTGTCTATTATTGTTACTTGCAGTTGCCATTATACTATAGGAAATGTGATGATTTCTTCAATGATGTCTATTGTTGTTACTTGCAGTTGCCATTATACTATAGGAAATGTGATGATTTCTTCAATGGTGTCTATTGTTGTTACTACCAGTTGCCATTATGCTATAGGAAATGTGATGATTTCTTCAATGATGTCTATTATTGTTACTTGCAGTTGCCATTATACTATATGAAATGTGATGATTTCTTCAATGATGTCTATTATTGTTACTTGCAGTTGCCATTATACTATAGGAAATGTGATGATTTCTTCAATGGTGTCTATTATTGTTACTTGCAGTTGGCATTATACTATAGGAAATGTGATGAGTTTATTTGTCAATGGTGTCTATTGTTGTTACTTGCAGTTGCCATTATACTATAGGAAATGTGGTGATTTCTTCAATGGTGTCTATTGTTGTTACTTGCAGTTGCCATTATACTATAGGAAATGTGATGAGTTTCTTCAATGGTGTCTATTGTTGTTACTTGCAGTTGCCATTATACTATAGGAAATGTGATGAGTTTAGTTGTCAATGGTGTCCATTGTTGTTACTTGCAGTTGCCATTATACTATAGGAAATGTGATGATTTCTTCAATGGTGTCTATTGTTGTTACTTGTAGTTGCCATTATACTATAGGAAATGTGATGAGTTCTTAAATGATGTCTATTATTGTTACTTGCAGTTGCCATTATACTATAGGAAATGTGGTGAGTTTCTTCAATGGTGTCTATTGTTGTTACTTGCAGTTGCCATTATACTATAGGAAATGTGATGATTTCTTTAATGGTGTCTATTGTTGTTACTTGCAGTTGCCATTATACTATAGGAAATGTGATGATTTCTTCAATGGTGTCTATTATTGTTACTTGCAGTTGCCATTATACTATAGGAAATGTGGTGAGTTTCTTCAATGGTGTCTATTATTGTTATTTGCAGTTGCCAGTATACTATAGGAAATGTGATGATTTCTTCAATGATGTCTATTATTGTTACTTGCAGTTGCCATTATACTATAGGAAATGTGATGATTTCTTCAATGGTGTCTATTGTTGTTACTTGCAGTTGCCATTATACTATAGGAAATGTGATGAGTTCTTCAATGATGTCTATTATTGTTACTTGCAGTTGCCATTATACTATAGGAAATGTGATGATTTCTTCAATGGTGTCTATTATTGTTACTTGCAGTTGCCATTATACTATAGGAAATGTGGTGAGTTTCTTCAATGGTGTCTATTGTTGTTACTTGCAGTTGCCATTATACTATAGGAAATGTGATGATTTCTTCAATGGTGTCTATTGTTGTTACTTGCAGTTGCCATTATACTATAGGAAATGTGATGATTTCTTCAATGGTGTCTATTATTGTTACTTGCAGTTGCCATTATACTATAGGAAATGTTGTGAGTTTCTTCAATGGTGTCTATTATTGTTACTTGCAGTTGACATTATACTATAGGAAATGTGATGATTTCTTCAATGATGTCTATTGTTGTTACTTGCAGTTGCCATTATACTATAGGAAATGTGATGATTTCTTCAATGGTGTCTATTGTTGTTACTACCAGTTGCCATTATGCTATAGGAAATGTGATGATTTCTTCAATGATGTCTATTATTGTTACTTGCAGTTGCCATTATACTATATGAAATGTGATGATTTCTTCAATGATGTCTATTATTGTTACTTGCAGTTGCCATTATACTATAGGAAATGTGATGATTTCTTCAATGGTGTCTATTATTGTTACTTGCAGTTGGCATTATACTATAGGAAATGTGATGAGTTTATTTGTCAATGGTGTCTATTGTTGTTACTTGCAGTTGCCATTATACTATAGGAAATGTGGTGATTTCTTCAATGGTGTCTATTGTTGTTACTTGCAGTTGCCATTATACTATAGGAAATGTGATGAGTTTCTTCAATGGTGTCTATTGTTGTTACTTGCAGTTGCCATTATACTATAGGAAATGTGATGAGTTTAGTTGTCAATGGTGTCTATTGTTGTTACTTGCAGTTGCCATTATACTATAGGAAATGTGATGATTTCTTCAATGGTGTCTATTGTTGTTACTTGTAGTTGCCATTATACTATAGGAAATGTGATGAGTTCTTAAATGATGTCTATTATTGTTACTTGCAGTTGCCATTATACTATAGGAAGTGTGATGATTTCTTCAATGGTGTCTATTATTGTTACTTGCAGTTGCCATTATACTATAGGAAATGTGGTGAGTTTCTTCAATGGTGTCTATTGTTGTAACTTGTAGTTGCCATTATACTATAGGAAATGTAATGATTTCTTCAATGGTGTCTATTGTTGTTACTTGCAGTTGCCATTATACTATAGGAAATGTGATGATTTCTTCAATGGTGTCTATTGTTGTTACTTGCAGTTGCCATTATACTATAGGAAATGTGATGATTTCTTCAATGGTGTCTATTATTGTTAATTGCAGTTGCCATTATACTATAGGAAATGTGATGATTTCTTCAATGATGTCTATTGTTTTTACTTGCAGTTGCCATTATACTATAGGAAATGTGATGATTTCTTCAATGGTGTCTATTGTTGTTACTACCAGTTGCCATTATGCTATAGGAAATGTGATGATTTCTTCAATGATGTCTATTATTGTTACTTGCAGTTGCCATTATACTATATGAAATGTGATGATTTCTTCAATGATGTCTATTATTGTTACTTGCAGTTGCCATTATACTATAGGAAATGTGGTGAGTTTCTTCAATGGTGTCTATTGTTGTTACTTGCAGTTGCCATTATACTATAGGAAATGTGATGATTTCTTCAATGGTGTCTATTATTGTTACTTGCAGTTGCCATTATACTATAGGAAATGTGATGATTTCTTCAATGATGTCTATTGTTGTTACTTGCAGTTGCCATTATACTATAGGAAATGTGGTGATTTCTTCAATGGTGTCTATTGTTGTTACTTGCAGTTGCCATTATACTATAGGAAATGTGATGATTTCTTCAATGGTGTCTATTGTTGTTACTTGCAGTTGCCATTATACTATAGGAAATGTGATGATTTCTTCAATGGTGTCTATTGTTGTTACTTGCAGTTGCCATTATACTATAGGAAATGTGATGATTTCTTCAATGGTGTCTATTATTGTTACTTGCAGTTGCCATTATACTATAGGAAATGTGGTGATTTCTTCAATGATGTCTATTGTTGTTACTTGCAGTTGCCATTATACTATAGGAAATGTGATGATTTCTTCAATGATGTCTATTATTGTTACTTGCAGTTGCCATTATACTATAGGAAATGTGATGATTTCTTCAATGGTGTATATTGTTGTTACTTGCAGTTGCCATTATACTATAGGAAATGTGATGAGTTTCTTCAATGGTGTCTATTGTTGTTACTTGCAGTTGCCATTATACTATAGGAAATGTGATGAGTTTCTTCAATGGTGTCTATTGTTGTTACTTGCAGTTGCCATTATACTATAGGAAATGTGATGATTTCTTCAATCGTGTCTATTGTTGTTACTTGCAGTTGCCATTATACTATAGGAAATGTGATGATTTCTTCAATGATGTCTATTATTGTTCAATGGTGTCTATTATTGTTACTTGCAGTTGCCATTATACTATAGGAAATGTGGTGATTTCTTCAATGGTGTCTATTGTTGTTACTTGTAGTTGCCATTATACTATAGGAAATGTGATGATTTCTTCAATGGTGTCTATTGTTGTTACTTGAAGTTGCCATTATACTATAGGAAATGTGATGATTTCTTCAATGGTGTCTATTTTGGTACTTGCAGTTGCCATTATACTATAGGAAATGTGATGATTTCTTCAATGGTGTCTATTTTGGTACTTGCAGTTGCCATTATACTATAGGAAATGTGATGATTTCTTCAATGGTGTCTATTGTTGTTACTTGTAGTTGCCATTATACTATAGGAAATGTGATGATTTCTTCAATGGTGTCTATTGTTGTTACTTGCAGTTGCCATTATACTATAGGAAATGTGATGATTTCTTCAATGGTGTCTATTATTGTTACTTATAGTTGCCATTATACTATAGGAAATGTGATGATTTCTTCAATGGTGTCTATTATTGTTACCTGCAGTTGGCATTATACTATAGGAAATGTGATGATTTCTTCAATGGTGTCTATTGTTGTTACTAGCAGTTGCCATTATACTATAGGAAATGTGGTGAGTTTCTTCAATGGTGTCTATTATTGTTACTTGCAGTTGCCATTATACTATAGGAAATGTGATGATTTCTTCAATGATGTCTATTATTGTTACTTGCAGTTGCCATTATACTATAGGAAATGTGATGATTTCTTCAATGGTGTCTGTTGTTGTTACTAGCAGTTGCCATTATGCTATAGGAAATGTGATGATTTCTTCAATGCTGTCTATTATTGTTACTTGAAGTTGCCATTATACTATAGAAAATGTGATGATTTCTTCAATGGTGTCTATTGTTGTTACTTGCAGTTGCCATTATACTATAGGAAATGTGGTGAGTGTCTTCAATGGTGTCTATTATTGTTACTTGCAGTTGCCATTATACTATAGGAAATGTGATGTTTTCGTCAATGATGTCTATTATTGTTACTTGCAGTTGCCATTATACTATAGGAAATGTGATGATTTCTTCAATGGTGTCTATTGTTGTTACTAGCAGTTGCCATTATACTATAGGAAATGTGATGATTTCTTCAATGGTGTCTATTATTGTTACTTGCAGTTGCTATTATACTATAGGAAATGTAATGAGTTTCTTCAATGGTGTCTATTGTTGTTACTTGTAGTTGCCATTATACTATAGGAAATGTGATGATTTCTTCAATGGTGTCTATTGTTGTTACTTGTAGTTGCCATTATACTATAGGAAATGTGATGATTTCTTCAATGGTGTCTATTGTTGTTACTTGCAGTTGCCATTATACTATAGGAAATGTGGTGAGTTTCTTCAATGGTGTCTATTATTGTTACTTGCAGTTGCCATTATACTATAGGAAATGTGGTGAGTTTCTTCAATGGTGTCTATTGTTGTTACTTGCAGTTGCCATTATACTATAGGAAATGTGATGATTTCTTCAATGGTGTCTATTGTTGTTACTTGCAGTTGCCATTATGCTATAGGAAATGATTTCTTCAATGGTGTCTATTATTGTTACTTGTAGTTGCCATTATACTATAGGAAATGTGATGATTTCTTCAATGATGTCTATTATTGTTACTTGCAGTTGCCATTATACTATAGGAAATGTGAGGATTTCTTCAATGGTGTCTGTTGTTGTTACTTGTAGTTGCCATTATACTATAGGAAATGATTTCTTCAATGGTGTCTATTATTGTTACTTGTAGTTGCCATTATACTATAGGAAATGTGATGATTTCTTCAATGATGTCTATTATTGTTACTTGCAGTTGCCATTATACTATAGGAAATGTGATGATTTCTTCAATGGTGTCTATTGTTGTTACTTGCAGTTGCCATTATGCTATAGGAAATGATTTCTTCAATGGTGTCTATTGTTGGTACTTGCAGTTGCCATTATACTATAGGAAATGTGATGATTTCTTCAATGGTGTCTATTATTGTTACTTGCAGTTGCCATTATACTATAGGAAATGTGATGATTTCTTCAATGGTGTCTATTGTTGTTACTTGCAGTTGCCATTATACTATAGGAAATGTGATGATTTCTTCAATGGTGTCTATTGTTGTTACTTGCAGTTGCCATTATACTATAGGAAATGTGATGATTTCTTCAATGGTGTCTATTATTGTTACTTGCAGTTGCCATTATACTATAGGAAATGTGGTGATTTCTTCAATGGTGTCTATTGTTGTTACTTGCAGTTGCCATTATACTATAGGAAATGTGATGATTTCTTCAATGATGTCTATTGTTGTTACTTGCAGTTGCCATTATACTATAGGAAATGTGATGATTTCTTCAATGATGTCTATTATTGTTACTTGCAGTTGCCATTATACTATAGGAAATGTGTTGAGTTTCTTCAATGGTGTCTATTGTTTTTACTTGCAGTTGCCATTATACTATAGGAAATGTGATGATATCTTCAATGATGTCTATTATTGTTACTTGCAGTTGCCATTATACTATAGGAAATGTGATGAGTTTCTTCAATGATGTCTATTGTTGTTACTTGCAGTCGGCATTATACTATAGGAAATGTGATGATTTCTTCAATGGTGTATATTGTTGTTACTTGCAGTTGCCATTATACTATAGGAAATGTGATGAGTTTCTTCAATGGTGTCTATTGTTGTTACTTGCAGTTGCCATTATACTATAGGAAATGTGATGAGTTTCTTCAATGGTGTCTATTGTTGTTACTTGCAGTTGCCATTATACTATAGGAAATGTGATGATTTCTTCAATCATGTCTATTGTTGTTACTTGCAGTTGCCATTATACTATAGGAAATGTGATGATTTCTTCAATGATGTCTATTATTGTTCAATGGTGTCTATTATTGTTACTTGCAGTTGCCATTATACTATAGGAAATGTGGTGATTTCTTCAATGGTGTCTATTGTTGTTACTTGTAGTTGCCATTATACTATAGGAAATGTGATGATTTCTTCAATGGTGTCTATTGTTGTTACTTGCAGTTGCCATTATACTATAGGAAATGTGATGAGTTTATTTGTCAATGGTGTCTATTGTTGGTACTTGCAGTTGCCATTATACTATAGGAAATGTGATGATTTCTTCAATGGTGTCTATTATTGTTACTTGCAGTTGGCATTATACTATAGGAAATGTGATGAGTTTATTTGTCAATGGTGTCTATTGTTGTTACTTGCAGTTGCCATTATACTATAGAAAATGTGGTGATTTCTTCAATGGTGTCTATTGTTGTTACTTGCAGTTGCCATTATACTATAGGAAATGTGATGAGTTTCTTCAATGGTGTCTATTGTTGTTACTTGCAGTTGCCATTATACTATAGGAAATGTGATGAGTTTATTTGTCAATGGTGTCTATTGTTGTTACTTGCAGTTGCCATTATACTATAGGAAATGTGGTGATTTCTTCAATGGTGTCTATTGTTGTTACTTGCAGTTGCCATTATACTATAGGAAATGTGATGATTCTTCAATGGTGTCTATTGTTGTTACTTGCAGTTGCCATTATACTATAGGAAATGTGATGAGTTTCTTCAATGGTGTCTATTGTTGTTACTTGCAGTTGCCATTATACTATAGGAAATGTGATGAGTTTCTTCAATGGTGTCTATTGTTGTTACTTGCAGTTGCCATTATACTAATGGAAATGTGATGATTTCTTCAATGGTGTCTATTGTTGTTACTTGTAGTTGCCATTATACTATAGGAAATGTTATGATTTCTTCAATGGTGTCTATTGTTGTTACTTGAAGTTGCCATTATACTATAGGAAATGTGATGAGTTTATTTGTCAATGGTGTCTATTGTTGTTACTTGCAGTTGCCATTATACTATAGGAAATGTGGTGATTTCTTCAATGGTGTCTATTGTTGTTACTTGTAGTTGCCATTATACTATAGGAAATGTGATGATTTCTTCAATGGTGTCTATTGTTGTTACTTGCAGTTGCCATTATACTATAGGAAATGTGATGAGTTTATTTGTCAATGGTGTCTATTGTTGGTACTAGCAGTTGCCATTATACTATAGGAAATGTGATGATTTCTTCAATGGTGTCTATTATTGTTACTTGCAGTCGGCATTATACTATAGGAAATGTGATGAGTTTATTTGTCAATGGTGTCTATTGTTGTTACTTGCAGTTGCCATTATACTATAGGAAATGTGGTGATTTCTTCAATGGTGTCTATTGTTGTTACTTGCAATTGCCATTATACTATAGGAAATGTAATGACTTTCTTCAATGGTGTCTATTGTTGTTACTTGCAGTTGCCATTATACTATAGGAAATGTGATGAGTTTATTTGTCAATGGTGTCTATTGTTGTTACTTGCAGTTACCATTATACTATAGGAAATGTGGTGATTTCTTCAATGGTGGTCTATTGTTGTTACTTGCAGTTGCCATTATACTATAGGAAATGTGATGATCTTCAATGGTGTCTATTGTTGTTACTTGCAGTTGCCATTATACTATAGAAATGTGATGAGTTTCTTCAATGGTGTCTATTGTTGTTACTTGCAGTTGCCATTATACTATAGGAAATGTGATGAGTTTCTTCAATGGTGTCTATTGTTGTTACTTGTAGTTGCCATTATACTAATGGAAATGTGGTGATTTCTTCAATGGTGTCTATTGTTGTTACTTGTAGTTGCCATTATACTATAGGAAATGTGATGATTTCTTCAATGGTGTCTATTGTTGTACTTGCAGTTGCCATTATACTATAGGGAAATGTGATGAGTTTATTTTCAATGGTGTCTATTGTTTGTTACTTGCAGTTGCCATTATACTATAGGAAATGGTGATGATTTCTTCAATGGGTCTATTGTTGTTACTTGTACTTGCCATTATACTATTCGCCTGCTTTTATTGACTTTCCTTTAGTTGTAACATTTATTAATAACTAAAGTCGAACCCCGTTGGCTCGATCTCGCTTGACTCGAATTCCTCGTTGGCTTGATCTTGATTTAAAGGACCGATTTATTTATACTGAATGTAAGCAATTCCGCTTGGCTCGAATTTATCGAGGCTCGAAGTATTTTCGCCGGTCCCTGGGAGTTCGAGCCAATGAGTTTCGACTATATATTTTTATGTATGCTAGTGATCTGTGTCTGTTGTCTTGTGGCGTTGTGTGTCTAACGTACAGGGTGTTTGGCATTGAACCTTGCGCCTGTATATAAACAATGTCAAGGTTAAATGTTTGACTTTTGAAGTTGTCACTGTAGGATACGTTTTAATAAAATTACTTCTTTAATCATGAGACTACATAAACCTTGTGTAAAAATATGTTACTACGACGTCAAGCTTCTTATCGTGTAAGTGTATACCTGATGTGTTGGTCTGTATCTATTTGAACATTTCAAAACTTTATCATCAATTTAGACTGGGGACACGTTTAGTTCGTCAAGGTATTGTCGTTGTAATTTTCAATAGTTGTTTGAAGTGAGATATTCTCTTTAACCATGAGACTACATATACCTTGTGTGATATTACTGATAATTCAATAAAGTGTACATGTATGTTTAAAAATGTTTTAAGACACTAAGCAGAAATTGTTTGTTTTATATTTCAGTATGTTATAGATAGAGGTGAGTTTACACTTATTTACTGCCGTAAGATAACCTGATAGCGTTCCTATGGTGGCATGTATCTGCCGTAAGATGACATGATAGCGTTCCTATGGTGGCATATTACTGCCGTAAGATAAACTGATAGCGTTCGTATGATGGGCGTTCGTATGGTAGCATACTGTCGTAAGATAACCCGATGACGTTCCTATGGTGGCATATAACTGTCGTAAGATAACCTGATAGCGTTCGTATGATGGACGTTCGTATGGTAGCATACTGTTGTAAGATAACCCGATGGCGTTCCTATGGTGGCATATTACTGCCGTAAGATAACCTGATAGCGTTCGTATGATGGACGTTCGTATGGTAGCATACTGTTGTAAGATAACCCGATGGCGTTCCTATGGTGGCATATAACTGTCGTAAGATAACCTGATAGCGTTCGTATGATGGACGTTCGTATGGTAGCATACTGTTGTAAGATAACCCGATGGCGTTCCTATGGTGGCATATAACTGTCGTAAGATAACCTGATAGCGTTCGTATGATGGACGTTCGTATGGTAGCATACTGTTGTAAGATAACCCGATGGCGTTCGTATGACGGCATATTACTGCCGTAAGGTAACCTAATAGCGTTCGTATGACGGCATATTACTGCCGTAAGATAACCTAATAGCGTTCGTATGACGGCATATTACTGCCGTAAGATAACCTGATAGCGTTCCTATGGTGGCATGTAACTGCCGTAAGATAACGTGTTAACCATTTAATTTTCCTGATAATTATCTAGCTATCTAGTTAACATTCGCGAAACGTTTTCGGTAAGATAAAAATCATTAGACTAAAAACTGGCTTTAAAGTGCCCGAGAACTGCCACCAGTAACTGGTCATATGCGAATTCAACTACCACCGGTAACACAAATCTTATCTAGTTAACCAGTTAAGAAGTTACTTACTAACTGGAATTCATAAATCATAATTAGATAACCAGTTATCTTACCGAACAAGTTTCGCGAATATTAACTACTAAACTAGATAGCTAGATAATTATCGCAAAAATTAGTGATTAACACGAAACAATTCGCGAAAGTTCAAAGGTTATATTACGGCAGCTATATGCCTCCATAGGTAACGGCTTCAACTATGACAACCCTTTACTGATAATTCAATAAAGTGTACATGTAAGTTTAAAAATGTTTTAAGACACTAAGCAGAAATTGTTTATTTTATATTTCAGTATGTTATATATGGAGGTGAGTTTAGACTTATTTATAAGCTTGCCATCTACTATATATTATGTAGATTGATTTTCGCTGTTTAGTACACTTGTAAAAGGTGAAAAAGTATTATAACAAGTATTGTTAGTGTTACCTTCGTCGGCAACCACGGTACTTTCTTCCGTTACACTTTCATGGGTACCCCACGATGGTGTGTCACTGGCAGCGAATTTTCAAACTGAAATTATTAATGTGTTAAACCCAAATAAAATCGTAAAATTCAGAACTAGAAATCAAAGCACTGATAGTGCTGAGAAACTGGGAGACGCGACTGAATTTAATAATGCAAATCATTAAAACATTTATTGTGAAATGAGGCTAACATCAACAGAAATAACTTGAAAACTGAACATCAGGGGCGTAGCTGTGCCTATTTAGAAGTATAGGCCCACTTGGTAGGGGGGCTTGGGGGCCCTCCCCCTAGAGTTTTTTAAACTATAGATCCGATATGGTGCGATTTGGCGTATATCTGGAGCCTTTTTAGTCTTCAAAATAGTTTCAGTTTTGTCTTACGTATGATTTACAAAAACAGAACTGAAATACAAAGGTTGATACTAACTTGTCAAAAAAGCTTCAAAATAGAAAATATGTTTGTAATGCTGAATGGTTAAACAAGCGTGTCCAGTTGGTAGATCGAGGGTCTTTAAATGAAATCCAAGTTCATGCATTTGACTGAAGCAAATGTGTTTATGATTTTATTTATGTCTATCGCAACATCGCGATGAATATAGAGGACGCCAAGTGAGGATAGCCTCTCGCCGGTCATTGTAGAACAAATGTATGTCTTGATGCGACTCATGGAACTGAAGGAGCGCTCACATGAGGCGGATGTGGCAGGCATGGTCAGCAGTATCTGCAGTATAGTGTATATGCAGGGATAAGCTGCCTCCGATGTCTTGTTTTGTGTCGCCAGCTGTGTCGAAGGCTTTGTATCTTTCAGCTGTCATCGCAGATTCCACCTTATTACTTTCTCGCTGAACTCTTGTCGAGTCTTGGGCATGTCCGGTTCATAAGCCTCGTAGATCCTGTCCACATTGGCCGGCTGGAGACCTTCAAATTTGGTCGGATTTAAACACTGAGCATGGAAGTGCTCTTCATTCTTTAGGATACAAGTATCCATTTCTTGAAGCAGGTGGTCAACAAAAACGTAGAAGAGGGAAACCGTCCAATACCGACCGGGGTCCTGTACATCATAGTTCACCCTGTTTCTCTCTCTGGCTGCTTGTCTTGGCACTGCTGGGTCAATCTAGGTAAAACAAAAATAAAACATTCAATCGATATTAAAAGACAGCCGAATCGATTAAACTGTTCTAGGTAGAAGAATGCAAAATACCTAATAGAAGTTTACCTCGTATATCTGAATACGGATCTCGATGCATTTCGAACTGTTACAAAAACGTTTTTTATCATTTATCTGTGTTCCTTTGAATTGTTAATTATTGCGTTAAGACGATTTGCTAAATGCACCAGTGGATCAATGCATGTTTTTATTGGCAACCACATAAAATCAACATGCAAATACAGGTGGTGGTGTTAGTAGTTTATACTCCGGGTCCCGGCGTGAGCACATTGAAGGGTCCAAGAGTGACAGTTCAACCACCGCACACCTATCCTGGGCAGGCTACCAGGCGGTTAACCAGTACTAGGTGCCTTCACATTTGCAGGGAACTGACAACTTCTGTACTTGCCAGGGGCAGTGGTACAGTGCGAATTTCATAACAAATCACAACATAAGTGACCTGGTCCGCCTGGGAATCTAACCCGGGTTGTCCGATTCACAGTCCAACGCTCTACCGATTGAGCTAACCGGGCGGATTGCAAATACAGGTTATATGTTTACACATGTACATGGAACTCGTCAGCTAAAGTCACAGCTTCCTGATAAAGGGCAATCCATACAAGGGGGTCAACCCTCTCAGCTCGATATATCTGCATGACCATCTGCGTTTGCTCGATTGCCTCCAACAGATCCATGTCCACCTAGATATATATGAGAAATATATATATTATGTTCATGCAAAAATTCACTGTTTCATCGTGTATGAAAAATAAAAGAAAGCAGACAGATATTTTTTAACTGATGATTTACTTTTAATTATAAAATATCTTACATAAGTCTGTAGATGCAACACGTTTTGTTCTGAGAATAATTTTCAAATTTTTGAAGTTATTATCTATGTTTTTGCTGTGTTTTTTCCCATTTTTGTTCAATTGGTAACTGAAGTCGCATGTAGTAATAAGCACAAACTATTACCGCTAAGTTCTGCTGTAAAACCTACTCGATTGCTCAAAATGTGCTCTGTTGTCACAAGAGTAACAATAAACTGGAACTACAGTAAAGCGTTGAGGTGATCGCGGGCATTGACGTCACCATTTTCCTGAAGATCTTCGAGCGCATTGTCGACAACGCGGTAGGCATTCTTGAATGTACGAAGCGCATCTGCCCTGCTCATCCAACTTGTTTCACACAAGGTCTTAAACTTTTATCAGCTTTTCATCGCTTGCTTTTTAGCAACGTCTTCTGCCAGTTCATCTGCAAATGCTGTGAGGCGTTTTGCAGAGTAGTCAAACGCAAATGCGATATCCTACACTGTAGACATCGTGGTCCTGACGCATGGAAGTTTGGAGCTTTGGACAAATGACAGGTTTAGGCAAAGCGACTTACAATGGATGTAGTTAGCAAGTGGTAATCATTCACGGATGAGCGCCTGAACACCATAGTACTTGTCCGCCATGTTTCTTGCGCCATCATAGCACTGGCCCCGAATCTTCAAAATATCTAAGCCGGTGCCTTGCAGATATTCGAGTATGCCTTGTGCAAAATATACTCCCTTTATTGACTTGCAAGTGACAAACCCTAAAGACTGTTCAAGAACGACATGCCTCTCCTCTTGGAAACAAAACGAACGCAAACAGATTTTTTTTCCTTTCTGTCTCCCACACGTACCTCGATGGAAATTTGAAAACACTGCCTAATTCCCACATCTGTGATAAAAGTCTGAGTTTGAATTCATCATTCCACGATCCATCGGAATCTCCAGGATCGGGGTAAGGGGGAAACATGTTGAATGACTTTCAAAATATACTCCCGCTTCGCAACTTATACTTGTAAAGCCGAGTGAAACAGACGCTCATTAAAATTATACGCTTGCCGGTTGCTGTATAAATATTATCGAATCTATTTGTTAAACGGTTCGACTGTCTTCAAAAAAAGGCACTAAACTTTAAGAAAAAATATACTTAGTTAACCTTGAGAGTTAACTTGAATATAAAGTAGGCATCAGCTGTCACCCCCCTTACCTTTCAGCTTTTATAGCAGATTTGGACGTTTTGTATTTTTCATTTTGGAAACGAAGTGTAGGCCCGGGCCTACCGTGCCTATTGGAGCTACGCCGATGAACATCACTTTGGTGTTAGAAGTGTTGATGATTGTTATATGCAAGAAGTTGGTTTTTGTGGCATATAAGAGTCACCACTAGGGCAACAGCGCCTCCACTTTTATTAAATGGGTAATTCTAACTTTTAAGTGATTTTCTCAAATTTTATTTACAAATTTAAAGAAATAAAATTCCACACTAAAAGAAAGAAAGTTTGCTTCCATTAACAATTCTGAATATTGAAGTATTTGTTGAAACGAAATCGTAGAGGTGTTCTTATACGGCACCACTTTCACCGATTTTCGAAATGTGTCCATTTAATAAAACTATCAGAGGAAATGTAAGTCATACTCATGTGTGTACAAATAAACAAAAGGCACAGCTGCACCACGTAAGAGTCGATAGCTATTTTCTTTGCACCAACGATGAGTAATTGATCTAGCGGTTATGTGAATCTAATAAAGACAAATAAAATGTGGCGCGTTGTTGCCCGTAAATCATTTGGAATATTGTGTGCCAGACGTTATATCCGGTGTGCAAGAAAATGTTATGTTATTGCATGCTCACGTATTAGTAAGCCTTGACACAAGGCCAATCGGACCACCTCGGCCATTTACCATCGAAAACAACATCGGATGTTTGTGGACGGTTTTACAATGTAAGAATTCCTTACATTAGATCGTGTAGTAGTTCCAATTTGGCATTTAAGCCTGATGACTTTACCCTTAGGAATCTCAATTATTTTTACAATTATACACTTAAAGGCCTAGTTAATCCGTTTATAAGTGACCCCCCCCCCCCAACCGTGTATTGATGAACACAATGTCTATGTATTGATCATAATCTTAATGCCAAATTGTCTTATCAGATCTCCGATATGAATATCAGTTTTGGAGATTTTATTATAGAAATTGACCCTAAATAGTCCTGACCCAATAAACAAATAAATAGGAAATTGGCCCCTACTCTGACATCAATGCAATCAGCGGGAGATGCACAGCAAGGGATTGTCATGCCAAACATTCATTAAACTAGGTCTTTAAGAAGGAACCAATTTGAAATAAGTAACATAAATTACACGTTTAAAACCTTGACCTAATTAATATTAGATTGTATTATTATTAATTATACGAACTACTTTTACTAATGCAGTAGCATACATCCAAGGAAAAAGGCCGAGATGCTTCGATTTGACAGAAGGCAATATTTCATTGAATTTCATTTCAGCAATAATTTATTCCGGTATTGTAAAAATTAAGATACGACATACATTTCGTTCATAAAAAAATAATTTCTAAAAAAAGGTCAATGCTGTTTTAGATTGAAGACGCCTTTCCGCTTCCATTCACTCTCATCGGTGCAGTGGTTGCCATAGTTTCCGGTCTGATATGTCTGACCATGTTTAAGTGGGAAATGTATGTAATGTTTTTTTCTTGACGATCATACACCTGTTATCGACAAAACCAGCTCGAAAGCAGCTGAGATTGGTGTGGTCTACATCGAGTTACATTGATTGAATCGAGGCAGTGCAATAAAAAAAAGCTTACGGTGTATTTGGAAACATAATAATACTTCTACGCTTACGGCTGATTTTAAAATAAGCCTGTCCATACGTTAAAGTTTACAGATATAGACAAATTAAATTTTGTATGTTTGATAAAGTCCATTGGATGTGCTTATTTAATCAGTTTTATATGTTTGCAGTAATGAATGGCGCTAAAAGACCGCTGTTGCTTTCGCGTATGGTACGTCTGTTATTTAACTCAAATATATGCCACATTTCTCAAATAAAACTGAACTATATGGCCCATCTTTAGAATAAAACGGAAATATATGTCACATTTCACAAATAAAACTAAACTATATGGCCTATCGGAAGAATAAAACTCAAATATATGCCATAATTCACAAATAAAACTTAACTATATGGCCTATCTTTAGAATAATACGGAAATATATGACACATTTCCTTTTCACAGGGCAAAGAGCAATGCGGAAATTGAAGACATTAGTCAATGCAATCAAAAGGAATGCTGCGATTGACAGTAAGTAATCTTTTGACCTGTTCTGTTCAGCCTATTCTTCATGAATGAATTATCGTTTTTATCGTGTACAATAGTATTGTAAACAACTGTATGACATAAGCAAATTTTCTTCTTCCTAGATGTTCATCGCCACATTGAAAATTTATCCAAAACATGTTCAGACAGATCCAGAAAATGAAGGTTATATGTTATAAATTTGCTCTAATTGGTAAATATTGGGACCAGTGTGAGTTTGTGTATACGCGGGGTTATCCGACCCCACTCAGTGAACTCCTGCTTTTACTGACCTTTCTTAGAAATAAGCCACAACTTATTGATACAATATTTTGATGTTTGCGTATTCTGTCTTAGATGACTTCACGATAACGTTTTATGTCTCTTGTTCAGTGTCTGTGAGGCATTGGACATAGTGAATATTATAAGTATCTATCATGTGTTTCCGGTACGGATAGAAAAATCCGACCCGAGGGCACACGCCTCGTTACCGGCTTACGCGCGTGCCATCGGGTCGGATTTTTCTATCCGTACCGGATACACCACATGATTGATATTTTTTCTTGCATACCTAAAATTATGAATTTGTGGAAAACTTGACGTAGAAAACGCACCTTTGTACATTTCTACAAAACGCGCGTGTGACGTTGTTTACTGACGTCATAAAGCGCAGTAATTTTAAATCACAATTGACTTCAAAAAGTTCCTCTAAAAATCGCGTTTTAACGATAATTTATTTTCAATTTTAATTAAAAGACTTTCATACTTAAATATTTGATTGCGCTTTATTGAAATTGCATAATATACTTTTTATAAACCATACAATAAAAGAAATAAGAAGTGGCGCGTTGTTGCGCGTGACTCATCCTTCATGGGATATGTAAGACGGGTTTTTCCAGTACTGGTCACAATACCGGAAACACACGTCCGGTATGCAAGAAAAACAAGGTCATCGTTGACTGTTGGCTATATATTGACATTGTCTATTGTTGTTACTTGCAGTTGCCACTATACTACAGGAAATGTGCTGTTTTTTTCAATGATGTCTTACATAAGTTGGTGTCTGTAATGAAACATATTCTAATCTTAACCCAAGACACCGACCGTTTTACTTGTCATAACATTCTGGGTGCTCTTTAGACACAACGTATGTTTAATACGAAATGATTAATTTTACTTGTTGGCAACTTAACGCTTTGTTTTGTATCGCATGCAATATTGTACACTTGTAAATATGAATGTTAATATGGGCAATGCAAACAGAAATCAGAGAAATGAATATCATAATGTTCACCAAATAAAACAACTAAGAGAAAATAACTAGGAGTAAAATTTATATTCAGACCTGGGTCTGGAGAGAAGGGCTTCCATGATGATAGAGGCTATCGAGAGCGAAGGTGATATTCAGGTAAAACTGTACTTGTATAGTAATCGTCGTTAAGTGTACGGGTACAGCAAAGAAATATTATACAATTATTGACTGAGCGCCTTTGCATATGATCTGATATTAACTGGCTGCGTCTCGGTTAATATGACTTTCTGTCATTGAATAAACGAGCATACATGAATATGATCACTGGCAGTCAATCAATAAAAAAATCCTGCCTTTGAGTGTAAGATCAACAATGAATATGATCACTGGCAGTCATCCATTAATAACAAACTCATTCATATAGGAGGTGAGATATAAGATCATACATGAATGTGGTCACTAGCAGGCCAGTCAGTCAATAGGAATTCCTGCCATCGAGTATAAGATCATACATGAATATGATCACTGGCAGTCAGTCAATAAGAATTCTTGCCATTGAGTATGAGATCATACATGAATATGATCACTGGCACTCAGTCAATAAGAATTCTTGCCATTGAGTATGAGATCATACATGAATATGATCACTGGCAGTCAGTCAATAAGAATTCTTGCCATTGAGTATGTGATCATACATGAATATGATCACTGGCAGTCAGTCAATAAGAATTCTTGCCATTGAGTATGAGATCATACATGAATATGATCACTGGCAGTCAGTCAATAAGAATTCCTGCCATCGAGTATAAGATCATACATGAATATGATCACTGGCAGTCAGTCAATAAGAATTCTTGCCATTGAGTATGAGATCATACATGAATATGATCACTGGCAATCAGTCAATAAGAATTCCTTCCAATGAGTACGAGATCATACATGAATATGATCATTGGCAGTCAGTCAATAAGAATTCCTTCCATTGAGTATGAGATCATACATGAATATGATCACTGGCAGTCAGTCAATAAGAATTCTTGCCATTGAGTATGAGATCATACATGAATATGATCACTGGCAGTCAGTCAATAAGAATTCCTTCCAATGAGTACGAGATCATACATGAATATGATCACTGGCAGTCAGTCAATAAGAATTCCTGCCATTGCGTTTGAGATCATACATGAAAATGATCACTGACAATCAGCATTAAGAATTTCTGTCATTGAGTATAAGATCATACATGACTATGGTAACTGGCAGTCAGCTATTAGTGTAACGTTTCTTCCCTAGCTAGCTCGGACACGCTACCTTAAATTAAACTATAAACCTATTCTCGGACTGCATTGTCCCAAAAAATAAGTATGAAATTAATATTATATACACGTGTTGACAATGATTGCTTACAAAACCGAATTATTAGAAATAATTGGTATGGTTCAAGAATCAACGTTCAATTATCCCAAAAGCAAGAACGAACAAACAGAAACACTACAACAACTATGCTATAACTTCAAACAGGACCAGCATACAAAACGCTTATAAACCACTCACAATATATCAGCGAAATCCACAGTCCTAAATGTATAGCCTTTACGGGGAATCAAACCATTGACCCTGTTCCGTCTGAATCTCAATGATCCAGGCTTACTAAGAGGCCAAAATGAAACCCCACGGATGCCCGAACCTGGAAACTAGAAGCTGTAGCGCAATACTTCACTTAAATTCTCCTGGCCTCCTATAGTTCAGAACCCGCCCTAAACAGTACTAAAAGATACCTCAAAGCTTCCCTATATATTAACTTGATGTTCTCACATCGGCGTCGAGACACGAACTAACTATTTCGTTGTTGTTGTTGAGTTTATATAGGTCTGCCCGCGCCCTATAATGGCTGCATTATGGCTTGACCCCGTCACATCCCCAAGTGTGACTTAAACAGAATTTTGAAGCCAAAAGGGGAGTTTTACCCCCATCGGTCGATGGGATATTCGTCAAAGGAGTAATTTTTTACCCAAAATTCCGCGAAACCTGCGATGAATGACATCTAGGGAGGTCCCACAGCTCTGAATATTTGATATATATGGTTTTATTTCTCCAGTCTTAAATTTGATATTGCATTGTATCTTAAAAAACATTTACGTGTAAGAATGGTATTTATTTAAAGGATGGGCAAGACTCACGGTCAGTTCATTAACAAGAAAGTGTTGTGAGAACAGGACTAACTATTTCTATGCATTTCGCTTCTTATATACCCTAACATCACGTGACCAAAATGGAATGGTCCATTTTAACAAACCCGATGGGCGAAAGCATTATGTAAAACTAACGTTACAGAGAAGGGGTGTCAAGTTTATCAAACTTACGAAAAAGTAGGAAACTAACGTTACAGAGAAGGGGTGTCAAGTTTATCAAACTTACGAAAAAGTAGGAAACTATTAAGAATACAACTTAGTTCGTATTAATTAATCATTTACTAGCTAAATTTAGACATTTAATACTAAAACCATAACATAAGTATTAAATATACGAAATCACCTCTAACAAGTAATAACGATAATGGCGAAATCCGTGTAGAGGTTTACTTGATTATCCTATTATTAATAGCTCAAACGAAGTTTAAAATATCAACTTACTTTTCACACGATAATACTATTTACTTTGTACGTATAACATAAAAACCTACGCCCAACTGTACTATCCGGAAATGTTTACTTTCCGGGCTCCGGCCTTTATGACTCCAGGAACATTACATTAGAAATTTCTTCCATTGAGTATAAGATCATTTATGAATATGATCACTTGCAGGCAATTAAATATATTTCCGGCATATGCTGAAACAAACAATTGTAGTTGTTTGAAAACTTGTTTAAAACGATATATTTCACAAACGTTTTAATACATGAAACACGTGCAATGTCTCATTTCTATGTAAACAAAACCAACATTTAATTTTCCAGGTAGCAGAGGTAAAATAAACAATGTTAGGAACAATCCACTAATCTTGTGGAACTGTCTAATCAACTATCCGCAATGGGTACTTCAATTAAATAATTGTACAGTTTGTATTTTTGTTATTATTTGTATTAAATAGTATTGTGTCCGATTTCGTACATGCTCTAAGATATTATACATGACATAAAATGTTTGTTTTATTTATTGGCATCGCATGCTGCAAATCAAACAATTTCTGGGATAGTAAACAATACGTAGGAAAACATACTTTTTAAAAAATCCTCCGTGCTTCCGATTTTCTAGCCCGAAATCGAGGGTACTTAATAATATAAACACGTATCACGTCGTTTATTTTACAGAATACGAAGAACAGATAACTGAAAAAAATATTGACCAGCTAATTCAAGACAACTGTTCGGTGACATGCTTGTTTAACGTCCAAAACCGAACGGCTAACATGATTGATGACGGCAGAAACTGCTGTACTGGGGCAACGCCGTGTTCCCCCTACTTTAGCGGATCCGTGGAGAAATAACATCGTAGCGACGCGTAAAGTAGGCCATTCCGCCACAGGCGAGTATTGCCCATACCGATAAGTGATAAATATTCGAACAATTGTGCGGTTAACTTCTTGTAAAAGAGTCTAAGCCCCACCGACCCACACTTAAATTCTTTGCCATGTGATTAGACTGCCTCAGTGCAAGTTTCATCTCTGCGTATTTACTCGTTTTTTCCTTCTTCTTTACTTTCAGGTACGTCTGGTGCCCTGTCTTACAAAATACACTCTGATCCACCACGGCGATTGGTGATCAAGTGGGAATGCCCATTTAACTTTGACATGCACAGCAACATGCTGGCCGCCGGGATCTCGCAACAAACTGTTGAATGCCATGACAATAATTGGTACTATACAATGAAAGGCACACATACAGTTGACGAACATTTCGGTTATGATCTGCACTATTATATCAGTTCTGATGTGAGACAGGTAGAGTACTTGAAATTAGTAGAAACAGTTCTCATATGTTTAGACAGTCTTTTAAAAGTGATAAAAGACGAGGACCATGTATTTTTCAAATGTTCTAGATTTGATGACATTCGCATACTATTTGTTTAGTTGGTATCTTAAGTTGGTACGCCGGTAATACAGAGATGACACATTTCTGTTATATGATGGCATATGCTGAGGTTACTCAAATCAAATATATTAATTACTGTCGGCATAAAAATCAACATTTATTTTGGCCAAGTTAATTGGCTGCATCAGAAAAAAAGTTATTCAAATAAACAATACGTGTAAGGTCATCAACGTGTGTACGCTATAAGGCATTTCTAAATGAATGTAATCTTTGCTCATGTTTCCAGAAGACTAAGCTTAAGAAGACTAAGCTTAATACATACATATTAATACATATACTTTCTTGTTTATACATATAATCGTTTGGCTTTGTAACATGTATCAAAAGCTGGAGACCTATTATTGCAATACATATATATTCGTTCGTTGCAGGTACTCTACACTAACGGGAAATACATCGTGTACGGAACGATGTCATCGTGCCATAAGGCACAAGTTCTTATATGGCTGAAACGTAACCAACTACAAATAAAAAGGAATTAGTCCAAATTCCTTTATCTCCCAATCGTTTTGTTTTTGTTTTAAAGGACACAAGAAGTCTAAGGCAAACATTCTTTGAAACTACACATTGTTAAAGGCAATCGGAGTTCCTCGGCCATTTTCCATCGAAGGACAAGTTACACCAATTGTGTTCACTCATCGTAACATGACTTATTTCGTTTATGAAAAACGGGTATGGGTATACCATCCAAGGCCATTGGCCATCATTCATAATAAAAGGGGTTTAAGCTGAATGGTTTGTGATTTAAAAAACGGGCTCACATGCTGGATCGACTTTTTATTGTTTAGGTTTTCACCGAGGTATTTGTCCTTCTACACCGGATATGGTCATTTTACCGAATACACATTCGGATCTCCTCTGCCATTTTTATCGAAAACAACCTCGGATGTATGCCGGTACATCAGTTGAAGTAGTTCGTATTTTTTATTATAATCATCAATTAAATGTATTGTTTTAGCTTGTATATGTTGATCTAAGTTTAAATTAAGTGAATTATTGCAAATAATTAAGATTCCCATGAGTAAAGTCATTAAGTTTAACTGCTAAATTAAATTACTACGCGATCTACTTGCAGCGGACTTAAACATACCAATTTGTGAGCATGTAAACCGTCCAAATATATCCGAACTTGTTTTCGATAAAAATGGCCGAAGAGTTCCGAATACACTGTGGATAAGTTCAACCAATTTTATTTTTCTTAGGAGAAGCGTTTGTTTTTTTCTAACGTAGTTTTATGTTTTGAGATATGGCCCAGTCATTTCTATATTATAACAAATCCGACAATTTGAAAACTATGTACGACAACATAGAATACATAGACATAATGCAACAGTACGAGATATATAATCAGTTCGCAAGTTAAAATCATGGTATACAAATAAAGCTATATTTTTTTAATTAATTCGTTCTGACATAATAGCACATTGTAAACTGTTTTCTAAAACCGTAGACTTGTATACAATGGATACACAAGTAAAAAATGGAATTGGTCCCCCCCCCCAATACAATCACAATATGGACAAAAACGATATTCTATGCTCCAAACTCTGGATTACTGTTTCTTTTTAAAAAGTATTGTTATTGAGAATATACGTTCGTTTAAAAATAGTCGAACATTGAAACATTGAGTACTACAATATATATAGTTTTCACATCACTTAGTACTCCTTTGGTTAAATGACGTTAAGCTAATATCAAGGCTCTATACTCGTCAAATAAACAATGACGTCGTAACCACTTACAGTTAATACAATTTGGAGGTTAAAATACAATATATAAGTGTATAATATATATGCAATGGTTTATGAAATAAAGTTATTGTTTATGATCAGTGCTAAATGAATGCTTTCAAAGAGATCTTGGTGATTTGCCGCTTGTTGAATGTAAATGACCCAAATTGAAAATCATTTAATTCTCACTTATCCACCCAACATTCCCACCGGCGCTTTGATTATTTTTTAGTGCAAATTAAGCGTATGTACCACAGGCGGCAGTTGCGTTGATATGACCCGCCCTATGGCTACACTCCCTCTTTGAAAAAATAGTCATGTTTTTTTTCAAGACCAAGAATAGCATTGCTATTATTATTATTATTATTATTATTATTATTATTATTATTATTATTATCACAAAACCCTAAATGTAAACCAAAAATTCAAAGAATTTTTCCCAAAAAGTACATATATTCTTTTTTAGTATCTTTTTGGAAAAAAAATCTTTGAATTCTTGGCAATAATAATAATAATAATTATAAGCAAATAATTTTACTTAATGTTCAAGGAGTGGGTGTGGCCATAGAGTGGGTCATTTCAACGCAACTGCCGCCTGTGGTATGTACATGATGTTTAGCAAAACCGGTAATCTGTAATGCTAAGACGGTTTGCATCGGGTCAAATGTCAGCTGACCGTGACACGAACAACAAAGCTGCAAAGAGAGCTTTTTGAAATTACACAATTAGTTTGGAAGTGTAGACGAATGGAATATAAGTGAACTACGTCGGGTAAGTCACGACCTAACTTATTATATTTAGTGAACATTTTGATGTCCATAAGGTGCCCACAACCGCTGTTTGGCTAATATATATGTTTTTTATTATGATGTTGAGATAAAAAAGTATCAAACGTGTCAGCTGTATGCCACAGTAGTAGCGTGGTTACAGTACTACAGTAAAAAGAAGAGTACAATAAAAAAGAAAACTTTTAAATTTAGTAAAGTGTCAATAGAGATAGTATCTCGAACGATTCGATAAACAATCAGATTATTTTAGTGAAGTCTTGAGTTATGGCCCTTGAGTTGTAAAACTTTGACCACATTGTCCACGTCCGCTTTCTGATTTAAGCTATTTTAAATTCAGCCTATGGTCACCAAACTTTGTAAAATGGTGTGTACAGTATGATAATACCTGGGATAATTTACATAACAAGCCACTTTGCTCTGATTTGTCCGGACTTGTGACCATTAAATGCTTAAAGTTGACCTTGACCTTTCGTAATATAAATTAAGCATAGTAACATTTATTATATTAATACAATCACTCAAAGTATCAATGTAGTGCTAGATATTGTAATCCTTGGCAAAAAAGCAGGGTGAGGAATCACGTGTAAACAAACAATCAATTGACGTTAATTTCTAAAAAAAATTTTTTTAACTTTTAAAAGATATGAAAATATTTCTTAGCCTATAACATATTATGCTATATACTGCGTTTACACGTGTGAGGTATTTTAGATTTGTTTGTACTTTAATGATGCAATCGTTGGCCAAAATTTTATCCTTGCGTCAAAAATGTTATTTAGAAATTAACGTCACCTAAATGTTTGTTTACATCGGTTGTGACCCGAGGTGACCCCTGTGATAACCCCTTCAAGTCACGTGATTCCTCGCCCTGAAAACGCTCTCCAGCATTGTAAACGACTTTATCTCGATATTTATTTTTTGTTCAAAGATATAGTTTCCTGTCCACCACGACATGTCACACTTCAAGTTTGACAATCTGGTCACGGAGCTGACGCGGCTAGACGCACCCCTACAGTCCGGCCCCGCCATGAGATTTAACCGGAAGTCAGCGTCCGGCCTAGGTAACCCCTCTCGGAATTATAGTGTGTTGCACCGACGTGTTTGCATTGGGATGCGGTCGTACCTGTCTTTTGTTTAAATGTCTATCTGCATCTCTGTTGAATTCTTATTTGGTATAAACATGTATACTGTTTATCATGATAATTTGCCTTTGATATCAAAAAAGGTTTGAAAGATGCACTCTTACTCCAAAAAAGATGTTCCACAATAAAACAATTGTTTTAATTTACCGAAAAGGTTGAATTAATATCGAAAATAATAGTTGTGATGAAGGATACCGTGTTTATTTTGAAAGAAAAGTGCAGAAAACACAGTATTTTTTCCATATGAGACGAAAGTTAAACACTGTAAATCTTTCAGGACCCACCAATCATTTAATATTTGTGCGTTTTCAGCTATTAAATACAAGGTTACAGTATTGTTATCAGTAATTAATATTTTCCATAAAATAATCATTTAGTAAGTAGTTAAAGGTTTATCACTCAAAATTTATGTTTATTATGCATGTGTCACTTTAAAATTGACTATATAGTACTCAATTAATGCTAGAAAGTCATAGTTCGGTGTTTCTAGGAGCTTCATAATTTTGTTCGTAATTCTCAAGACCACTAGCATTCAATTTTCGTAAAGCAGTTAATTATACCGGGTATTATTCACATAAATGAAACAACCAAATTACCATATCTTCTTCTTAAAGCCGTCAGCCTGGGATCCCCTCGGTCTGCGCGGACACCCAATGTTCCGGACTCAGCAAGGTCCGTGAAGACGCCGAAGACTGCCCGTACCCCCGGGAAATCCCCGGGGAGATTACCAGTCCCCCAGCATCGGGGACGCTGGAAGACCCCCTCAAAGACGCCAAACAAAGGGTCTGGTCCCCAGCACCAGATTGACAGGTACGCAGCTTTGCATGGCTAGCATGATATCAATAAAGGCGATCGTAACAACTCGTCCATTTCCGGCAAACTCGGAATATAACGTATTCTTTCCGAGCGTTATGCCGAGCGTAATGACAACAAATATTTTTAACGAAATAGGTAGAAAGAATAACAAAGGAATTTGATGTCGCTTTCTTACACTATGCTGAATTAGTGTTATTTTTTTGCTAACAATAACAAAGCCACATCTTTGATTATTTTTTGATATCGATTATTAATTTTCGTTTAAGGTTCATACCAAGCCGCTCCAACACTGACTTCGACCTTGCCGGCTACACGATGAAGCCGCGACAGGAAGCAGAGGACGAGGAGAACCAGTCGCCGACACGCGTCGAGTACCAGCGTCAGCTGGGTGCCGCCATGAACATCCCCGAGGACCAGAGAATACTATCCTTCAAGGACAACAAGCCCAAACCTGCTGAAGGTTGGAATAGTTCAACTATATCAAACCGGTGTCCCATGTTTCGATACCTAAAATGAGCTTTTTTTTCCTTATTTATGTACGAGTAATCTCCCTTTGATATAGTAATGAAAGTAGGACATCCTTTTTTTTAGCTCACCAGAGCACGAAGCTATTGTGATCGGTCTTTGTCCGTCGTCCGTCCGTCAGTCAGTCCGTCCGTCCGTCCGTCCGTCAATAATTGCTTAAAAACATCTCCTCTGAAACTACCTGGCCAAATTCAATGAAACTTCACAGAAAGCTTCCTTGGGCGTCCCTCTACAAAATTACAACGAAGGGGTCACGATTGATCAACAACAACAACAACAGCAAAGTGGGCAACTTCCTGTTTGGCTTTAAAAAATATCTCCTCTGAAACTACCAGTCCAATTTCAATGAAACTTTACAGGAAGCTTCCTTTCGCAACCCTCTACAAAAATACAACAAGGGGTCACGATTGATCAACAACAACAACAACAACAACAACAGCAACAACAACAAAATAGCTGACTTCCTGTTTTGCTTTAAAAAACATCCCTCTGAAACTACCACTCCAAATTCAATGAAACTTTACAGGAAGCTTCCTTGGGTGACCCTCTTGAAAAATACAAAAAGGGGTCACGATTGATCATCATCATCATCAACAACAACAACAACAACAAAATGGCCAACTTCATTTTTAGCTCGACTATTCGAAGAATATGGAGAGCTATACTACTCACCCAGGCGTCGGCGTCGGCGTCGGCGTCACACCTTGGTTAAGGTTTTGCATGCAAGCACACATAGGTTAATATCTCAGCAACTACTTGAGGTATTGCATTGAGACTTTATACAATGTTATTCAACCATCCAACCTACTGAATTAACCAAGTTAGATAACTTTTTGTTGCATTTAATGCAAAAAATAGGCCTTTATTATTCGACTTAGAAATTCTGGTTAAGGTTTTGCGTGTAAGTACACATAGGTTAATATCTCAGCAACTACTTGGGGTATTGCATTGAGACTTTATACAATGGTACTCAACCATCCAACCTACTTAATTTACCAAGATAGATAACACTAGTTTGCATTTAATGCAAATAATAGGCCTTTATTATTCGACTTAGAAATTCTGGTTAAGGTTTTGCGTGCAAGCACACATAGGTTAATATCT
This sequence comes from Mya arenaria, assembly GCF_026914265.1. NCBI lineage: Eukaryota > Metazoa > Mollusca > Bivalvia > Myida > Myidae > Mya > Mya arenaria. Next base: position 53,751,214 of record NC_069136.1, on the reverse strand, counting down.
CAGCAATACTTGAGGTATTGCATTGAGACTTTATACAATGGTACTCAACCATCCAACCTACTTAATTAACCAAGTTAGAAAACTCTAGTTTGCATTTAATGAAAATAATTGGCCTTTATTTTTCGACTTAGAATGTCTGGTTAAGGTTTTGCGTGTAAGCACACAAAGGTTAATATCTCAGCAACTACTTGAGGTATTGCATTGAGACTAAATACAATGGTACAAAGTTAGATAACTCTTGTTTGCATTAAATTCAAATAATGGCCCCTTTTTATTCGACATAGAACTTCTTGTTAAGGTTTTGCATGTAACCACTTTAAAGTCAATACCTCAGCGAATACATCATGTATGACATTGAAACTTTACACACAGGTTCCCAACATCTAACCTTCTTCTTTAATCAAGTAAGATAACTTTATCTTTAATATTATATAATTTTACAAATATAAATCAAGGCATCGGCATCAATAAAGATATGTTTAAATTGCAAAAAAATATTATTGCTTTATCACAGAGTTGTGGCCCTTTGCTTAGGTGAGCGTTTATGGGCCGCCATGGCCTTCTTGTTTAGAAAATACGGACGTTTTGTGTGTGATATGCATTACGTATAACAGGCCAGGGTCGGTATTCATAAAGCATCTTAAGTCATTTCATAAGTTACATATAAGTCGATTTCTTAAATGTTTCAAAGCCAAATTTAAAGGAAAGTGTAAGTGTTTTTATATAAAGTAAAATATATTCAATAAAATCAATGTCGATGAAATGTTTCAGATATTTTCAATTTATTTTATCATATTATTAGTAAGATACTTACATAGGAAAATGACTTAAAATTGGTCATGACTTAACTCATTTCTTAACTTAAGTCAAATCCTTACAATGTTCATTGTCAAATTGAAAGAAAAGTATAAGTGATTTTAGAATAACAGCATGTCTATTCAATATAAGCATCAATGAAAAAAAAGTATTTCATATATTCTTAAGTTATCATATCAAATGACCAGTGATAAAGTTAACTTAGTAAAATGACTTAAGTAAGGAAATGACCTAAGATGTTTGATAAATACCGGCCCAGGCATTTACAAGTTGCATGGTTACATATTTTATAAAATCATATTATAGTATAGTTTTAAATTTAAAGGACAAGCAACTGCAAATGTGGGGCATTATGTATTGGCGCTTGCTCCAATAGTAGGACACAATCTGTTATTATAATAAGAAAAAAACAACAACATATTTTGTCAGATCGTCAAGTGCAATATTTCAGGCCACACGAACAACCTCCAAGTGATATACAGCAAGAACAAGGCCTGGGGACCGGGCCAGGGACCCAAGAGGGTAATCCCCAAGGTTCCGGAGAGAATCCTGGACGCCCCCGAACTATTGGATGACTATTGTAAGTGTAGAGGTCGAGAACATGGGTAAGTGGCCGGGCCAGGGTGCCAATAGTGTGATTCCTTACACTTGCGGATTTAGGGGTGGGGGGCGCTTTCGGCGCGCGCCCCTCTAAAATAGTTAAAGTTTACTTTTATATCAATATGTGAGTGACAAGAGTTATAAAACATGCTCAAAATTCACCTTTTTTACTACAAATTGTTACAATGGTCTTGAGTCAGTAACCCTAAGCCAACATACAAATAGTTTATGCAATATATTTACGGTTCTCAGGTAGGGGCACACGTCAAAAGGTTGCGCCCCTAAGTTACACACATTCTAACGTCAACTCATGGACCCACCCCTGCCTTAGATCCTCGAGAGAATCCTAGATGCCCCGAGCTAAATTATGACTGTTTTATGTATAGGGGTCACGAACATGTTCTGGGATCTCCACTGGTTTCGGGTCCATACTCTTTGATTAAAACTGAGTGACTTAGTCTGTCAATACATCTTAAGGTTTGCTCAACTTCCGGTATCAACACCTGAACCTACTGTACATCTAGACGAACCGCCCTAACATTAAATTAAAGTCATGTATGTTTTTCTGTTGCATTCTCCTCTACTTCCGGTATAGTACTTATGTGTGCACGTGCATTTAAAGATGTCTGCCACTTCATTCCCATTCTATTTTCACTTCCGGTTCAAGACCTGAACCTGCTTGACTGGTCGTCCAACAATCACGTGGCGGTAGCGCTCGGAGCAGCCGTCTTCATCTGGGACGCGTCTTCCGGCTCCATTGTACAGCTGACGGAAATGGATACACCTAGTGAGTACGTGTCCGCCGTAAAGTGGATAACGCAGGGATCCATTCTGGCCGTCGGGAATAGTCTCGGACATGTCGAGGTAAAATGGGATTTAGAGGGGGAGTGTTTTGAGTGTTGCTCGCAAAGTTATGTAACTCATGGGCCGACTGTTCAGAACGATGTTAAAGTTAACAACGTGATTTTTAGAGATCGTTGTTAAGTTTTGAACGTGAAATCTTTGATGATGTTCAGATGTATTTAAATAAAACATTTCCAGCTGAAAGATTTATCTTTAATCGTGGTAGAAATACTTTAGATCACAAGTATATCCATTGAATATTCAGAGCAGTAAAAGTTTGAAAGTTAACAACGATGGCGTTAACAACGTTGTTCACTTGAACGAAGTGCTGAACACTCGGCCACATGTATGCATTCAGGCAAATACTACTTATATTGGATAATCGGACAAATTTCATAATCGAATCGAAATGAACATACTGAAAATAAACGTTTTTTATACGCCCGAAGGGTCGTATTATGTTATGGCCTCCATCGTCTGTCCGTCTGTCTGTCCGTCTGTCCGTCTGTCCGCCCGTTAGCAATTCCGTGTCCGGGCCATAACTTGGTAACTAATAAAGCGATTTTCAAATAACTTTATACAAATCATCATTACATTAAAAGGATGTGTCGCGCGCAATTTCCTCCATACCTCAAACACTAGAATCACCATGGGGGGACGTTAGCATTTCCATGTCCAGGCCATAACTGGGTTACTACTAAAGCAATTTTCAAATAACTTTATACAAATCATCTCTACATTAAAAGGATTTGTCAAGCATGCTTTCCAGGTCCGTACCTCAAAGGCTAATTTCACTGGGGGGTGTTAGCAATTTCGTGTCGGGGCCATAACTTGGTAACTAATAAAGCGATTTTCAAATAACTTTATACAAATCATCACTACATTAAAAGGATGTGTCGCGCGCAATTTCCAGGTCCATACCTCAAACACTAGAATCACCATGGGGGGGGACGTTAGCATTTCCATGTCCAGGCCATAACTGGGTTACTACTAAAGCAATTTTCAAATAACTTTATACAAATCATCTCTACATTAAAAGGATTTGTCAAGCATGCTTTCCACGTCCGTACCTCAAAGGCTAATTTCACTGGGGGGCGTTAGCAATTCCGTGTCCAGGCCACAACTTTGGAGATTTTAATATTGACTGGTGTGAACATTCACAGAACAAACTAATCCTGAAAACATTCATGAACAAGCACTCGTATTCACAAATATTAGAATGTCCCACCAATGACTTTAATTCAACAATAGACCTCATCTTCACAAACATGGACGGCTGTAAGGCAGGCGTGTTGGAGACATATTACACAGACAATAGATTGTGCTGGGCTGGCTGGTAATCGGGTAATTTAGGAGATATGTACCAACCATATTTGTATGCTGATTTTATAAAAAATATTTCATTTCATAAAATCTGATTCCATATTAGTACATCCTTCATTGCACTACTTACCAGTATGTATGTTGTTTTACAATTATTCTATGTTGTAAAAAAATACTGTTGAACAAAGGTTTTTATTAGCACTGCTAACTTAAGTATCATTAAAGTTTCAATATTGGAAGTTTAAGCCTTTGTTGTAAACACTTCACACCTAGTAAGCAGTATACTAGCATAACCTAAATGTTTATTAAAGACCTCAAGCCGAATCTTCTTCGGGCGTATAATGCTCCGTTTCGCGGTGCTCTTGTTATTATTTATTTCAACAATTTCTATGTCTTATTAATTGACCCTATATATTGAATGGCAGAAAAACAACAACATTATTTTTGAATATGCGATGTTAATAATGCTTCTAAAAATGATATTATACACGTCGCCTCCATGTTTTTGAAGAAAAATGAAATAAGTTCGATGGTTAATCATAATCATTATTCGCCGATACTGGTTGCCCAACGATGACTATATGATTATATTCTATGATTTCTCCATCCCTATGTCTATTTGCATAGTTTTCCCCAAGTTTAAAGATGCACTCTTACTCCCAAATAAGATCTAACACAATTAATAATTTTGTTTTAGTATTCCAAAAAGGATAAATAAATATAGAAAACAAATGTATAGAAAACAATGGTTCTTATGAAGGATACCGAGTTTAAATTGAAAGAAATGAGCATAACACACGGTATCTATCTTATGTGACTATTGTAGACCACAGTAAATCTTTTAGCATTCACCAACCATTTAATATTTTTTGAGCTTTCTGCTATCAAATACACAGTTACAATCTTGCTATCAGTAAATAATATTTTCCATATTATAATAATTTATTTAGTAAGTAGTTTAAGATTTATAAGTCAAAATTGATGTTTGTTATACATTTGTATGTATTGATTTTTGAATAAGAGTTTCACTTTAAATATGTTAATGAATAAATAATATTATGTGAATATTTATATCCTTAATTGTATAGTGCGTCTTTTTGAAACGTTCATACGAGGGACAAATAAAGGGGCGCCACTCTTGTACATACTTTTTGTTTTTCTCTTAGTTGTGGGACGTGCCTACCCAGAAGAAGATCCGGAGTATGACGGGACACGCTGCCCGGGTCGGCTCCCTATCCTGGAATAACCATGTCGTCTCTAGGTAGGCATATCATGGAGGTGGCGGTGTTGTTGTTGTTGTTAGTGGTGGTGGCGGCGGCGGCGCTGGCGGCGGCTGTGGTGGTTGTGTTGGTGGTGGGCGGCTGTGGTGGTTGTGTTGGTGGTGGTGGTGGTGGTGGTGGTGGTGATGATTATGATGATGATGATGATGATGATGATGATGATGATGATGATGATGATGATGATGATGATGATGATGATGATGATTGTGAAAATGGGGTCAATGTTTGTGTTTTGAATGATATGTTCCAAACAAAAGGTCTGAAATCTAAAAACGTGTAAAGCAAACAAACAACATTCAAAACATATAACCGAAAACAAACGTATAGGCGCTTAAACAAACAACAACAGCAACAACACAATATGAAAACTTAAATACAAAAAAAGGGTAAACTATCTGATTCAGCGGCTCCCGATCTGGTGCAATCCACCACTCTGACGTTCGTGTAGCCAATCACAACATTGGGACTCTGGCCAACCACACCCAGGACGTCTGCGGGCTCGCCTGGTCCCCTGACGGCCGCCACCTCGCAAGCGGTGGTAACGATAACGTCCTCAACGTCTGGCCCAACACGCTCGGTGGTGACGTCACGCCGTTACTTACCTTGACGCACCATCAGGCGGCCGTCAAGGTGAATTTATTTAAAAGAATAAATGTGCTGACTTGAAACATTTCGAACATTTGCATAACACATTTTCACTTCACATTGTCCCAACATTAGTTTGTCCAGTGTTTAATACATGTCGAATTATTTCATTTGATCATCTTAGCAATTAGTTCCATTTATTGGCATGAAAGCATTTGGACATTCACAGTACATTTATGAAGATCTACTAAGATCAATTCTTTTATTGTTTTTGTTTGAAACTTGTATTCATTTGTTTTAATTGACAAACTCTTCTTAGGCGCTGTCCTGGTGCCCGTGGCAACAAAACATCCTGGCCAGCGGCGGCGGCACGGCGGACCGCCATATCCGACTGTGGAACGTCAATACCGGATGTCCCCTGACGTCTGTCGACGCCAAATCACAGGAAAGTTGTTCAACATATCTCGTAGTTATTAAATACACATTTTGACATGCACTAAGTGTGGCATTTGAGTTATACATGTAGTTCATTTTTTGAAAACCAAATGGAGCTATCATTACCGCAAAAAAATAAGTTCGACTAGCAAAGGGGCCAGAATTAGATATCGGGGGGGGGGGGGGGGCGACTTTCGGCTTGAGGTATGAAAACCTCTCCCGCGTCCAACCGGACTCCAAACAAAAAGTTGTAAGCTCGAAACGTGGTACAGGGTATGGTGGTTGTTAGGCGGTGGAAGAGCACCACCTGATTTGTGTCTACATTGTTCCAGGGGAGAGGTGGTGGTAGTGGTGGACACTATTCCCTCGATATTTTTAGTGCGTATGTTCAATCAATCGGAATAATATAATTGAAGCTTGTTACGATAGATGCTCGATAGAGCACTTTTTCATTGCCTCTTAAAATGCTACCAATACTGGTTTCTACCCATGAAACGGGCTTCCGTCAAACTCGAGACAAAATTAATAGGTACGAACTATAACATCCCTTATGCTAACACCTAAGGCACAGTCCCTGTTTCGACTTTAGAGCGAGGAGCGGAGTAAGACGTTGGAGGGGGGGGGGGTCGAGAAAGAAGCTCGTGCTCCCAACTGAGTCCAAATATGGCAAATACCAAAATGAACTTCCGGTGGTGTGTTTCAGGTGTGCGCGGTTTTGTGGAATCAAGAGCACAATGAACTAGTTTCCGGTCACGGGTTCTCCCAGAACCAGCTGTCCATATGGCGCTACCCGGACCTCGCCAAGGTCGCCGACCTGGAAGGTATTAGGCAGGGCTTATCATGGAACTTTTCGAATGTGTTCGTTTCACCACTTCTGTAGCATGTTTCACTGAGCACTTTAATTGATTAAAACACTCTTTCTGTATTATCAGAGGACGTTGAATGAAAGCTCACTCCCATGGGAACTGCGCCAAGACAGATATCTCTTTGAAACTGCATTTTCTTAAGCATTAAGGGTTTCACGGTGCGACTTGAACGTACGTTTGGAACCCAGTGTCTATCACTAAAGAGGTCATGACTTCGAGTTCCGTCAGAGATATGTTCTTTTGACCTTGTTTAAGGTTTATATACCAGGGGACGATCTGGATCGAATTCCTTACAACTAGCATGAGCTCAATAAAAATAGCTTGAACTGATGAAAGTATGGCGTACCATCGGGGTCAAATTCGCTTTAAGCCGAAAATAGAGCAGATGTGCGTCTCTAATTTTTAGATAGTGGTGCAAATCGAAATATAATGGTGGTACTGAGATGACATCCGCAACACTTTATTTATATTGTGGCCATAACCTAGCTACTTGTGGCCACAAGATAAACAGTTGTGGCTACAACTTACTAAGTAATGGCCACAAGATAAACAGTTGTAGCTACAACTTACTAGGTTATGGCCACAAGATAAACAGTTGTGGCTACAACTTACTAAGTTATGGCCACAAGATAAACAGTTGTGGCCACAACTTACTAGGTTATGGCCACAAGATAAACAGTTGTGGCCACAACTTACTAGGTTATGGCCACAAGATAAACAGTTGTGGCTACAACTTACTAGGTTATGGCCACAAGATAAACAGTTGTGGCTACAACTTACTAAGTTATGGCCACAAGATAAACAGTTGTGGCTACAACTTACTAAGTTATGGCCACAAGATAAACAGTTGTGGCTACAACTTACTAGGTTATGGCCACAAGATAAACAGTTGTAGCTACAACTTACTAAGTTATGGCTGTGGCTACAACTTACTAAGTTATGGCCACAAGATACTAAGTTATGGCCACAATATTTCATAAAGAGTTGCGGGTGTGACGTCACCTTTGTGCCACCGTAAAATATAGCGATGCATTTCTATTTTTTTTGGAACATACGAGCTGCTCATCTATTGTAAGAACTGCCCCTCTAAAAATAGGGATGCAGCTTTAGATAAGATAGAGATGAACCTCTAAGTTCAGTTTATGCATTACAACAAGTGGAACGTGACTTTTGACCCTGTTGTTAAGTCGTATGAAAGCATGTTAACATAACCGCCTGTCTGGTTAGTTCTCGCTGCTCACCAAGGCGTCTCGAGTCGATTATTGGCGTACATGAGTCCGGCTGAATGTCACAAAACTGGAAAAGCTGTTTAATCTCCGGGTACTTAGGTTTACTTCACACCACAATACCACATTTACTTTACATTACTCCTTGACAATCAATCAATCAATCAATCAATATATTTTTCATTCGTGTTCCGGGATATGCATATATACTTATTATATAGTATAATATACACTTATATACTGCAAGTGAATGTCAATGCAAAGATGCAACATGTTACATTAAGTCAGTATATGGAATCAATATCTAATTAGCACAACGTGTATAAAAAGTACTGTATTACAATAGAAAACAATTAATCGAAATAGCAACATAAACATTGTTTAACAAGTTAAAAAATATATTACTATATTTATTTTAAATATAAGCAAAAAAAGAGTTTTGAAATGAAAGGATCAAACTTATATTTTATAATCAAATACACATGATAAATAACCTCGACTGTATCATACTTTCATTTAAATACATAGTACAGAAAAGGTTCTTTTTGTTCTTTCAGGCCACAAGGCGCGGGTTCTGAACCTCTCTATGTCGCCCGACAGCACCATGGTCGCTTCCGCCGCCGCCGACGAGACGCTGCGCATCTGGAACTGCTTCGCTGTCGACCAGAAACGCAAGAAAGCGCCGCCAAAACTGGCCGGCCAGACGGAAACGATAATTCTGAAGGCGTCGCGTATCCGTTAACGTAACACGGCTGCTGGAGAGATATTTGGAACTATTTGAATGTCGATTGGGACGAGATAATACACGTTTCACTTTAATTTGTGTTATCAATATGATATTATGGTAATATACGTAGCGTTTTTGCTTCTCAAAAAGAAATAAAGCGGACACACTCTTTTCATAAACTAAAAGAATAATCAAAATTGAAATTAATACATTGAAATAAAAATTGTACTTACATATGACTTTTTTCATTTGTTTAAATTTAATAATTGAAAATAATATACAGACACCTCAATAATGTACAAACTTATGCGGTCTTGATCATTTGAATTATATGTAGTACACAAGTCCCTTTCACGAAAGGTAATACAGCTGTGTGTTCTATACGCTCCATCACGTTTATCTCCCTTATCAATGTGATGTGTCATGCATTTGTCATAACCGCACGGTGGCGCATTTAGCTGAAGCCTCGCTTTCATTCAGCCATCATTTTCCGACTGCAGCGTCTGGGAATAAGCGCCTGAGCGACTCTGAGTGATATTTTGTGAACGTTTCGGATTTTATTGATAAAATCAAGTGACAAATACTCAAAAATGGAGGGTGCTGACGAAACTACACGTAAGTTAATATTTTATGTTAGTTAGAAAAGAATACGACTTATTTTAAAGGTCGTGTAATTTTATCAATATTCATTAAAACTTGCAGACGACAATTTTACAAAAAATATGGTCGCCCGACTATGAAAGCACGCGGATTTGGAACCAAAGCGTCAAGCAAGCACACTTTCTGCAGAAAATATGGAATCAATTACCAGACCTCAAATTATGCAACGTTCCGGTTGCAGCTGTGAGCGTTTCTTACAAAAATCTATAAAATTAAAATAAAAGACAGACGCTGCAGTACTGACATTTCCAAATGGCACCGCAGAGAAATCTTACCGGAACACGCAGGCGAAATCTGATTTAATCAACCATTCATTCATTTAAATTTCTCTTGTAATGGCATTATGAAACCATTACTGAACCAATTTTGCATACGTAATATCTCAGAGCAATGTTGTCAAGCAAAATATATACTATAACTTTTGTTTATTTTCAACAAAGCTTGGCAATATCAAATTTTGTTTCATGATACATGAATTTCCAGCATGGAACTTGTTCATCATCGATTAGGAATGCCAGCTTCATCTAAAATTCAAAACCACATTTATTTCATCTTTCTGATGATATACAAGTATGATACCTTCCCAGTCTTGTAACAGACACCAAATTATAAACAACTGTTGCGATTCCTGTAATAATGTATATAAACATAAATCTACACTGTTTACAATGAGCCAACCCGATATTTATGTTATAATAAATAACACAAGAAGTTTTTCGCGAGCCCCGGGGTTAAAGTTTTGACTGACAGGAATATTTATCTAACCCCTTTCAAGTTGAGAGGTTAAATTAGTATTTAATTAGATACGGTCTGACCTAAGATTGACCGGCATTTAGAACATATGGCAAACCCTTATAAAAGAAACTTTGATTTCAAACCAATGAAGTGAAATCGAATAACAAGCAGATTGTACTGAGCAGTTAGCTTAAAACAAATAATGATGATGTTGTTGATGAGGATGTTGGTAAAGCTACGCTCATATCTAACATGAACATGTTGTACATAAGGATGATTATGGTTATAATGGTGGTAATGATGTCGACATTCAACGGCGACAACGACGATGACAACGACGACGACGACGACGACGACGACGATGATGATGATGATGATGATGATGGAATTGATGATGATGAATTCATTTTATAAATCAAATGATTGCTATTTTGTCAAGACGATTCACTTCACATTATGATGAAATGCAACAATACTTCAGTCTAAGTAATCCCCATACAAAGCATGTATCTAAGTACAGGCAATTATGCTACACCACTTTAGTAATAGTTACTAATTATATGTATCTTAAATAGATACGTGAGTTCTTTCTTTACATACGGAAGCAAGACATGAGCCTGTTAACAAGTCCTTAACTTAAGTCGTATATGGTATGAGTGCGTCTCCAATTCCTTTGTGGGAAACCTTTGTTTTTGTTGATTTTAAAAACCGATTCGAAACTATTCCGCTTGCGTTCAGGAAGAGTTTTGAGAAACTGATGTATAGGGCTGGCTTGTTTTTTTCTTTGTACATTTGAGGTTTGCACTTGAACATATTTGCATTGTTAGTAGGAAGTTTAAGTGCATGATATTAGTAGTTAACGTAGGTCTCATAACCATCATCAGTATCAGCATCAACAGCAATAGCAGCTGCATTTCTAGCAGTAGAGTTGACACCAGACATCAGCATCATCATCATCATCACCATCATTCAGCAGCAACATCAGCTGTGGCAGCAGCAGCAGTAGGGTTGACATTTGACATCAGCCTAATCATCATCACCATTCAGAAGCAACAACAGCAGTGGTAGCAGCAGCAGTAGGGTTGACATCATCATCCTCATTCTCACATTCAGCCTCATCAGTCATCATCAATCAACCATCAATCATCCACCATAATCATCAGCATCGTAATTATCAGGGTTGCACTTTAAAAAAAAGAATGTTTAAGTGCATAGAGAGTGTAGCTGTCATAACTGGCAATCTTTCAAATATTTATACTATATAGTCTTATGCGTTACATTTACAATATCATATTTCGGGAGAAAAAGTGCAACTATAGGAGCATGTTCGTTCTTTGGCAAACATTGAGGCAAAAAATAAGTGATGGCTGTTTACAAATCATGAGAGAAGATTCATATTTCAGAAAATGACATGAATGGTAAATAACCAATCAATCGTCAGTTTACAACTTAACACCTGTACTTCAGTGAATGTGTATGGATCACAAATCGCATGTTTGTCAGTTTTTATGTCAAGCAACGTAATATATTGTGACATGACTAGTAGTGCTCGTTACAGCACCAATCGTTCTGTATAAAGTGTAACGTAAGCCAAAACTGCAATTTGACGTTACGGTGCTTTTTATGCTGTTGAGCGGCAGCAAGTGTGAGGAGAACTGCAACTACTTTGAATAGTTTGAGTTCATCTTCAGCTCTTTGTTCTTAGCATAAAGCCCCCCCCCTCTACCCCTTTTTAGCATTCTCAGCCCCCCTTTCCCCTTCTTAGCGTTCAGTCCTCCCTCGTTTTTGAAGCATTCAGCCCCCTTTCTCTTTTAAGCATTCAGTCTCTTCTCAGCATTTAGCCCCTCCCCCCTCACCCTTCTTAGAATTTAGCCCCCCTCTCCCTTATTAGCATTTAGCACTCCTCTTCCCTCTTATCATTTAGTCCCCCCTCTCTCATTCTAAGCATTTAGTTCTCCCTCTCTCCTTTTAAGCATTTAGAGCCCTCTCTCTCCTAAGCATTTACCCCCTCTTTCCTTCTTAGCATTTAGCCCCCTCCCCCATCTTAACATTTAGCCCCCCTCCCCTTCTTAGCATATTAATAGCTCCCTCTCTTTTCTAAGCATTTAGCACCCCTCTCCCCGACCCAACCACGAGCATAGTAAAACGTTCAGTTTAACACTTACATTTCTGTAGTGCCTTATCATAAAACATGCATGCATAAAAGTACATTATGCAGTGTTTCCTTATGAAACTGATTGTAGATACGTATTCAACATGTCTGTTTCCTATGTTGTAAATTATATAATGTACACTGACGGATTTGCATTTCAATGTAAGCACACTCTCCCTGGGATCGCTAACCGTAAAGTTAAAATAGAATCACATTATTTATTCATATGCATTCTGAACACTTCATTGTTTAAAATATATGTTTTAGTTCAAGCACTTAGATCATTTCCCAATAAGGAAGCATTGATGTTTGTGAAGTACTTGCATTATTTTTAGGACTGTTGTTAGGATGACTGGAAAACAATACCAACTTCACTGATATTACGTATGTTATAACAATATAACAGTGTGCTAGATGCATGCATGGTGAAACTCTTAAAGCTGCACTCCCCCTAGTTTTTGCCTCAATATCTTCAAACCAGTGATATAAGATTGCTAACAAAATATCAGATCGCAGTTATTCATATTTACGTTCGAAATTCGATGTTTTATGGTTTAAAAGCCATCAATTTCTGATAATAAATATGAAAACCTGCGATCTGACTTTTGTAGCAGTTTTGTATCACTAGTTTCCATGCATTTTCGCAAAAAAATGGCTCGTTCAAAGACGATAAAAAAAGAAAAATGTTGTCAAAACTTTCAATCTGTGAGAGTGCAAGTTTAAAACATTATTTTCAATCTCTTGATCAGCTTAAACAAATCAGATTTGAAGATAACGTCACACTATTCAATATGTTTATCCAGTGCATATCTTTTGCAAGTGTCACATATTTGACCATTAGCGTCATAATTAATGTTTACACAACGTCCAAACGCCGGTAACGTAACGTTGACAGATTTGGCCATTTCGGACACGCCCTGGGGTAGGGTAATAATTGCTTCATATAAATCAATTTCACGGGGGTCTTGACAGGCCGTTCTTGGCCAAGACTGACCTTGGCACGCAAGACACGAAACAATGCACTTAATAAAAAGTAAACATATTTACTTAGTTTGTTATGCTTTTAAAAAAAAAAACGTGTCCACACTGTCAGCTGATGGCCCAAATGTGTTAACGTCGTCCTCGGTGTATGCGGTTTCGGCGCCGTTGTCGGTGTTATTTAAGAAATGTTTATATTCGACCATCCGTTTGATATTTTTCACTGAGAATTTAAGCCCATTCTCTCGTCCAAAAAACAAAAGGTCAGTGCACACAGGGCTGGGACACAGTTTCAGCATATTTGTTGCTGAAATTGTGATAGTTGTGTAGGTTGTTTGTTTTCTCGTTTTGTTGCTATTCAAAATCGCTGGCAGCTATACAGTCATAAATGAGATCTATGGACTTTGAAAATCTATAAGATATGTTTTAAGGAGGATGACTGGTACTATTTTATCTTCCCTGTTGATAGAAATCTTTACAAAGAAAGTAAGACAGACTTTGTACTGATGATCAATTGATGACTCATATAGTATCGAGTCACGTACTATTAACATATCCACCTGCTTCCTATCAATGCTGCCAAGTTGCTGTATCATATTTTTCCTCGAATCAGAATGGTAATCAATAATGTTTTTGTTATTAAACCGATGAGCCATAAAATATGAATGATGTCATATTCCGTAACGTTTTTTTTTATGATCCAGGAAGTCTTTGTTTCTGCTTTGTGTGATGATAATGCTCTACAACAAAGAAATGGTTAAATGTAATGTCGAATTCGCACAACCAATTATTTTGGTAAATATATACTTATAACCCTTTAACGAGATGAAATTTGTCTAAAGAGCCAACCTCTGTTTAAATCTACTGATTCACCTGATTAAAATCAATAGAGGCCGATTCCTTATTTTCTTAAATAAAGATGGCTCAGATTGAAAAATGATGTCATCGTATTGGACAAAATATAATTTTGAACATTTAAGTACAATTAAGAAAGCCAACATCTTGCTTGAGGGTGTAATTATATTTGAAACAATAGTCAAATTCATCAAACAATATCAGTTTGAAAAACAGTCGTCATGGGTTTTGTGTTGTTGTTGTTGTTGGCGTTGTAGGTGCTGTTGTCGGATTTTGTTACCGCCGTCGTCGTCGGCGTGTAACTTTTACCTTGGCTATGACTCAAAGAATGTTACACAATTTGACAGTGACACTAAGCACATATACAACAAGGCCCATAACCCGCGTTTCTATTATTCTTATGAAGAGTAAAGCCCATTTTTCAATTGAATAAAAACGAACACGTAGGCGTTCGCTCAGCGGCGCTCATTATGCAATAAAAGTTTTAATTGTAAAGATCCAATACTCACATCCACAAAAACCTGTTAGCCCAAGGTGCAATTTTTTTTGAAAATTACATAATTATATGTCAGTCGCAAAATGCGGGGGTATAAAATATTGGTTTAGACATATTTTCATTTTATCACCGCGGAGGACAACAGACTCAATCTGAAACTATGTATTGTGGTCAGTTTAATGGCCACTGTATGATGAGAAGTGTCAGTATTGGCGTGGCGGACAAGTGAAACAGTTTATCTGAGGTAAATTGGCTTGGGTTGTCAAACATGCTCACATCCCTAGTATGCGTGACATATAATGCCTCCCACACATTCCGGGGGTTACAAGTGGACTATCCTTATGCATAAATAGTCGTACAAAAAGTTAGAATAGTTGACTAAAATGATATACACTCTTTATTCAGTTAAAACGGAGTTTAGTCTTGCCAACGATTTTACAAGAGATAAACATGTATATATATAAAGATGCAGTTTGGATTTTACATCATAACTCCTAAGAGTGCTATAAATCCCTAATACAAAGCAACTGATAGAATGGCATGTGAGAAGCGCCTTTGATTTTAAACCTTCTTTACAATTAAAGTAATATACCGCTATTGATGAGTAATGAATAAACAATCAGATGCACTGAAGTGCTGAAATTTTATTACTAGCCCGCATTGACATGCAACACAACATCAAAGGTTTCATCATTATTGCTGTAAGGCAGATACATCAACCTGTTCATTATTGTTGTTAAGCAGGTACATAAATCTGTTAAAGTGGTCCACTTTATATTTTGTCTAACGAGAAGGCAATATTTCTCAAGTTTTTTTTACACATTTATATCAGTATATCAGTCGTCAGCTGTTAAAAATTTTAATCAGGTGAAGCGGTAGACATAAACTGGTGGCTGGCAAGTTAGTGTGTACATTACACAATATAATGTAGACCGCTAAAAACGTATGTACTTAAAGAAAATAAATTGTTTTGCGACTTGTCGCATTAAACCATTATCTTTTGTAAGTTCATACTAACAATATGTAACCATTACATAAACACAGACTAGTGTTCTGTACATGAACAAAATGGGCATTTTCGCTGGACATAAATACCACGCGTTTGATTTTTCATCATTTCAATGAAAAACTCATTTTGAATAAGCGTTGTAACTTAAGACATATGTGACTATTGACCGCAGCTTCATCTTCCCACCGCCCTATCAAAGGTCAAGGGCTCGAGTGTCAAAAGTTCCCCACTCAATGGCTCTCAAATAGCTCCACAAGGACAAATAAAAAAGGCTTAGTTTCCCAGACACCGCTGCAATCATTTTGCCCTATATATTACTGTTTATCACAACAAATAAAGAACTATTTTTTTAAGGAGGGAGCTTTTTCATCATATATGTTATTATTTACCCACGTTTTTTTCTCAATTAATCCTTCGCAATTGAAGTGATAAACGACCTCGCTAGCATTTAAAAAAATGCCTTGTAAACAAAATACTTCTTTCTTGGCCAATTGGACGTATAAGGATATGTATAGAACTGTTGGTCTCCGCTCGTATTACGCGGCGCCGTGGTCCCCATGAATCACCCCGGCGCTCTCCGGCGAAGGTGTCGCTGATTCATGCAGACGCTTGATGACGCCACCCTCCCTGACTCACAGCGACTTGGGCTTCTGATCTGACAGGGAACTCTCAGAGCCGATATCGATTTCCCCATCCTGACATGCATGTCGTTATTACCAGAGAAAAACATGTATAATCGCTTGCCGCATGTCTTTTAGAACTTGAAATTGGAAAATAAAATACATGCGCTATAGCATCGGGTATTAGATGGCGGTCTTATGTATCCACAAACCATACAGTGGTGCTGATAGTATCAGGTTTTTTGCATCTTATCAAACGCGCGAGGCTTCATAATTGCACTCATATAATTTAAATTAAATGTTGTTGTTTTTTAAATACGTTCTTTACAATATCCATAATAGTATGTTGATAGGTAAATTGCCTTTGTCTTCTTATCCCCCTCTCCCCAGCCCTCTCTCTCTCCGAACGAGAATAATAATTTAGTTATAAAACGAGCATTCGGCAAAAAGTACGTTAACATGATGTTATTCATTGTTGTTGTTCATTGAACAACAATTCCTAACATAACTTACATAAGTTATACAAACATGAAGTGCAAAAACTATTGTGTATTATTATTGTATCTGTATTCGAATTTATAGCGTCTTTTCAACCATATGTCCATGAAGCAAAAACCACAATTAGTTGAAACCACAAACATTCCAATTAAAAAAAAGCCGTTTTTCGATTAATTATGGATCGTTTTTTAACAAAGGTCTTTCATTTTTTTCCCATCTGAAACTCTGAATTATTCACAAAAGCCGTGTTCAGAATCTCTCTCTTTGTGAAGATATATGGTGAGCAATTCATAGGTGGCAGTTTCAGTCGGTGAGCAATTCATAGGCGGCAGTTTCAGTCGGTGAGCAATTCAAAGGTGGCAGTTTCAGTCGGTGAGCAATTCATAGGTGGCAGTTTCAGTCGGAAAGCTATTCAAAGGTGGCAGTTTCAGTCGGTGGGCAATTCATAGGTGGCGGTTTCAGTCGGTGAGCAATTCATAGGTGGCAGTTTCAGTCGGTGAGCTATTCAAAGGTGGCAGTTTCAGTCGGTGAGCAATTCAAAGGTGGCAGTTTCAGTCGGTGAGCACTTCATAGGTGGCAGTTTCAGTCGGTGAGCTATTCAAAGGTGGCAGTTTCAGTCGGTGGGCAATTCATAGGTAGCAGTTTCAGTCGGTGAGCAATCCATAGGTGGCAGTTTCAGTCGGTGAGCAATTCATAGGTGGCAGTTTCAGTCGGTGAGCTATTCAAAGGTGGCAGTTTCAGTCGGTGGGCAATTCATAGGTAGCAGTTTCAGTCGGTGAGCAATCCATAGGTGGCAGTTTCAGTCGGTGAGCAATTCAAAGGTGGCAGTTTCAGTCGGTGGGCAATTCATAGGTGGCAGTTTCAGTCGGTGAGCTATTCAAAGGTGGCAGTTTCAGTCGGTGGGCAATTCATAGGTGGCAGTTTCAGTCGGTGAGCAATTCATAGGTGGCAGTTTCAGTCGGTGAGCAATTCATAGGTGGCAGTTTCAGTCGGTGGGCAATTCATAGGTGGCAGTTTCAGTCGGTGAGCAATTCATAGGTGGCAGTTTCAGTCGGTGACCAATCCATAGGTGGCAGTTTCAGTCGGTGAGCATTTCATAGGTGGCAGTTTCAGTCAGACATGGCGAACATTCCATTGGTGGCATTATCAGTCAAGGACAGTGGAAATTTCTTTTTGATACATACGTTTTATAATAACTTAATAAGGAACATCATAAGAGATAAAGTTCAGTTTTATTGGGAAAAGGATCGTAACAGCCTTGGAAACCGTTATATCATATAAATAAAATACTTCTTTGACTGATGAATATTTTTGCACAAGGATTCGCAGGATTGACTTCTCTAGTTTCCCCCCATTTCCCTTTTGCGCTGTATTTCTGTCTGGGACGTATTTATTCACATGAATACTAATAGCCCCCATGTTTGCCAAAACATACGGTTAGCTTTATTACAATATTGACAAATTAAATTTGGCATGAGATGCGATTCCATGATATTTTTCCTGATTGCCCTGCCGTATATCGGGTTATTGTTTACTAGTTAATATAGTTTTCGCTGCCTTATTCATGTTTTAGTTTGGGAAGTTTTAACAAAAAAAGGAAAATATATGATATCAGCGGGAGTTTTTGTTATTTGCCTAAGCCTTTGAGAGACTGTTTTACAAAACATGACATAAATAATTTAATCGTAGAAAACTTCCTCATAATACATTCACTGTGGCATTGTTAAAGGGAGGAAGTAGTTGCTTTAAAATTAATTCAACATTTCTTTGCAACAAAAAAACATTGTTCTATGTACCCTACATGTTTTGTATGACCTAAATATTTTATTTTTAAGTACTTAGCCGGCCGACAGTTAGTTTTGCTCAATTTTCTGCGTTACTACCTCAATACATGCAAGTTCAGCCCTTTAAACGATTTTTACTACAGTAGTTGATTCCAAATGACCGAGTTTTCGCTATACCGGGACAGTTTTCATAAAGTTTCACATATCATTCCAAACATTCCTTGTGGCAGATGCCTATTATTATGGTATAAAGAGAGAAAATGATAGTTATCATTTTATTGTAGTGTTTTATTATGACATGTGGTTTTGGTGTCACTCCCGATTGATTGATCCTTACATGAACCATTACATTCAGGACTAAAATATCGCTAAGGTACAGTATGTGTAATAACAAGATAAGTAGGTGTTTCGCGGTTCACCATCCACCGTCAATAAATAAACAGCAACAGCAGCATGACCATTGTATCTACCTTTATTACCACCACCACCACCACCATCCTCCTCCTCGTCCTCTTTCTCCTCCGCATCATCATCATCATCATCATCATCATCATCATCATCATCATCATCATCATCATCATCATTATCATCATCATCATCATCATCATCATCATCATCATCATCATCATCATCATCATCATCATCATACTCGCCTCGTCGTTGTTGTCGTTAAAAATTAAAGGTTATATCAGTTTGAGCTACAACACGACAAGTGAACATGTGATTATTAACAAGTCTGTATTCTAAGGTAATGTTTTGCGGGTCATTAGTTATGACCAGGTTTCTACGACTTTCTCCAATTGATCGATTTAATTGTCTGTATTTCAAAGTCCGACCTTAATGCCATGTGACTGTTTTAGCAAGCATAGGATTAAAAATCAGAGAAAATCTTAGCTCCCAGCCATAAATCGAAAATCTTTGTTCTGCATCGGAAATGTCCCCCGACGCTTAACGATCGCGTGCACAAACATATACGGTTTCTAATGTCCATTTGCATGGCTGATAAATCGGGTCCCCCAAGACGCTTGGCTGATCAAGGTCCCCAAGGGGCACTTAAAGTCCGGGTAAGGCGTTCTGAGAATGGGAAATTGATGTAGAGTCATTTTCAATGGTATTTCATATATGGGCATATGGTTAATAATTATACAGCCTGTCGCGTCCCGTCCCGTGGCGTCCGAAATAGACCGAGTTGTATGTAGCTCCAATAATATTTGACGTACACACATGAAGCTTCATACTTCTGTTGGTCAGCATGGGCTGTCGTACGCTTGCCATTTCGGGCACAATTCACTATCTTGGGCTATAAAGGGCTATTGCTCTTGACTCAATAAGTCTGAAAATATTAGGTTGCATGTAACATAAACAATAGTTCGCGTACACTCATGAAACTTTATAATAATGTTGGTCAGCATAGGCTGTTGTACACCTGTCACTTTTAACATTTCACTCGGTCAAACACGAGTTATGGCCCTTGACATAGTAAAACAGGGTCTGAAAATACTGTGTCGCAGCACCAAATATATGACACGTACATTTAAGTGTTGGTTACCATTGGGCTGTTGTCATTGTTGCACAAACATGCAAAACTTATGTGTATTTTAAACCTACAAAACGTTCATAATTACATAAACATCATCACAAAGGAAGTTGAATTTAAAGCAATTGTGGTTCGACTGCTAGCG
Organism: Mya arenaria; assembly: GCF_026914265.1. NCBI lineage: Eukaryota > Metazoa > Mollusca > Bivalvia > Myida > Myidae > Mya > Mya arenaria. The sequence continues at coordinate 53,731,044 of NC_069136.1, read as the reverse complement.
GACAAATACCGCCGTATATGCATACTTAAAACACTTAAAATGCTCATGATATTCATGCGACCATGAGTAACAACATACTGCACGTGAATTGTTTCGCTTATCTCGATAAGATACAGATCTACCACTGGTCCGTTGCAGTGCTTGCAAATGTCACCAAATACTCGCTTGACATTTCTATGGCAGGTTTTTTTGGATGTTGAAATGCAGTTTTATAAGAAATCAGTGACAGAGGAAGGAAACTAATAGACGTCAACTCATCTAGAACAGTTTCAGTGTTGCGGAGAGACATTTTGATGATCACATCTAACACTAGCATAATTGATAATCATCATCATCACCAACACCATCACCAACACCAACAACATCATCACCACCAACACCAAAAAGACACGACGGATGTGGATACTTAAAATGCATTGTTTATGATTCATTAAGTATGAGCTATTATTTTCTGTCTGGTGATGGGCAACTTGAAATAACCATTGTTAAGAATGATGACCAAAGTCTAAACACTTAATTGTTGAGCCATGCAATTGAGTATCTAAATTTGGGAACATCCGTGAGAAATATCTATCACGTTACTAGTTTGTTAGTTTTTCTATGATGCAATGTTGAATACAATATCATATTTTTTATATAAGACGTATAGGTACGGACGCAAATAAAATCATAAATATTAACTAATGTTTCACAGATGCACGTGCTTCTCTCAAGCACTAACACTTTTTTAAATAATCGGAATAATAATATATGTAGAAGTGTCTGTGCATTTTTTTGCGACATTTCTATTTAATACATGAACGTCAAAATGTACATAAGATTAGGATGTTGTAGCCAGCATCCCTAGGGAGCTGTATGCCGCCCTGCCTTCTAACCACAGTTGTCTGCAATTTAGTCAGCCAAGCAATCATTTCCCCGAAGATATATCTTGAGGTGATAATTGAACACATAATAAATTCTACTTATCATCACTTAATGAATTATATTGCGATAAATATATGATAAATCAGGTGATAGCTAGTTTAAAAAAAATAATCTTTGTAAGTCCTCGATCATAGATAGAACTAAATATGTTGTGTATGTGCAGGAGTGTTCATTTTCTGAATGTTTGGTATCTGGACCACATAACTCGTAGGTTTAAAGCCTGAATGTATTAAAACTTTCTATACAGTCGAAACTCACTATGTCGAACTCTGTTTTCTCGATGTTCTGGTTATGTCTAACTTTTTTTCGAATGTTTTTGGTTTAGTTACACACGTTTTTATTTCGGTTATATCGAATGTTCGTTATATCGAAGTATTTTTCGAGGTAAAACGACATAGTAACTGCATTTTAATGTTTTTTGCTTGATGCCTAATGGAATTACCACCGCAAAGTGTACACCTTTTGATCTATCCAGTTTATTTACCAAATTACAATTAAGGCAAATGATGCCAAGATGTCAATATAACAAGAAGATCGCCCGACTAGTTTTAACCAGATACCAAACACCAAGCAACTGTGTTCCAACGCCAAAATAAACTCCTGGCTGGAGCATTTCAGCGGCATGTTCACATGAATCACGGCATGCACTCGTGCAGTCGGGGGTCTCCAGATGTTCAGGATATACATGTTAACCATTGAGTGGCGTTTCAATGTCAAAATGTGCCAGTGTGGGTTTTATCAGGAAACATTAGGAAATATCTGTCAAAAATCTTGATGATGTAACATGTACGTTAACCTCTTGAAGCAGATTTATGCTGCAGTTTGTGGCCACAGTCTGTAAGTGATGCCGCAGATAAAATATGTAGAAGATGTTTTAATAAGTGTGAGTTTTTGTTAAAGTTGCATTCTCACAGATATTCCGTTTTTACAACAATTTTATTTTTTGTCTTGGAAAGAGGAAATTTTTGCGTAAATATCTGATAACCAATGATAAAGATTGCTGACAAAAGATCAGATCGCAGGTTTTCATATTTCCGTTCGAAAATTATTGTTTTGTGGCTTAAAGTGACGGTTTAAGAAAAATGCATAAAACATCATTTTTTTGAACTTTAATAAAAAAAATCCGCGATCAAAAGTTTTGTCAGCAGTATTATATAACTGGTTTCCATGCATTTTCAGTCTGTGAGAGTGCAGCTTTAAACAAACGCACTGGCACCGGATTTTAATTTTTTTTTTTTTAAAATGATAAAAATATCTAATAATTCCAAACTATAAATAACGATCTAAAGTATGTGGAAAAATATTGAATTTTTTTTCTCATAAATATGGACTTTATACCTGTATATATTCTCATAATATATACTTGCGAAATACAAGGACGAAAAATAACGCGATCACGGCAGTAATGATTGACATTGACAAATTTGAATGCTGGCACATTTGATAACCTAGTAGTTGACCTTGAAACCGAATTGGTTGAATTTGTTGATGCTGTTAAGAAATTCTGAGCTTTTGCCAAGGACGAAAAATTACACGAACACGGCAATAATGATTGAGCTTGTCATATTTGAAAGTTGGCACATTCGATAACCCAGTCGAACCTAAAACATAAGTGGTTTTAATTTGTTGATGCTGTTAAGAACTTTTGCCATCGGCCCCATAAATAATGCCAGTTGAAATATTGTACCTGGTAACTCTTGAAACTATTTTATCGAAACAATGACGTGCACTCATGTTAACTGCTTTTTGTTATCTGTAAAATATTTTTCACCGATAACAAGTTTCTCTGTGGAAAAAATAGACTTTCTGTTTATTTCAATCGAGGCTTATGAAATTTCATTCCAGCCGATTCAGCAAAAAACAACATATTCAAACAGTGATTTGTAGTTACATCGATTGATTTTCATCTTTGCGTACACAATACCTGATATAATTCATTCATTATTTAAGTGGCTGCACTTCAAGCTCGTATATTGCCTGAAACTTCATAATTATATTGTTTTTACTCGTAGGACTCCAACGAGTATTAGACATAGATCACTAGCGGATCCAGATCCCTAAAATCGTCCAAATTTACTTTTTATTTTAATACAGGAGAAAAAAATAACATACGCACCATTTCGGACTAGAAATTTTTAACCTTTTCTTGTGAGGAGGCCTTAAACCCCCTTTTCCAACACTACTTTAAACCATATATAACTTTCTAGGGGAGGGGCGCAAGTCAAAGGTTACGCCCCTAAGTTAAGCACCCCTCTAACGTGAAAGCTTGAGCCGCCCCAGTGAATAATACTTAAAATTGTATTCCACATAACGTCTGGCTGCGTCAGATTGGATTCTAATTCACTGAATGACCTGTTAATCAACTTCATCAAGCAAGGTATAAACTTACTATAAAATTTTGCGGGTATCCAATTTTCTATCCCTTGTTATTTGAAACAAACGATATGAACCCAAATATCTGAAATTCCCGTCGCCCTGACATGTACAACACATAAAACATAGCAATGTATGGCATTCCTGACACAGTTTCATTCATTTTGGGGTTAATATATTACTACTAGCGAGTATAGTAGCATACTTCGGTGTCCGCTTCATTGTATCGCACTTTACGTTCATTCACCGATAAGCTTTGTTTAAAGGTGCTCTACCAGTGGTTAAAGCTTTTCAAACAAGACGTGGGCAATTCATACCAGATGCTGCAATGAATGGTGATAAAGTGGATAGTGTATTTGGCTGTTGTTTGTTCATTTAAACGATATGATTAATTTGATACCGATTATTGGATTAATATTGTCTAATCGAAAAACATTTTGGATTACTTTATATCTAAATAAAAGAATTAAAACAATTGTTCAACGGTTGCATTAAAGCTTGATCGCTAACTTTCATGTTTTTTTTTTAAATGTCCTTATTTATTTACCACAATGAATAATAAAAAAAATAAAGTTATATAATATATAATTATATAATTTCATTGTGTACATTTTACATGTATACATGCAGGCAATGAAGACAACGTATGTTATCGATGTCGGTTATATGGTTGACATACATATTTGATGTTTGTTTTGCGGGATAAATAAGTGCAACGTCAGATTTATTGATTGTATGTCAGTGTTTATTTTAGTATTTCGTCATATTTTACAAAACAAACGAAATTTCCCATGTCAAGGCAAACTTGTGATGTGGGAAGTAAATGTCAGCATGTTATGTAAACAAGATAATGAGCTATGAAATGGGAGAAACAGCAATCGCCCGACAGGGAATGTTTCATATTATATTTTATGGCACTGTTCTGGAGGTTTTATGACAACATAAAATGGTTGAACGAGGAATAAGTATATAATCTAAATCATATATATATATTCGTTTTTTATACCGTAATTATGTAATGCTTAAAAAGTCCATTGATATATGAAGCTTGCAGGCGTTCGGAGCTCCCAAGGTCCCTGACATTATACATATGTGCAGGGGCGTAGCTTCCTATAGGCCGTGTAGGCCGCGGCCTACACAATATTCAGAAAACAACTACAACAAAACAAAAATGCCAAATCTGCAATAAAAACTTAATTAATATATCGGAAACCAGGTTTTTCAAATCTATCGTTTTCCTTTTCTCTAAAATACATATTTATACGACATTAATGTTATGTATATTATTTATCGGAATTTGCATACCAGTAGTCTGCGCTTTGACGCCGTTCATTACATAAAACATTTATTTAAGGTAAAACATATTGATATCGTTACTCTTATTAATGTTTTTACAACAACAAAATATACGCTAAAACGCACCCAAGACCACCTAGCTACGAAACGAAATCCCGGGGATGCCTGCCCTCGTGACCCCCCCCCCTTCCTCAGAAAGCGGCCTACACATAAAGTTTCGTCAATCTACGCCCCTGGTGTGCACTGTAGGCGTACACAGCTGTTGAAGAAAATAAAACTCATCTCAAACTTAGTCTCTGAGTTTCTGTGCATAACATATTGACCGTGAGATCATAAGGCACATGGCAATGATGGCATGATGATGCCATAAGGTTCAATAAAGGTTGCAAATACAAGGTGTGAGCGTGTCCTTGTAGCTTCAAGTAGATGTACAAGTTGCGGTTAGTTTAAAAGTCATTTCGCCCAAGTCTTGTACGTGTAACTTGACTAATACTCGCATATATAACTTTCCGCTTGCTTCCGTGCATGCGTTAAAACGTAGTGCACATAAATTCGTATTCGTACAAGTAACCGGTTTCGCCACCTCTATAATATATTGTCTATTTGAATAGATGTGTAGGCTCCGATTGTCCATATGTGCACGGTCCGAAAGCGCGTGTCACAGAAGTTCGATACTCTGCGTCCCCGTGTTCCGATAGTCTGTGCCCCCGCTATCCGAAATCTCGTGTCCCAACAGTCGGATAATCTGTGTCCTCGCAGTCCGAAAGTCTGTGTCCCAGCAGTCCGATAATCTGTGTCCCCGCAGTCCGATAGTCTCTGTTCCCGCAGTCCGATTGTCCCTGTCCCCGCCGTCCGAAAGTCTGTGTCCCTGCAGTCCGGTAGTGTCTGTCCCCGCAGTTCGATATTCTTTGTCCCTGCAGTCCGAAAGTCTGTGTCCCCGCAGTCCGATAGTCTCTGTCCGCGAAGTCCGATAATCTGTGTCCCCGAAGTCCGGTAGTCTGTGTCCCCGCAGTCCGATAGTTCCTGTCCTCGCAGTCCGAAAGTCTGTGTTCCCGCAGTCCGATAGCGCGTGTCCCCGCAGTCCGAAAGTCTGTGTCCCCGCAGTCCGATAGCGCGTGTCCCCGCAGTCCGAAAGTCTGTGTCCCCGCAGTCCGATAGCGCGTGTCCCCGCAGTGTTCATCACTTGAAACATATCAATGTGCTCATAATATACTTAGGTATACTTATGCGGCTTTAAGGCAAGTAGTAATATAGTAACATTCCAACGTATGCTAATTGCAGGACATAAACGACCCGGTGTCACATTCCGGTTACAATAACAGCTCATATTTATCAACATAAATAAGAAACCACACTCAAATGATATTCTCATTTCTCATGTAACCCAACACCAACTCGGGATATTTCGTATACGAATTTGTCTTTTCTTTGTACGCTATCTTGTTTCCTTTTATTACGGTCAAAACGAATTTTGAAGCCCAATGTATAGAACTTGAAGTTGTATATAGAACTACAGTCTAATCCCGTTGGCTCGAAGTCCTAGGGACCGGCGAAATAACATCGAACCTCGGAAATTTCGAGCCAAACCGGAATGTTTGCCTTCAGTATATAGAAATCGGTGCTTTACATCCAGTTCGAGCCAACGATGAATTCGAGCCAAGCGAGTTCAAGCCAACGGGGTCCGACTGTATTATATTTCATGAATGATTGTTGATCATTTAAATGAAGACTTACTCACAATAATATCGTGTGGTCTCGTATTAAAAAGTTTACGGTATTTACGGTAAATAGATGTTTCCTGTAATTTGCTCTCTCAATGAGCTGTATTGTGTTACTTGGCCATAATCATTTGACCTATGGAAAACGGTTTCATTGGAAATATAATAGACACACTGCACAAGCAATTTTCATGAATTTAGACATATCATCGTTTCTTGAGCTATGTATTACGTTAACATGCTTGTTTTCGACGTATTTACATTAGTTCTTCGTGTAAAATGATCTTTGTAGACACCTCTTAATAATATTTGTACTGTTAAAACCACCAGCGGATCCAGGAGGGGGCGTATCCGGCGCAGCCCCCCCCCCCGCTCCAAATCGTCCAAGTTCACTTTTAAATTTTAATATCAATATAGCAAAACAAAGTAACACAAACCAATCAAAATGCACCATTTCCTGTCTAGAAATCGCTAAAACATTCTTGGGGGAGTACCCCAAACTCCAACACCAACACTTTCAACCTAATTAATTAAGGTTCTGCGGGTGGGGCGCAAGTCAAAAAAGGTTACGCCCCCCAGTTACAGGGTCCGCCCCTTGAAACCCCAGGAAAATCCCGATGGCCAACCTACACAGGTTGTCAACACAGACATAATACATCTACATACAAAACAACCCAGACATACCAAACACATGCACACACACACACATATATATATATATATATATATATATATATATATATATATATATATATATATATATATATATATATATATATATATATATATATATATATATGTGCATGTGTATATATATATATATTATAAGTTATATAATTTGCAGAACATAATCTATTTTTGTGTCACATGTAACAAAAACAAAATTTGAGTAAAAAAAACCTCTTATATAAATATAAAACCTTTTTAAGTGAAATATCAGATGAAGTGATAAATATGTAAATATTTACATTCTTGAGCGATCACCTGGATAAAATTGGTGAAATCGCTAAACTGACAAGTAACCTTTTAATGAGCCGGTTAATTTTATTACACTTACCGCCTTCATAATCATTTATAGCTAAAGTACAGTGTTGAAGCGATGCAATCTGGGCCAGGTAAATGTTACACGTAAAAGCGTTCTTACTAACATTCGTTTGTGAAATGTTTCATCATGCAAATACTGCAATTTCTAAAAAAAAATAACATTGTTATATTGTGTACTTGACATTATCGTTATCAGCAGCGCCAATTTTTAAAACTGGATTAAATATCCACAGCTTATCTTTTGCTTCGTTTCCACATAAAGCAATTTGATTGGTCAACATTAATTATTGGATGAATATTGACCAATAAAATATTTGGCCAATTTTATCAAACCCAAGACTTAACTAGTTTACTTTTGCCTTCAGTCGTTAATTATATATTAAAACATATTTCAAACAACTTGTAATGCTATTTTGCATATAAAGTCGAACCCCGATGGCTCGAACTCCCTGGGACCGAGAAAAATACCTCGAGCCTCGAAAACTTCGAGCCAAATGGGATTGTTTACCTTCAGTATAAATAATTCGGTCCTTTACACTAGTTCGAGCCTAGCGAGTTCGAGACAAGGGGTTCGACTGTAATTCCATTACAGTATTGATGCTATGTTTCAATTGCCACTGGCTTCCCTTTGGTCGCACTCTGGGCTTAACCACCCCTGCCATTACTGGAACCTTACGAGACAATGATAGCGGACTTTAATATTGTCCGCGGGAGGGACGATTTTGCCATTAAAGGTTAATGAAGCATTATCTCGGACAGGAGAAAACTAATTCCACAAAGTGGTTGTGATTTGTGGAATGTTATTTGAGGTCATTTGTGACAATAATGTGCGCGTTATTGCCCGGGAACGGACTTTTCCGAATTAAAACAGAGTAATTTGCAGGAAATATTGCCTTAATTCTGGGAAGCGTAGTTTTTGTGAGAATTTCCATTTTTAGCATTTGGCTGGCTATCTCTAATACGTGTATAAACATGTGTAGTGTATTGAACACTTTTTTCGTAGTAGGAGCATTTCCCCCGATCCTCCTTTCTCCAATAAGTTTCACTCCACCTCCCCCATCTCATCATCTTTAGTTGTGGTATGAGTAGTAGTAGTAGCAGCAGCAATTGTGTGCAGCAACAGCAGCACTCTCTTCCTCCTTCTCCCCTCCTCCTCCTCTCCGCCTCCTCCTCCGCCTCCTCCTCCGCCTCCAAATTATCATCACCATCAACATCATCATCATCATCATCATCATCATCATCATGAGCAGCAGCCTTCTGTTTGGGAATGAATTCTTATGATGCCGATCGTATAGAAGTTAAAAAGAGAAAGCTGCCTCTTTATGCAAGCGAATAAAGCCGTTTAAATGATTGATCATACGAATTCCATCCGACGTCTATCCGCCTCGCAGATTCATATAGATCAGGAACATCATTCATCACATCCCAGAGAATCGTCTCGAACGGCATGCATGACAACATGTATTTTGATGCTAACAAGGCCCCGACAAATGTTCGGAACATATATGTCATGTCCCGAGGGGAATATTCCACAAAACGAACCTCAATAAAAGAAAACAGATCCGAATAACAAGCCGTCTGAACCGGAATTATGCAAATGAATACATTGAAGAACGCGCTATTCAAATATTACAAAATCAATATGCGAAACAGCATCATTACAGATTCTTCAGAATGATAGACACTGCAATTTATATGATAAATGTCAAATTGGCCATTAGACACGGTAATTGAATGAGATTTTTATGTTCAGCATATACATGTGTATGTTCAGCAGAAAGGAAACAGGAAGCTATAGGCTGTACAAAACGGTAGATCTCTTTGATTTTAAACATACAGGATTAAAAATTACAATACGTGGCACTTTCTGAAGGATGTGTTTTGCCTAGGCCAAATACAATGATAAACATAACGACTATTGATCATGATCTTTTGCTGTGTGTATAGATACACAAAGGTCATTCATATATGTGGTACCATGAAATCGCTTTATTGTAACCCCAAAATACATGTTTCATGTAAACAAAATCATTTTAAAGGGTCTTCAATTATATTAATTAATTCTTCGTGGACGCGTTTTGATGGCCAGTGTTTACTAGACATACTACCTCATTTAAAACTTGAATAACATTTTAATTTCAACATCAACTTCTTTGAAATATCCTCATATTGACCGTGATTTAGTCCAATATATCTGAATATAATTGTTGAACTTAAATGACAAATTTAAGTATTGAATATCATTTGTAGCATACAATTTTGAAGTAATCTCAGTTAATTTACTTTTAGGGAGCCATTGAAAACTGAGTTTTGGTATGTAAATATATCTTAAACTTGAAAGCATAAAATTTTCGACCACGAATATTAAGGTTCCAAGAAGTTTGCCCATATTAGTGTGTGTCTTAGACCAGCTCTTGTTTATCAACCTATACAAAACGGTTTCTATAAAAGACGCCATGACGCCAAGCACGTCCATTGTTCCAATCTGAATAGGCGTCAGGATTTACTGCCCACAGTGTTATTGATGCTTGGCTTATTTTTAGGCAATGATTTTTACTAAATTAGGAGCGCTGTGAGTGTCTATAGAAGCAATTTACTGGCATTTATTGCCAATAAACGCACAATAATGGAAACTTGCATTTAGAAATATCGCTCTCTCTCGAATTCTGGTTTTAGATGTTTGTACGTCAATAAAATATTCATTTTATAATGTCGTCTGATAGTTGATGAATATTTGCCTTATTGTGTATAATTTTAGGAGTAACTTAACTGGACAATACTATGAATTATATTTAGAATTAACTAGTTTAGTATGTCCTTACTAGGCTGGTATTTAATATAAGTCTTAAATGGATCTAAGAGCGATGTAGCTAATCGGATAACTTGTTATTATAAACTGACCAATATAGTGAATGAAGTTAATGATGCATGACCATAAGATTCACTCAAGCTGAATATTGAATATCAATCAACCAAGATCATCGTGTGCCAGTGACCAAAATGCAAGAATACTTCAAATTCCAAAATGCCAATGGCATTAACATTTGGTAGATACTCATGTTTCTTTATCACCATTTACTTTGAGTTAATAAGCATTCACTTAATAAGTTACGCAGAATTGTGGATGTCCTTTGTTTATTCAACAACAAAGAAGATTTAATAGTTGATGTATATGAGGCACCACATACCACAACTCTCGAGGCGTAAAGTGTTACGTATACAAAATTTGCACTCTTCGAATTTCCAAGAAACGGATTCCAAATACCAGGCTCTGCTGGAGACAGACATTAACATGATTTTAAACAATCCTGTTAGATGAAACCCCGTGCAAAAAGATACCTTACATTTTTCTTCAGACCAGTTACAATCTAATCACCAATACCTGTAGAATTGTCTTAACACATGGAACTTTTAATTAATAGATTTTATAAAACTATTTTTGAAAAAAAGAAAGATTTTGAATTATGTTAAGTGATACTCGCTTTTGTTCTGACATGTTCATACAAATGGGTGCATGGCGCGTCGCTCATCGAGGTCGCTTCCCCTCGTGTCTAGACTAAGCCCATTTGACGAGCATGCCTTTAATATACTCGTTTCGAGTGCAAACGTCTAAGACCTAGAAATTAACCTATCGTAGGGCTGTCAGTATGGCCCCTTATTCCTTTCAACAGTTTCAGAAGTTTATTTAATTCATTCAAACGATTTAAGTAGGTTCTTTTCTTTCCCTCACTCTAATTTAATATTTTCCCTCGTGCCTTCAAACGAACTAAGTAGGTTCTCGCATTCATTGTGCCCCCCCGTTCCTCATATTTCATTTTATTCCATGTATACGCATATGTTTGACGCATTACATCTGCCGTCATTTGTATAAAAAACTGGATAATTATGCACAGGTTATCTTTTAACTTGTTTAAAATAAAAACAAAACTGATTGGGCAACATAAATATTAAAATAGATTTTGACCAATCTATAAATATTTTGGCTAATTTTAACCAAACGAAACAATCAGGTACATGTATACGATTGGCTGCTGTTGATTTGCATCTATTTGTCACTCCATTTTGATTAGATGCTAAGATTTCATGACCAGCCAAAATCGCAGCATCAACTTTAAACCATTTTGCCTCAGTTCAAATACCTTAAGATACATGTGAGGCCACTTTAAAACATTCAAGACAGGATGCTGTTGTATCAGGCATGTCAGATACAGGCGTCTTCATTTACACAATCTGTAAACATTATTATAGAGAAGTAATAACAAAGGAATTGTATTAGAAGCGGCCTGGAAGAAATTGTAGTTCAAGTACACCGCAAGCAGGAAATTTGTATTCTGATAGTGTTCAAGTACCGTTGTGTCTCGTCTGTAGAGTGCTCATAGAATGGCGCTCCGTTAGGCCTCCATGACATATGGATAACATCTGAGTGACATTTACGTAATGAAGAATAGGGTCAACGATACTTGGACAGTTCATCCTCAAAACTTACCTGGACGTAAAGGCAATGCTATATCTGGTAAAGTAACGCGTAAACATTGTTTTAGAATTACAGTCGAACCCCGTTGGCTAGAAAATCGCCTCACTCGAACTCCTCGTTAGCTCGAACTGGAGGTAATCATTCCAGTTTGGCTCGAACTTTCCGAGGCTCGAGGTGTTTTCGCCGGTCCCTGAGTGTTCGAGCCAAAGGGGTTCGACTGTAGTGCAAAGGGCAATGACTTGCCGCCTACGGTAAATGACAGGTCTAGAACATGTCTCAGTCGACAGTTCAGCAGCACTTGTGCAGTCAGAAAAAGTGTTTCCTCCATTACCCTTGCGTATCCATTACACATTTCCACACTTAACACAATAATTAGCAAGTATTTTTCTAAACTTGTTTGCCTTGCTCAAATATTACTATTACGAGTACTTCGTGAAAGTGGTAGGCGTGGTCAATTGGTAAAGGTGTCTGCCTCTCACCATAGAGGTCGTGGGTTGGATGCCCAATAGGGAAATGACCCCTTATCCACTCAAAAAGGATTCAGGACTGATTTCTGCCCATGAAACGAACTCGGGTGTAATTCATTTCAGCTTTCATCGTTCTTCACAATCCAGCTAAAGTATGGTGGTATAAACTAAATACGAATAACATATACAAAACATTAAACACACAATAAAGCAGTGTTTATTACAGTATAAGATGCATCTACCTTGGCACCTTTTATTAACGATCATGTTTGTTTCATTATTCTCATATGTGTTTTCAAATTTCCACATACCGACACCATCACTAGCACTGCTGTCGATGAACTATTTCCATTACCAAGTTATTACCTTGGCACGTAGTTTAAAAGCATTACAACAGCAGAGCAGTAAAAAATTGAAGATATTTACAAATGAATTTATAAAATACTTGTTTATAGAGCACTTTGTTCACATCAACATTTTTTGCCGTTACATATCATTCGTAAAGTTTTGCCTTTCAAATGCAGCTAATCGACCATTTTCCGCAGAATAAAACAAAACAAAAATCGCAATGTCAAACGGGCAAGAGTATTGCGTTAACATATACCAGTTATATCACAAAAAGTACAAATATTTGAATAAAACAAAACGTGAGCTTAGACACGGTGGGCCATGCATACCGACCGTGTGCTTTGTCACCTCCAGTCTGGCGACATATAGAAGCACATCTTTTTCTACTATCAATGGTCTGCTTCTTCTGTAATCTCAACAAATATGTTGATGACATTCAATGCTTGTGAAATCTTGGTGTATCACCTTGTGGTGTTGCGTGTTCATCGTCGTGTGCCTGGTTGGCATGCATTGTTATGTGTGTGTATAAAATCTTGGTGTATCGTGTGCCTGGTTGGCATGCATTGTTATGTGTGTGTATAAAATCTTGGTGTATCGTGTGCCTGGTTGGCATGCATTGTTATGTGTGTGTATACAATCTTGGTGTGTCGTGTGCCTGGTTGGCATGAATGTTATGTGTGTGTATAAAATCTTGGTGTGTCGTGTGCCTGGTTGGCATGAATTGTTATGCGTGTGTATAAAATCTTGGTGTATCGTGTGCCTGGTTGGCATGAATTGTTATGCGTGTGTATAAAATCTTGGTGTATCGTGTGCCTGGTTGGCATGAATTGTTATGCGTGTGTATAAAATCTTGGTGTATCGTGTGCCTGGTTGGCATAAATTGTTATGTGTGTGTATAAAATCTTGGTGTATCGTGTGCCTGGTTGGCATAAATTGTTATGTGTGTGTATAAAATCTTGGTGTATCGTGTGCCTGGTTGGCATGAATTGTTATGTGTGTGTATAAAATCTTGGTGTGTCGTGTGCCTGGTTGGCATGAATTGTTATGTGTGTGTATAAAATCTTGGTGTGTTGTGTGCCTGGTTGGCATGAATTGTTATGCGTATGTATAAAATCTTGGTGTGTCGTGTGCCTGGTTGGCATGCATTGTTATGTGTGTGTATAAAATCTTGACACAGCATGTAATACAGAATGACTCGCTTAATAGTACTGAATATTACTGTAGCAAATGGTTTGACATTCAAGTGTATATATTTCCTAAATTGACGAAGGAGAAACAAATGAAAACAAAACGTCCATTTAAACATTAGGAGAAGTGGGCCTTGTGCAAAAATGTATGTCAAGAAGTCACCATGTGTCTATAGTCTACGTAGAAATGTTAATTCCAGAAAAGCCCCGATTCTTGGACAGTTTATTGATTTAAAATTAGTCTGTTCATTATATTCCCCCAGAAAAATGCTGAGCACTTGAAGAAATTAGACATATGTCGCCGTCTTATAATTAGATATTTTTCTTCCTATTATCTTAAGAATCATTAACTGCGTTCTTCCTGTCACCGAATACAACAAAAAACTTTGAAATCTGAGAAGTGCTTTCAGGAAGAGTTTAGTTTAAGTATATACAACATCGTATTAAACCATACATATCCATATATACAAAATGTGAAAAAGCGATGTTAAAGCAAATGAGCACTTGGGGCGATATGTGACCTTGACCTGCAGTATAAGATAAGGAAGCAAAAGAAGTTCTTAAAGATTTTTTTAAATAATCATAGACGACACAAGAACAAACAACAGTGCTTATCTAAATATTAAACAACATCAATACTAACCAATTACATCACGATCCGAAACCCCTCGACCTTTGGAATCTATAATAGTTATATATAGTGAGCAATTACTTGATCAAATCATATAGATGGCTCGGCTTGAACTTACTTCATGAAATGCCATTATTGCTTGCAAGTCCGTCTATTTTTGTTATTTCTAAGGGAAACTAAGAAGCAGGGATGGAGACAGTGAAGATGTAGGAGAAAAAATCAGAAGTCACACCCATGAGACGATCTGTCATAATAGTTGACTATTAACTCTAAAGATAAATTGGATCTTTTTTGTAGAAGTGCAGGAAAGTTTACTTTCATTGCTGTTTCGCTGCAGTAGCTTACATGTTACAACTATTATTTCCATAAAAAACGAAATTGTTCCCATTTTTATAGCTGTAATAAAATGAGCCATGCATTATTTCGAAAAGAATGTAAATACGTTAATTTCCATTTGAATGTTACCCCATGGCATTCGCTATTGGTGGATTTTGATGGATTTATCCCGGACATATTTGAAGCTAATCTGGTCACCTGCATGGCCCTCAGAAAGAGGAAGTCACTTACCACATCTCACTGTTCACTGGTAGTTTACTTTGACGAATAGTGCTCGGCTCCACTACTTATTTATTTCCAAACAGTTTATTTGTGTAACTCCATGGCCCTCAGAAAGAGGAAGTAACTTACCGTTCCTCACTGTTCACTGGTGGTTTATTAAGACGAATAGTGTTCGGCTACACGCTACTAATTTATTTACAAACAGTTATGTTTTTGTCTATCTGTTACATGCCTTTCCCGTGGCCATATGGCTGTGAACCGTAAACTAGGCCTTTGTAGAATGGGTTGGTACTAGCGTCATCCGATTCTAATTGTATGCGTTTCATTTATTTTGGATTAAGCTGAATGATCTAGATTAACTATGTGATATAATTCCATCAATTTACCGAAGATTGCTATTGATTTTGATAACCAGATATGGAAAGATTCCAGGCGTTCTCCGCAATGCAAATGCACTGATGTCCGCGTATTAATCAGAAATCGGAGCTGATATTGACTTGATAAATCTTTTGAATATTGCATGCCTCGTTCTGTTTAGACTCTGGTCTTACGAGTTTCTTGCACGTTATAGTGAAATGATTTTACAGCCCCCTTATGTCAAGAACCGATGCATGATATTAAAGTTTTTGTTTTTACAATTTATGATTTTCTGGGACTGCTGCTGGCAGAAATGATATGTCAGAAAACAAAGCTGCATTTACTTCAACTTTCAACTTGGCATTCTTAATTATGATCAATACGTACACATGTATAACACACATAAATTTTGAGTGTTTCTGCACATTTCTTTAAATAGACCTCGGTATCCTTCATAAGAACCATTGCTTTCGACATTTATTGGTCCTTTTTGGTATATTAAAACAATTGTAATAATTGTGGTAAATATTATCTGGGAGTTCATTTTTAATAAATCACATTATTTTATACATTTATATTTTTCTACCGACGGACTATAAAAGCGGTAGGATCAGCGTCTATTTCGTAGTTAGGGCCTAAACATTGAAATTCTTCATAGAAAACAACTGAATGTGAACCAATTTAGATAAGGTAATTACAAAATACTGCCAGTTCATCACTTTAAATCAACATTTCTTGACTAGACAAAATCGATTTTCGAGGACGATACAATTTAACCAAATATGGCGAGTGTTGATATCATGACATCGCTCGGCCTTTGCTTGATATCATTATTACACTGGGGGAAAATGCAGCCAATCCTGCGTATATAATTGGAAGTGATATCATGAGAAATAGTGGCGACATTTCAATAATGCAATGGAAACTATTTGTCCAGTCTATAAATATTTAACGTCCTTGTTTAGCGACACGGGGTAAAGGTCTGGGTCACAGACACGAAGGACACATGTCGTTACAAAACAACAAATACAGATTAGATATGCATGACCATAACGGTATAAAGTAAAAGTTAGATGACATGAAGTAAACTCTTAATGATTAAGAATGGGAGGAGTGATCTTAGCGAACAAGCCCTTCTTAATTATTAGGATATAATCTTCGAATTCGATGGCTGAAAATGTAGGTTGTATTCTAACACACGCTGGGGTTGTCAGCGAGTCAGAAAACCACTGGGGTGTTTAAAACAGGTTTCGAGTACACAACCATACAGGGACAGTTGTTCATTTAGTTAAGTGATCCTCTCATTCAAAATCAAAACGTACATATGTATAACAAACATGAATTTTGACTGATGAATCTTTAACTTCTTAATAAATAATGCATTTATGGAAAATATCAATTACTTATTACAAGATTGTAACGGTGTATTTATTAGCAGAAAGCGCAATAACATTAAATGATTGGTGAATACTAAACGATTAACTGTGGTGTACTAAAGTCAGAAAGAAACACAATGTTTTAAACTCATTTCTTTCAAAATAAACTCGGTGTTCTTCATAAGTAACATTGTTTTCGACATCTTTTTCGGAATATTAAAACAATATTTTTGCTTGAAGTAACTCATACTTTGAAGTAAGAGTGCATCTTTATAAAAGAAATTCGAACTGAATTATCTGTTTCTTTGGAATATATTCATCATAATGCGTTTGATGTTAACACCACGTGCAAGAATGCCAGTAATGCACAATTGATTATATTAGCATCATCACTTGTATGTATCAGGTTTTCACTCCGGCACATTAAAGCCATAACCACATTCTCGTACTATAGTATCATTTACTCCAGTATATGTAAGTCAAACCCTCGTTATATGTAAGTGCGTGTTTAATCAATTCAGTGACCGCAGACAGATGCTCCTCCTGGGAATACCAGTTTGTCCGTTATACATAATATATGATCTAACCCTTGTCTCATCTGGCCGGGTTACTTGAGGACAAGAGTCAGGGTGTTAAAGCTCTGTCTATTGAATTGTGAATGATTAAGAAATACTTCCAGAGTAAGACCTCGGACAACTGTGAGGGTAACTTAATCATCACAGCTCTGACCTTATTCTTAGAATTCAACCTACATTTTCTGCCAATAAAATCACAGAAAGGCAACCATTAAGTAGTAGACTAAATCATTAAGGATTTCAACTTTCGGGTGTGTTAAAAAGTCCGCCTACTTGCCAATTATCCGATACACACTCTGCGTCAGATTTTGCGTTGACAATGTATCAGTCAATAAGGTTGTATTCTATAAAGTGAGTTAGATGACATGAAGTGAATTCTTAATGATTAAGAAGGACTCGTCCGCTTCGCTCAATCCGCCCATTCTTAATCATTAAGAATTCACTTCATGTCATCTAACTATAACATAATCATGCAACAAGTGAATTTACTTGTCATAAGAAAAAAAGTTAAGTTGATACATGGCATAATATGTTTTAACTGACTTAGATCAGACCGTGTTTTCAGTAGGCGAAGAACTAAATTTTGATGTCATGTTTGTTAGGTTATAAAACTGTATTTTTATATAATAAACGGAGTCTCATTGACTGTTTGAGTAGGTTATAATCTTTAACTTATTTTAGCAGGCGGTGAACAAATATGTGACGTCATGTTTGCTAGACATGAAGCGAAATACTCTATGGCAATTTCAATAGCTGAAAATGTAGATGAAATTCTAATGGACATCATAACTTGATATTATTATATAATGGTTAACCATATGTGATTTAGCCATAAGAATAATATACGTCAAACACATTTTTTGCTTACAGCTCCTCGTTTATTATATGGGAAACCGCAATGACCGACATACCGCAGCTCTTTGATCAGTCTTGGAGTACTCAAGTTTATCTGATAGACTTTCCAGACTATTTATGTTATGTTTGCGTGACAAAAGGCAACAATCGTTTCCACTGTTGGAGACCTTTAATGCCTTCAATGTTCCTGATTTGTTCTGGGGTTCCGGAACACAACAACGGTCTATGCAATTAGTATTTGCATCAGGTTTATTAAAGTAAGACAGGCTGACCGAGGCCCACTTTATGAACAAGCTCCTCATGCAGTTTAATGGTCATTCCGGTTTCTCGGGTCCGTTACTATTAAAATTGATGAATCCAATTACCAATGAGAATTACTACTAACGTATGCGGATACAAGGTTTTCACGCTAACTCTCCAGTTGACCCAAGCAGACCAAGACACGTGGTCATATCCGGTCATTGGCACCATCAACGAATGAAAGTACGTCCGATCTCGTCTGGGCGCATGATTTTCAGATAATCAATCGGCGTCGTCTGGGCGCTTGTTTCAGGGCTTTCTGGGCGAATCGATTGCAACTTCCGCCTTGTTGCTGGAATTTCCATCATGTGATTTCCAGACCAAATGTGGCATCGCGCTCGCATACGGTTTTATGATGTAACAAAGATTGCCGCGTATAAAATATTAGGATGCTCGAAATTGTCATCGATTTTCCGGAGTGGTGAGATGCCAAAACGAACAAAGAACCGGGGATAATGGCTTTGTCTTTTGGCTTGAAACAAACAATTAAAGCCTAGTATATTAGAAAAGTAGAGAGGTTATAACACCATCTTCCAGCTATCTCCTTACGTATATATCTGTATAATGCGTGTGGTTGCCATGGGCGCTCATGAAATAAACAATGTTTAAATTAAAGCCTAGTTGTTAATGCATTTAGCCTATACTGTTCTGCGAAATACTTCAGAAATGCCAGCGTTGCTCTTATTATATTAGAAAAAAAGAGTTTGTTTTTGTTTTTAAATGATGGTCATTGTTCACACAATTTCCTGTTCATGATTGTGGATGAACACAATTATCACGTGACTGGAAAAGCAAACGACACTTTGTCCAACAACCACTTTATCAGGAATATTGTTCACGATTTTAATTTTATCTTTAATATTAGACATTAAGTAAGCCCACCAAATAATATTTTGAATACGTTCAAAACGGTGTCATTCACTTCTCAATTTCACACATCGGCATAAAATTAGCTTGAAGGAGAATAAAACCAATGACAAAGTACGTTTGCCTTTAAAGTACAAGAGCTCTCTATTATGTGGATGAGGCAATGAAGATTGTATTTCTAACAGGTTTATCTCGTTTTCTTATATTTTGGATAAAAATACAAGAAGTTCATGAAATTGAATCTAATAAGCGCCACCTGGCATATCCTCTTACAGTCACGTGAATTTTTCATGCATTCGTAGTTGTCATGACAATAATGCGGAATTAGATAAACATGAACTTAAGGAAGCTGCTAGATAAAATTACCTCCTTGATTTTTGAATCTACAAGTCTTAAGGAGCAACTCACTGTAGAAGAAATATCGTATCTTTTTTCAGTCAATGTCACATCATTAACATCAATAAACGATGCAATAACTCTGGAAACATTAAGCGTCGCGTTTCCATGGCAACGGTACGCAAATGTCATTAGACGACAGTCTATGGCCGGCGAGAACTAACGAGACTTGAGGCTGTAGTACGCGGCATTAAACCTCAGACGTTTTCCTGTAGAGATGTAGTTTCTTTCCTGACAATATCTTATAAAGGAGATCACGTGTCTTTTGAAGTAATTACTTATAAATTCGGTTTGGCATAAACTGATCAGACTGTGAATACACTGCAGATATTGATCTGCCGGTAGACAGACTGATGTAACGTTGAAAGCTGATTGTTTTGATCAAATGAATGATGAATGTGTCATTCAACAGTTCCAATATCAATCATAATTGTGTAAATTTGACAAAATAAACGACACAACTTATTCTTTGTAATTAACAGTATGGGTACATTTTACAAAAATAGTCCTAAAATTAGAGATAAATTTATATGTTTATACATGTCTCAAGTCATTGTTTTATGTTTTGTTTTCGCAAAATCATCAGTTTATATTAACTTAAGCTCACTGTAATAAGTATAATAGTACTTTTCAAATTGTAGAAAATACAGAGGCAACCTTAAGTAAGAACATTAACAAAGTTTACTTTACCTTTATTTACTTAACGGAACTCTCCAGATTTAGTTCTAGCTACATATATGTATGTATATGCATAATTTCAAGCCTTTAATAGTTTAAAAACACATTGCGAAAGGGCGGTTTTAGATTTCAGCATAAGTAAGTGGTGGCGCACTCTGTGACCGAACTAAGAGAGTGCGCCTTCTTCTCAAAGAATATGAATAAAACGTGGTCTTATTGAGTTATTTAAGGCTTACGATCGTTTCTAAAGAAATATTAAACCATTTTAGTCTGGAATTGTATGTTTAAGTGCATTTTTAACGTACAGTTTTTTGGATATTGACATAAATCAGGGAACTGTAACAATTTAGAGGGGGCGCGCGCCCATCTAGCCGTCGTCTCAACCCGCTAGTGTTGGGATAAGTATTGCAAACATCGTGTAAGTCTCGGTAAATACCATGTAATTTGTCGGAATTTGTTTCACAGAGAAACATTTGTTGTAAGGATATTTATGTTGTCTGGTCGTAATAAGGAGTTTTTTGCCTGATAGTTATGTTTTGAGAGATGTTTTGTGATGGCCATGAAACTAAATGTGTTATTGTTATTCGAGTGTTGTTTTATTCTGACAAGTTGGCTGAATATCCCATCAGTTGTATGCTTATTTCTTGATAATATTGCATTTAATAACAAACGCATTGTTTCAAATCAAAAGTGTCACGTCGCCGCCCATTCTCGGCATGCTCGAGCTCAAGAAACAGCCGAGCATGATCCGAGTGTGTCAATTCCCAGCCATTCTCAGCATGCTCGGGCTCAAGAAACAACCGAACATGATCTGATTGTGAAAAGTTCCCGTCCTTTTATGTATTATTGAAATTTTCCTGAAATACTCTGAACATGGGAAGGTGATACTTATCCATCCCGGTCCATTACGAGGAAAACATTTTCAGCCTAAGGAAATCGACCCACAAATAGTTCTAGTTCTCTGGTAACTTTATTTTCTATAATGTTTAATTTTGACGTGTAGTAATCCCATATAATTCTGGGTCTACTGATATGTTAAATTAATGACCAAAATTACATTATACATTTATCACAGTTTGTAAAATTGCTCTTATTTTAATTTAAATCGGGTAAAAAATGAACAGTTTTGCAGTCTTTGAAGACAAAACTATTTGTTCAGTAGAATTGTTACATATGTTTTTTTCTGCTCCTAAATTCCTTTCAAACACCATAAAAAAACATGTGGATCACCAGGCGAACTGAAATCACACAGATGTACATAGGCATCCTTCACTCGTACAAATTGTCGAGAACAGATGCAAACACTGCCGTTCATATATCTCTGGAAATTTACAGAACCAATTTAATATTACCCTAGACGATGCAAATCAAGAAAGTGTAATTAAAGATAGATATTATGTTTCATTATGAATGCTATTATATATTTGAGAACAAGATTCCAGCGGCAACATATTATTTTGGTATTAGATTTCTCTTAGTCTGAAAAATCTTCTTTTTTAAGTTAAGAAAAGGTTAAAAATGAATAAACATTTTTTTGTGGTCTTCACTATATCTCGTCAACTACCGACCAACAGGGCCAGCCACTGTTTATATTTACCGCTTCACCTAATTAATATCAATAACGGTTGACTGCTGATTTACTCAAATAAATGGACTGGAAAACTTTTTCCAGAAATAATGCTCCTCATTAAACAAAATATAATATTGCATTACTTTATATATTCTTAAATTGGATTGCACCTGTATTTTATTCACCCTGCAGAAATGTATGGAAAATGAAAATGACGCTTTTTTCCAGAAATTATTTCAATAAAACTGTTTGATGAAACGTGATACTTATTTCTGCGATTTTATCAACCTTTTATACGTGATAGCTTTAATGAACAACGTTAAATATCATTTCAATACATGCATAAAGGTAAACCTTCAGAATGATAAACTACATCCAAAGTTTGGAGGAAAAAAACCACGTCCGATTTGATTGAAATTTATCGACATTAATTCAAAAATTACTTTTAATAAGAATAAATTTGTCTTTTTTTAACAACTTAATGTTCTGCAAACACGATTGCCAAAAAACTCAGTTGACCATTATTTACTGTCGGTCTCATATTTGGGATATTATTTTATACCACAATGCATCACAAAATATGATTGGCTAAAGTACAGTCGAGCCCCGTTGGCTCGAACTCTCTTGGCTTGATTTCCTCGTTGGCTCGAACTCTCTTGGCTTGATTTCCTCGTTGGCTCGAACTCTCTTGGCTTGATTTCCTCGTTGGCTCGAACTCTTGGCTTGATTTCGTCGTTGGCTCAAACTCTTGGCTTGATTTCGTCGTTGGCTCGAACTCTTGGCTTGATTTCCTCGTTGGCTCGAAATCTTGGCTTGATTTCCTCGTTGGCTCGAACTCTTGGCTTGATTTCCTCGTTGGCTCGAACTCTCTTGGCTTGATTTCCTCGTTGGCTCGAACTCTTGGCTTGATTTCCTCGTTGGCTCGAAATCTTGGCTTGATTTCCTCGTTGGCTCGAACTCTTTTGGCTTGATTTCCTCGTTGGCTCGAACTGGATGTAAAGGACCATTGTCTTTCTACTAACTGCTTAATTCCCATTAGCTCGCATTTCCCGAGGCTCGAGGTATTTTCGCCGGTCCATGGGACTTCGAGCCAACGGGGTTTAACTGTATACCTTTAGTTATCATTTTATCATTTTACAAAACATGATTGGGAATGGGAAAACTCTTCTTATGTGTTTTTTTCTTCAGAAGTTATCTGGGCAAAACAGGAATGATTAACAATACTTGTTTCGCTCAATACTTCAATGCATTAGAGAATTGATTGAATAAAACCTTTACCCTCGCTCGCAATGCATCATCTCATTTCTAACACCCGCCGGCTTACATAAACTCTGCAATTTTTAATGCCTCCCTGGATGTCTGCAGCCGAACATTTCGATATTGATCTGTGTCCACATTGCTGCATCATCTAATGCGCATTGCAATGTTTTTTGCCACTTGTTACATCGTTAGCTGAACGGGATCCATCCACAGAATTCCTGCAAACCTAATAACACTAGTACTTTTAAAGCTTTATCCCCGATTGAGGTTATATATGGCGCTATTAGTAACGCATGCAGCAAATATATGACGCTATGTTCGCATCATTATAAGTACGCCATATATTTCTCTGCGGAAACTGCCTTTGTCTGACACCGCATTCCACATTAACTACAATATCAGACGCCCTTTGTTACTAAAACAGTAAAAAAGGTTAGCAAATCTACATTCTCTGGTATAATTGATGCACAACTGCATATAACCGTCTCTCCCATGGTAAATTCTTAATGCAGTATGGTTACTTGATTGGGCTGTGTCTTGTGTGTTTCTTATTTGTCTGTAAGTTATGAAGCTTTTGGTCCTAGTACTACTATTACAAGAGTATAAACAACAACAAAAACAGCAGCAGCAGCAGCAGCAACAACAACAACAACAACAACAACAACAACAACAAAAACATATTCAACAACAAAAAACAACACCAACGACGACAACAGCAACAACAACAAGAACAACAACAACAACAACAACAACAACAACAATGAGAACATAGCAGCAACAGTTTGCTTGACAAATGTTGTGTTTTCTTAACAAAAAAGTATGTAATATTTGAATTATTCCATCACAGCAAGTCTAGCTGGCAGCAGAGAAAAACCCTGTCAGCTCATTATTTGTAGAACGTGGATCACTCGGTAATTGTCCGAAAGTCGTATAGCTAGAATAATGTTGACATTGATTAGACTTTATGTGTCGTCTACTAAACCTCCTAATAAGGTAATACACGAGTTAACACACGTCTGACGTATTCATGCAGTGAAACAGGCGAAAAAAATAGGGACGTAAAAATGGTGTGGCAACGGTACCAACGTTTTGAATACTTCATCTATACTTAGATAATGAATTAAACTGCAGCTAAATCTTTAAAACTCCTGTTAATAATGCTGAGAGTAGATCTGACCCCCCATCCCTCCACCCTCGAATTTATCTTGGCACTACATTAAAAATAGGTCTCCATTTACCGTTATGTGCACAAACAATATTTTTTTACCGACGAATATACATGTATATTACATTGACAGACATATTAAAAGTTCAAACAGTTTTAAAACTAAATCTGAAATCTTACATTGTTATTGCCCAACTCATGGCAGGGTATACCTTTTCATGGCTCACAAACATTATTACTTAAAATTGGAAACCGTAAAACCTCATCCCGCACTTTGCAGAAGCCGAGTGTAATTGCAGTGTTTGTCTCTCAGAATTTCCAGCTGAACATTCCTGGGTCTTATAAACTCATTCTGCAGATTTTACTAGACCACAAATTACATGCAATGAAATAGAAAATTAAAACAAAAATCAAGGGCGAACATTGTGGCCATTATACTCGTAAAACTTAAAATATTTTGTTTGGTTTTATTGTTTAATATTGTATTCACACGCAAGAGCGGGAACCGCATTCTATTAGAGTACACGTGTACTTTGAACAACTCACATTTTCGGAACGCAGGGTATTCAGAGTGTAGGACAAAATCCCCTCGGGCAAAATCCCCTGGACAAATCCCACCCTTCAAAATCCTCCCGGACACCATCCCCCGGACAACATCCGGCCCGGACAACATCTATCCGACTAAAATTTGCATAAGCTACAAAATAAAGTGTGGAATGAAAAATTGAAATGTATTTAAATAAATTATTATACACATTATTTAATAGAATATGGTAAATTACCTTAGCAGTCTGCAAAAAAGGCTGGATATTATACCGGAAATTGGGGAAGATGGGATTGTACCCGCCTAAATTTGGTGGGGCATATTGCCCGTGGGATTTTTTTCCGTCTTCCGTTTAAGGCGGGTAGTTAAATGCCTTGTGTTAACTCTCCCAAATTCAAACGTTCAATTTAAATATACATGAAACAAAAGCAACACCTAAACGTTTTAATATGTTCAAGAAGAGAAAGAAAAAGGGAATCGCACTAAAATAAAGCCTTAACTATATATACGAGTATATCTCTAGAAAGACGTCAAAGGATTCTCATTAAATCTTTTATTTCCCATATACATGGAAATTCAAGAGTATCACCTATTTCTGACTTTAAAATTAATTATTTGCTCCTGGTGGTTCTTCTTTAAGAACATACTAAACGATTACAATGGAACGTTGTCAGACCACGTGCTCTAGAACCTACATTTTATCTACAAAAGAAATCGTCTGACGAAGATTATGAATAATGTGACATAGATCATTACTTACCATTTAAGAGGAATACAACTGAAACATTGATCAGTATATAAGGTTCCTTTATTTCGCATGGTACTGTTTCATGCCACAACATAAATGTAAGAATATTGTATATGGTAATTAAATATTACTTCAATAACCATTCTAAGTTCGTTATTTTTTCTATTTATAGGCGTGCTGGTTACCGGCGCAAGCGGATTTATAGCCACACACATCATACGTCAGCTGCAAGAAGAGGGGTACCAGGTCAGAGGGACGCTGAGGTCACTCGAGGACAAGGATAAGGTATAAATTTTAAAGTCGATATCGAGCAATTTCCCGTCATATATCCGTACCGCGTATTACAAAGTTTCATTGAACTTACTTTTTCTTCTTTCGGGTGACAGGAATTCATTTCATTGAATTCAGAAACAGTTATGAAACTTGATCCCACTTGATAAAATCTTTGAACGGGCCATTCTTGCTGCATGCAGATAAAAGCAAACTGTCATACACTAATTTAATGGTTGTGAGTTATTGCTCCCACTAGAAAACCTTTCAACGATTCGAATATTTATATTTTGTCCTTAATGGCTATTTGGCTGGCTGTGATGTCCTCCTTTATCCTCGTATAGTTATCTTTGCCATTTAGTCTCGTAATGTTAGCTGTGACATTTTACTACAATTTCTTCAACTATATAATATTTATACATTATCACCCCATCAGACATGTAATAAAGACATAACGGTAAAGCAAAGACCGGTATAGGTGAGGACGTTTGCGTGATGCGCTTTTTATTTAATTAGAAACGACAAATATAAATTCTACTATGCCCCATCAAGCGGTTAATACTCTAATAAAACATCGCCATTTGCAGGTTGAGAAGCTACAGACGCTGTGCCCGGAAGCAACCTTCAAGCTAGAACTAGTAGAGGCGGACCTCACCAAACCAGAATCATGGGAACCGTGAGTGATTATGTTATTATGCCTACGGTGTGGTGTGCGCAAATAAGGTCCATAAATCATCAAATTATTTCAGTGAAATGTTCACTGTGCAAACTTGTAATTGAAATAACGAGAGCTTTGTCGTGTCTTGCCACACATAGAAACGATGGGCATTTACTATGTAGTTACATTTGACACTTTCCCAAACAGAAACTTTTCAGCCCTCATAATTAAAGTATATTAGCGACTCGACTGCTCCTAGGCGGTAACCTAGCCATTCATAGATATATGTTAATGCGTGTTATATATTTGTAACATATGTTCATGCATGTGAAGTCTTTTTTGTTGTTTATTTTGTACATTCCATGCATTTCGTGTTTGTTAGGCCATACCATTAGGTCTTTAAAGCTGCACTCTCACATATTGAACGTTTTGACAACTTTTTTTGTCTTGGAATGAGCTAATTAATTCGAACATGCATGGAAACCAGTCATATAAGACTGCTGACAAATAAGTTTTCTTAAACCGTTAGTAACGCTTTTAGGCATAAAACATTAACTTTCGAACGGAAATATGAAAATCTGCGCTCTGACCTTTTGTCAGCAGTCTTTTATCACTGGTCTGCCGATATTTACGCATAATTGGCTTTTTCCAAGACAAAAAATAAGAAAGTTGTAAAAACGATAAATCTGTGAGAGTGCAGCTTTAAACAGGGTCTTTGTTATTTGGCTGCCGTGCTTGTCCCTGCAGTCTACATTGTATCAGATGTATATAGTTTGATTTATTTGACAATGACGCCCATTTGTGTTTATGCACTATTTTATGTGTAATTCTCTTTTCTCCAGAGCGGTAAAGGACATGAAATACGTGATCCATGTGGCGAGCCCGTACCCGGTCACCCCACCCAAGGACGACAGTGAGATTGTCACGCCCGCCGTGGAGGGAACACAGGCCATCTTGAAGGCGTGTGTTCAGGCAAAGTCCGTGAAGAAAGTAGTCCTTACAAGTTCATCTGTAGCAATCTGCTGTAAGTAAGCTGCTGGTGGTTGTGAACTTATCAATACTCAAAAGAAGTAGTCCTTACAATAATACATTGACAACTGACTGGATAAGCCGAGAAGCCCAAAATCCAAAAATTAATCAAGTTTAGGGACTTCAGTTCATTTGTAGCAATGTGCTGTTAGCAACCGTGTGCCTGTGAAGTAGACAAATTTGAAAAGAGCGAAGTCTTTAGTGACCTTGATGTTATGAAGTACATATTACGCAAAGAAATCACTGTATACAATTTCATCTGTAACATTCTGCTGTAAGTAAGTTTGTGGTGGTGATTTATGTTTGAATGGGAGTTTATATATATGAACAAAATTATATAGTGGCAAAATGTGTGTTCAGGCCAAGTCCGTTAAGAGTTTAGTTGTTCTTGTAAGTTTATCTGTTGCATTCTCAAGTAGGTAAGTGCAATAATACAGACTTTAATTATATCCAAATTGATTGTTAGTTAGTGTGAAGATTTTCCTGTATGAAGTGTGCAAAGCAAAGTCCGTCAAAAAAGTAATCCTTGCAATTGTGTGTATAGCAATAATCTGTAAATGTTTGGATTAAAACTTGAGTATGAATTTGTGTAAATAATGTGCAAATTATGTTTTGAGGCGCGTCATTAGGCCACGTTTGTCAAGAAAGTAGTGCGTATGGAATTGTTTAGGATTAAATTATGTTGCAACATGGGACTAAATTTGTATATCTTAGACAAAGGGAAACTACTCGTACTGGTATACAAGTAACAAATGGAGTCTTCTCTTAAATATGTTCTATACAACACACGACATGGACATACATTATGCTAATGTGGAATACGGTATAGACAGGACGGCGGAAGTGGTAATCAGAGAGACCAGACGTCAATCACATTGTACAACGTAAAACAAGTTACGTTTCAAAATTATCAAGTAACGTGATTCACGTTGATGACCGTATAAGCGGAAGCGGGTAACATGTTAAGGGAGTTGGACTGGTTGGAGGTGGGCGTGCCCGTAGTCCATAAACTATAGCTGCGAAAATCTCATTGGTCTTGAAGAATTATTAGGATAACGTTATATACATTTTAGACGGGACAGCGGAGCCTGGGAAGACGTACACGGAAGAAGACTGGATGGAAGCGGAGAAGCTGGACGCCCACGGGAAGAGCAAGGTGCTCGCGGAGAAGGCTGCCTGGGAGTACGTCAAGGAACTGCCAGGTAAGGAAAAGGGGAATGATATAAAAATAATAACGGTAGAAAGTTATCAAATTTTGACAATGTAGGTTGGAAATTTCGTGTTTATTTATGTGTGGTTATACACTTGAACACTAAACCATGAGTTTAGATGTTTACATATAACACATAAGTAAAAATCGTATGACCCAAAACCCAAATTACTAAACATTAACTTCATTGTTTAAGAACTTTTTAAATTTATTTTATCATAATTTTGGCGTAAAGCCGTTTTCTAGAATCACATTTATTTCAGTGATAATCATTACGTTTTTTTCCCTACAGATGAGGACAAGGTTGAATTGGCGGTGGTGAACCCTTCCTACGTGATGGGACCCGTCTTGAACGGCTCCAAGTGCAGCAGTATGGACGTAAGGGGCCCTTTTAATCAATATATAGAAACTGTATAGACGCATTGGTTGCCCTTTTAGTGAATATGCAGAAATTGTATAGACTAAGTTGTTGCCCTTCTAGTGCATACGTAGAAACTGTATAGACTAAGTTGTTGCCCTTCTAGTGCTTATGTAGAAACTGTATAGACTAAGTTGTTGCCCTTCTAGTGCATATGTAGAAACTGTATATACTAAGTTGGTGCCCTTCTAGTGCATATGTAGAAACTGTATAGACTAAGTTGGTGCCCTTCTAGTGCATATGTAGAAACTGTATAGACTAAGTTGGTGCCCTTCTAGTGCATATGTAGATACTGTATAGACTAAGTTGTTGCCCTTCTAGTGCATATGTAGAAACTGTATAGACCAAGTTGGTGCACTTCTAGTGCTTATAAGAAGAAACTGCATTGCGAATTGGTTACCCTTCTAGTGCATATGTAGAAACTATTTAGACGCATTAGTTACTCTTTTAGGGAATATGTAGAAACTGTATAGAAACATTGGTTGCCCATCTAGTGTTAATGCAGAAATGAAATATGTTTTGGTTGCCTTTAAATTGCATATATATGTAGATCTTGAATGCGTGTTGGTGGCCATTCTAGTGCAGAACTAATATAAAACCTTGTGTGAACATATATCCATTTTATGTTGATATTAATGGACCTTTACGTAGGTGCATCTTTACATGGAAGTGTGTTTTCGGTTTAACATGTGCTTCTAATTTACATACCAGATTGTCAAACGTCTCCTGGAGCATTCCTCCATGGCGCTGCCCAAGCTGAACTTCTCCGTTGTGGACGTGCGCGATGTCGCCACTGCGCATATCAAGGCCATGACCACACAGGAGGCTTCCGGTAAGGACACACGTTTTTCCCAGGAGTTACTGTAGCGATATGCAGACAAATGTATAAAATGGTTGTTGTTTTGGGGTTTGGTCAAAGTTGGACAAAATAGTTTATTGATTAGTCAAAGGTTGCCCATTTATAAATAATAACCAACTAAATAATTGAAATGTTAAATCTAGCCAAAATATGACAAGTGGACATTTAATGGGTGTGGTCAAAATTGGACTAAATAGTTTATTGATTAGTCATTGGTTACCCAATATATATAGTTAGCCAACTCATTGAAATGTTCAAACTAACCGAAATATGACAAAGTTTTTTATACAATTAGCTGCCGGCTATTATCGAACTTGTTCGGGATGGTACTCCTATTGTGATTGTTTACAAAGTTTGATGAAGACATATTCGTTTTGGGCAGTCTGTGAAGATTTGCAGATTCTTTAACCATATTATTATTCATTTCTATCTACAATTCTTTTTTCGTTCTGGGTATTCTTGAGACGAAAACCAATCAAATATATTTACATAGATCATACTGGGAATTGGCAGGTTGACAATAACTGGAGAACATTTACCACCGTCAACGAATCTGTCTGCCTGTCGCACACGATATAAATGTTCTATTAGTCATTTTCTTAAGTTGTTCTGACTTTGTATTGTTGTTCATTATGTTCATTTTGCTGTTTTTATTTATAAATAACTAAGTAAAAAGATTGGCATAGATCATGGCATAATATTTATTATTTCACATATAAAGGGTTGACCGTTTTACAGACGTATACATTTTTAAATGTCTACCATTTACTAGTTTTTTTTTTTGGGGGGGGGGGCAATTTTGTATTTAGAAATATGTTATAAATATGATGTAAATATGTCATGGACTAGAGTAGTCATAACGATGGTTCATGAGCGAATGACTGAGAGTCCAAGACATATGGTGCACACAGTTCGTTGAAACACGTCCTCTTGGTATATACTAATATATATTTTAGCTCTATTGTGACGGAAGCTGCTTGCTTATAAGATCAATCTCGAGTACGTTTTCTTGGCAGGAACCGGTACAGTGTCCTTTTTGAGAGGTCATAAACAGGTACCCCTGGTAGGGATCGAACCCACAACAACTTATGGTCAAAAGCGAACACCTAAACCTAAACCACTCTCATCCTCTTGATAATGGGTCATCGAGAAAAGGACTCTTGATGCGGCGAGAAATTATTTAATAATTGTAAATCATACGCACTAATAGAATAACCATATCAACACATTAATTGGTATATCTTATTATTTCGTTTCAGGCAAGCGAGTCCTTGTTACGAACGAAAACCTGTGGATGAAGGAGATAGCTTTAATCCTGGCAAAGGAATTTAAAAGCCAAGGTTGGTTTTATGCTAGAAAATAATACAGACTTAAAGTTAGAATCTTAAATGGTACTAATACTTGTATTAAGATAATTATAAAGATTTTCTTATATTCTTTTGACGCCATAAATATATGAAAATGTTTTTTCGAACCATCGGATAGCTCGAGCTTTCAGGTCGGTCCCGAGCGTCCTCGAAATATCGCCAGTTTACTAAGAGTATTTCTTCAGTTATTGATGGATTGATCGTTTCCTTTGAATACATTCTGCCTGGCTCAATTATACTTATATATGCACTTTAACAACGACAACAGTATTACTTGACATGAAGTCAATACATCAAAACATGAAGGACAACTAGAGACTTTCAAACGCTTACTCTTGATTATGTTATCATCATTGCTCATGATATCCCAGTGAACATGCACGAGGCGTGCTCATGATATCCCAGTGCACATGCGCGAGGCGTGCTCATGATATCCCGGTGCACATGCGCGAGGCGTGCTCATGATATCCCAGTGCACATGCGCGAGGCGTGCTCATGATATCCCAGTGAACATGCACGAGGCGTGCTCATGATATCCCAGTGCACATGCACGAGGCGTGCTCATGATATCCCAGTGCACATGCACGAGGCGTGCTCATGATATCCCAGTGCACATGCACGAGGCGTGCTCATGATATCCCAGTGCACATGCACGAGGCGTGCTCATGATATCCCAGTGAACATGCACGAGGCGTGCTCATGATATCCCAGTGAATATGCACGAGGGGTGCTCATGAAAAAAACAATGACTTCTAGCACTTTCAAATGAGAATAAAACCTATACAAAGATTATTGTCTGTAACAGTTACTTAAGCTAAACTCTTTTATCCATAATAAAAAAACAACAACCTTCAAATGCAGAAGCTGGACTGCTTCTTTCATAATAAAGTCTTTTTAAATAAACGCAGCGCGACTCTTTCA
Organism: Mya arenaria; assembly: GCF_026914265.1. NCBI lineage: Eukaryota > Metazoa > Mollusca > Bivalvia > Myida > Myidae > Mya > Mya arenaria. The sequence goes on along the minus strand of NC_069136.1, from coordinate 53,698,601 downwards.
TTCTGAAAAAAGAAGTTTTAAATTAACGAAGCTGAACTTTTTCATTCATAAAACAGAACTTTTAAATTAACGCACGAAAAACTCGCCTACGTCTTATAAACACAGTCGCATGAATTAGAGTTAATTTCTAGGCGTATGTGGACTTTATGTTTGTTTTTGACTGGTTAAACCCAACACATGCCTGGACGCAACATGGCTTTGATTGATGTAAATGTGGGCGAAAATGGAGGAAATAATCAGTTCAACGAGAGAGCCTAATAAATTAGCTCTCACCGAAATTTTGCATCAGTATAATTATACATCAAAATGTCGCGGAGTCCAGTAAGTGGAACTTACCTCTACCATGTTATAAGGTGAACTTACCTCATATCTACCACGTCATTTGTTTTCACAGGTTACAACGTTCCCACGGCCAACTACCCGAACGCGGTGTTGAGCATCATTGGCGTGTTCGACAAGTCGGTCAAGATGATCATTCCCCAGGTCAACAAAGTCGTCAAGTTCGACAACACCAAGGTCAGTGGCTACCTATGGCATATTGCATTAGTGCAATTAATCTCAGTGGTGTAGCTTTCTATATTCCATGTAGGTCGCAGCAAACTCTTTAAAATGCAAGATGTATGCATTTAAGCTGTGTGAAATTAGCTGAACATTGGACATGGGGAATTGGACATTCATACTTGAATGTTGTGCTGGCACAATGGACATGCAATAAAAGAATATCGTGCTGGCAGGACATTGGACCAGCCTGCACGTCATTTTATTTTTGAATGTAAAATGCGTATGTTCGTTCCTTCACACAACCATGGTTTTTATGTTCTGAAGTAAACTGTAAGGAATTCGGTGAATTTGTAATTATATCAAGCTGTTGGAAATATACATCAAAACTAAAACCACAAGCAATCTAGCTGAATAGATAATCCAGGGGGGCATACCCCTGCACCTACATAGATATTGGCCTACACACCATGTTCAACCACACACCACAACCCTGAATCTAGAATGATATGTGAATGCTGTGAACTTAGTTTTGCATCTTTATGTGCCATATATCGGGAGCACAACTCTTCAGTGAATAGTTTTCTTCTTATTAGTCAAAATAAGTATGCATTGAGTGCGTAAAGTGTGTAATCTTATTGCCAGCAATATTATAATGATGCTGCATACCAAAGAGTGTTCACATTCTCTGCAATAGTTTATCCTTCTTCTGTTATAACAAAAGTAAATCGATCCATGTCCCCAAATGAATAACAAAGTTTTTGACATGCATTGACCTTATACCTAATATGTCGTTCCAGATGAAGGAACTACTCGGCGTGACCCCGCGTGATCTCAAGGACACCATTATCGACATGGCCTACAGCCTCATCGAAGCAGGGCTTATCAAGAAGTCCAAGAAATATAGGGTAGGTGTTTCGTTTTTTTAGCATTTGTTAATTAAGTGAATTAACCCAGACGATACATCAAGGACAACATCGACATTGTCTACAATGTCATAGAGACAGACCTTGTTAAGAGGTCTAAGAGTTTTAAGGCATTGGCTTTGAACGATGTCTTCAAATTGGTCATACTTCAATAAGTAAGAGGTCAAAGAAGGTTGAAGCACACCTCTGAAATGGTTATAATAAAATTAGTTATGTGTTTTGATTGGACTCAAAATTGATTTAACATGATTAGCGAATCATGTTTTAGACTAACATAACAAATAAATATTGTATACATTATGACAAGTGCCTGAAATCGAATGTGTTTTTTTCAGGGACCAGGCGGAAACGAGCCTGAAGCGGAAGAAGAGGGCGAAAAGAAGGAGGGAGAAGGAGAGGAGGAAAAACCGAAGGAGAATGGTGAAGTGAAGGAAGGAGTAGAGGGTGAAACGAAGGAAGAGGAGGGGAAAGCTGAGGAAAAGAAGGAAGAAGGGAAGGAGGAGAAGGGAGAGGAAAAGGGTGAAGAGAAGGGTGAGGAAAAGGACAATAAGGAAGTTGAGAAGGAGGAAGGTAAAACTGAGGAGAAAACTGAAGCTGGAGAAACTAAACCAGCTGAGGAAGCCAAAACTGAACAGAAAGAAGAGAAGAAAGATGCTGAATAGGCGATAGTTTGCCTTAGGACAGTAAATGACTAGGTATCTGTATTTATGAGGACTTAATAACATTGTGATTGTGACTTTTGGTGCCCCGTGATGCCATGTTGAGAGTTTCAGAGAAAATGTGATTTTTCTTTCTTTGCGTTCTTAATAATCTTCATTAGACATTGTTATCGTTGGTCAAAAATGTAAAGTAAAATGTAGAAACAACAAAGATTAGATTCACATTAAATACCCTTTACTTCTAGAAATCTACAATTATACTTCATAAATATTAGTTGTTTCTTACCAAAAGCCAGAAAAGGGGCAGAGGTTCTGATGGTGGTAAATGTGTTACTGAAGATTGCTTCAGATTCGTTCCGTATTCGATATTTTGAGTGTTTGATATGACTGAAAGACACATCTCATTCTCACAACCCACAACATAAATCACCAATAACGTTCATCATACATTTACCATTTCCATTCCCACTCCAAACAAAACATGAACGCGTCTTTAGTATATATGTGAACAAGATTCAAAGGTTTTGTGTTTTTGAATATGTTGTTCCGTGGCGGCTTTTAGATGCGTTTTCTTTTTTGGTAATATGTTCATGTTTACCTGACACCACCTTATACAATGTCATCACTGCTAAATCCAATTCATATAACTCTAGGCCCAACTCAATAATCATCAGAGATTTTGGCTTATTTCTGTAAAGAGTAAAATTTTGAATGCTTTGACTGGACTGTATAATGAATTGACTGATACATTGTATGAAATAACAAAAGTATGTCTAGTCTAGTGATATTGATATATATTGCATCAAATACGGGCCGAGCTAGGGCTGTATTCAATATACAAATAGTTGTTTTGGACATGCTTTTGTTATTCTATTCAGTGTATTGGCCAATCCATGTTATAGCCCAATGAACACATTTAGATATTTCTTAGATAAATTCAAGATGTTTTCGAGTAGGGCCCAGGTTATTTAACTGAATATGAAATCATAAGACTGCTATGTTATTGTGTAGGACATTTATTTAATAAATCGCATTTGCATTATTCGTGTTTGATGTGGCTGTCAGCCTAATGCCATTATTGTATGGTATTTTGATAATTAAATACTTATTGCATAATTAATGTTACACATATTTCTTCGTACCCCTGAAAAACAACAACAGAGTTTTGTAAAAACATGGAATATGTTTTCTTTAATATGTATTCATACATTTGTCATTCATTTAAACAACGTGCTTTATGAATTAAATCTCAAAAAAGCCTTAGAACATGTCGACTGAGGGTGCCTACATAGCTTTTACATTTGTGCGAATAGAATATCTAAACTAAATTAGCATTTAATGCAGTATCACTGATTTTTGCAACATTTTCACTTGCAGATTTGCTTCATTTCCATCTAGAATAAGTTTAGTCCCAATTAGTTCCATAGAATACAATGTCATTGGTGCACACAAATAATATCTTAAATAAGGAAAACACTTCACCAAGCATTCGAAATGTTAAAAGGGCTTTAATTGAAAATAGTTTGTTTTGAACCAAACACTTAATTAACTTTTACATTGTATTGCGCTTTAGAAACACTGTTTATGAAATGACCTACATAGCTTTGATGAAGAAATCTAATGATCGCAAAATTAATTTATACTATTATAAATTAAGAATTTGCTGTATATCTCAATATATTTTCCTGAACGGAAATTGGACTTTTTTTCCGTGACGCAATGCCAAACATTTCCGTTTGTCATTATATGAGTCACGTGATCAAATCACATGGTACTACTCTTCTAGCAAAGCTTTCAATAACAGTTTTGTATTTTTGTACAGTTTTATCTATATTTTTTGTGTATATACATATTGATATTACATTTTTGCTAACCTTTCTTATACATTACTTTTTAAATTATATTGTTTTTGCTTGCTTGAATATTCCTTATATAATAGTATGTTCAATGACTGTCTTACGATTCAATCATATAGGACATTTACATACCATTTTGAAGCAAAACCAACTGAAACAAGAAATAGCTGTCGACTTATACTACTGTTTGCAAATAAACACCCCGTCCAAGTACGACATATTTGTACCGCCATAGTAATGGCTCCGAGCAATGTGTTTCAGTACTTCAAAGAGTTTCATTTGCCACTGCAACGTTCATGCAGGCGTAATTTAAAGCTACAATTGATTATTCGATTGAAGTAAAACCATTACATATTGTGCTTATATGAACGCTTTACGAGGTATGAGCCCGCCTCTTCAGTAGTTAGTTCCACGTGGTACGTAAAGGTGTTCGCCAAATGGCAGATGGAGGCAGTCGGTTTCATTAATGTGAGAATTTGACAGGCTTTAGATACCCCACATGTTTTGAAACTCAGTTGTTGAAATGAGCACGGACATTCAATGAATTATAAACTCGAAACGCTAAGTTGATTTGCAAACAGTAGCATAACTTTTCATGCTATGATATAAAGACGTCAGTAGGCTACCATTTCAAATCACCTACCAAGCCCCCCTTTAAGAAAATGATTTTTTTATAGATTCATTTTGATATTTTTTACCTTCACTGACCAATTCAAAAATGAGCTACTTGCTAAGCACCTAATAAAACTACAGGGACCATGCCAGTTTTGGCAGTAAGAAAGGACTGGGTTTGTGTCAATGTGTTTTGGCAGGCGCCCCTATCTAGCGTTCAGACAATTGTTTGACGATTTTTAAGAAATGGCCAGTATTTTGCTTTAGACTTTACATCAGCAGTTGTAGCTTCTTTGAACAATTTTTGATTTATTGTAGTTTTTTTCATAAAGACATGGATTATCGTCTTCGGATGAAATAATATAACTACTTTTGATACAGACATACGATCATTTAGAAATTAAATATAAGTATTAACTGAAATCATAGTAATTGGATGTCACCATTGCTTTCCATTTTAAATAAATTATTCTATACGTCAAATTCAGGTAAAAGAAACCAAGGAACCATCTCATGAATAATTCTAGGAGCTTTTAAGTACATAGGAGATACTATCGAAAATGCAGAAATACTGTCTAAAACCTCCCTAGCTACAACTCCACCCCTAGGCTAAATTAATGAGACTGTCCTTTGGATTTCCAAGCACAGCACTAGAAAATTAAGAGGTTGCAATTACTGGAGTAAGTCTGTCTTCCAACAATTTCTGTCTTTGCTATGTCGTTTTCGTATGCTGTATTCAATGCAATTTGTGTTTTTGTAAGCTTATGGATAATATTGTTCGTGTGAACATCACACATTTCTTGACAATATATGTTGTGCCTGTTTTCCGTGTTAAGAGTTAAGACTATGGATCAACATCTCTTTAATATCTGTTCATGAGTAACATCACATATAGTTATATATCATGTATCTGTGCAGTACTTGATTGAATTCAATATTAATTCTTGTTCTTGAAGAACCTAGCAATAATTACAATCTGAATAACTTTTTGCTTTTCATTAAACGAAATATATAAGTTTAATTATTAGTATTATATGTTATTAACGGTTATAAATATTGTAAACGATGGTCATATGTGTACAACATGATCGCAAATATGTACATGTTGCTTTATACCGCTTTCATTTGTTATATATATTATGTACAAATAAATGCGTCATTAGATCAAGTTGTTTCTTATCAATGAAGTTCCGACCGTATACATTATATTCGCCCTTTGTCCGGCGTCCGTCGACTATCGTGAACATTTTATTTGTTTAAAAAAATATTCCTGTCTGAACCCATAAGTCCTATACCCTTAATATTGGTAGACATCCTTATGTAGTAGTGGATCTTTACCATCACTGTTAAAATGATATTCCTCGGCTCAAAAATGGCCCAGCCCCAGGGGTCACAATATTTCTTTATGCTAAAACAATTTGGAAATCTTCTGCTCTGAAACCGCTAATTCCAGACGTTTTGATAATTGATATGTAGTGTCATGTAGTGTCCCTTGCCAAGATTGACCAAATCAGGTCACTGAGGTCGAAGCTGACCCGCCCCGGGGATATCAGGTTCTCTTTACAGTTATATTGTAAAAATATTGATAATCTTCTTCTCTGAAACCACAAGACCAAATCTTTTGACAATTGTTATGTATCCTCATGGAGTGGTCGTTAACCAAATATTTCAAATTATGTCACTGGGATAAATGTTGGCCCCGCCCCGGAGTCCCAAGAGTTCCATATACTAATGAAGTACAATATAGAAACTCATCTTCTCTGAAACCGCATTGCCAGGACGTTTGATATTTGGTATATAGCCTAACGAAGGGGTTTACACCAAAATTATTCATATAATACCCCATGAGGCAAGGGGTGTCGCAGCTTCTTTTATTGATAATTCTATATAAAAAACTTTGAAATTTTCTCTGAACCGCAAGGCGCAACCCTTGGTGTTTGGTATGGAGCCTTAAACAAGAGGAAAGGGATAGGAGAAGGAAGCGGAAAACCAAGAAGGAAGTGGCGAAGGAGGAAGGTTAAACTGAGACAAAAACTGGAAAGAAAAACAAACTGAGGAACGGAAAACTGAGCAAATCAGAGAAGAACGATGCTGAATAGGCTGTGGTTGGCTATAGGACAATAAATGACTAGGTTCCTGTACTAATGTGGGCTTTAATACTAACACTGTGTTTGTGTCTTTTGGTGCCCTGCGGTGTCATGTTTCAGAGCAAATGCGAATTTGGTTTCTTTGCATATTAATTAGGCTTCATTAAAATATTTTTATCATTAGTCTAATATGCAAAGAAAAATGTAGAAACAAAAAAGATTACATTTTAATTGAATACCTCTCTCTTCTTGAAATCACCATAGTCAGTCGGAATTTAAGGATCTGCATTTCCATATGAGGGGAAAACGTACCCCATTTGAATTGGTGTTCCGCTTGCAGTTCGCGGTAGTGAAAGTCATAATTAAGAACACTGTTCCACTCGTAGTTTGCAGAGAATTCGAATATCCGTGTTGAGTATGCGAGGTAAAACTCAATTTCCTCTCGTTCGATTTCCTTGGTGACTAGCAAATGATTTAGTAGGCGCATGTTGGCTGCACCCCACTCTTCAATCAAGATCCCAAGGTAAGGATGTTCATCCTCGGTTTTCAACACCAAGGTCTCCTCCGCATCGGACCGTAAAACGTACTCCTTGCGTCTGTTTTGGCGGCGTCGTTTTGATTTTTTCTGACAAAAACTGTGTTATGTGAGCAGCTTTTCGCGACTGAGTCTTCAGTGTTAGGATTGATCGCGGATCCATGAAAAGGATTTCCGCGTTCTTTTGGGGAGGGGCAGTCTCCAGTTGTGGAATGCCGGTAGCTAGTAAATTATCAAGTAACCTACCAGCGCTGTCTAGTGTGATCGCATTGGACGTGCCTGCTGCTACTGTAGCTTCTGTCTGAAGTTCGGGTTGACTGTTTTCACTTCTCCACAACTTTACCTCATGAAGAAGGACTTTGATTGAGCCAAGTGGTATCTCCTATGGTTTTTAAATCCGATTCACTAACAAGTGTCAATGCTTCCTTAGTAACCAACTCCTCTTGGCGTAAGATTTGCACTTTTCTCGATAGTTTAATGTCTGTGGCCCACTTATCAAAGTTAAACCCGCTTTGAGGAACGTTTTCTTCCTCCATTGTACACTTTATCTTCACTAACAATCACTTAAAATAGTCCAAAATAATCATAATCCATTACATACAAATTCAAGTTGCTTAGCTGCTTGGCGCGCGAAGAATGCCCACGCCGGACAAGAGCGCTGATAAGCCCGCCAGAATCGCGTAATCCCCAGCAAGGGGTACCAAGCAGGGAGCGCTATTGGCCATTCGTTTAAATACAATTAACTCTTCATTACACTTTAATTGAATACCTCTCTCTTCTAGAAATCACCGTAGGCAGTCGGAATTTCTCTTTCGCTGTTTTGGACGAAATGCCAGAAAAGGGGTTTCTGGTTCTGATAGTGGTAAATGAGTTACTTAAGATTGCTTCAGATTCGTTCCGTATTCGATATTTTGAGTGTTTAATATGACTGAAAGACACATCTCATTCTCACAACCCACAACATGAATCACCAATAATGCTCATCATACATTTGTTATTTCCATTACCACTCCAAGCAAAACATGAACGCGTTTTTAGTATACATGTGAACAAGACTTAAACGTTCTGTGATTTAAATATGCTTATCGGTGATGGCTTTTAGATTCATTGCTTCTTGTTTTGTTTGGTAATGTGTTTAAATTTACCCGACACGTCCTTATACCATGTTATCACTGCTTGAACCATTTCATATAACAGGCCATTTACTAAATAAATCGCATTTGCATAATTCCTGTGTGTTCGATGAGGTTGTCAGCATAATGCCATTATTGTGTGGAATGTTTAATAATTAATTACTCTTTGCATTTTCATGTATTTAAACGACCGTACGTTTTGAACAAAATCACAAAACAGCCTTAGGACTTTGTTGGATGAAGGTGCCTTTATAGCTTTTACTTCATAGTTCGTGCTAATAGAATATCAACATTTAACTGGGAGTTGATTTCTGCAACATGTACACGTGTAATTGGCTTCATTTCCATGCAGAATAAGAATGTCAATTTTGCTTAGTAATATAATCTGTAACAAAAACAACAATAACAAGCCAAGATGCTAAAAGGGATTTTAGTTTGAAACGAAATTATTTCTACTTTAACATCAAACTACGCTTTAGAAACTCTGTTTATGAATTGACCAGATCACCTTTGATGAAGACAAACGTCTTCATATTTTTGCAAATAACACTTTTTATATCAAAATGCTTTTCCCAAATCGTAGTTTTGTTTTAATTTGTACAGTTTAATCTTTATTATTTTGTGTATATACATATTTATATTGCATTTTTGCCAAACACTATTATGCATGACCTTTTACAGTTAATTATTTTTGCTTGGTTTGATATTTCTTATGAAAATATGACCATGTCTGGCAAATTAGACAAGTAGAGTAATACGAAGACATGTAGAAACCATATAGAAGGAAAACCAACGCAAAAAAACACTTACCTGTCGACTTTATACTACTGTTGGAAAAACAATAACACCTCGTCAATAAGTGCAACAAAGGGTTTAGTTAAAAACAAAAACATAAAGGTTCAATTATGTATAAAGTTTGATTTTGATTGCTTAATAATTCTATAATTATAAAGAAATAAACAAAAACTATGTGAGCAGACAAAAAACCTACAATATCGACAACAAATACAACTGAACAATATATATAGTTCTATCAACATATAGTGTGAGTTTGAGATAGATCTTCTATCTGGCGATCTACTTTGAAATATGTTAAAGACTGTAACATAACTTACACGTTATATAAACTCAGTTATAACATACAGGCTAATTTATCAAAATACACCCATTGCATACTTGTAAATTATATGGGATTCAAGTAAATTGATGCTAACTCACTTGGTTTAAATAGTATTTATTCATATGATATTAATATATCAGCCTATTACAAGTATACAGGAAAAAGGATGGAAGAGATAGTTTTGAGCTAATATTATATTTTTTCTCCTTATTTATATTATTTATACATCGACAAAAGTAACGTGATGTAGACAAATAGCGTACACAATTTAAAAAATGTTATTTATAAGTGAGATTAAATTAATTAGGAATGAAACGATGGGAATGAAAGAAGGGAGAACGAGAGTAGGGTATTAAGGTGCTTCATTCGAAATTATGTCGCACCGTTAAAGGAGATGGGAGAAGAGTAAAATGTAGTAGGAAGAAGGGCATATGAATTGGCTTGCACTCATGCTTTGTGGACAATCACGCGTTAGTCTTTATATTAAATTACGAAAACCTTTACGGGGCTGAGATGAACTTGAAATTAGCTTCTGTTCGTAATGTAATCAGAATGAGTTTAAACATATTTATTTTACAACGATTGTGAAACAAGTTATTACAACATTATATTAATCACTCTCGTTGGCACGATTTTACGCGAGAGTGTGGTCTTGTGTTGTGGGGGAAACCGGAGAACCCGGAGGAAACCCACTTGTCCGGCTTGGTGACCACAAAACAAACTCACATGCGCAAGCCGGGAATCGAACCTGGGTCGCCTTGGTGAGAAGCGAGTGCGCTAACCACTGCGCTAACCGGACAACAAGCAGAATGAGGACTGCCAAATAAGAGTGTTTGAAATTTACAGGTTGAGGTAGTTTGATATTTTGAAAGAGAATATTTCTCTGATATTTGGTTCTCTGAGTTTGTTTGCTAATTTATCTGTGTGCTGAGATCGTGTTTCTGTTATTGTATGTAGTGTTATATTTCTTATAAAGTCTGTTTGAATGATTGTAGTTTCTGTTTTGTCAGATGCTCTTTTGCGTTTACGAATGAGTATTCGAATGTTGTTTTGCATCCAAGGAGGCTGTGATTTTCTTAAAGTTATCATTTTATTTGCAATCGTTTCCATACAGAAGGACAGTAGCTGTGATGTACAATCGGTCGTGTAATTCTCAATGTCATCATGCCGTATTGAAGAACAATTTAAATCACTTATTTTTTGTTAGAGGAGATCATAGGGCCTTAATTCGAAATTCCAAATAAGACGTTTGAAAGTTGGGTCAATAGGCTTAGATATGTTCAATGAACGGAACACCAGGGAATAGTTGCGCACGGCTTGTTAATGTGACAATATTGCTATTTAAGGCCATGGAGAGGTCGATAGTAGCACCGGACATTTCTGTGAACATGAGTTGGGGACGAAATGAGTTGTAGTCCATACCAAAGCGTGACATTTAAAAGTTTGTTTGAAGACTAAGGTTTGTGTAAATCGAGATTGAAATCGCCAGTAGTAGAGAATATCCGTTATACCAGTGTCAAATGCCATTGCAATAGAATTTTCAATATCAGAAAGGACTAGAGTTGTAAAATTCGGAGGGCCATTCAATAGTGGGTTCGAGGTCATGTCTACGTACTGCTGGTATGATCAAAGTAACGTACATGAGGATGCCTCCATTATTGTAAGACGTTTCCTTTCTGAATTGAACTATAAACAGTTGTGAAAAAGTAGCTCAACGCCTTTGACTTCTAGACCAAGCCAAGTTTCAGTGAATGAAATAAGCGTTCAATTCTGCAAACAGAATATCCTTTTTATGGGTAAAGCTCTGAACGTTAAAGTGTAGAGTGTAGGGACACTTGGCTATAAAGCGATTCTGTAACTTTTGAGTGTATTGTCGAGTTACCTAAATTGACAGGGCCTGGATAAGGATGGACATCACCGCAACATAGGATAATTATAGCTAGCTAGGTGAGAGATTCCACTGTGTTGAAATTTTAGGATTCTTTGAATGAATTTGTAATATGTTAAACAGGTCTATTCGTATTCCGTATGTACCTATATCAATATTCATGGTTTACCATCAACGTACGATGACCAGTGAGAGTCCCCGAAAATGAGCCAATCAGTCATATGAGAAAAAGGAACAGAGGGAGAAAAAATAAAAGGGGAGGTAGGAGAAACTATAAATGTTCGTTTATTTGAATATTTGAAATCAGTATGGGGCTATGAGGAAATATCCCTAGGACCATGGTTATAACAAATTATCCGTTGATCTATAGCAACAGGTTAATTATGTTTTTAATATAATTAAAAGAAAATTTCTTTATTAATGATTGCAGATGGGGATTTTATCCACGACTTGTTCGAAGTGGTTTTGTGGGGTACTGAGCCGCGATATAGCAAATATACCAGTTGTAGAAGTATTTTATATTCATAGTTAACACATATATAAAGTGAATAATAAAACAGCATATTTCAGCCAATAGTAAACAGATTTAACTTATATGCAACGTGTTACTTCTCTTTAAGATATAAGGTAATAAATTAGTATGTTGAAAGTAATCGCAACATTACTTCTTTTCGTTTATACAAGTACACTGTTACATGAAACAACTTCACAGATTTTTGAGGGACCTTTCATAATGCAATTAAGCTTCTTAAACCAGTTTACCTGAATTTCGTTTTATGAAAGCATCGTTAGGCAGTGTAAGTATGTAAGTAAAAGGTTTAGTCATGTATCAAACAAACACTATAAATCCTCTGTAATGGTCACAACTACTGGCACATCAATGATACAATGAAAAATACAAGGACAAGCCCAGTAGTTGAAAAATCAAATATAAACCGTGTTTAGGGGAACAAGGCAAGGGCATGAACGACAATGAGATATAGCTACAAACTTATTAACATCACATACACAAATACAAACACCCAAATTAAACTTACACCACATTAACAAATACAAACACCACAAACAACCATACCCACATCAAAATTGCATGACAACAAGTCATAAATATTCATGTATACAAAGTCATACAAACTAAACAAATAAATCACCAATTTAAAGTAAGTTTACTGCAAAACGGCTCGTTTCTCTGTATTTACAAGTACTCTGACCGAAATTTGATTGTTTTTCGTAACATTTCAATTAAAGTGATTGTAGAGTCTAATATTTCACATGAAACACATGAACACTAAATGTTCATGGTCGTAAAATGTTAATTGTCCGTATCTAAATCGGTCTTTTGCATCAAGTCATCTTTATTATGTTATGTCCATGCTGGTTTCCTGATAATAAAAAAGTATCATAACCTCAACAAGAACATATATCATATGTTTTTATTTTTGATTCGTATCAAAATAGTAAGCTAAGAATAAAATATTATTTCATCAAATCGATATAAAAAATGTCTTAATTACCATAATGAAAGGGTTCTGAAACTATACGATGATTTAAATATTTGAGGCGATTTCTTTTTATTATAGAGTTTTGTCCTTTAGTTCATTGTTTAATTTGAATGTGATTTAAATTATTACCGTATCTCCATCAGCAGCAGCAGCAACATCATCATCAGCAGCAGTGGAAGCTGACCTGTTAAATATAAGTCATGTTGGTAATGAAGAACATTTGTAAAATGGAGCTTTTGATGAAAACCCGTCTGTATTTACATCAGATATATAAGGTTCATCTTTTGTGAGATCATGGCGCTCAGTTTATTCAAATCCGTTTGAACAATTGATAGCACCATTCCTCCTTGAAACCAGTCAATATAAATGTAAACACTTAAATTTTAGCGCCACAAACGCCCTTTTAGATGATCATCTAACTACCAAGTTATCGGTATGCCTGTTATTCATCACAGGGTCGTACATAAGTCGAGGCAGCAGTACACTAAACAAAATTCCTAACCGGCCACCTAAGTAATCTTCTAATATTCCTTTCCCTGTGATATAAGCCTTATTACAAATTAGTTTCATGAAAAGACCATTACCTCGTACACATGCTGTGAAAACTTGGTTCACATATATCGCTTTGTCAAAAAGATACAGTGTCTCAAATGACAACACTCTCAATTATAAAAGTCACAAAATCTAACATAGCGTGTAATGGAGGAAAAATAAAAATACCATCTTAAGTCACTTTAAAATGATGTTACATCATATGTGAAACTGAAACTCAGTCATCAACGGCTTAATTAGTTCAAATGAATGTTCAACTTTAACATTACCATCTATGTGAAACAAAGCCTGGGTCAAAATATTGCTAAAAATACAAAAACAATGAAAATTTTGATTCCCTATGGAATTTGCATTGTTATTTCTTTTCCTTGTGACTTTTGGATTTAGGAGTAACGGCATTTGAACTGTGTTTCCTCTGCCGTTTATGCTTCGATTTAGCTGAATTTTTCAAAGAATATTGCCACGAGAAGGCAGATATCGAATACTGAATTGTATATTGATTATACTTAATGCATTTTTCAGGAAGGTTACTTTACTAAGTGGCCGGTTAGGAATTTTGTTTAGTGTATAACTGGGGCTTTTTACATTTGTATTTAGATTATTTGGAACTGATCATATTTTCTATAAAGCTTATAGTCGTCAGATTCTTTCAGAAGGATCATTGCTATGTTGTTACACAATGATGACAAGGCTAATTTTGATGATAAGCATCAAAGATGCCGCGAATTCTTTTGAAACACAACTTAAAGGATTCAGATGCAGTTCACCAGGATACCAAGTTTGAGGTTACTGGATACAAGCATTCTGCAGTTATTGAACGAACTCGGACCATATCACTACGACCTTGACTTTTGGCCAAATGACGTCAAAATTGTTAGGGTGCTGGTCAAGTTATAGGGACATCTACCAACCTCGAGGTCTCTAGGCCTTGAAGCGTTTTCCAGCTATTGATAGGAAACTGCGCGTTTTCAGCTTACGGTCACAACGACTTTCGACTTTGACCCACTGACCTCAAAAGCAATAGGGTTCATCTCTTTCTTTTATTTTAAAACAAACTATTCATACTTGCACTGTTATTTTTACACACTATTACAATTGAAAGCAAGATTATATTTAATAGAAGAAAGGGAGGTAATATATTAATGATACGAACATGCTTATTGCATAGTTAGGTTTCGTAAAGTTCTTACAATAAAAGTCATTCATACTATATTCAAAAAGCAACAACAATAAACAGAAATTGCAAGTCTACGAAAGTACATTCAAACATAAAAGTTAACGCATTATTCATTAAAATGGTTCCAATACCGAAACTGCAACACGCAAAGAATTTGTCCTGTGTACACAAAACCGTATGAGCATGTGTTTACATACAGATCAATGACAACCATGGCGTCGACATGTACATGAGCTGCCATTTTGAGTGTGTTGGTGTACCCAAAACATATATCCTGTTAAAATCAAATCTATGAATGCGTTGTCAACATGTCGCGTCGTTTACTAAAACCAAGTTAACTCCAACGCATCTCTCTCCACTTGACAGTTTCTGGGACAACAGAACACGGTTACACATATTTTCTATGGTTCATTTATAAACTAACACAATACTATATTTGTATTCGTCTATATCTAATGCCATAGTTAAAGCAGTTCCTCATACCTCAAAACACCAACGTCTTCATTCTCATCAGGTATCATTGTGTCCTCATCGAAACTGTTACTGAAATATACGGTAGTATATGGTAAAAACTAATGTACACTATAACTAAATACCAAGTACCCGTATGTGGTCCAGATAATTTGTTCTAATATTGTCCTTAAGCTTGAGTAATGCACACATTTTAGTTCATACCTGCAATAAAAAACAACAACATAAACAATCGTGAATATCTCAGAGATTTAATATTTTCTGCTGGACCTAATGCAACATAGATTCCTTGAAAATTGACGGAAACTAACCTCAAAGTGAGTGAATTTTCTGAGTAGAAACCTGACACACCTTTTGTTTTGTTTAAATCAATTTGTTTTTAGATGATTTTTAAGAAAATGTATGGTTGTCATATATGGGAATATAGAAATGGCTTTCTCCCAATCTGTGTTGCCCGTTTCCATAGAAAGGTAAAGGGAAATGAATGAGTAGTGTATAACCCTAAGGATAATATTTAATGCTTTTCCATAATAGTGATTAAAATACTGTTACTACTAATTATAGTATTTTTTTCTGACTAGTGCAGTGTTAAGTGAATCTCATCAAAGTCAAGTTTGATAAGCAATTTTAATAATATTTGCTATTTACTTTCTACTTGATCTTCATAATGCAAACGATACATCTTATACCAATACTCTAGTCGTTGTTACATTTAAACAAAATAACAATATAACGATATCTTACAATCAACAATTGCAAAGACACGACACACGTATGTGGCTTTTACAATTTACCTAGTAATTAAGAACAAATTTTGAAGTAATTAAACAGCCTAATTTTAATTTCATAGTCCTGTTTTTTTTTACAAAAAGATGGCTTGAGAGTGAACATGAGATCGTTTGTATTTATTATATTAGAAATGAGAGAAATATATTTGTATTTTCTTCATTTCAACAAGATTTAGTGCTAATAAAATATATCAAATTTGATCATCGCCGTTTTTGAGATTGATAAAATCGTAAACCCTACCGTTCATTTTGCTGACCAGAACGAAACCATCCATGAAGGTATGTATTTGATTTATACCATACCAAAACAATTCGTCCGCAGAATGTCCCTAGTACAATTCCACCACCACTACAGACACCTCAACTACTACCACTACTACTACTACTGCTACTGCTGCTGCTGCTGCTGCTGCTGCTGCTACTACTACTACTACTACTACTACTACAACTACTACTACGATTCATTTTTACAATGTACTAGCAAAATAGAGTTCGCACATGACAGTTGCTCTGTGTGCCTTCTTCTGATGGACTTCTGCATTTGTTTATGTTGACAACTTAATTGCGTAGCGCCCATGTCTAAACATTCGGAACTCCTCGGCCATTTTCTACGGAAACAACCTCGGATGTATGCCGGTACATCAGTAGAAGAAGTTTGTAAAATTTGAATAATATCATTATTTAAAATTGATGTTTTGGCTTGTATTTGAAGATCAAAGATTAAATTGATTACCAGTGAAATGTATTATTGCAACATTATTAGGATTCCAAAGAGTTAAATCTTTAAGTTTAACTGCAAAATTAAAATAACTACGCGATCTACTTGCAGCGTAGTCTAAGTGTACCGATTTCTGACGTTGTAAACCGTCCCTATACATTAAAGGTCGTTTTCGATAAAAATGGCCGAGGAGCTCCGAATGAGGCCTTAATTGAAATACTTACGTTAAAGTAAATATGTTAAATGCTTAGTGCCTACGCATGTCCGCAGTATTTAATAAGACGAAGGCATTACGTATAAACATTAGCTTTTTTCACTGACTAAAGTTTTTGTAAAATTAAGTCGCGTTAATTTATGGAATATTGATTATTGCTTTTGCATTTTTGTGAAATAAGGGCCAGGTTGTGAGTAAAATGGAAAAAAGTGTCAGACTGTGTTATAGAAAATAATGCATCATCACCATATTGTTTTGTAAATAAATGTTCGAATATTTTTAAATGGTCATGTGTGTATTAAAACCGTATATTGACATCAATTTAAATGTAATTTATTTCTATTGATTGTGTTTTGTACTTATGGTTATGTTATCAATCACTTGTCCATGACTAAACAAGATATCTAAAAAAATAATGAAAATACGTGTTTAAAACAGGTAATCGTTAAATTTTGCCGAAAGGGTTAATGTACAAAGTCGTACAAACACACGGTCACTTATACAGCAGACAAACTATCCAAAACAAGTGGAACACAACTATTACTTTCAACCTGTCACTCTTAAAACATATGCGTTTACAAGACTATATAACATGGATTTAAAGATGATATAGAAAAAGCAAGACCATGCTTATTGCATAGTTGGCATACGTCAATGTTTTACATTAAATCATTTTTACATACTTTTATATGTAATAAAGTGGCATTGAATTTTCTGTGTTACAAAACGTTAAAGTTATGTTGTAAATAAAGAGGCTACCTTCCACCTGCAACGCTACTTTGAAAAACAGGATTGCTAAATTCCTCTGTGTTAAGTCGTGACGGCCTTCTGAAAGATGAGATTAAATATATATAGTTCATCTCATAAAACAAGCCAATCACCACAACATTCTCCATAACAACATATGTGACAGAGTCGACCATGAGGCAATACTAAATTATTATATAATTATCCAATTTCAACGATATATTTTAACTGTTGCTCCATGGGAAGACATTTGAACGATACCATTGGCCAACATTTTCCATGATATTTTTAAGACCAATGAATTGTCTGTATTTGACACACCCTAATACGACGCCATGTATACGAAATAACCGAAGGGTTTTGAACTGACGGTAATGTTATTTTTTATGTTCTTTGAGTCCTATGGGTATGACTGATGTTACTTGAGCGATATTTGTTACTGTTCACCTTGATGAAGTTAGTCCTCAGCAAGGCCGGATCGGGTTCGATTCCCGGCCTGGGCGCACGTGAGTTTGGTTGGTGGTAGCTGCACATGTGGATTTTCTTTTGGTTCTCCTGTATTACCCACACAACAAGACCACACTATTACGCAATATCGTGCCAATGAGAGAGACTTAGTATAAGTAAAAACAACTTGCTTCTAAATCGTTGTGAACTAAATGATGTATACACTAAGTTAATTCTAATTTCAATTAAAAAAGGAAACCACAATTTATGCCTGTTAGTTAAAAAACTTACGTGTCTTCATATGGGGGTGGTAACTGGTTGTCTCTATAACATAATAATGTAACCGTTCTTGTATTTGAAATAATACCTCGCCATTGATTAACATATGACATCACTGATAAACGAAATCTAAATGCTTACCGAAATCCTTGGCAAAGCTCGTTCAAAAATGTTAAACGTTATAACCAATCATCATTCAAACCAATAATTGCGAAATGGTATTAAACGATTCAGCAAAGCTTTGAGGCCCATTCATAACACATAGCTAATTTTAGGTAGTTTTGAAAAAAATAAATACTATCATCCGTACGATGGTGAAAAAACAAAACAGATTAAAATTTGTAATTAATATATAATATTAGACAGAATAGATAAAATGTCAAAACTAAAAAAGCACCTACAAAAAAGATTCAGAATCCCACAAAATCCCACATATGGAATAATAAAAAACAACAATGACCGGTTAACTTAAAACAAATGTTAATTATAAACAATCATAAACATCCTGAACTATTCCAAAAATACAATGAATAGTTTAAAGTCAAAGACCCACAACAGTAAACCTGTTTAAAATAGACTGGTAAACTGTTTGAGGTATTTAAGTATTTTTATTAGTCAATTTTCATTAAATTCGCGTTAAAACACTGTTAAAAAAACCCATATGAGAATCCATGTGTTGTTTTGTCTGTTAGGTGGAACCATTTTTTTCAGCGGCGAAGTCAAAACTGTTAATAACTAATGACCTTTCATTTTCACTGCAATACTGTGGTAAAACCCCACTTAGCTATGATGTATTTAGTCCAGTATCACATGAACATGCCACACGATTTCTGAAAATGCGTATTTATTTTGAGAACTTCCGTCCTGAAGTATTTGCTAGGTGCTTACCTATTTTTTCGTTTCATTCTTTTCACCCTGAAAAAAAAACGTGAAAACATCGGAATCAGTATAAATCTAATATTGAAATGTGTCTTGATTCTAAAAACCATGTGCAGTTTGAACAAAAGCGGTGTCCATTTTTTTAGTTAATTCCTCCACTTCAGTTAAAAAAGAGAGGAAAAAACTCTAAAATAAAGGCAATGAAATTTCATAAAAATTATCTCAAGAACAATGTTATGAAACGTCATTTACTCGTAAAAACAATAATAAGCAAAAAGTTCTCTGATAGCGATTTGAGATATTACAATAAGCTAAAGTTATAGCTAGCACTTCATTAAAAACTGATGCAAACCACTGTTCACTTGTTTGGAAATTATGATATTCATAATGTATGTGCACTATGCTTTGAATATGATTAGTGATAGGGATTAGTTTCATTTGCTTTTTTTAATTTTATGCGCTTGGCGGGGTGTATATAGTATTTTATACTTATGCTCTTATAATGTTAACAAAATTATTTTTGACCATCAGCAATATGTTTCACAGGTATTTCAACACATAATACATGTCTTATTGAAGTGATACATACAATATTAGAGAAAGTAACGTTACGTTAGTATAAATACATTTCGCGCGTTACGTCAATACATCGCGTTACGTTATGTCGCGCCAAAATCGCAACATTCTCCCGGCCACAAATGGTGTTAAGGTATATTCCCCATAAAGTCTTTTTAGCGTCCACTACTTCCAGCGCGTATAATTTCACTAAAGGACGAGCGGTTGCCCCGTTCGCTGTGCGTGTTTGTGCGGCCCTCGTGAATCCGTCATTACCGGTAATGAGTTCGTCTACAACTGCATGGTCCCACTGCAACTTAGGTTTGAAATCGTCTTGGACAATCAAAATGTCCCGCTTGCGGACCGTCTGATGTTGGGTACCACTTTTTGTTTGGTATTCCCTTAACGATGTTAAGTGTTCGTGTTTCCATCGGCGCCAGTTGTGGTCAAGTAGATCGTGTCGTTTCGATCGACTTCTGACGTCATCTCGGTCACAATTAGAGACTGTGTTGTTAACCTCCGTGTTGGCAAGCAGTAAACTGGTCATTCTTCGTCATTCAATCCAGTACTTTTGACGTAGATGAGTTACAGTCTTGGCGGCTCCTTGTCGAAATCTGATCAGCAGTGATGTTAGGTCATTCATTTCTGGTGGTGTTGACTCAAAGCAATCATTCAGACTCGGACTTCCGGTTGAACCCCCGCATCTACAGTCGTACACTATTCGTACTGGTGTTGTTGCAGATTCTTTCTTCACTCCATGGTGCGGAATGAAATGAACGCTAGTTGCTGGTTAATCGTCTGGCAGCATTTCAATGAAACAACTGTCCATGTAGGATATTCCAATGTTTCTGTAACAACAACGGGTCATTGCTAAGACCTCGGATTGTACTTTCTGTCCTCTTCTTCGTTATTTCAAAATTCGTTGACTGGGAATCATGATCTGTTTATGTTGACTGTTACAGTATCGAGTTTTTGCACTGTGTGTGCAGGGTCACCAAACGATAACAGGTGTATCACGTCACTACCGTCTCTCTGCAGATGTAGTCGGTCGGCTATTGTCTGTGTAATGAATGACATCTAAGCTCCCTCGTCCAATAATATGTTTGCGGGAATAGATACACCGTTTCCGTATTCTTTTTGACCGTTGAAGGCGACAGTTGCTTCGGCGGGAGGTGAAGTTGTTTTGGCGGAGGTAGCTTCCTCTGATGGTGCTCCTGATGCAGTGGCGGGGATAACTAAAGTTACCGAAGCGAAAAGCCTTTCTCTATCTGCAGTCGAATTGTAAACGTAATTATACGCGTTCGTTTCTTTCATCTCATGTGTAGTTTTGTCAACATCCGTTTGAATCCAATACACTTTTATCGTCAGGAATTTTCATTGCAACGATAATTCCATCAGTCGAAAAGACAATAAATTCAATGTCATATAATTCTTTACCCTAATTTTTGGTTTCAATCTGTACAAATTATCTTCTATGGATTCTCTGTGGGCGTCTCTCATGATTGTTTGGTCACGGCACCAAAATGTTTGAGATGATCACGGTAAAACACGTCGTGTAGGTTCGTTTTCTTAATTGAAGTGATACCAATAAAAACACACAGGAAGTTACGTTACGGAAGTATAAATACATTTCGCGCGTTACGTAAATACATCGCGTTACGTTATGTCGCGCCAAAATCCCAACACTATTTAATTCTGTGAAATTTATGCGATGCGACTTAGGTACCTAGATGTATATAGATTTAATTATGTGGACAATAAAATATCAGGATCAGTGAATATATTTTGTTGAACCTTTTGGACATCATTCTCTATTTTAGGTATTTAAATTGTGTCATTACTTATTTTGATACATCGGACATTTTAAATGTGCGCGAATAAAATGGATACAATTAAAACAACGCCTATGTGATTGAAGGTAAGGTTTTACTTATGAAGATGCACCTTCAATTTGTTTATTTGACATATATATTGAAGGCTGGAGCATTTACATGTTAAGATTAAGAATCACGAAATTCCATTAAGATTGTTGATATTTTTGTAATATTTAAGAACAACAGAGTTATTAAAGACATGACTGCAACAATCTTTTCCTATATATCTGCATTTTTTAAATCATTTGTTAGTCTTTTCTCCCATCAAAACACCAAGTTTTGTTAACTGAATTATAATGTCCTAGATTTTGTTTTACCAAGATCCAATACATCAGGCTTGGGACAAAACTCCAGTTATTGTCAGAAACCTCTTCCTTATAAAATGTTTTAACTTCTTTCTTTTTTAAGTTCTCGCTGCAGGTTGTCCCATCTGATCATAGAGGATGACCTCCCTGGCTCTCCCACTAAACTGACCTCAGTAGCAATGTTCTTCTATTGTTCTAGATTTTATTACGTTTGTGCTTTGTTTTTTTTCGTAATGTTCATATTGTTCAACACAATTTTTTGTCTCGCTGACAGGCACTAAGTAGGCTTTATAAAAGCTGCTCATGAGTTTCATTAACTTTGAATGGGGTTTATAGTTGTCAAAAGGTAGCCAGACACAACGCAGACTTACTGAGAGCTGCACATATGTTTGTTTGTATCTGAGTTGGTTCGAAGGTTGCAAACATATGTGGCTCGTGTAAGCTTATTTGAAGCTATTCATTGGTTGTTTGGCTTTCAATGGATTTTATGTTGCCAAAATGTGGCTTAATTAGTAGTCAAATTAAAGTAAAACATTTGCTTGTTTTGCTCTAAATGAGTTTTGAGATCTGTGAAATAATTAATGTTCGTGGGCATGAAATTCGTGGATTGCCGAAAAAAAAACAATTTCGTGGGTACTTGAATTCGTGGATTTTCATTTTTGAAAAAAAAATCGAAGATGCGATCGTCCTAAATCGTCTGCATAATATCCACGCGCTGGCCCGTGATTTCCGTCTTCTACGTCACTCGGTTTATGACACTCGCTAATGTGGTACGACATGCCAATTAGTGCATATACCCATGTCACGTATCGATTTAATTGGGAATAAAGGTAATAAAAGAAGATGTACTCTGATCATAAATACAGATAGGGGAAGCCATTGAATGCCAATTAAGAATTTTGAAAACTGTGAAAACACCGAAAAGGTGCGTATATTGTCACCTTCGTTGCTTAGTAACCTTCAATGTACTAGTAATCGATTATTTATTTCATTAAATAAAAAAATCGAGTATTGACACTCATCACGCACATCTTGTAAACTTGGAGATTTTCATTAACAGCACACGTTTAAACACGTGCTTATTACTGTCATTTGCTGCATAAAACACATTTAATTGATTTGGTTCATTATTTGTTAAAGGCAGTTATAATATATTAACAGAATAATGATCGTAAGTTATACAGTGAGATAGGTTTTAACACTGTATACTGCGACCTCTGTAAATAATATACTAGAGTATGTACGTAACAAAGCAATTGAAAAAGTGAATAAAGGGTTTATATTTCGTGGGATCTTGAATTCGTGGATCACCCAACCCACGAAAACCACGAACATTAATGCCCCACGAACATTAATGATTTCACAGTAGCCACTATGTGGTCGTATTGGCAATTAATAGCCTATTTATTTGAATGGCCCTGAACGGGCTTTTGATAGAACCTTCTTAAAGAGTCAATTCAAAAAAGGATTGGCACTTAGAAGACACTCGTTAGGATCAGGCAGAAACAAACTATAACTTCCTACTTGGGTATGTACACTATAGGTTGGTAAACAACTGGATTGACTTAAAAAGTGATACCTCCGGTGGCATGGATTTATATCAAACTCACGACTGTTATACATATAACTAGTAATGCACTGGATATATGTTGGTAAAGCACTTGATGAACTTGAACCGTGATACAATTTTCCAAATATTTTGGTATATAACATAGCTTCTTCTGCTTTTCTTGCCACTACTCCCCAAAATCCACTGATTGTCACTCCACTATTTATTAGGGAATCAACTTAAAGGTGGTATATAACATTCAAATGAACATAATAGTGGACAATTCAATTCTGAACTTCTCGGTCATTTTCTACAAAAACAACCTCGGATGTATGCTGATATATCAGCTTATCAACATAAAAGTGACATAGATTGAAGCCATTTGTCAGAATTGCTCTTTTCTGCTCCATTTAACAGAACTGATCTGTTTAACAATATAATTATTGCAAAAGGAGAACCTGTTTCTTCTATTTCAGTCAACTTTGATACAATAACGATTCTTGAGCACATGCACCCTTTTCTGTATCAACATCTGGGTCTATGTCAACAAGGGGAAGACCACTTTATGCATGAACCCTTAGTTGTTAAAAAGTTGAGATTAATCTATTTAAAAAACATTACAGCATCGTTTTAACAAAACAAATCTAAATATTTACAGCCCCGTCTTAAATACATATACTGAATTTCGTATAAAACAAACGAGGTATGTGCACACGTTTAGCCTATATACCAGTAATTAGCAGAAGTTCTCTGACAGTGGCGATTTTGTCATTAATAAAGATACATATTAAGCGTCTTGTCAATATTAATTACGCCTTGGCAGGTAAAAAACCTTTTGTCAAGAATTTGAACATTAATATGTCAAGTGTCCAGTTGTTAACAAAATCACAATTCAGTTTGGAATCCCAACAAACGTGACACAGCTGCGATTCAAACAAGCCGATCTATACCCGATTACGTCCAGATGAGGTGGGGCTTATCAGTTTCACCTTGCTATCTACCATGACCTCTGACAATCTGCCCTGATCAACACTAGTGTAAAACGCTGTTTTCTATGTATTTATTTTGATAAAATAAGTCAAACAACGGCATGAAAATACAAAAAAGCTCCTCATTACTTTGAGAAAGTTTTGACAACTAAGATAAGCAAAAAATTGACATGTTGCTTTTTTTGTAATTATTGGTATTTGTTTGATATTATATTAACCATTAGGTAGAATAATTCAATCCTCCAAAACCAAATGTTTGAAATATTTATTTCAATTAACATGTTATATCAAAGAATATTGAAATATGAAAACAAAAATCAGGATTATTCACCTATGTCTATGACACAAATCAAAGTGTAAAACGTATATTGATTGTGACTATGAACATTTGTTATCAGTGTCCAGATTAAGCGGGTCTTTTCTGTTGCCCTTTGCTATCCACAATGACATCCGACAACCTGCCCTTTAAGCCAGGAAGTCATGACTTAGAACCAGCCGACCAAGCTTTAATAGGTGTACTACAACATTTGATTAGCAGTTCAAGATCACGTTATGAAAATGTTTATAAACTGATGCATTTTGAAAGTTAGTTTTTGATAGTATTGTTAATAGTTTAAAAAGCCTCAGCAGCTTACTAAATGATCTCAAAAGATAGCTGTGATAGATGAATCAAAAGACACCCATCCATATAAGTATATACGTAGAAGGGCGTGAATTTCGTCAAGATGGTATGCACAGGGAATTAGTCAAGTGTTGATATCATTCGTCACAAGAACCGGATTGACATTGTCCATGCTATATAAGACCGCATTTTTCTAACGTTTTTGCTGTATAAACGCAGTTGGTTGCAGTGTGCCCTTATTTAAAAGCATAATTAAATCTTATACGACAGGGTAACTAAATAACCTCCTTATGTTTAAAAATGCAGTGTTCCCTACAGTTTTCTTTCTTTACATACTGTATATAAAAAGGTTTAACAAAAGATTACTAGGCAGTATAATATCAAGTATTTTTCCTGCACTCCACTTTTCATCTATTGATAGAAGTTGTGTTAACTTTGCCATGATCATTTCGCATACTGTTAATGTTTCCTGCAAATGCATCATGGTTTGATTAAATCAAAGGAATATCTTTCTGCTTCTTCTTTAATTGCAAACGTTTTAAGTCTTCTATTCTAAAAATTCGGCTATTATTCCAATATGGCATGGTTTCCAGTTACAGTCAATTATGCCCTCCATACATGTGCAAGAGAAACTGGCCTCACATTTGCATGACATATTTACAGTTCCCTTTGAGTTTATGAACTACATGAAGATTGTTTTCCTTACCACTGGATTCTGTGCTCTACGATTGCCTCGAGCTGGCCTTTTATCAGGGCTGATAGCAATAGGTGCCAGACTGCAACTTGGTGTTGTGCTGTTTCTAGGTGGTCAGGAAGTCATGTTGGTGTTTGTGGTAAAGAATAGGCTGAGACTGAGGGTGTATCGTGTTGGGCTGAGGATTTGAGGAGTTGAAAAGGTTGGGCTCAAATTGGTGTCGGAAGATTTGTGGCTGTTGTTTGGTGTTGTGAATATCGGGCTAAAGTTGGTGGCGGATACAATTGGGCTGTTGATATTGTGAGAGTTTGAGAAAGTCGATGTGAAACTGGTAGTGATGGTTTGTACTACGCAGTAGCTGTCCGAAGTGGTCCCAAACAGTGGCTGGCGACACGCTTGCCAATTCCTCGTCAGAATCAGTAGGCTGCAGGAAAACAAAATATAAGTTTAACTGTATTTAAAATAAAAACACCAGCAATTCTAGTTTACTATAGCTTATCTGGGAAATACGTGTACTGAAATAGGGAAATGCTTTATTTCTGCTATTATTGTTTATCTAATTGTACAATTATACTTACAAAGGATGAGGATCATGATAAAGTTAACACATACCGCATATACAGGCCTTTTATATTTGCATCTTCTGGTGATTCAGGGTGGCTCCACAAGGCGTAGATATCACTGTTCCTCTGAAATGTTGTTTATACCAGTATACATAAAGGTTTTGACCCATTTTAAATGTGCGAGGATAAAATGGATACAATGAAAACACGAAATTCCATTAAGATTGTTGATATTTTTGTACTATTTTAGAACAACGGAGTTATTTAAGACATGACTGCAACGATCATTTTCTATATATCTGCATTTTTTTTAATCATTTGTTAGTCTTTTCTCCCATCCATACACCAAGTTGTGTTATTATCTGAATTATAATGTCTTAGATTTCGTTTTACCAAGATCCAATACATCAGCCTTGGGACAAAACTCCAGTTATTGTCAGAAACCTATTCCTTATAAAATGTTTTAACTTCTTCTTTTTTTAAGTTCTCGCTGCAGGTTGTCCCATCTGGTCTCCAACATGATAGAGGATGACCTCCCTGTCTCTCCCACTAAACTGACCTCAGTAGCAATGTTCTTCTATTGTTCTAGATTTTAATTGTTTTGTGGTTTGTTTTGAAAGTTGTTTTCGTAATGTGTATATTGTTCAACACAATTTTTTGTCTCGCTGACAGGTATTAAGTAGCCTTTATAAAAGCGGCTCATGAGTTTCATTGACTTTGATTGGAGTTTATAGTTGAAAAAAAGTAGCCTAGCACAACGCAGACTTACTTAGAGCTGCACATATGTTTGTTTGTAACTGAGTTGGTTCGAAGGTTGCAAACAAATGTGGCTCGTGTAAGCTTATTTGAAGCTTTTCGTTGGTTGTTTGGCTTTGAATGGATTTTATGTTGCCAAAATGTGGCTTAATTAATAGTCAAAATACAGTAAAACTTGTGCTTGTTTTGCTCTAAATGAGTTTTGAGATAGCCACTATGTGGTCGTATTGGCAATTAATAGCCTATTTATTTGAATGGCCCTGAACGGGCTTTTGGTAAAACCTTCTTAAAGAGTCAATTCAAAAAAGGATTGGCACTAAGAAGACACTAGGTAGGATCAGGCAGAAACAAATTATGACTATATAAGCTTTTGGACAAGGGTTTAACAGTTCTAAGGTTAAACTCCACTAGCTGACTACACAGAAGCATTTTGGAGGAGTCAAAACAATACATGCTCGGAGTTTCTTCTCTCTAGGATACGGTATTCATTTCTTCGTTTTGAATTTTGGACTAGATTAGCACAGATCCGTGCCCTTGAAAGTCGCACAAGAGCATCAGCAACCAGACAGGCTTCACAAATGGTAATATATTTTAGAAAAAAAACACCATTGACCCGACTGTCGAAATTTAGAAGAAATACATAACCCTAAGGTCATCTCGTTATTCGGCAACAAACAGTATATAATTTTCCCAATACTAATACTATCATTTTTTGCAAATAAAGTGGCAAATTTGTTAAGCTATAATTATGCAAAAGGAGAACCTGTTTCTTCTATTTCAGTCAACTTTGATAAAATAACGATTCTTGAGCACATGCACTCTTTTCTGTATCAACATCTGGGTCTTTGTCAACAAGGGGAAGACCACTTTAGGAATGAATCCTTAGTTGTAAAAAAGTTGAGATTAATCTATACATTACAGCATCGTTTTAACAAAAAAAATCTAAATATTTACACCCCCGTCTTAAATACATATACTGAATTTCGTATAAAACAAACGAGGTATGTGCACACGTTTAGTCTAATATACCAGTAATTAGCAGAAGTTCTCTGACAGTGGTTTCTGTCATTTATAAAGATGCATATTAAGCGTCTTGTGAATATTAATTACGCCTTGGCAGGTAAAAAACCTTTTGTCAGGAATTTGAACATTAATATGTCAGGTGTCCAGTTGTTTACAAAATCACAATTCAGTTTGGAATCCCAACAAACGTGACACAGCTGCGATTCAAACAAGCCGATCTATACCCGATTACGTCCAGATGAGGTGGGGCTTATCAGTTTCACCTTGCTATCTACCATGACCTCTGACAATCTGCCCTGATCAACACTAGTGTAAAACGCTGTTTTCTATGTATTTATTTTGATAAAATAAGTCAAACAACGGCATGAAAATACAAAAAAGCTCCTCATTACTTTGAGAAAGTTTTGACAACTAAGATAAGCAAAAAATTGACATGTTGCTTTTTTTGTAATTATTGGTATTTGTTTGATATTATATTAACCATTAGGTAGAATAATTCAATCCTCCAAAACCAAATGTTTGAAATATTTATTTCAATTAACATGTTATATCAAAGAATATTGAAATATAAAAACAAAAATCAGGATTATTCACCTATGTCTATGACACAAATCAAAGTGTAAAACGTATATTGATTGTGACTATGAACATTTGTTATCAGTGTCCAGATTAAGCGGGTCTTTTCTGTTGCCCTTTGCTATCCACAATGACATCCGACAACCTGCCCTTTAAGCCAGGAAGTCATGACTTAGAACCAGCCGACCAAGCTTTAATAGGTGTACTACAACATTTGATTAGCAGTTCAAGATCACGTTATGAAAATGTTTATAAACTGATGCATTTTGAAAGTTAGTTTTTGATAGTATTGTTAATAGTTTAAAAAGCCTCAGCAGCTTACTAAATGATCTCAAAAGATAGCTGTGATAGATGAATCAAAAGACACCCATCCATATAAGTATATACGTAGAAGGGCGTGAATTTCGTCAAGATGGTATGCACAGGGAATTAGTCAAGTGTTGATATCATTCGTCACAAGAACCGGATTGACATTGTCCATGCTATATAAGACCGCATTTTTCTAACGTTTTTGCTGTATAAACGCAGTTGGTTGCAGTGTGCCCTTATTTAAAAGCATAATTAAATCTTATACGACAGGGTAACTAAATAACCTCCTTATGTTTAAAAATGCAGTGTTCCCTACAGTTTTCTTTCTTTACATACTGTATATAAAAAGGTTTAACAAAAGATTACTAGGCAGTATAATATCAAGTATTTTTCCTGCACTCCACTTTTCATCTATTGATAGAAGTTGTGTTAACTTTGCCATGATCATTTCGCATACTGTTAATGTTTCCTGCAAATGCATCATGGTTTGATTAAATCAAAGGAATATCTTTCTGCTTCTTCTTTAATTGCAAACGTTTTAAGTCTTCTATTCTAAAAATTCGGTTATTATTCCAATATGGCATGGTTTCCAGTTACAGTCAATTATGCCCTCCATACATGTGCAAGAGAAACTGGCCTCACATTTGCATGACATATTTACAGTTCCCTTTGAGTTTA
Organism: Mya arenaria; assembly: GCF_026914265.1. Classification (NCBI taxonomy): domain Eukaryota; kingdom Metazoa; phylum Mollusca; class Bivalvia; order Myida; family Myidae; genus Mya; species Mya arenaria. Next base: position 53,669,020 of record NC_069136.1, on the reverse strand, counting down.
TGAACTACATGAAGATTGTTTTCCTTACCACTGGATTCTGTGCTCTACGATTGCCTCGAGCTGGCCTTTTATCAGGGCTGATAGCAATTGGTGCCAGACTGCAACTTGGTGTTGTGCTGTTTCTAGGTGGTCAGGAAGTCATGTTGGTGTTTGTGGTAAAGAATAGGCTGAGACTGAGGGTGTATCGTGTTGGGCTGAGGATTTGAGGAGTTGAAAAGGTTGGGCTCAAATTGGTGTCGGAAGATTTGTGGCTGTTGTTTGGTGTTGTGAATATCGGGCTAAAGTTGGTGGCGGATACAATTGGGCTGTTGATATTGTGAGAGTTTGAGAAAGTCGATGTGAAACTGGTAGTGATGGTTTGTACTACGCAGTAGCTGTCCGAAGTGGTCCCAAACAGTGGCTGGCGACACGCTTGCCAATTCCTCGTCAGAATCAGTAGGCTGCAGGAAAACAAAATATAAGTTTAACTGTATTTAAAATAAAAACACCAGCAATTCTAGTTTACTATAGCTTATCTGGGAAATACGTGTACTGAAATAGGGAAATGCTTTATTTCTGCTATTATTGTTTATCTAATTGTACAATTATACTTACAAAGGATGAGGATCATGATAAAGTTAACACATACCGCATATACAGGCCTTTTATATTTGCATCTTCTGGTGATTCAGGGTGGCTCCACAAGGCGTAGATATCACTGTTCCTCTGAAATGTTGTTTATACCAGTATACATAAAGGTTTTGACCCATTTTAAATGTGCGAGGATAAAATGGAAACAATGAAAACACGAAATTCCATTAAGATTGTTGATATTTTTGTACTATTTTAGAACAACGGAGTTATTTAAGACATGACTGCAACGATCATTTTCTATATATCTGCATTTTTTTTAATCATTTGTTAGTCTTTTCTCCCATCCATACACCAAGTTGTGTTATTATCTGAATTATAATGTCTTAGATTTCGTTTTACCAAGATCCAATACATCAGCCTTGGGACAAAACTCCAGTTATTGTCAGAAACCTATTCCTTATAAAATGTTTTAACTTCTTCTTTTTTTAAGTTCTCGCTGCAGGTTGTCCCATCTGGTCTCCAACATGATAGAGGATGACCTCCCTGTCTCTCCCACTAAACTGACCTCAGTAGCAATGTTCTTCTATTGTTCTAGATTTTAATTGTTTTGTGGTTTGTTTTGAAAGTTGTTTTCGTAATGTGTATATTGTTCAACACAATTTTTTGTCTCGCTGACAGGTATTAAGTAGCCTTTATAAAAGCGGCTCATGAGTTTCATTGACTTTGATTGGAGTTTATAGTTGAAAAAAAGTAGCCTAGCACAACGCAGACTTACTTAGAGCTGCACATATGTTTGTTTGTAACTGAGTTGGTTCGAAGGTTGCAAACAAATGTGGCTCGTGTAAGCTTATTTGAAGCTTTTCGTTGGTTGTTTGGCTTTGAATGGATTTTATGTTGCCAAAATGTGGCTTAATTAATAGTCAAAATACAGTAAAACTTGTGCTTGTTTTGCTCTAAATGAGTTTTGAGATAGCCACTATGTGGTCGTATTGGCAATTAATAGCCTATTTATTTGAATGGCCCTGAACGGGCTTTTGGTAAAACCTTCTTAAAGAGTCAATTCAAAAAAGGATTGGCACTAAGAAGACACTAGGTAGGATCAGGCAGAAACAAATTATGACTATATAAGCTTTTGGACAAGGGTTTAACAGTTCTAAGGTTAAACTCCACTAGCTGACTACACAGAAGCATTTTGGAGGAGTCAAAACAATACATGCTCGGAGTTTCTTCTCTCTAGGATACGGTATTCATTTCTTCGTTTTGAATTTTGGACTAGATTAGCACAGATTCGTGCACTTGAAAGTCGCACAAGAGCATCAGCAACCAGACAGGCTTCACAAATGGTAATATATTTTAGAAAAAAAACACCATTGACCCGACTGTCGAAATTTAGAAGAAATACATAACCCTAAGGTCATCTCGTTATTCGGCAACAAACAGTATATAATTTTCCCAATACTAATACTATCATTTTTTGCAAATAAAGTGGCAAATTATGTTAAGCTATAATTATGCAAAAGGAGAACCTGTTTCTTCTATTTCAGTCAACTTTGATAAAATAACGATTCTTGAGCACATGCACTCTTTTCTGTATCATCATCTGGGTCTTTGTCAACAAGGGGAAGACCACTTTAGGAATGAATCCTTAGTTGTAAAAAAAGTTGAGATTAATCTATACATTACAGCATCGTTTTAACCAAAAAAATCTAAATATTTACACCCCCGTCTTAAATACATATACTGAATTTCGTATAAAACAAACGAGGTATGTGCACACGTTTAGTCTAATATACCAGTAATTAGCAGAAGTTCTCTGACAGTGGTTTCTGTCATTTATAAAGATGCATATTAAGCGTCTTGTGAATATTAATTACGCCTTGGCAGGTAAAAAACCTTTTGTCAGGAATTTGAACATTAATATGTCAGGTGTCCAGTTGTTTACAAAATCACAATTCAGTTTGGAATCCCAACAAACGTGACACAGCTGCGATTCAAACAAGCCGATCTATACCCGATTACGTCCAGATGAGGTGGGGCTTATCAGTTTCACCTTGCTATCTACCATGACCTCTGACAATCTGCCCTGATCAACACTAGTGTAAAACGCTGTTTTCTATGTATTTATTTTGATAAAATAAGTCAAACAACGGCATGAAAATACAAAAAAGCTCCTCATTACTTTGAGAAAGTTTTGACAACTAAGATAAGCAAAAAATTGACATGTTGCTTTTTTTGTAATTATTGGTATTTGTTTGATATTATATTAACCATTAGGTAGAATAATTCAATCCTCCAAAACCAAATGTTTGAAATATTTATTTCAATTAACATGTTATATCAAAGAATATTGAAATATGAAAACAAAAATCAGGATTATTCACCTATGTCTATGACACAAATCAAAGTGTAAAACGTATATTGATTGTGACTATGAACATTTGTTATCAGTGTCCAGATTAAGCGGGTCTTTTCTGTTGCCCTTTGCTATCCACAATGACATCCGACAACCTGCCCTTTAAGCCAGGAAGTCATGACTTAGAACCAGCCGACCAAGCTTTAATAGGTGTACTACAACATTCGATTAGCAGTTCAAGATCACGTTATGAAAATGTTTATAAACTGATGCATTTTGAAAGTTAGTTTTTGATAGTATTGTTAATAGTTTAAAAAGCCTCAGCAGCTTACTAAATGATCTCAAAAGATAGCTGTGATAGATGAATCAAAAGACACCCATCCATATAAGTATATACGTAGAAGGGCGTGAATTTCGTCAAGATGGTATGCACAGGGAATTAGTCAAGTGTTGCTATAATTCGTCACAAGAACCGGATTGACATTGTCCATGCTATATAAGACCGCATTTTTCTTACGTTTTTGCTGTATAAACGCAGATGGGCACGCGAGCAAATTCCGAGACTTTGATTTATGCATTTTATGTTGGAACTCAGGCCTCATGTCTCATAATGAGAAATGTTCTCTTTACTGTAATGTTTATTTTGGGAGATACATATACGAAAAAAACATATTTTGTACATAGAATACAAACAAGAACAGTTCATGTACAATATCAAAAAAATAAACATGATCATATTAATAAAATCTTTTTAAAAAAATAATAGAACCAAAATACAACAATGAGGATTTAAGATTTTTAGACAAATTATGGATTGGACTTTTTGCAAGCAGTTTTATTCATTTAAAATACAAGGGTGTAACATTATCATATGAATCATTGATGAAAAATGTGCGTTGGTATCAAGCAAAAATATATGCACCTAATTAGATTTCAGTATATGTGCTGTATTTGAATTATAGACAATTCTTTTCTAACACAAATCTATTTTTAAAGTTTTTTGCATTTTGCCCGTTGGGTATTAAAAGCAACAAATAATTTCTGCTGGCATGACATGAATGCATTTGTGAGTAGAACAGTTTTGTTAAAAGTAAGAAAGTAATAGCAATGTTATGAGCAATTTCATTTTCCAATATACAGAATTTCATTTCACTCTAAGACTTTTTCCGGAAGTAAAGTGTCCTAGTACACCTATTTTCAAATTGAATCCGAAGCATTTTCCTGTAATTATAAATACATACTACATGTCTTAGTGTTACCTTATCATAGCTTTAAATTTTCTTTTTGCCAAGTATATAATGATTGGTTGCAGTGTGCCCTTATTTAAAAGCATAATTAAATTTTATATGACAGGGTAACTAAATAACCTCCTTATGTTTAAAAATGCAGTGTTCCCTACAATTTTCTTTCTTTACATATTGTATATAAAAAGGTTTAACAAAAGATTACTAGGCAGTATAATATCAAGTATTTTTCCTGCACTCCACTTTTCATCTATTGATAGAAGTTGTGTTAACTTTGCCATGATCATTTCGCATACTGTTAATGTTTCCTGCAAATACATCATGGTTTGATTAAATCAAAGGAAGATCTTTCTGCTTCTTCTTTAATTGCAAACTTTTTAAGTCTTCTATTCTAAAAATTCGGCTATTATTACAATATGGCATGGTTTCCAGTTACAGTCAATTATGCCCTCCATACATGTGTTAGAGAAACTGGCCTCACATTTGCATGACATTTATAGTTCCCTTTGAGTTTATGAACTACATAAAGATTGTTTTCCTTACCACTGGATTCTGTGCTCTACGATTGCCTCGAGCTGGCCTTTTATCAGGGCTGATAGCAATTGGTGCCAGACTGCAACTTGGTGTTGTGCTGTTTCTAGGTGGTCAGGAAGTCATGTCGGTGTTTGTGGTAAAGAATAGGCTGAGACTGAGGGTGTATCGTGTTGGGCTGAGGATTTGAGGAGTTGAAAAGGTTGGGCTCAAATTGGTGTCGGAAGATTTGTGGCTGTTGTTTGGTGTTGTGAATATCGGGCTAAAGTTGGTGGCGGATACAATTGGGCTGTTGATATTGTGAGAGTTTGAGAAAGTCGATGTGAAACTGGTAGTGATGGTTTGTACTACGCAGTAGCTGTCCGAAGTGGTCCCAAACAGTGGCTGGCGACACGCTTGCCAATTCCTCGTCAGAATCAGTAGGCTGCAGGAAAACAAAATATAAGTTTAACTGTATTTAAAATAAAAACACCAGCAATTCTAGTTTACTATAGCTTATCTGGGAAATACGTGTACTGAAATAGGGAAATGCTTTATTTCTGCTATTATTGTTTATCTAATTGTACAATTATACTTACAAAGGATGAGGATCATGATAAAGTTAACACATACCGCATATACAGGCCTTTTATATTTGCATCTCCTGGTGATTCAGGGTGGCTCCACAGGGCGTAGATATCACTGTTCCTCTGAAATGTTGTTTATACCAGTATACATAAAGGTTTTGACCAGTGTTTCTGACCTTTTTTATGATAGTTTTGATATAATGTTGTCATACTTGATAAACATAAGGCTCTCACTAAATAAAATTGGATGGATGATATTTTGTTCTATGTATGTACAACTTCATTCTGCATGATATTTGCTTACCATTGTATATGCCGTAATATTGGCGGAATGGTTTTTGGATTTGTTTCTCTTCATATCCATCTACATGCTTTCTTACTTTAATTCCAGGTCCTGTATGGTCCTGTTCTGCTGTTCCTGGAATGATCAAATTTGTTGTTTCATTTATAAGACAGCATCTGCTTAAGACTGTGTTAAGAAACTTAAGAACTGACCAGAATTTATTTAACCCATGTGCCCAATAATGATATATAATTTTCATGGGATGGATGATATGTTGTCTTCTGTACAATTTCATTCTGCATGATATTTACTTACCATTGAATGCCGTTATATTGAATATTATACATTGGCGGAAATGGGTTTTTGGAGGTCTTTCTCTTCATATCCATACTACATGCCTTCTAACTTTGATTCCAGGTCCTGTATAGTCCTGTTCTGCTGTTCCTGGAATGATCAAATTTGTTGTTACATTTATAAGACAGCATCTGCTTTAGACTGTGTTAAGAAACTTTCAGAATTTATATAACCCATGTGTCCAATAATGATACATTATTTCCAACGTAGTTAAAATATAAAAATTAGATAATTTGGCATCACCAATACTTGCTTATTGTGAATTAAATTAATAGTATTTGCAACTGACCAATTCTGCTTTAAGCTGAACAATTTCTGTTTGTAGTTTGGCCATATGGCCAAAGTCCGGCATGTTCATCACTTTGATTGCTTTCTGTAAACAAATGTTTTATATTTTGTCACAATTCAGATATTAATTAGGCATATCAAGCAAAGCGATGAATGTTTTATATTTTGCTTCATATTTTAATTATACATAAATCATGACGTTATTTATCTAATTCTTGCATTTTCTATAATCATAATGATAAGTTACTACACCTAAACCATCAGGCTGATGATACATTATAACGCCCCTTCAAGTTCATCATGGCATAATTCAAAATCTGTTTCTAAATGAATGACACTGTTATATACTTGTACAGCATAAAAGAAGTAATCTCGGTTACTTATAATAGCAACACTTTATTGACTAGTTGCATTTGCTTACTCTGTTGCCAAAGCTCTATCCTCTCTGTACACTGACCTGAATGGATGTGTTTCGATACATCTACTGGAGCTTTCTTTGGAGATCGTTTAGTAAGCTGAGGCTTTTTACATTATTAATAATACTATCAATAACTGAATATACTAAAATTTAATACAACATTCTTAAATAATATTTTACTTAATCATTTTGTATTCTGCTGAGGCTTTTCTGAATTTTAAAAATACAATCAAGAACTGTACGCAATAGAACTATATAAACTTTCCTAAAATGATATTAATTTTGTTGTGGAAGCTGGAATTTTGTATATGATATTGAACATTTAGATGTGAGCTTGAAATCTCCAATAAAGGTTGTTTTTTGAAATATGATTCCGGACGATGAAACCAAAATAATGTTGATTCTCTTTAAGGTGTCAGATGATTTCATAATAATAATCAGATAATCGAATAAGGTGTCAGTATCGACACATTACGCAATATGGTCAACGTATGCTACTTAGTCACATTATTTGCGTAAATTATGCATGTTTAAATAAACACGCTATAAGGTGACATTCCAATATAATCGAATTTAAGATGAAATCGTTCAGAAAACACGAATGACTCTTGGTCTGATAGAGTCAGTGATCGATTGACAGTCACACCACTATTAAATAAGCAACACAAACACTGACCATCAATTTATTTTGGCTTATCCATTTTGCAGGACTAAAGTGAAAACTCGCAGTTTGAAAAGAACAGTACAGCGTCTTCCCTTCATGCATCCTACCCACACACACAAATTTACTGTCTATTTTTGTAATTATTAAAAAACTTGTCCAAATGATTATATATTTTATAACTTTTTTTAGTCTTTGAATTCATCCTTTTTTCTGTACTACTTATTTAATTTCTTACAAATATAGTTGTGCATGCCTCAAATGATTGTAAAGTTTTTTTTTTCATATTTAAACAGTTGTAGATGTTAGATTTCTTTTGAGTAAAACATTGCGTTATGTCTTCTTTGCAAATTTTGATTTGCCAAGAAGCTGCGGTATGGCACTGACATAATGTGACACAATCTGAGCCACAAAATGCAGCTCTGAATCCCATATCGCAGGATATGAGAATGAAGTTGATAATCACCCCTGCAGAACACTTATGTGTTACTGATTCAAAAGAGTGACATTTACAGCAAATCACTTAAAAAGCAACATATAGACAATGGAAAGTTTTGTTTTTAAATGTATGCCAAATAATGCACTATAACAGGTATTTGAAGTGAACAATTATTCAAAAATCTAGGCATAAAAGTGATTTTTCATCATGTAGTCAGCTCATCATATATGAAGAAATAAACAATTATCGAGTGTTTCCTATTTCTCTTGTTGCGCCATTTGACCCGAAGCCATCAGTTTGATTTACTTTGGTGTTCTGACTGTCTTAAAAGACAACACCTTTATTTTAATATTGTTAAACTGATCAGTTCTGTTAAATGGACTAGAAAAGAGTAATTCTGCAAATGGTGACTTCACTCTATGTTATCTTCCTTCAGCAGCCAGGGATTGACCCTTTTCTTTACCATAAAATATTCATCTCCTTAATTTTAAAATTACCGCTAATTCACCGTCATTTTGCAGAAGATAGGTACACCATGTATATTATTTTGGAAAATCTATTTACAAACGTGATGCCCGTTTTTAACAAAAAAACATACCTTGAGAACTCGCTACCACTGGGCCGATGCCTTTCAGTGTTCCATAATGGTGGTTGTGTGCTTTTATCTTAACTCAAAACTCGATTAATTTAATCGCTTTACCCAAAGTATGCACCATTCAGAATATCGACCTCTATTGGTTTACTTTTATCTCAGAGCAGTCTGACATAATTCCTTTCTTGCTAGGATATTCATCACAACAATTGAAACTTGAGTATAAACGAACTGTCATTCCGCATTATACAAGTCCTTTTCAGTACGCCTGAACTTATAATATTTCACTTTTCACTCACGCGACAAGTATCGAATCAAAATGTTTTTGTAACTTTTTGTTGCGTTTTTCATCTAAACTAAATTCCGAAAAGCTGAGTAACTAAAGTTTTAACACTCGAATACTTAATGCTTTAAAAAGATATATTTCCGAACCACCAATTAGCATATTTATCAACAGGGATAAATCCACAGGCTCGCTTTTACAATTTAAAATACATACTTGATAAATTTGCTACCATTGGACCTATACTTTTGAGTGTCCCCGTGATGAATTTTCGTTTGCTTTATCTGGGACTTAAAGAGATGATTGTAAGATGTCCCTGCTTCCATGAATTGAATAAATCACGGCACCATTAAACACCATTAAATAGACTCGCTTTTACATTAAACAATACTTAACAATACACTGGACCTGTCTGTCTTATCGAAAGATATTTTCGTTCGCATTTATCTAGTATTAAAACAAATGACTATTTGTTACATGTGCTAGTGATTTATTTACCTAAATTCTCTTAATAATCGGTACTTGACCTTTACTCAAACTTCGATTTGCCTTACTGCCTGTATCCCGATTTTATTGGATTAAACTCGTCTTGCATCGCAGTGTGCCAGCTTTGAACCGATAAGCTTTCTTTTTAAATCAGAGTACCCCGATTCTGCTTATTCGTTCCTTGTAAGGGCTCACAGTGCCCCCCGTTTTCAATCGATTAGTCATCTTCAGAAACAAATATTTCTTGCACTTTTAATTTATGAGTCAGATATCCGTTTTAACCCCTTGAAAGTTCTAACTTATTGTTGCCGGACCGTGGCAAGACGGTGACACAACCATTATCAATGACGTTATTATGGTAGTTTTATAACGTTTGTTGATTTGTAGTGGTGTGTGTATTGTTTGGTCTACATCATTATGCCTTCAATTATGATATTTCTACTGGGCCTGGTCGTCTTTGTAGTTTCAATTGTTAAATCCAATATTGTGGCATACTTATCAAACGCATTTAACGTCCTAGTACATTTTTGTAAAGTTTTGTATTTAAGTTATACGTTAATATTTCTGGAACTAAAGGATTGTGCCAATGAGCAAACGATCGCTTTGCTAACGGGTTAACGGATCTAACATCGTCAATGGTATGTATTTTTGCAAGTCACACATTTCATGTATTAAGTATTCAACGTCTGAAACCATCTGCTGACATAGTAGATGAGGGATTGTGCTTACAGCTTAAACGCTACATCTCACTCGGAATTCTTGGGTCTTTCCTTTTGTTTAGTCATTCAGAACATAATCCAGCATACTATAATTAGCAACACTGTAGTTGAGTATGTGTAGATTGAACACTCGAAATGATTTTTTGAAAATGTAGTGTCCCCTTTGGATGAACCTATGACAAGAGGTTTTGCGTTACAGGAGTGTGTTATTAAACTTTCTACGAGGCCTTCTGAGTTTCCAACGGTGAAAGGATAACACACAATTTCTACATTTTTATATCACGTATTACCAATTTTACTACATCTGACTAAAATACGAGTTATTGACGTCAAAGCTGGTATAAATTTGAAATTTGAAATTTAAAAGATAGGATAAACGTTTCCCCTAAACGTAATATTTAATCATTGTTATTATCTATAACACTTTAATCAATTGGTGTCTTATTGTGGGTGTCCCATCCTACATAAGGGTAATATATTGTAGCACTGGTCATATGACAGGATATCCATATCCGGTATTCTTTAATATACGGCTGAAGTCCTGTTGTAGTTTTCTCTTGTCGTGGTTGCTTAGCTACGTCTCAAATTCATCGATCTGAGTTATTTTAGTAATATTAATTTTGAAATCCGTTGTCTCACTCATATGAAAAATAAATATATATATTCGCTGACATTGCAATTTGGACTTGATTGGCGGACATCAGATGAAGTAGCAATTCCTTTAAGCCAGGGCGATGATGGTTTCTGGGTCATCTATTGTCGTCCGAATGAATGAGACATTTCTGTGGATTAACACGTAATAACAAACTGCCATGAAACGATCTGTATACTCGTTAGTTAACATAAGTGTGTGTTTTTTAAAGTGCCATCTATGAGAAAGAGAACTATAAATAAGATTAGTGAACATCTTTATTTCAGATGTCCATACTATATATAGCCGCCTAGCAGGATGAAAATTGGATTCACTGGCTGCTGGATCTGTTATCGGCTTCATGCGAGAAGTACCGTGTGGTGATCGAGTCCTGTTTGTCGCTAGGAAACGAAGGCGGTATAATGTGTATTTGGTTATATTTAGAAATAGTAAGGCAAAACTACATGAATCACTAGGCATCCAAATTTAACATTTACTTTATTTACTAAATAAAGCCACATGATTTTTGTACATCGGGGGTGCGTTTCAGATAGATTTTACGATCTGCCATTATCGTAAATTTACGATCATAATAACGACCAATTTAACGATAATCATATAGGCGTTTCAGAAACGTCTCGTAAACTCTCCAGTCGTACGTAAAATATAACGATAAAGTTCAGCGTTAAAGCGAGTGACACAGTCTGAAGTAAAATGACGTCATGTCATATTAAACTGGTGAGCGCACCTGTCTTTTATTATTAATAATAATAATAATAATAATAATAATAATAATAATAATAATAATAATAATAATACATCCAATAATGGAATCAATTAATGTTACGATACAAACTGATTGACTATTTGCTTCTAATGCTACACTTATATCTATAGTAGAACATTGTGTTGGAGGCAGTGGCGGCTATATATCGTGGGGGCACAATGGCCCGTGCCCCCCCCCCCCGTCGTTAGCGAGAAAATGAAGTTTATTTAAATCATAAATTGATACCTTTTCGGGTAAATGCTGATACATACATAGCGTTTTTCTACGGTTGTGTACACCCCAGTTATGTATCCCTGGACCCGCCACTGGGGTGGGTGTTGAAACCATCGGAAGCCGCCTCACAATTAAATGTAAGTCTTATGCGTTGTGCTGCTTGTATTCAAAAGGCATTTGTTCTAAGAATATGAGTAATATAATGACATCAAAATGGGTGCTTGCAAGTGACTACCATTACACAATGATGAATATGATTCTGTTTCTGCCGGGAAACCCGACTCTCCGTAGAAAATTTTGTGTAACTCTGATAAAATTGGACAACAAAATACGACTGGTTTCATGCAGGCAGCTAATTTTAAAGTTATTATTTAAAGTACGGGTATTATGACTGCCCTGAGAAGTAAATGCAAACGTGCAGCATGGTGCTGATGATGATAGTAACGATTATGCGAAGACAACGACGATGATGATATAATAATAATGATGATAATAATACAAGGACTACGATGACTAAGGTGATGATAATGATGGTGGGATGACGACGACAATGATAATGCAGAGACAACGACGATGATGAATATAATGATTATAATGATGGTGATGGTACGACGACAATGATACTATCTATGATGTAACGATGATGACAATGATGATGCGTAAATGTTGTTGATGATTGATGATGGTGGTGGTGTTGGTGATGATAATGATGATGATGATGATGACTGATTCGTATTCCCAACAACTGGCATTAGTTCATATAAGGTAAAGTTCATACTTTTATGCATCAACACTTTGAGTTAGAGGTATTGCATTTGGGAAATGGTTCAAAAATATAATTTTGACTGGTTGGATATGTTGTATGAAGACAATTCATAAATCAATCTTTATTGTGTCAATCGTTGTGATAACTGTTAAATAAACAGTATATTAGATCCATTCATAATACTTGATAAAATAAACAGTTGCTGACATGATTCAAATACTTGATACACATAATGACTAAAAGAAATATAGCTATTTTACAAGCTAGTCTCATCAAAACGCATTATTTAACAAAACAGCAGCTTAATAAATGGTGCAGATTGTCAAAGTGGTTATATGTTCAGAGTTTCGTGCAAATATTATCTACTGTTTCTATTATTTTATAACCTACACTGGAGTATACACTATATACACCAATGTGTGTTAAAAGATGTGCCAGTCAAAGTAAAATAACAACAACAACAAGTTATTTGTATTCAGAAATATCAAAACATTCACTAAATTTCTATAAAAAAGTAGTATGAACGTTTCATCAAAATTAAATCAATGGTAATATTACATGAACAACCATGGTTGTGTGTGTTTCATATATTATCATAGGATTCAATAAATGTTTCATTTAAATTTTTCCATTATAATTCAAAATTGTTTAAATGCTTGGAGGAAAATATGTACAAATGGACAGATGACACTGTATAAATATATGTTTTGGAAAATCAAATGTTAATGGCTTTTTCAATTCAAAGTCAAACTTAAAAAAAAATCATTTCAACTTATGAGGTTAGCACAAATGCCTCACTGCCTATGAAACAGTTTGAAATTTTATGCTGTGTTGGAATACGCAATGAATTGTATTGTCTGTGTCCATATATATGTAGCTTAAAGTCTGCTTGGTCTGGTATCTCCAGTGGATGTTGGTAAGTACTGTTTTGTCACAGTATCCTTATTCACATTGGAATGCTTGGGTGAGTATCTTGAAGACTGACCATGAGCATATTCTAGATGTCTGAAACCTTGGATGACTCAGTGGCCTGAAAAAGACAAAAAGTTATAATATATTGTTTAATACAGCACAACATAATACAACAATACATTTATGTTACACCTTTTAATAGTTTACATGTTTGTATATTTTATAAAAACTATTTCTAATTTAAAAAAAAATGAAAATAAGTAGGGTATGTAAGAAAACATGAAACACACCATTCTGTTACCAATTTATTTCTAGTTCAATGTTTATACCTAGCTAAATATCACATATGTTATACCAGTATAAACTGCTCAAAATTTATATATAAGATGCTCAACAAGGTATTAATATAAAATTCATTGTATTATTCATAAAATTGGTTTGTGTCCTATTGAATTTTAAACTTTAAAAAGTGAGAATATAGAATATCAATTATCATCTGCACATAGCCTGTGCGTTAACTGCAGATACATAAAATGGTTTTGCAGTTAAATTACTTTAATAGTCCTTATGACAATGTGTTCATATGTTAACTATACCTACAGTATATTATCTTTTATAAAACAAGCATTAGATTTTATTTCCCTTTTCCATACCATTATTAAATATATGTCTAAGAGGTCTGAGGAGCACTGTGAGCATATTCCATCAAGACCATGACACTTTGTTGTCAATCTTTCATCTTAGGTTTTTGTTGTACACACGGTATCAAATGGTATGTCTGAAAAAAGAAAAGATGTATCTTTTGTCATTTGAATGCTCACATGTATACATATAGTGATACTGCAAAGTTCTACAAAGAACATATGATAACTTAGTAAAAACAATCAGCTTTTACAAGTGAAGATGAATTAAAATGATTACATTGTGACCAGATATTGTGCATGGTATTAAACTATCAAATAAACCAACTAATTGGTTGTGACAGTGGTGTTTACAGTACAGGTATATTTACAGACTTTAATAGCACCAGATTAAGATGTTTAACTATAAGGAAAAGAATGAAATGTTTATATCATGACATGATTCAATAAATGGTAACATTGTTTAATAATTCACTGACTATAATATGCCATAGGGGCCGGTAACATTACATTGAATCTGTTTATTGTACAGGCATTTATTTATCTGAATTAAAAACCATCCGAAAAATATGAATATCAAGAAATGTTTTACAGGACATGTTACACAGCAATGAAAGCAAATCAAATTCTACATCATATTCAATGCCTAAGATGTACACAATGTCAGCGCATTAACTAAATATAACAAAAAGCTTACATCTTCTACAGTTAAAATCCTTTTTTTGACAGATCGGCGGAAATAGAACATTTTCGTACTGTTTTGAGCTATTTTTAAACATTGTTTGACAATTCCACACCAGTGAACGTGCTACACGCAATATTAAACTCTTAAATGTTGATAAAAAGTTAAAATATACTTTGATATGGAGAAAATCTTCATCCGCCATCTTGATCGTTAAGTTTACGAGTGCCTCTAGTCGGTCGTAGGTTTACGATCAGAATTGACGATAAAGCAGGTGCACGTTGCGTCTCTGAAACGGTGCCGATCGGTAATTTTGGTCGTACTACCAGAATCAGCTAACGATCGCCTTAACGATCGTCTCTGAAACGCACCCCTGATACATTAAGATACAGCAATGCATTGGTAGATCAATATTGACATCAAGCTAAGCGTCTGAAGTGCCTTCCTGAAAACATAGGCAAACATGGACCAATGTATAACTAACAAAAGTACATTCAGTCAGTAAGTGTGGTGCGAGTGAAAAGATATGAGTGAATGTTTTATTTCTGTTTAATAAATCGGAAAACGTACCAGTGTTTATTTTATGGTACCATGTTTGCTTTTTATGAATGAAGTTTATCTCAACAATAATTAAAGGTTAGTTAAGGCAATTGTTGATGGTTAGACATCTTCAGAACATTTATTGTAACTTTTAAGTATTTTTTGAATGTCAGGAAAGTACTTTGTGGACGTCTATTTGTTATGTTAGTTGCATTATTTTGATTGTTATTTAATTGTGCATGCTATAAGCGAAGGCGAATCTACAGCCTTATTGAGGTATTAACTACTGAGCGACAGTTTGTATTGATGCAGTGCTTTTACATCAGGGTTATTAAACTCGAGCCAAACTCTGTTTGCATAAAGGCTCATGGGCGCTCCGATACATACATTACAAAGATGACACAAACACAACACTTTAAGTGATATCATTACAATACATCTCCAAATGTGTTCATTATATTTAAGTTTAATGTGACACATATGTGGCTCGGCATTTTATCATTATTATCTCTCAATGAAGAGTACATATGGTAGACTAACCACACTAATTGGTTGGATACATGTTGTACACATTTGAAATGCTCCATTGAATGTTTATTATAAACTATTCTTTTATTATATAAAATGCATATCTTCTAGGAGGAAAACATATATTGAATTGAATTGAATTGTGATGTATGTGTCTTGATTATTGTGTTTTGGGTTATTTCAGATAACCGTTCCTGTACGTACAATTGCGTTACGTTGTGTTCCATCTCGTTCTGTTATGCAGACTGATAAACTGTTTGATTGTATGAAATAATTCTGAACCGTATATTCAGACGAGTTATAAATATGGTTATACATATTCCTTGCTTTTATGGATAATGATGTTTTACCCTTTTTTATTTGCCCGACAAGACAAGTTATGACACTGTGTAAGGTTACCTTGTTCCTTGATTTTATTCGATTAATCTACATATTGCATTGTAGTGCTCCGATTAGGTCGGTTAACCTTTTATTACGATGCAGTGGCCACATTGTGTTCGAATAATCTACTAAGTGCATTGTAGTGCCCCAAATTGGGACGATTAATATCTTATTGCATTGCGGTGCCCTGATTTTGTTCGACTTATATCTTTATTACATTGCAGTTCCCCAATTGGGTTCGATTAATATACTTTAATCTACTTATGGCATTGCAGTGCCCCGAATCGGTCGACTAATCTAATTATTGCATTACAGTGCCCTGAAACGGGCCGATTAATCTACTTATGACATTGCAGTGCCCCGTTTGGGCTCGTTTAATCTACTTATGACATTGCAGTGCCCCGAATTGGTCGACTAATCTAATTATTGCATAACAGTGCCCCGAGTCGGGCCGAATAATATACTTTTTGCATTGCAGTGCCCAAATCGGATCGAATAATCTACATGTTGCATTACAGTGCCCCTAATCGAGTCGAATAATCTGCATGTTGCATAACAGTGCCCATAGTCGGATCGAATAATCTACATGTTGCATTGCAGTGCCCAAATCGGATCGAATTATCTACATGTTGCATTGCAGTGCCCCGAGTCGGGTCGAATACTCTACTTGTTGCATTGCAGTGCCCGAGTCGGGTCGAATAATCTACTTGTTGCATTGCAGTGCCCAAATCGGATCGAGTAATCTACTTTTTGCACTGCAGTGCCCCGAATCGAGTCGAATAATCTGCTTTTTGCATTGCAGTGTCCCGATTTTGTTCGATTAATCTTCTGTTACATTGTAGTTCACGAGTTGGGCCGAATAATCTACTTGTTGCATTACAATGCCCCGAATCGGGTCGAATAATCTACATGTTGCATTGCAGTGCCCCGGTATTGACTGCGCCTGATAGTATTCGAATAGTCTAAATTGGAAAAACATATTTCTTGCATTTTAACTGATGAGTTTAAACTTACTGGGTTGATGGATATAACACAATCAATGCTATGTCCTTTTTGTCAGTTACATACTTTTCTTTCAACTTCATTTCGTCTCCGAAATCCGGAATTTAGACATGTGTAAACGGATATTATTTTGCATTTTAATTACACGTGTACATTTATGGTAACTCCTTCAGGAGATGGGAGTTGGTGGACCTCAGACGGAGTAGAAATTCCTTTGAGCCAGGGCGAAGGTGGACTCTGGGTCACCGGTCGTCCAAATGATGGAGACACTATTCTATGCCTGAGGTATGAGAATGAGTATAGGCTTGATGATTTTGAATGCAATCAATCGGGCGTTTATGCCATCTGCGAGCCGGAGACATTGCCCTAAGGAAACGTTATAAGGTTGCTATTTATATGACGTCATACAAGTGTTCTGTACTACATTAACGGCGCTCCGCTTATTTATATGACGTTAAAAACGTGTGTGATTTTGATGAGAGTGTCACAATATATTTTGGAGAATGAATTGACAAATAATGTTTCAAACATTTAAAAGTTAAAGAAACAATGACTATATTCAGCTGACAATTGCGTCTAGATAAATCTAAGTCAACACATCATCTTAATCTTATAATGATTTCGAAATAATTTCAAAGTTGCATCAATAAAATTCAGCCAATAGTTTATGTGTGGCAACATAAGCACGAATATAGTAAGGGTCATTTGATATACACAAAACCCATCAGCCTATAAGAGCAAAACCTGTCCTGAATAATCCTTAAAATATGAAATAAATATACAAATAGGAGTTTCGCCTACCTTAAGCTGAACCCTCGATAACTTTAACGTATGTATCCCTTCGTCTGAAAAGAAATGTATTGTTTTTCCGTAATTGTCTGTTCGTCGCTCAGTCGGCCTGGCTGACTGTTCATCACAATTTCGTGTCGCACATATCTACAAAGGTATATGAGCCAGCGTGATAAAATTTTACAAGATTGTTAAGCAGCATGTGAAATTGAGCACCTGGGCATAGTTATTGCCCTTGTTTCTTCACTCACCTGTAGCGTATGAAGTTATGTGTAGAACCGAAATAACATTGGCCAGTTTCATGATTTTAAAGATCATCATTGTTAACTCTAATATCTGTATTGCTCTAAAAGTTTCACGGATACGCGTATAATCTGCGGTGTTCCGAATAAGTTCTGAGACAACTACTTTAGCTGTACTTGTTTTATCTAAATATATAAGCATATAATATATCACCGTTTAATCTTAACAACGTAGCCGTTAATTACGTTATTTACTTTAATGAGTCAGGCCATGGTCTGATAACAAATGTATTAACTCGAAAACAGCTTTCAGTAATTCACGGCCCTACACTTATTTGTATTTGTATATATTTCTATTTGAATAACTACCGTTTTCAGATGCTTTTATACATTACTAATAAGATTAAAGAGCTATTACAGTCCATTTTGTCTCATTTTTACTATTGCAGTTTGCATATGTTTTGCGTGCAAGATTCTATTACACACTTATCTCAATTAGGATTGTGATTAAGTTGAAATATCCATCAGTGACCTTAGAGGCATAGTATATTTATGTTGGTAATTCTTCATTGAATTCAATGCAACATATTACACTTTTTGAATGTAGAAATATTGTCTAAGTCATATATGTAAGCCTCTGTCATGAACGATTTAGAAACCACTCTTTGTCGAGTTGGTGTGTATAATTTCGTTCTATTGACATAATTGATTATTTCTGATCTATATCGTTCAAAGTATTGTTCACCATCTCCATGTAAATCGACATCCGGTTGAAAACAAATATATTCTGAGCAACCTATGTTGAGCATGTTCATGAAATATTTCTCAAATTAAGAAAATCTTCAACATTCTTTTCCATGACATGAAAAGAGAACGAATTTACCGCTGGTTACCTATTGTGTGGAGTTCGACAATGCCTAAAGATATCTTCAAGAATTAAAATCGAAAGAATGAAGAAATATAAATAGTAAATGATGTTCGTGTAACGTTATGTTCAAAATGTGTTCTGAAAGATCTATGTTTCACTCGTAACATACAAGTGCCTCAATCTCTAATCTTGACATCACTCATTTTACACTGTCGAGCCATGGATTGAATCAGCCGACAACGACATTGCAATGGTAACTAATAAGCTCTGAACCATGCATCAATTCAATTGAGATTTACTAAGTTGTCAAGGTGCATCTCTTTGTTTCTTAACAGTAAATTCGATTATACCGCCACCTTTAAAATTAAAGCGCTGAATGCTCCTGGATAGTCATTACATTACAAAAGAAACGATGACTCATTTGAAGGTAAAGTCTATACAGTAACAGTTATTATAGATGTTTGATATGCAATATAAAGGAAGGATTAAGAGAAGGACGCATGTAGAACAGACTTTAAAATTCAACAGAAATGAATTTAAAAAAATACATTAAAGACCTGATCATGCCTGTGCAATTAGACCAAATAAACAAACGAATTAGTGATATCAAAACACATGCTACCGTTAATATGTTCGTATACAATGCTAACAGAATATATAACCTATTAGTTTAATATTATTTGTTTTATCATTAAGTTTCCTTAAGATTCAAGATTCAAGATTCAAAATATTTATTAAAGTAACTTAAATATATACATGATATTATGAGTTAAACAAACATATGATCAACGTGAATATTTTTAGAATAAGACGTGAAAAAAGAAAGAAGAAAAAAAGAACATATATCATAATAAGGTTAAATCACAACAAGATGGTTATCTTATTACTACACACTGTAATTTAATTTGTTAAATCATGAAATGTAAAGTAAGAAATATTATCGAGAGGGTGAAGTTTGTAAAGTACAGTGAACCTATATATATATATACAATATATACAAATAGAAAAATGACAACACAATATACAATTATAAATGTAATGCTAAATCATTTGATTGACACTATTCTTACGTATAATAAATGCTTCAAATATAAATTTATAAAATCTTAGTTGACCTGTCTTATTACTGGACTGTAACAAATTAATATACTTTATCATACTAGGTCTTGCATAGTATTTTTTTAAAAATATTTCAAGCGCAAATTAATATAAGCATTACATACACAAACAAAGTGAAACTCGCCCTCAATATCGCCTGAGTTACAAATTAAACAATATCTTTGACTATGGGCTACACGGTTATTTCCGTAACGACCAGATTCAATTCTTAAGGGATGCGATGACAATCTAAGTTTGGTGAAACTTATACGATACTTATACGGTACTTGAATTGTATACAATCAAGGTAAGTTGCATATTCAAAATTATTTTCTACCAACTTAAACAAGGATAAAGATATGCTAGCTTGGACATGATTATACCTTATGTTAATTCATACTTTTATAAAATTTACCAATAACGTTTTACTTTGTTTGGGATTGTTGGGATAAGAGTGAGGTTGTGCACAAAAACTAGTTGAAAGCCCCAGTAAATTTACATTTTACTGACCGTTCCAAGGTGGTACCTAATAATCCTTGAAAAAACACCCCTATGTTTTATATAGTTGATATGTGCTGAGTTGTTTGTGGATTTTGTAGCTGTTGTTTCGTATTTCGGGTTTGTGATTGTTTGTTGTTATGTTCTATGTCTTTGGCGTTGATCCCGTGCAATTAAACGGAGTTTAGGTTTAAACTTTCGACTAGTGTGCTTGTTTCTGTATTTTGTCATAGAAATATTATTCATATTCATAAAACATGTAGACTAATCAATAATTTAAAAAAAAAAATGAAATCAGGTTTCAAATATTTGGCGGTGAATAAAAAAGAGCAACAAATGCTTTACGGTTTATCTGTCACTGATATAACATCTAAGATGTCCTGATTTCAAGTTTAACTAACATTTAAATGAAAGGATGGTTTAAAAACACACACTTTTATATACATGAGGGTAACAGAAACATTCAGTTTCATAAGTCAGCCACATTTAAGGCATGCTAAGTGCACATTAATGTTGGTTATTCAGATGGTTGCTTAGTTTCCACCGCTGGTAATGCATTGTCTGCACTGTGACTACTGTTTGGCGAGCCAACAGGAATGTCGTTCGAAATAGCCTTTGTGGGAGACGGATGCAAATCTTTCTTCCCTGTCGTTGACGCGTTACCTGCAACGCACGAACACATTTCAATACATACTTAAGAGGGAATCTTGAAAAAATGCTTTAGATGTTTGATTGTTTTGGCGAACTTACTGTACATGAATGGATATTGTATCACTTACACTAGTTGTATAGTTGTTCTAACACAGTTATAGCAAATTCACCAATTATGTTTAACAGAGTTGACACCTATTTTAATTGTCTAGATGCCAAAACATTTGAGTCTTTAAATCTGATAAGTACCAACTGGCAGTTGTGCAAGTAGAGACTATAGATGCGAAACACTTAAATTAAACATCGTGCAAGTACGAACAGTGTCAGTAACTAATTCCGACAACTTGCAAAATCATCTTTTCGACAGGTACAACATATATATATGACTATGTTTCATTTATTCGAAGGTTACTTAAAACACTTGTTATTACAAGTTCGCTTATTTACCATCATCTGTGCTACTTCTGTACCGCCAAACGGTAATTATTATTATTACGGACACAACAGCCATAAAAGATCCGACGCAAATCAGAATGATTCCCCATGGCTGTATTCCATCAGGGGAAGCGGCGTTACCCCCAACGTCCACGAAAGATCCTCCCAGTCCAATGCCCTCCACGGCCGCGTCGGCTGCTTGTGAACTAAATTAAAGAAATTGAATCATCATCTGACTTGTCCATCTTGCTTCATTCGATATTTTAGAACCCTGAAAGTGTTATTTTCTATGTTGTTCGATGTTACATTCAATTCAGTCTCTATCGAAATAAATAGGCAGAGTGATTTAATGTTTTCTTCATTAAAGCTTGATATATTTGGTATACAGAAATCACTTATAAACTACAAGAACACGTGATTCTTCAAATTCCTATCTTTCATCGCATTTATTGCTTTTTTAAATCGTGCAATCGTGGTTGACTCGACTAATACTTTAAAATTGAATATAAGCAATAATTTCGTAACATGGCACAAATCTGCACACAAACAGCTTCTTTTTTGACATCGGGGGAAACGGGCAAAAAATAACTGGACAGCAATTCTGGAGAAACGACGAGTATTACTGCTTTAACAATCAACAAAGTTGCGTCACATGAGTTTAATTGCACCATTGAGTAAAGACATGTATCCTACTTCACGTTCCGCAAGATAAACTAACGGTAAGTAGCAAGAAGGAAACAATTGATGATTAATATGGCAGTTCTTTCCGCATCTTAAATAACAGAATGTACGAAGAATGTGGTTTTAAACTACGTTATAAAAGGTTTTAAAATGTTCGGTTTTGAATTTATTTTTGTCATATCTCAACATGGACATACGAGGATTATTTAGATAGTGTTGAGACTGTGTTTGTAGTTGAAAGGTACTCAAACGATGTTTGACGCACACACAGACATGTATTTATTGTATAACTTTCCTGGATGTTTGAGATGGATAATACACATATATTCAGTATACTGGCGCACGTTCAATAAACCGTATACTGGCTCTGACCATTGTTACATTATGTAGGTGCAATCTGCTCAAACTCTAACAATACTAAAACTTAAAAACAACAATAGGACTTGGTAGAAAACATCACGGCACCGTTTTTGTTTAGAACTATGAATAAAAGATTAACGGAACTCGCGTTGCAATATGCCTGTTTTTGTGCGATTGCGCTTTCGTTTGGATGCTTGCTGACATTTGGCATTCATATTGAATGTTTATACTGTTAATGTTACAAAACTAAGATGTATTTTTTAATTAAATAAAAATATTTAACATACTATTATATATGATATTAATGAATAAAGGATAGTGTGTTATAAAATGTATTAGAAAGCAAACGTATGTCATAGTATGAATTATCATATGTAGGAGTTTAATGAACTGAAGACCAACCAAGCTACTAAAGGAAAATATCACGAAGGTAGCAATAACGAATAACGTTGCTGAAATAAAGAATTTAGCATACAAAAATGCAAGATGGGTCGGTTAATAAACAAGATGTAATGTAAGCTGCAATACCTTTCATAACCATGCTTTGCATTTTTCTGTTTTGGCAACTCAACTCAACTCAACTCATTTGTTAAAAAAAGACTCAGGCCAATACAACATTTATAATAATGGGTTTATTAAAGGATTGAAATTCCACTTTTGCATTTAATTGAGGTGTGGTATGCAATTGGGCTGTTCAAAATGTGTGGAGTCCGAAGGACGCCCAATGACAGGACATAATATCGAACAAATGTACGCGATTTCGATGGGAAATGCCATTGCACTTTATACAGAAATAATGTGAAATTGAAAAAAAAACAACCATCGTTAAGGAATAAAGTGTTAATGTAAATATATAAGTTTGAAGTGGGGGATTGATTAGGATTTTTTTCAGTGATTATGACCGATGACTGTCCCACTCCAATATAAACTATAAACAACTGGACCTGATATGCAAAATAAAGTTAATTAAAGGTTTAGAAGGCATTCGCGATGTTATGTTTTATAGGAAGCACCAGTCAATTATTCGTGACATAAACACATTTTCAGCCTTCAAAACATTCACCAAATTCACAGCATTCGTGTCATTCAAAACTTTTATGGCATTCACAACAAAACGACATTCGCGATATGCACAAAACACAAACTTAATAATTTTAATTTTTATTAAAAAAATGAGGTTGTTGTTTTTTGCCAACCAAATATACTCACGGAGGCCGTTTGGCGTCACATCTTGACATCGGACCTTAACAAGTAAAAAAACAACAAGAAAAACAAGTTAGCAATATTAAATTGGTCATGCAACAGTCAGTTGTATTAGCTGTTTGATTGTTCATATACATAATATTTTCACATGAATCAGGACTAGCCCCATTAGCTGATTTTTCGAATGTCGCTTTATGACTATCAGACAATAAGTATATGTTGCTACTGATGTTAACGAAAAAAACAAACAACTTAGTCTGAAAGTACGTGATTTGAACCCTTCCGAATTAATTGAATGTGTTTATTTAATGGATCTATCGTTGGTGATTTGCGAACAATATGCAAAATAGCACACATCAGTTGAACCTCTGCATCGTCTCTTTCATTAAATATATCGTATTGGGAGCATATTTATACTTTAAGGAAGGTAGTGTTTAGTTCAGTTTGTTAGCTTGCGATTAAAATCAAGGTAGAGGGTTGAATACCACTTTACGATGGACACACTCAAATGGGGTCTCCGAACTGGATTTGGTGAAAGAGAAATGAAGTTGACAGAAGAGAAGAGAAAAATCCTTATCCAGGACAGATAAAAGTCACTTACACCTTTCGATCATAACCGAATACAACGCCGTAAAATTTTCATTAGGAAATCGATTCAACTGATGTCCTAAAGGTTATGCAGCGAAGCGACGGTTGGCTAGAGAAACTGTAAACGGTCCGTTAGGTCATGCAGAGAAACTCATTTAATGACAGTCACAGATTTGGTTTGAGATTGGAAAAAGGCAATACTTTATGTGCTAACAACAGTGTGTGTATACCACGTGATAAATTGCGTCATAAATGCTACGTCGGAAGGTTTTGATTTGAAAAAAAAGACTTTAAACAAAAATATCTTCACTTTTTATTTACCATTTTAAATGAAACAGCGCAGTCTACGCAGCTTACGGAGCCCTGCCTTTGATCTTTTACCAGATTTTGAATGAGAGTTTAGTTTCTTTAAACACTTCGACAAACCTTTTCACAATACGGCCGTCTGACGGAGCACTGTCAAAACATTATTTTGGAAACAGGTTTGTCGAAGTGTTTTATAAAACTAACGACTTTATCAAATTTCGGTAATAAAACAAATGCGGGGCTCTTTAAGCGGCATAGACTGCCCTTTGTTTCATTTAAAATGGTGTTGTGAAACAAAAGTTATCTTTGATTTAAGACTTCATTTTAAGCAATATGTTGCCTTCTTACGTAGCATATATGACGTAATTTATCACGTGGTATACACACACTGAACAATACGTCTCACATATTAACTCATTTTCCTTACCTCTTATTTTAAGAATTAATGCATTGAAATATAAATTAGTCTCGAAGTTAGGTAACGTATAATAATACTTGTCACTTCTACCAATTCTACCACATATGTCCATGAAAAAGTGTAGAATTGTAGAAACGTGCATAGGTTTAACTTTTAAGAGAATACCTAACGCTATATAAGTTACTCTTAATTGCAATATCATGGTCAACAAAATATGTGTTAACCTTCTCCTCATTGTGATTACGACCAATAATGAATTCATTTTACAGAAACTGTAGATGAAGTTTCCGTAATCACAGGACGGGTGGAAAGACATAAGGGCCCTCCGCTAAAGTGATCTGCTATATTTCGTTTTGCAAGGGTACAGTAATGAAGTATAATAACTGCTATTGTCATTAGAACAATTGATAATTAACTACCTTACAAATTAGCATTAAACATGTTGATCTAATATTACATTTCATTGTTCTTACTATATCTGAGTGTATGCCTGCATATTGATAGAACGTAATTTTATATTTATCAATAACTCATAAGCAAATATATCTAATATTGCAGTAGATGTACCTTAATTTAACATAGGATAAGTAGTGATATCATGAATACTCGTTTAACTGTTATGATATCAAAGGCAACAAAGATGCCACATAATTTATTTGATTCGATTGGAAATTATTTATATGGTAGGAGAACTTTAACAGCGTCCACAAAACAAAAAGATCCCCATAGTTTAAATTCAATCAATCTATACGCTTTGTCAGTACGATACGACAAGGGTGTCACTAGTTTGTTTGTAGAGACATAAAGTCTTTTGGCTTTCACTTAATTTCGGGCCGCCTTACATTGTACCGCACAAATGTTCGTTTGCCTTTTTTAAAGTTTTAAAATGCAAAAGTCTGTTTGAACGATCAAAACACAGTTCTTACATAAAGTAAAGGAACAAATCGTGTTCAGGTTCATTTTTATGCAAGAAAATTGCACGGGTCCTTTCATAAAATAGCCCATTTACACAGGGCCGCCCTTCTACCACTCTCTAAACTTGGTACCGACTCGTGACCAATCTTGGTATCATCGTGCCAGATCGAGAGAGGGTCTGAAAGCCCCCTTTCTGCAGCTAGCCATGGTCGGGCCTAGCATCATCTCCCTCGCTTTTGTTTTACTCCTCCGAATAATATTTTCCATCTAATATTCGACAAGCCTCTGCTTCAGCTGAAGGATAACAAGCTATACAACATCTGGCCTGTTCATTTTTTAGCAAACTGAAATGCTGTTTGAAATCCTTCAATATATATATTGGAGCAATGCTCGCGGAGAGGACGTTCTGTGGTCAACAAGGGCGCGGCGACATCGTTGAGCAGTCTTGTAGTATGTCTACCAACGTAGTTGGTTCGTGTACATCGTAGATCAGGCGACCCGCGGACAATATTTAACATTTTGACGCCGTTTTGCCCGATCTGAGGTCGGGACGAGCGTCATGAGCATGGTTAGATCGTAGCTATGTGTCAACGAAGTATAGTGGGTTTTTACAAGCTTTGCTTATTACCAAAGACGATGATCAGATTACAAGAGTTTGGATCAAAAAGCATTTGGAGCTATCCAAATAACAATGTCTCATTTTTGGTAATTGGTTTTATTTACAAAAAGTATATGAGTCAAATTATATATATTTTTTAAAATATATCATTATAAAACTACAAGACACAAATACATACGTATATTGTCGAAAACGGCATACGGAATGAAAACAAATATCTCAAGAAATATTACTGTCAAAAAATGTCAACTCCATAATTACATGTTCAGAGGATTTATGCTAAATTACGGCAAGGAAATACACCTAAAACTTAATGAAATAGAATTTTGAAACATTTCAATGTTTTACCTTCCCCACCCATATTGGCAATAAACAAAGCCCTGAATTGTTTAAGTAATGTTATTAAATGTTCATTAATTTATGCTTACTTTTATGTTGCAAGTCTAAAACTGTTTTAAATGTGTGCAGAACGGATTAAATTTAAAAACTAAAAAAATAAACATGTTTTTGGCTTTGTTTTAGTCATAACTTTTCAAACAAAAATTAACGTCTAATTGAGTCTGATAATAATTTGGTAATAAATGTTCCTCAAAAACAGTAAGCTTTAAGAAGTAGCTCTCTTACATCGACAGCCAAAATTATTAGGCACACAACCAAAAGCTAAATTTTAATGCATTTTCTAAACAACTATACCGACAACTTTCGTCTAACCCATTCTGAACACACAGAAACAAAAGAAAATGAATATACGAAAAGTCAAACTTACTGTAATGGTTTAAAATCAGAAACAAAATACATAACCGATTTAATTTAAACAACATAATTAATTTCCACCGAATTTAGGGCAAACAATTAAATAAGAATACTTTTGGCGTTAGGTTGACTAAGGTGCGCACGTGATACAGTTATCCTCCAATCGAAAGCTTTGTTTAATATAGAGACAGGCGTATGTAGGTATTGATCATTACATGTGCCAAATATAAATGACGACGATTTTGGATAAGGAAAGATGGCGTTTCAGGTAAACTTAACTACATTATTTAAATACCCAACGTTCATATGTTCAAAGAATTGCTTCATTACATTTGTGACGGAAATTGTTTGATGGTCGATGCATTTGTTACTGAATTCAGAATCATCCATATTAAGAAAGCTTTCTTTTTTAAAGAAACTCATGTACTGACCTTTTTATCAATGTAAAAAATCTGTTTTATAAAGAAACATGTTTATAATTATGTAGCTGTCAGTAAAACTTTACGTTAAAGAATTTAAGGAAAAATGCCTGGTGTGGCGTTTGTTTAAATGGTTTTGCTGTTGCTATTACGTAACGCGACAAAAAACAACGACACTTAATTCCGTATGTTTCAAACCACATAATATGTAGGAAAGCATTTCGCTCCAATACCAAATCGACCTACCGCCATTTGGTTAGTAATTGGTTAAAGTGAATATGCACCATTTCGAACACCTGGGCCATGAGCAATGCCTATACAGATGGGTCATCAATTAGCTCGGACATGAATGGTATTATAAACCAGTCAATTATAACCACGCCCCCATGCCCGGGGAAATTTGACTTTCGGTCCAGGCAATCCCAGGTCAAATCCCCGTCCTATGGGGACAAACCGCTATTTAAATCACCGTCAAATGCCCCCACACCCCGGGGACATCCTAGGTAAGGCCCATTTTCCGCTATTTTCGGCACGAAACCAAAGACCACCGCGTTCACTCGGCACTGTGGGACCACTTTAGGCTATAGAAAGTCAATATACTGTCATTTGACTTACGTGCAACATTTTAGAATCATGAATTATTTTTTTACTTAGTAAACCAGTATTTCATTATCAGCGTTTTGCAAGTAAAGGGTTCATATTGCTTACAGTCGTTAAAACCGTTTGAATAGATCTTAACCTAAAGATGTATTCGTGAACAAAAAGGGACCACAGAAAATGCAATTTAATGGAAAAGATTATTACCACATAGTAACATTTATGTGTTATGATATATGTTAACAACTTTTTAAGCTAAAATATCATGCGGATACATTATGGTTGGTATATTAGAAAACTTTATGGAGAGTGTTATAAAAACAAATATATTCTTGACCGGGACATCGTCGGATACACCCATACACTACTGCTCTTTTTGCTTCGTTGGGTATCGTGGGCGAATTGGCTACGAAAATCTCGTAGTTATTAATTATTAATGAGGCATTTCATTTTTTCCATGAGGTTCCAGATGATCTCCGTAGAAAAATTCTTGCAAAAGCCGGATTTGATCCGAGTCCGCCTTTTCAGGACAATACATTTGTGAAAGAAGTCTACACAAGTCGGTCAAGATAGCTACTGACACAATAATAATAGGAATCATGCGAAATAATTGGAGGAAGAGTTCACTATTCTGCTTCATGCGTTTTCATTAAAGCGAGATATTGTCATTTAATTTATCCGACAGTATTGATGGGGCATAACGGAATTATGTACCGTGGTTGCTGACAATGGACCTGGAAATTTCGCAATGTTAATCATGTTTGGTGGACTGATTTCAGGGTTATTGTGTCCTTCTTTAACCATAGCGGTGATGAGTTCGATCCCAACTCTGAGACACTACTATTTTGGCCTTTCAAAAAGGACACTGTTCCTATTTCTGCCCATGACAAGGACCCGACATTTATTGATATAAGCATTCAGATTTCCCCGTAATCGAGATATGATATATAAGTATATACCAAACTTGTATTCATCAAATACTTAAATGTATGAGTTATTTCAAAGGCGTTCAATTTACAAGAAGCAAAAATGTATGATTAGCTTAAAGCAGTTTACTCAATGTCAATATTAACAAGTGTAAAAAGTAAAATATTTCCATATGCTATATTCGATATTGAATATAAAATGAAAGAGCTCTGTAATTCAAACGAAAGAAAAAAACCCGTAAATACCGGACTGCACCAAAGATATTTGTGTTTTGTTACAGCAACAGCAAGGATTTATTAAAGGTTACGGGCTTTCAATGCAACAGTGGTATCTAGATAATTAGCTTATCTTACCTCAATTTACAGAAGCGGACGATCGTTATCGTGATTGGTTTAGTGGTCATTGTCGTTGCAATTGCACTTGCAATAGTGTTCGGAGTGCGGTACTCCAGGCATTCTACAGGCGGCTGTGAGTTTGAATCTGTGCTTGAATATTGTATAAATAGGTACTGAAGCCTAGCATAATAATAACATACCATAAACAAGTAAACTAAATGCAAGTGACCGGATCAAGTAAACGCAAGTTATATACTCAGAAAATAAACGTTGAATAATTCAATTGTCATTGAAATGTTAAACCAAATATAATCTGAACTGAACACATGTCATTACATCTGCCTCATGCCATCTTGGACATTGAAATAACGACTCCTGGGACCAAAGTCAACAAACGTTTCTTTACCTCAAAGTTGAGATCAGTTTACACAATTAATAATCTAGATGGGCTGGGACAACCTAATCGATAAATAGTTTGAGTTGATTTACAATTGATAGCATTTGATGGGTTTTATTTAATGGTCTTGTATTGTATTCATAACAGCGTTGATATGCATTAATAGAATGCCATATTTAAGCTTAATGATTGAAATGATATTTGAAGATGACTATTGTACTTCAAATTAAATATAACAATTATTTAGTATATATCAGTGGCCAAAACTAGCAGTGTCGATCGAGAGACAATTTAAATGTCAAACTACTATACGCATAACGCATAATAATAGCAGTAGACATAATTGAATTGATATCTTTGTACTAAACAGTTGCATAAGTGTTTATTGTGGCAATATTTTACAATTTATCTATGCCTATCAAAAAAATTCGAATGAGCTTTTCCAATCATTTAGTTAAATGTATTTACTTTACAACGACTATGAAACAAGTTATAACAACATCATATAATTCACCAGCGCTGGCGCGATTAGCACGATAATGTGGTCTTGTGTTGTGGGGGAAACCGGAGTACTGGTCGGAAACCAACTAGTCTGGCTTGGTGGCCACTAACCAAACTCACAAGCGAACAAACCGGACAGAACCTAACCCTTTAAGATTAGCAAATATTGTTTTATTCTTTTATATATATTTATTTATCGATTTATCAAAACCAGTATTCGTTTCATTTTTCGCTGTTTCAGACACACCTGCAGCATCAAGTAAGTTAAATGTCGAAACAAACTCACTCTTTTTACAATGGAACCCTTAAATGAATATCGACCTGCAATGACTTTTAAGGGAAAGGATGCATATCCAACTGTTCGTAGATTTTTTGTCGTTTTTATAAATGTGTTGAAAGGCTAATAATGAGAGCCAATGTTGATGATGATGATGATGATGCAAAACATAGAACTTACTATGTTCAGCAGCCAGTTAATATTACGGTTTGGTCGAAGTAATCCTAAATGTTTATTGATTGGTTAATATTCATCCAATAATTGACTACTTACCAATCATATCTTTGTATTGAGTCAACAATCCAGAATATAATCTAAACTCATTAATAGTTTATACAGACTTATCACATGTAAACTTATACTATTTCTGCTATTTATGGCCATATTACGACATTTTGTAACATAGATTATGTGAACGATCATGTATATCTAAGTTTAGTAAAAGAGAAATATCGAAGCCAACGTGTATTACACCATAATGTTTTTGATATGTTTTTAAAGGCAATAATTCAAACTGAAAATGTGAGTTTGTTGGTTGTTTTCAAAGATTGTTCAGGACTTGATCGCCCCTTTAACGGTGACGTTACATACAGCAATGAAACAAACATTGGCAGTATAGCAGTGTTTGCGTGTGCGTTAGGGTACAAAGTGCAGGGGCCGCAACTCAGAAAATGCTCCATAAGCGGACAGTGGGTGCCAGGAAATGGTACAACTTGTAATCGTCGAGGTAATACTTGAACTAGTTAATATAGCAATGACAGCCTTAAATTTACGTTATTTATTAGGAAATTATAGAAGCCTAGAACATGATACATTAACAGATTGCCAAACGTCAATATTAAAAATGTATCCACCTTATTTGAAAATGCCTTTATTCTTAGGATGCGGGCAGCCTGAACATTTAAATAACGGAGAGCTTGCTTTCACAAATGGAACTTTCTTTCGAGACAGAGTAAGCTACCTATGTAACGTTGGATATACGTTACAAGGCCCAAAGATCAAAACGTGTACAGATAACGAGAAATGGGAACCAGTTCAACCTAACCAATGTGAGATACAAGGTACAAACAGGAAGGGACATAAGATGTGTTTCTTTGGATTTTTTTATTTAATGAAATGTAAACTAAAGTGAAACAGTCAGAGGTTAAATATCTACTGTAATCATATTATGACGTGCCAAAGTCAACCAGACAATATATATGATATCAGAAACAACTTTACATTAAATCTTTATTGTTTTGTTTACCGCTTGTAAATAATATTCTATTTTCAGACACTTTATAGGTCCTCGATCAATATCCACATGACATCGCCTTTCATAAATATAAAGCATTATTGTTCGCTATTATAATCATACTTATGTTAAATAAGCCAAGTATGCTTCTCATGATTAAAAACTTAATATTCTAAACAAATGTAATAACTTTAAGATTTTTAAATATTTATTTCAATTAACGTTATAAATGAAACAGTTTTTCTTAATTAACATTGTTCTTCAAGTGCACATAAAACATTTAAAACTTAAGTGGTATATATCAATACCATATAACATATTTCGTAATAAAAACATTCTGTTGTTGCAATGGTTAAAATTTGTAAAACCCTCCATGGTCATGTAAATCTTACAATTTGTATAGAATTTCTACGGTCATGTATATCTTAGTCATTGGAATAAACCTTCAACGTTCATGTATATCTGACTCATTGGTATAAACCTTCACGGTCATGTATATCTTACTCATTGGTATAAACCTTCAACGGTAATGTATATTTGACTCTTTGGTATAAAACTTTCACGGTCATGTATATCTTACTCATTGGTATAAACCTTCACGGTCATGTATATCTTACTCTTTTGTATAAAACTTCCACGGTCATGTATATCTGACTTATTGGTATCAACATTCCACGGTCATGTTTATCTTACTCTTTCGTATAAAACTTCCACGGTCATGTATATCTTACTCATTGGTATCAACCTTCCACGGTCATGTATATCTTACTCATTGGTATCAACCTTCCACGGTCATGTATATCTTACTCTTTTGTATAAAACTTCCACGGTCATGTATATCTTACTCATTGGTATCAACCTTCCACGGTCATGTATATCTTACTCTTTCGTATAAAACTTCCACGGTCATGTATATCTTACTCATTGGTATCAACCTTCCACGGTCATGTATATCTTACTCTTTCGTATAAAACTTCCACGGTCATGTATATCTGACTTATTGGTATCAACATTCCACGGTCATGTTTATCTTACTCTTTTGTATAAAACTTCCACGGTCATGTATATTTGACTTATTGGTATCAACCTTCCACGGTCATGTATATCTTACTCTTTTGTATAAAACCCTCACGGTCATGTATATCTTACTCTTTGGTATAAAACTTCCACGGTCATGTATATCTTACTCTTTTGTATAAAACTTTCACGGTCATGTATATCTTACTCTTTTGTATAAACCTTCCACGGTCATGTATATCTGACTTATTGGTATCAACCTTCCACGGTCATGTATATCTTACTCTTTTGTATAAAACTTCCACGGTCATGTATATTTGACT
This sequence comes from Mya arenaria, assembly GCF_026914265.1. Lineage (NCBI taxonomy): Eukaryota > Metazoa > Mollusca > Bivalvia > Myida > Myidae > Mya > Mya arenaria. The sequence continues at coordinate 53,635,696 of NC_069136.1, read as the reverse complement.
TATTGGTATCAACCTTCACGGTCATGTATATCTTACTCTTTGGTATAAAACTTCCACTGTCATGTATATATGACTTATTGATATCAACCTTCCACGGTCATGTATATCTTACTCATTGGATAATCTTACTCATTAGTATAAATCTTCCGTGTTCATTTGTATCATACTCATTGGTATAAACCTTCCACGATCATGTTTATCTAACTCATTGATATATCTTACTAATTGGTTATTCTTTCATATTTGTATAGACTTTCTCGGGCATGTATATCATACTCATTGGTATGTCAGACTTATTGGTATAAACCTAACATTGTCATGTACATCACACTCAACCGAATAAACCTTTAACGGATATGTATATCTTACTCATTGGTAAAAACCTTCAATGGTCATGTATATGTTATTCATTGGTATAAACTTTCCATCGTCATGTCTATCATACTCATTGGTATACACCTTTTACAATCATGTATATCTTACACATTGGTATATCTTACCTATTGGTATATCCCTATCAGTGGTATAAAACTTCCACGGTCATGTATATCCTACTCGTTGTTATAAAACTTGTATACTCATGTATATCTTACTCATTGGAATAAACTTCCACTGTTCATATATATCGAATTTATATTTTTATAAACCTTCCACGTTCAAGTATATCTGACCAACTGGTATTTTCCTTCCACGGTAATGTACATCTTACTTATCGAAAAACCTTGAATTTCCATGTAAATCTTACTCATTGGTATAAACCTTCCCTGTTCATGCATATCTTACTCATTGGTATGAACATTCCCTGTTCATGCATATCGTACTCATTGGTATAAAACTTCCACGGTTATGTATGTCTTACTCATTGGTATTACCTTTCACAGGTATGTATATCTTACTTATTGGTATAAAAAGTACATGGTCATGTATATCTTACTCATTGCTATAAACCTTCCACGTCCATGTATATATTACTCATTGATTATATACTCCCCTGTTCATGTATATCTTACTCATCGGAATAAACCTTTCATTGTCATGTTTATCTTCCTCATTTGATTAAATCTTCCACGGTCATGTATATCTTACGCATTGGTTTAAACCTTCCACGGTCATGTATATCAACCATCCACGGTCATTTATGTCCTACTCATTGGTATTAACATTCCCTGCTCATGTCTTACTTATTTGTATAAACCTTTCATGGTCATGTATATCGTACTCATTAGTAAAATCCTTCCTTGTTCATTTATATCTAGCTCATTGCTATAAACCATCCACGGTCATGTATATCTTACACATTGGTTTAAACGTTCCACGGTTATGTATATCTTAATCATTGGTATAAACCTTTCATGGTCATATATATCTTACACAATGGTATAAACGTTCCCTGTTCATGTAAATCTTTGTCATTGGCATAATTCTTCCACGGTCATATATATCTTAGTCATTGGTTTAGATCTTTGACGGTCATGTATATTTTACACATTGGTATAAACGTTCCACGGTCATATGTTCCCTGTTCATGTATGTCTTAGTTATTGGTATAAACTTTCCCTGTTCATGTATAACTTAATTATTGGTATCCACCTTCACTGTTCGTGTATAGCTTACTCATTGGTTTAAACCTTATATGGTCATGTATATCTTTCTTATTGGTATTAATCTTAAATGGTAATGTATATCTTACGCATTGGTATAAACCTTACATGGTCATGTATATCTTTCTAATTGATCTAAACCTTAAATGATAATGTTTATCTGAATTATTCGTACAATTCTTCCATAGTTATGTGTAGGATATCTATTGGTATAAACTTTCCTCGATCATTTATATCTTACTCAATGGTATACAACTTTTATACCTTCCATGGTCATGTCTATCTTACTCATTGGTATAAACCTTCCATGGTGATGTCTATCTTACTCATTGGTATAAACCTTCCATGGTCATGTCTATCTTACTCATTGGTATAAACCTTCCATGGTCATGTATATCTCACTCATTGGTATATACCTTCCATGGTGATGTCTATCTTACTCATTGGTATAAACCTTCCATGGTGATGTCTATCTTACTCATTGGTATAAACCTTCCATGGTCATGTCTATCTTACTCATTGGTATAAAGCTTCCACGGCCATGTATATCTCACTCATTGGTATAAACCTTCCATGTTCATGTCTATCTGACTGATTGATATAAACCTTCCACGATCATGTATGACCTACTTATTGGTATGAACATTCCCTGTTCATGTTTATCTGACTCGTTGGAATAAACCGTCAACGATCATTTATATCTTACTCATTGGTATACACCTTTAATGGTCATGTATATCTTAATTATTCGTGAATACCTTTCATTGTCATGTACAATGTATATCATACTCAATGGTATATACCTTCGATGGTCTTGTATATATGACTCATTAGTGTAAACCTGTCTTGTTCATATATATCTTACTCATTGGTATACACCGTCCACGGTCATGTATATCTGACTCATTGGTTTAAACCAGTCTTGTTCATATATATCTTACTCATTGGTATAAACCTTCCGTGGTCATGTACATCTCACCCATTGGTATAAACAACCTATGGTCATGAATATTTTACTAATTGGTATAAACAACCTACGGTCATGTATATCTTACTCATTGGTATAAACAACCTACGGTCATGTATATCTTACTCATTGGTATAAACCTTCCATGGTCATGTATATCTCACTTATTGGTATAAAACTCCTACGGTCATGTATATCTTACTCATTGGTATAAACAACCTACGGTCATGTATATCTTACTCATTGGTATAAACAACCTACGGTCATGTATATCTTACTCATTGGTATAAACCTTCCAATGTCATGTATATCTTACTCATTGGTATAACCAACCTACGGTCATGTATATCTTACTCATTGGTATAAACCTTCCATGGTCATGTTTATCTGACTCATTGGTATAAACCTTCCATGGTATAGTATATCTTACTCATTGGTATAAACTTTCCATGGCCATGCATAGCTACTATTGAAATTGGTATGATCCAATTAACTGAGTTAGTTAAACACCCGATATAATTCATTCCTTAAAACAAACAAACAAACACAGTAGTTGTTTATGGTAGCGCTTGATGAAGTTTACAGTAATTTATAATAATCGTTTTACACATGCATTATTGTGTTGAAAGAGATGAGCGAATTACTTAATACGGAGAAATATTTAAGAATACAATAGAAATAAAGTAGACAAGCCAAATCTCCCAAACACCATACTGTGACTTTATGGATAGGACAGAAGAAGAAACATATCAATAGCTAACTTAGTATACAAAATCTACTATATATTATCTGAACAGAGAGCGTCTCGCCATGCAAATATATAAAACATAGAAATATGACCATCGTTGTGATTTTATTGAAAACTCTCTTTGATATAAATAAAGTTATGTTAAATGAAAACTGTTCTTCTATAGTAATATTGTAATTACTTCAAGACAAAAGATCGAATGAAAAAGTAAAAAAAAGAGTGAACAAAAACTTGATTTTGCATATGGTTACAGGTTAAAACTTGAAAATTACGGACAAAACAATGCTATTTTTGCTACACACTGAACGTGAAAAGTATCCATTACTTAATATTTCTACCGATTTAAAGATGTTGAACATGCAATACTACTGAGTATCTGAGGTAAATAAACTTATATGCTAATATGAAAATCGCCCTCAGTTTCATCTGTATTTTATAAAAGACATAATCTGTATTTCAAAGGGTTTAGTAAAATATGTAAGAAATCAGTAACTTTGAACCAATATTTAAAATAAACAAGAGTCTATTTTATACATGACTGCGCACTGTTTCACCGTAGACAGTTGAATGAGGATCGGACCTATAAAATGAGCTAACTAATTGTAGCGCAATCTAAGGAATTATGTCTTACTTAAACTGGTATTGTTCGTTAATATATGTACTACCTGAGCAGCCTTGTCCATAGATATTAATACTTCAAAACAAATGAACCAATGTAGTTCAAGACAATACCTAGTAAAAGTTGAAGAGATGCGTCATTATAGAACCAAGTGATTTATTAACTCGATGTTTCACATAAAATAGCATGTGTTAATAAATTACTCTTTCTCATCTGAAATAGACTGTGGAAGTCCTCCAGAAATTAGCAATGGAAACATGAAATTCAGCAATGGAACTGTTTTCGAAAGCAGTGTGACGTTTCGGTGTCAAAACGGTTACAGGCTAGATGGGCCACAGGAGAGGAAATGCTCCAGCCAAGGGATATGGCTACCGGAAAATAAAACTGGGTGTAACGCCTACGGTATAATTAAGTCTATTAAAGATCATACTAAAGCTATATTCTTATTGCCTAACCATAAAGTGTTTTATGATAAAATGCACGGACAAGCCCAACTATCAAGATAATAAACCTGTCATGATGTACTAGGTTAGGACCAAATCATCCATACACGAGATACACAAACGATTGAAATCAACACAAATGCATCCAAACAAATATAGCTTTTAATGATTGGGTCACAGCCTTTAACCGTTTAGTGAAACAAATATTCAATAAAAATGAGTTAACCGGGTGTTTTAACTAGTTAAACAGTTCATAAACATACAAATATATACATAAACAGTCGTTTATATTTAAAAAAAATGCACTGATATATAGTTTTCTTATTTTTTTTTTCAGAAAGGACTAACCTCTGCCCCAAAATTAATGCTACAGAGATTGATAATCTCCCATTACGGTTGATTGGTTATAACTTAACGTCGGATGAAAAACCGCTGTGTGACTACTATTTACAAATTGGATGGTATTCCATGCAAGATTATGTTTTAACGGACTCAACTGTGCAATGTGGAACGGTGCACTCATGGCGGAGATTAGGTTAGTAATCTGTAACATGAAAGTGATCAGAAATGTTGAGTTTTTCGTAACAATAGAAGTGTAAATATGACCAGTCGCAGTTGTGTGTTTTTTTGTTTGTTTGTTTTTTTTGTTTGTTTTTTTTCAAATGCATACCGGGTTATTAATATCTTTGGGACTGTTGTGTTATGCTTTAAGCACAATAACTATATTCCGAGAAGTAACAATACCTGTTTCTTGATTGTTGCAGTATTAAATACAAACTGAATTTACTCATAATAATATCCTTATTTAACTTTCGACTTCAATTCAGAAAAGCATGTCTGGTATTCAGCTAGCAAGATATCTCATATATGTACGATCATCGTAATACATATTACTCTATACCTTCCACGTTCAGGTGATCTTCCAGTGGATATAGGCACAATTGAGGTGTTAACAATGTGCAGAAGTACAGGGAACGGATCATGCGATGCCACAATGACAGCCCGAACGACTCGGTGCAGTGACGGAAACTACTTGTTCGAGCTGCAAGACACGAATAGATGTCCAGAAGCTTTTTGCTTAGGTATATGTTAATTTGAATATGCCATTCATACATTGAAAGCATTCCATAAACATTATGACTTGGTTGTATTGTGCATTCGTTCATGAAGTTCGCAGTTGAAACCAATTTAATCTTTCTTTTTCAGAAAAACGATCAACAACTGGTAGGCGTTAATAAATATTTCAAGTTTTTAATATTCAACTTGTAGTATTTATTTATAATGTTATTTCTTGAAGTGTTGCCTTTGCTCATTTTAATATAATATATGTGTCCGTCATTATGTAAATGTTTTTCAGACTGTGACAATCTGAATAATCTGAGAGACGGGAAGATAGTTTATACCAATGGAACTATGTTTGGAAGCGTCGCATATTTTAAATGTAATCTTGGCTATGAACTTGATGGCACTCCTGAAAGAACTTGTTCGGGCTTTGGTTTTTGGCAACCAAGAGGACAAGCGTTTTGTTTACCGATAAGTAAGCTTTGTTTCGGGTTTAAATTTTAATATTGACTTTTTCCTTGGTTAATTTATATTCAGCAAAAAGATGCATAGCAATACTATTGTTAGGTTTAATCAAAGGAAAACATTGAAATATCATTTAAAGTTGTTTGTTTATATCATGTCAGAATGTGAAAAACTTGAATCGCTTCAAAACGGGTTTGTGAAAGTTTCGAACGGGCGATTTCTCGGAAGCGTTGCCACAATGATTTGTGAAAAAGGCTTTAAACTTTCAAGTGCCGAGTATAGAACTTGCTCTAAATATGGAACATGGGAACCAGGACCTGCTTCAGAATGTTTCCCTATTGGTATCTCTGGTTCATCAATATTACAAACGTTTAAAGTATTATGTCACTTTTCATAATTACATCGTTTTTAAAGAGAATCATAGTCTACGTACAAAGAGTTAAAATAGCAGTGGATTGATTAAGATGTCCCAACATGTATTGATAAAAAAATATTTTGACACAAATGCTTTTTTATCATTAAAGTGTTTGAACATTTATATTATTGTTAATCCACACCAATCACTAAATTATTTAAGTGTAGGCATATACATGACATATTTACTATGTAGACATCATGTATCGGTACACCGACTCTGTAGATCATTTATTTCTTTTTGGATAATGGAACACGCACAATTAAGTGAAGCAATAATTAATTGATTTTTTTTCCATTTAAATATTAAACATTAAATCATTTCAAAATGAGACATTATATAGAAGGCAAAACTCATTTGATATATTTCCCTGTACTTCAGACTGTGGAAATTTGACCTCCCTTGCTAGTGGCGTAATACAGTATAATTCAGGTACTTTGATTGGAGACACTGTGTCGTTTAACTGTGATACGGGTTTTGATTTAGTAGGACCTTCAGAAAAACAATGCGACATCAACGGCGTATGGAAACCATTGGAAAAAGTCTTTTGCAGTCATACACGTAATGTTTTTTCATTTTTAATGTTTGTTTTATTTTCTGTTGAAACTTTCTATTTGATAGCAGAATATCGACTTTATTATTTTAGTTTCAATGCATTTCTCTATCCATTTTATTTAATTCCAGGATGCGCAAAATTGCCATTTTTGCCCAATGGAACAATATCATTTTCAAATCAGGAATATTATGGAAGCATTGCATATTTTACATGCGACACAGGATTCATTCTTGTCGGAGATGCTAGGCGTAATTGTAATATAAAGGGACAATGGATACCACAAAATCCCTCTCAGTGTGTCTTAAACTGTACGTAGATATTTTAGTTCTGGCCACTTAATCGCCGTCAGCCCATTCTTAGTAATAGTAATGCGTTTGAGTTTTAACATAATATTTCATTCGAAAATCGATGCACATCGCTCCAAGCACAGCGAACACGAGTTGCAATTTAATAAAAATAGATATTGAACGCTACGCTACCTTAGTGTTTGGCATTAGATGTTCACTATACTGTTAAAATTCAATTAGACAATGCGATCCTAAAAATGTATGGTTCGTTCTACGAATTTTCCGCACCTACTTTTTAGGATTATATCATTTGTTTTAAGCGACCACTCCTATTATTCACCACCAAGAACTAGAAACATGCCAACAAACGCTTTCAGGGTCATGTTTAATTATTAAAATGACATTCATTACAATTAAAAGTGATTTGCAAATTTATTTCATTTTCCTAATTTGATTATCTCATTGGTCATATTATATAAAACTTACTCCCAAAATACTTAAATTAAATATGTATTTTATATTAGAAATATGTATACTTTTCTTTTCGTTTGACTATGAACAATTTAGGAAGCGACTAAAGTTTGAAAAAGACGCTTTATGAATAACAGGCCTGTGCCTTTTCTTGATTTTTCCATTAATTAATGATTATTAAATCATTAATGATTATTAATGATTACCTACTAATGATTGTCTACTTTTCTTAAATCATATGCAAAAAATAAAAATGAATATTTATCGAAAACATCGGCTACTGTGAAAAGGAATCTTATAAAGTTAATAATAATTCATAAAACTTGATCTTTTAATATCATTAATAACGTCGCTATATAAAACACGCAATTATACACAATACAATTATTCATTGCATTTTTAGCTAATAAACTAGTAATCACCTTTTGGTTCCTCAGCATGTTGACTCTGTTTTATTTGTTCTTGGTTGTTATGATACAAAATATACGTCATATCAATCATAAGATGCACTAGACTTGGACTATACCTACTGTGTATTGTATCCAAGTGAAACGCCTTATAACCCAGTTCAATATCAAAATTTAGCGGGTGTAACCCGGAGCTTATTTGCCGCTTTAACTGTTTCCCTGATATGATTTTATGTTTTGATATTAGCTGTGTGCAAGCATGAGGATTTCGTGAGATGATATCATTCAAACATTAATTTAATGAGACAATTTGAATTCATTATTTCGTAAACCGCCTGTTTTAGATTATCTTTATTTGTTTAACAACTTAAAGAACTATACAAGTAACTTTCTTTTACAATTTTGTCTTATTCAGATTTAAATGCGACACGCCCTGGTGTTGCACATGTTCACCCAAAAATTGCCTTTGAGGTGGAAACTATCAAAGGGAACCAGATGTTAAACTGTTTCTGTGATTTTATGCCACCTAGTGGAATGAATAACACTTACACTGTTAGATGGTTCCTGACAAAGGAAGCCATTTGCATCAAAATAATTTACACGTCTGAGCCCAAGCAATATACCTCTCCGTCTGATTTTCGATCTTATTCTAGACTTACGGAAGATATGTTGCTCAACGACACGGAGTGGAAGCCTGGATCAGCAGTAAGTTTATCATTAGGATTATATTGATAAGTACCATTTATAACATGTTTGAAAGAGAGTTTTTTGAATGATAAATGTTTCCTGTATCTTTAATCATAGTATTAGCTTTCCTTGCAGATTGTTTGTTCAGTTACGATGGGGTATACCCAATCAGTGCTAGAAACAATGCCTGCAATTAGTCCCGAACGATGGATGGGAATTGAAGTAAGTTTGAAAGATAGCGCTTTAAAAGTTTATGATTAAAGGGACTTGTCCAGTAGCAGTATCCATACTGAGGCGCCGAAGTATTTCCATATTAAGTCATTAATTTACACGTCCACAATCTTGGATTTTAGAAAGTGAACTTGGGTCGACAGATGTCACATGTAATGTTTTATTTAAACTCTTTGTTTTAGGTTTTAAACAAAACAGTATTACTAAGGAACTTGGAATATGTTGATGTAAATGTTCGCCTTATGATTCCGTTTACCTGCAACAATGGGGAACATGATTGTGATCTGCCAATTACGATAGAAATACCAGGGAATACTGAATCCTGTCAAATACCTGATGTTGTGCAAATATCGACTGACGAGTTCGGCTGTCGGCTCAATTTGAAAAACAGCGACATTAACAAACCACGGAGATTGGGATTTGCATTGCGCCTTGGCAATATCGTTTATCCAATTCAGAAAAATGGCTCCATAAATCTTTTCATCGACTCTTCTGTAACTCAAAGGCTTTTTCGAAATTACACGCTTGATCCTGTTCGGGTAGGCCATTTTATACAATATATAAAATACTTTTGAATCCTGAAATAAAATCGATAGTTTACGTAGTAAGTTAATGTTTACACCGCTCCAAAAGCAGGGTATCCTTCCCTTAATCTTAATACATAACTACGCAGTTTACTTAATAGTGATTTCAAAATAGCAACTTAAGCAATATCAAATGTAATAAACAAAAATGCCAACAATTATTGACTCAGGGCTACAGGTTTTATTGACTTAACATTCAGAACATGCTTGAAGTAAATAATATGCCCCGGCTTTTATTCTTGGCCGACTTTCCAAAGGTATTTGATCACTCTGTTATAATCGAAGGTCTTAAAATGCAAAATTTTGGTACCGATCAAATGAAATAACCTCTTCTTTAGCGGTATGCAAAGTATAGTTACAAATAATGGTCACTTGCGGGAAGCAATGCCATTTGAAAAGCAGATTGACAAGGCTGTCAATTTTCTTCAATTATATTAAGCCCTTGTCTACAAATACTGTTAAGCTATATTTAGCAAACCTCTGGTATCAAGGGAATAAATGTAAAATAATATGGAAATTTAACACTCAATTTTCGCTGAGGATGCTACTTATTTAAATTATGATACAGGACATTGTTTCGAATCCTTGACAAAATAAGAACCATTCTCAAAATGAAATACATCCATGATATTGAAAGTGGCCACGTTAGAAATAACAGTAATTCAAAATTGGCAATTTAAACTCTTTATATGGACGTCCGAATGTGCAACAACATAAGGTATAACCTCTATAACAAAAACAAACAAACAATTGACAAAAATACACAGAGCTGGGTGAATTTCATAAACCACTAAAATAACGTTGTTGGGTGAAGAAACTGATGTTAAAACGTATATTTTACCAGAATTAAATTACACATTCATAGTGTTATCGAATCCAAGCAAACAAAATATTGAAAGTTTTGAAATAGCTATGTTAAAATTCGTTAATATGGTAAGCCAGATAGAATAAACATGAATATATTGTACCATAAACTATGAAAAGTGCGGAATAAAGCTTACAAATATTGCAGTTTTTCATGACTTTTTATGAAAATTAAAAGCTGCTTTTGTTAAAAGATACATAGATGACATTACAAAATGTCAATGGAAAATCTTGTTCACAATAAACTTATAAATTGTGGAAATATTCTTATTTTTGAACGTGAAATGGATATGGCTTCAGTTTAAAAGTGTCAGAAAACGGCTCATTTTTAAATGATGTAATTCTTGAATTAAGGAAAAAAATAAACAAACATACGTCTCTAATTAAATCAAAATTATTGTCTAAATATTGAAATGGAATAATAAAAATATTCGTAATACAGGAAACATTTTATTCTAAAAAGAAGATGTATAAGAAGTACTTTGAACACATTTTAGATTATAGAATCAGTACATTTTACACATCTAATCAAAATGAATATTTATACGGCATAAAGAGTTCCAACTTCATCGGTTACCAAACTCAACTTCAATCATCCCGGTGGAAACGAGCAAATATTTCACTAAAGATAGAATTAGACACACTAACATTACATCGTTAAAAGAATTGTACAATCAAAACAATAAAACAGTTTAAATACTTAATACTACTTCAAACAACATAAACGTAATATTAAAATGAACAAAAACATAAGCAAGCGCAAAAGAACAATAGAATGAAAACGGATATATTGTCATATATACGAATTAACAAAGAACACCACCTTACATAGTTCCTTTTGAGAATAATATCAACAAATACCTTTTACGTTCAAGCTTGTCATTTGTAGTGTATGTCCGTTCAGGTGTTGAATTAAAAGAAGATTAATATCTGGAATGGTATAAGACACAACAGTTGTGGAACAAATTAAATAGTCCGCCCGGTTAGCTCAATCGGTAGAGCGTTGGACTCTGAATCGGACAACCCGGGTTCGATTCCCGGGCGGACCAGGTCATTTCTGTTGTGATTGGTTATGAAATCCTTTCTACGGCCATGTACAGAAGTTGTCAGTTCCTTGCAGAGGTGAAGGCACCCAGTACTGGTTCTGCCCAGGATAGGTGTGCGGTGGTTGAACTGTCACTCTGGGACCCTTCAATGTGCTCACGCCGGGACCCGGAGTATAAACTACTAACACCACCACCACAAATTAAATAATTGCATTGCGTCAACGATAAGTAAAATCTTGATAAATAAGCTTGAGGATTTATAGGGAATAAAATGTTAAGGGAAATACAGTAATATTTGCAACCTCTATATTGTTTTAATACTTTTACATTAACTCAGACAAGTATTATAATTTACATATGTCCTTTCACGCATATATGATGTATTTTAAACTGTGAAGTAAAATAGATAAGCAATAAGCGTTGACAAATAACAAGTAAAAAGACAACAACAACAATGGGAAATACTAAAAGATACGTAATCAATTATAAAAAGACAAAACTAACCATATTTTTTTTATCATTTATAATATTTTTTTCGGATTCTATGACAGACATATTCTACGGGAAAAAAGTTTATGTTTATGAACATGTCATGTTCCATTCTTTAATGAAAACAAATATGTAAAATTATCAAAAGATAAAAAATAAATGTTCAAAATTAGCTGGAGCTGCTTATGTGATTTTTCAATCATTTCAATGTAATCAGCGTAAATGAGTAGGGATAATTTATACTCCCAGACGTATAATCTCATGTCAAGGTCTCATGACAAGATCGTACATGAAAATAAATAAATAGGTTAGTGAAGCACTGGTCCCGGTTCCAATCAAGAACGGCAGTGAAGCCACGCGGTTTACTTATTGTTCACACGTACGCATGTAAAAGCATAAACTGAGATGAGCTGCCAGTCGAACCGTATCTGTCATGTTGGCCTCTTTGCCTAATTCTTCGCAGAATCAGCTCCCGTCCATTGTTTTCCTGTTAACAGTGTCCCGTCGACCGCTTTACAGTCATTTGGAATGTGTATTGACTAACGCGGTGTCTCTAAAAATATAATGTTTTCGTAATCATCCTTATAATATGATTGATAACAACATATAAAATATCGGACGTTCAGTCGGATAACCAGTATTTAGTAGGTAGTTTGATTGTTAAAAAGGTTTTACAACTAATGCGAATATCTCAAGATAGAAACCAGAAGAAGACTGGTGAGATATTTGAGAGGTAAAGAGAGCATGCCCCTATTGTGGTTTAACCACATGATCTCTTGAGTAAGAGTGGTACACCTTTTCCAATCTTACCCATTCCTGTTTGTCTGGTTATGAAATCTCATTTAAATATACTGCATGATGTGGTTTATACATTTATGATTGATTTGTAGATTATATTATCATCAGACTCCTCTATAATCCACCAGAAGCAGTGCTATTCTAACAATGACCCACATATGAAAACGTTTGACGGAATGTAAGTTTAGTTTATGCAAAGTGGTTATCTGTACTATTTGTATTATTGAAATGAATTTTATCTTGTGATAACTAACATGCACATTTGATAACAGAATAAAGCTATGGGTGCGATTAAGCGTTTATAATTTATCTTGTTTGTCAAGCATTGACATGACAAATATATCAATTAGCACCATCTTCTGTTTATGAAATGATATGTTTTGCTTATCACTCTTATCACCAAAATTAGTGTTCAGCCTTAAGAAACGCTTTAAACAAGAGAGCAAAGTTAAATACTTAATATTCGACAATTTTGTAGAACGTACGAAAACCAGAACGAAGAACGTTTTTTGTTATACAACAATCCGGCTTTCCAACAACAAGTATGTCTATGTATATTTTCTTTCAATACAAAACAGACAACCTTCGTGTTCACTCCTACTTGATTTCCTAAAGAAAAATTTCCAAAAAAACAATTGTTTTATAAACTTAATTTAAGAGCGAACGAAAAGAGCATCAAACATAATAACAGCAATTATTTGGATGTTGCCTACAGGTTCAAATTCAAACAACTCACTGCCTTGGAAGAGATGTGCCCGTTTTTTGTAACTGCGGCGTTATGATAAGTTCTGGACGGGACATTTTCGTCGTTAACAATTGCGGTGGAAACGGAATCTGGGACATTAGATTCCGGTTGTGTGAGGATGGTGTTCTTAACAACCGTATTAACAAGATATCCATATACCATTTTCAAGTAAACTGGGAAATTTTAGTTGATTTATCTACAACCGGCACATAAAAGCAGTTACTGAATTATTGAATTGAGTTTTACATGTGCTACTATAAAGTCAAATACTGATTTGTATTTATTATATTGGTGTAGGTATATTTTCCTACGGGCACAATAGTAGACCTCTCATTACAAGAGAAGTTTGTAAACGTCGCGGTGTTTCCTTCATTGGCTGATTTCAACAATACCGAAGGATTGTGTGGTCGGTTTGACGGTGACACGGTTAATGATCTTAACAAGCGGCCAGGATCAGAAAATGACACAATTCTTAGCTGGAAGTAAGTGATGTAAATTTAAGTTTGATTCTGTTAATACGAATATGTAACAACACTGTCAAATTTGTTTTTACTGCAGGCTCTTTCCACACGAAGATCTGTTTGGTGAAACGTATAACCTAACACAATTAAACGACACATTGAAAATGTGTTCATGCAAAGCAAAAGAGTCCGGTTTGAAGTCTTGCACACATGGTTCTGCGAAGCTCTGTCAGTTTGAGCCATCGTTTACACAAAGTTGCAAAGATGAAAGCAGAAAACGGAGATCGGTTTTGGAAATTGGCGATTACCATGGTGCCGTTGGCGTTGGGTCAGTGAAAGGAAACACGGGGACTGGCCTGCTAACTAGAAGCTTAGAAAAGGTAAAGGATACAGTTTAAAATAACGCAAGTTCAAAACTAGTTTGATGCACCATACATTACTTGAGAACAAGCAATACGAACACTTGACTTAAAAAAAAAACGACATTGACACTTAAGGGACAAAAAATGGCACCGAAAGAGGAAACGACGCATCAAACAAGACACAATATTAAATTATATCCATAACATCGCTTTTATATTTACGCATTTTAGACTTGAAATGACATTTGAATTATTGATATACATTAATTGGAATATTTCATTTTGATCTCGTTTTATGTATTTTATGTTCCATATGCATAATTGCAGAGAAGCAGCCTAAGAGATGTTGATTATGATTTCATCAAAGCAAGAGAAGAGTGTTTAAAAGTGATCAATACGACCGCTGTCAGATTGTGTAAACTAGTTCCTGGAATGAATATCGAAACTTATATTGGCGATTGTGTATTAGATGTTTTGGTAAAGACAACTCGCCTTTCACACTATATATGTTTGTGTAAATAAATTTCAATATTGAGTCTTGTCTTGTTCAAATGGGATCGTTTTATGCAATTTGCTAACTCTCATTTCGTTTCAGTACACTAACAATTCTGAATGGGCCTTATTACATCTGGAGTTGATAAAACGGAAATGTTCTTATGACGTAAAAAGTAAACAGCTTCCGGCAAAGTCCGCCTTGAAGAACCTTACCCTTGTTCTAAATGATTCTTTCATTGACTACAAAGATAATCAAACATTGCCTATTCAAGCCGCATTCACTGAGGAATTTCTTAAAGTAATAATGGACGCAATATGTCCCTTGGAGTGTAATAAAAGAGGAATCTGCATTAAGGGTAAGTGTAAACTCAATAATGATTGTGCTCTCAACCTGCAGAGATATGTAGAGAGTACTTCGAATCATTACTATGGTCCAAGAAGTTTCCAAAGTCAACGTTGATTGTTTTGCATTAAAATGATAAGGTTATATACATTTTAAGGGAGTGGTTCATGTTTCATATTATCTGATATCAAAAAGGTTTGCTTCAATGATAAGATATCATATAAATTTAGTTAATAGCTTTACTATTATCAATAACTAAAACATATAACAAAATGTGTTCCTTTCCGCCAAAAAACGTTATAAGCATTATTGAAAATTGAATGATTTTACCCGAATTGTGCTCAATCATGTCAGTGTTAGTTTCTGGAATATATTAGTACATGGAAGTACGTAAACTAACTGAATTTCTGCAAATTTTAAAGAAAACAACAACAAAAGTTGTCGCCAAAAATCTGTGAACAAGTCCCTTCAAGGATTCAAAATAAAATGTTAAAAAAAAGTTAACGATGAAATAAATGATATATATATATATATTTAGTTCTTTGCAGGCAAATGTGTATGTGACCTTGGATTTACGGGTGTAGACTGTTCAACAATTACTTCCCTACCTCCGGAAATGCTCGGTCTTCCGGATGATGGTCTTTGCGATTTGACAAAAAGGCGTTGTGAAAGAACATCTGTGTATGGCAATAATTTGGCTGATGGTGTAAACTTCACATGCAGATTTAAAATCGTCACGGTAAGTAAACGCTTGTTTGTTTACATGTAATGAATAGTTTCGCTATTTCCTGGCATTCAAGTGGTTATGATTTGCCTTTTCTACTTTTTTACTATTACTGTTTCAAATTGCTTTTAACATTAATAATATTAATATAATAGTTATTAACATATCAAAATTCTCAATGTTAGAAATCATTGCGGTATGCGGTAAGAGTAGTTACAATTAAGCTTGGTTGGTAGAGCATCTAGCTCATACACCGACGGTTGTTGGTTGGCGCCCAATACCATGTGTGACATCACCAGTCTAAGTATCTGTTTCAATGTATTATCACCAACCCCAAATAACGTAAAATTGGTCGTTGTTGACATAGTCCCGTTATTTGCAAGTATATGTTATGACAGTTATTTGAGTAACATAGCCTGAATGATAAAAAACGATTTGATTCACTGCCTACAGTTAAGGAACACCGGTACCATCATATCGACAGGTAGTGTCTTCTTGACTGGGGCAAAGCTTAACACTTTTATGGAAGCCGAGTGTAGAGTAAATGCACGTTCCCTGAGGAAGAGAGAAGTTGAAGACTTCGGAGAAGACACTCTTGCCCATGGAAGTCAAGTAGCACTAAGCAACGACGGACAGATTTTCAGTCAGGACATGATGTTCATAACGTACGATTCGCGTTGCGTAAACTGTACAATTCATAATGGAGAGAAAATGTGTTCCCCTAAGGTTTGTAATATCAGATATGTGTAATGAGACTGAATTGAAGTTTGCCAGCATCACGTGTTTAAATTGTGTTATTGTGTTTGTTGTTAAAGTCTTAAGAAAAAATATTTATTTAAAAAAATCAAGGCGACGACCCCAACATTATTGAACCAGATATGTTGATGCATGTTTGGTGAATCCGTTTGTTTGAATGCCCTGTGGCTCTCGTTCAGACTTTAAAGCTGCACTCTCACAGATTGGACGTTTTGACAACGTTTGTATTGGAACAAGCAAATATTTGCGAAAATCCATGAAAATAAATTATATAAGACGTTTGACAAAAAATTAGATCCCAGATTTTTATATTTAAGTTCAAATATTATGATTTATGCATTTATCTTAAACCGTTTGTCATAAAACTTTAATTTTTGAACGGAAATATGAAAATATACGATCTGATTTTTTTGTCAGCAATCTTATATTATTGGTTTGCAAATGTTCACGCTAAAAAATGCACTTTCCAAGACAAAAAATAAAAATGTTGTCAAAAAGGCATATCTTTGAGAGTGCAGCTTAAACAAGCTCTTTGTTGTTGTTAATAATCAGGAGTTCAATGAAAACCAGGTAAATAGAATGAGGATGCCGTTTCAAACGGGTGGGCTAACGTCAAATATTGAATTCCACCCAATAATTTAAGCTAGTATTGGTGTATAATAAAGAAAGCAGGTGTGTGGTTAGCTTATGTGAAGAACTAAATTTTGTTTTTGAGGAGGATGCTGTCAAGGTCAAGGTCATTGTTAAATGTTTTTAGCCAAATAACTTAAGTAAGAAATTATGTTTGGTGAAGAAATTTGGTTTATACGTGTGTGATAGCTTATGTAAAGAGCTTACTTAGATTGCGTTTGAGGGGTTTGGGTTAAGGTCAAGGTCACTTTTAATAAAAATAAATAGGTTGAAACACCTAGCTTAGGATTGCTTTAAGGGCGACCAGGTTATGGTTATGGTCATTGTTACTTGAAACAGAAAATTGGTTTCAGTCTAATAATTAATAAGAATTGAGGATAGTAATCAAAGTTGATGTTTATGTAGCTCATGTGAAGCGCAAGATTAGGATTGCTTTTGAGAGGGTTAGTGGTCAAGGTCAAGGTCGTTGTTACTAAAAATCTGAAAAAAATGGCGGAAATCTTGGTTACCGCCTAAACATTTACGCTTGAATGGATGGATAGTGATAAAAATTGGTGTAAATGTTGTTTATGTAAATAGCTAGCTTGAGATTTCTTTTGAGAGAGTGGGTCATGGGCAAGGTCACTGTAAGTTAAAAGAAAGTTGGTTTCCGCTCAATAACTATAGTAACAATTGATGGATAGTGTTGAAAGCAAGTGTTGGGGTAACTTATATGAAACGTTAGCTTTCACGTCACTATCACTACAAATCGATTTTTTTATCCCAATAACTTAAATTAGAATGGATAGATTTTAAAATATGTGTGTAGGTGTTTTATATGAATCGCTAGCTTTGGATTGCTTTAAGAGGGATGGGGGTCCAGGTCAAAGTCCCAGTGACTAAAAATAGAAAAAAAATGGTTCGCGCCCGATAGTTTAACCTAAAATATATTGATAGTAATGCAAGTTAGTGTATGTAGCTTATGATTGCTTTTGAGGGGGGGGGGGGGGGGGGGGGGGCTGGTCAAGGTCACTAATTTTAAAACTTAAACTTGGTTTCTGCCAAAAAATGAGAGATAGTGAAAAGAGTGGGTTTTTACGTAGCGTTTGTTGAACGCTAGCTTCGGATTGCTTTTGGAGGGGTGGGTCAAGGTCACTGTTATTAAAAATAGAAATTAAGTTTTTGCACAATTACTTTATGGTTGCTTCTTATTTTTAGACCAGAACGAACATTAATTAGCTATTATTTCCGTTAATAATTAAATAAATATGTTCCTGCAGTTTTCATTAATTTACTGGAATCGGAATATACTATCTTGATTCTAAAGATGACATATAGGTCAAGTATTGAGACGTGCCTACATATATTTTCAGCCTGGCTTCTGCGTGAGGAATGGTTTCTGTTATATCAAAGACGACATTTCAAACTGTCATAAATGTATTATTAAAGAAGACGAATCATCCGACTGGGAAACAATGAAAGGTAATTAAGACAACCAATATAGAGATAGAATAAACGAGTTATTGTACTTAAGGCGATGTCCATAGTATTATTGACTTAAGAGATAATATTTGACTTGCATTGAAAAGCTTTTTGATTTATCAATCATGTTCTCATTTGTTTGCTAATATTCTAGCTCACTTGCATTTACATGGATACAGAAATGTAATATATGTACATGTTCCAACCTCTTCAACATAATCTGATTGGCTGAATTCATTTCATTTACGACGGTGTTATCAAACTGAATCTACCGTCCCAAATGAGTGTGTAAACCGTCGGATAATGTATTAATTTATATTCATACGCGGCTTTTTTTCACTGATTTTTTCTTCTTAATTGTTTTTGACCCCATTTTACTCAACACATCTACAATCAATCAGCAGTCTTATCTTATAACAATCCTTACTCGGCCGAAATGACTAGAAACTTTAAAGACTTTTTCCGTTGTGAAGAACTAAGAATGGAATGTAATGCAGAAAAAGAATGTTTCCCTCCCCTTAACATAGCTACTTATTAAAAAGCATGAAACTGAATGTCGTTGCACTGATGTCATGTTACGAAGCCTAAATAAAAATGTTTTACACTGTCAGAAGAACTACCAAAAAAGAATTAAATAACGTCTTTTTCAAAAAAGTTCATTTAAATATGATTGTATTGTTTCTCTTAATAAAAGAAGTTTCACTGTAAACATAAACGAATGATCAAGAATACAGTGTTTGGAAGAAAAATTATGGGTACGAATATCGGTATTATGCCATTTGGCTAAGATTAAAAACTAGTCCATCGTAAAATGTTACATTTTCTTGTATGACAAAATAACGTTTTATTTTTAATCCGAAACAGGTTGCGGCGAACAGCACCCAAATATCATTAACAACTATTATTATTCATCTGTGGATGAAGGATCAAATATCGACCTAATCGTCAGTATAGTGTCTTCGGTCATTACGCTCGTAGTCGTCATTGTGGAAGCCATAATTATTTTATGCGACAGGTACCAACTATACTTGTGCACTGCTACAGATGCATTTAATGTATTTAATTATAGATTGTTTTAGTAATACGGTTTGTCGGTTTAGTGTTAGTGAAGCCCGAGTATCCGTCTTCTGACTAAATGTCGGCACTTAATATTCAATACTTATATCTATTTTCATAACCTGCAACATTTCTATTGGATGAAAAATGTCCCTTCTAAATTATTGAAGAAAGTATTTGACCAATCACAAAAGTGAGTCATTTTTTATTAAAAGTAATCCTATGCCAAAAGACTCGTTAATTTTGATAGTGTCTGGACTTTTATTCTAATTTTTTGTAACCACTCTCATAGTTACTCAACCATAGGTTTTGTCTCAATAATCCAATGAAAACTACACGGACGTCATCAAGTGTCATCAATACATCGGTTGGAAACACGTTAGACAACAGCTCGTCTTGTAACCTTATTTTGTCACACAATTTAATAAGCAAGACCAACCTAACTGGTTTTACTTTTTAAAAAAGATACATTTATGGTTTAAAGACCAAGGAAGAGAAACGAAACTGGTCATTTATCATATGCCATTGATGTACTGCTCCAGTTTTTGTAAAAAAATATATAAAAAGAACGTTTTCAATCACTGTAATATATTTTATTTGTTAACTTTGAACAGTTCTTAAATGATGCTTATCTTCTATATTTCAGATTAAGTACGTCTGAAGATCGGAATCAACCATCTCCTCATTCACAAACGTAAGACAATTCACGTAATAGAGTGTTAAAATAGCCTTCATGAACATGCAATGTTATAGATCCATCATGTATAAGTTTATGGTGTCACGACACACTAGAACACGTCTATTTTAATGTAAAAATACATTAATTTTATTTACTTCCAACATGTTTTCGAAAGTTAGATAACGGGAACTTTTTCGATTACGGTGACTCATTTCACTTGTGAACATTTTGCTGAAAGTAATGGAATCAAATGATACTAGTATTTTTATAGTATTCTGTTCTCATATTTCTGGAGAGACGGCCTGAACATCCGGTATCACCACCCAGATATACACACATAGGATTCATACAATATATAAAGAGAGCAGAAGTGCAGGGTCATGTTGTCATAGGCTTTCAAAGAAGAAACACAGTACTGGTGTCTACCTAGAAAACGCGATCGAGACTGATTTATATCAGCGCATCATAGTCTTTACAATCAAGCTAGAATAGAATAATTAAAACTTGCCAGACCGCGTATATTAAAAAATACATTTCCTTGAATCTCGGAGCTCGGACATTGTCCTTATAACTTTGCATACTTTTCACTGTTCGTTTTTAAGCAGATACGACCATTTATTGGTTATAGCCACCTTCCCTCATGCCGGAAATTTACGTACGACCGTGTTATGAACTAGTGCCTAACCAAATGCGCGTTCGTGAAAGTGTTATTTATAGAGCGTTTTTGACGCTGACGACTTTTTACTGTTTTTAGTACGTTGACCGACTTGATGGAACAATAGGGCCATCAACAACTTGACGTTGGTGCGAAAACATTTGCGCAATAATCTCCCCAATAAAAACTGTAAATATTGACGGGATTTCATTTCAATAATCGATTAGTTAAAACTAATTTATTTTACAACGATTGTGAAACAAGTTATTATAACATTATATCACTCCCGTTGGCACGATTTTACCCGAGAGTGTGGTCTTGTGTTCTTGGGGAAACCAGACTACCCGGAGAACCCACTTGTCCGGCTTGGTTACCACAAACCAAACTCACAGGCCGGGAATCGAACCAAGGTCGCCTAGGTGAGAAGCGAGTGCGCTAACCGCTTCGCTAACAGGACAAACAAATAATCGATCGAAAACCAAAGCGTAACTTTCTTGACTTTTATTTTACAGATTAGATTATGCTGGTGATAATGGAAGCCATTTGCAAAGGGTAATAATTAAATTAAACGTAAATAAACAATAAACTATTTAACACTTTTCCGTTTTATTTTTGTTCCTAAGATATATATATAAGCATTTGCATTGATCTGAAGAAATGAAGTTTCAGTTAAAGACAAATGCAAACTACAATGATATGATACTCTTTCTCGCTAATCATGTTTTACTTTTCTATTATCAGGAAACGATAGGCATGAACGATAGCGAAAGCAATATGTAAAACCCCGGGTTATAGGCGGAGAGTTAACATTTCATAACGATCAACCATTACTACAGCATTAGCGTCGATGTATTTTACGTTTGACAATATTGTCAATAGACCGTAATTTTAATGTTATATAAGTAATCGGTGCCAAGGTAGTTTCGACAAACCTAGAATCAAATTTTATTAGAAACTTACTCAAAAAGATGAAGTACCTGTAAAAACAATGATCTAGTTTATTTCGAGAAGCGATCAGTTTTGCGGTAAAAATATTATATTGTTAGTTTACATGAAGGGTAAGCAATAAGTGAATTTCCCTTACTAGCTCACTGACAATTGTATAATGTTGATGGAAATATGTTTTAAAGATACATAGATATTTGCAAATAGTACATGTACTTTAGTAAACTGCATTTGTTTCATCAACTGACTCTGATTTCCTCAAAAACGCTTCCCTTGACAATCAAGATGTTTGAATAAATATTTATATAGCAAATCAAAATAAATTCAAGATCGGTTGGTGGAAGTATAAATATTTGAACACAATTAAGGGTCATTTAGTTTAAACTTATTTATTTCAAACACTTATGATGAAAGTAACATAAACATATGCTAACGGTCTCTGTTTGGCACGATGTTATATGATTGTTTGTAACATTTGACCAAACAGTATGATTATTCAATACTTGCGGTTTAATACTGTATTAAGTTATTAGTATTGTTTGACTTTGTTTTGATTTTGTCTTTTGCAGTGTTTATCATTTTTATCATTGTCTTATTGGATTTGCATTGATGATGTTGTTGATGATTTAAATACTGAATGGATGGTTAATGATTAATTTTTTGGTTGAGTTGTTGATGATTTAAATATTGCCTTTGTAGTTGATGTTTTAAACACGGATTGAGTGGTTGATGATTTAATTTTGGTATTATTTGTTGATGATCTAGAAGTGCTTTTCGCATAAATATATATGCGTTGATTTGTTGAAGATTTAAATGAAGTTTGAGATATTGATGATTTGGATATAAGTTAAATTGTTGATGATTTAAATGAGGTTTTAAGGAGAGAAGTCTTAATATTAGCTCTAAGCTATCTCTTCAATCCTTACCCTGTATACTTGTAACATGCTGATACATCAACAACATATGAATGAATACTGTTTAAACCAAATGAGGTTTGAGATATTGATGATTTAGATATAGGTTAAATTGTTGATGATTCAAATGAGGTTTGAGATATTGATGATTTAGATATAGGTTAAATTGTTGATGATTCAAATGAGGTTTGAGATATTGATGATTTAGATATAGGTTAAATTGTTGATGATTCAAATGAGGTTTGAGATATTGATGATTTTAAATGCATTAAGTGGTTGAATACTTAAATTTGAGTTGAATTGTTGATGATTTGCATATGAGTTGAGTGGTTTATGATTAAGTAATGGGTTGAGTTGTTGCAGATTTAGATATGGATTGGGTTGTTGATGTTTTAGATATAGCTTGATTTTGTGATGATATAGGTACGGCAGATACATCACTGAAACAAATTTCGTTTTGTTTATAATTTTACCATATCATGTTTTTTGTAATATATATAAATGTATTTTTTTCATTAGACTTCATTTATTTGGAAAAATTAAACGGTTGTACTCAAATAAAAGTTCTTGGTTTGAATGTCAGGACTTGTTATTCTTGAAAAAAAAACATTTTAATATTGTAAACTTTATGCGATGCGATGTACCAAGACATATATAGATTTAATTATGTGGACATAAAATACCAGGATCAGTAAATTTATTTTGTAAACCTTTTGAACATTATTTTCTACTTTAATTATTTAAATTGTATCATTTATGTTGATACTTCGGACATCTTAAATGTGCATAGATACTATTGATATAATGAAAACAACGCCTATGTGATTGAAGTTTAGGTTTTACTTATGAGGATGTACCTTCAATGTGTTTGCTCGACATATTAAAGGCGGGAACATTTACTTGTTCAGATTAAGAATCACGTAATTACATTAAGATTATCGATATTTTGTATTATTTTAGAACAACGGAGTTATCTAAGACATGACTGTAACGATTTTTTCCTAAATATCTAAATAAAAAAGATTGTTTTATCATTTATTTGTCTTTTTTCTCCCATCAATACACCAAAGTGTGATATTTTCTTAATTAAAATGTCCAAGACTTTGTTTTACCAAGATTTATCACTTTTTTGGTGTACATCACGATACATCTAGGCTAACAATTCTTGATAAACATACCTATTTTATATATATACACAGATGAAGTATGTATGCACTGTGCTGTTTGTGGAATTTTGTGCTGTTCTTCTATGTTTCTTGTTTGTGATTTTATGCTATATCTCTTTGACGTTTACCCAGTGCCACTAAACCGGGTTTATGTTTAAACTTTTTTGCTACTGAGCTTGTTTCTGTAGCTTTTTGCATAAATATAGAGACAGAACTCCAGTTGCTGTCTGTAACCTCTTTCTTATAGAATATTTTAGCTTCTTCCTTTTTGAATTCTCTCTGCGATTTGTCCAATCTGGTCTTTATCATCGAGGTTGACCTGTCTCTCCCACCAAACTGACCTTAGGAGCGAAAAAAATGTTCTCCTATTGTTAAAGATTTTATTACTTTTGTGGTTTGTTTTGAAAGTTGAAACTTTTGTTTTCGCTGACAGGTACTAAGTAGGCTTTATAAAAGCTGCACATGAGATTCATTGACTTTGAATGGGGTTTTTAGTTGCCAAAAGATAGCCTGGCACTACGCAGACTTACTGAGAGCTGCACATATGTCTCTTTATATCTGAGTTGGTCCCAAGATTGCAAACACATGTGGCTCGTGTAAGCTCATTTGTAGCTGTACATAGGTTGCTCAGCTTTGAATGGGATTTATGTTGCAAAATTTGGTATAATAAGTAGTCAATTTAGAGTAACACATGTGCTTGTTTAGCTCTAAACAAGTTTTGAGATAGCCATAATGTGGTCTTATTGGCAGTCATGTGATCAGCTTAAAGGTTTTGTATAACATTAAAATGAAATTAAAGTGGACAATTTTATTCGGAACTCCTCGGCTATTTTCTACAAAATCAACCTCGGGTGTATGCCGGTACAGTAGGTCATTAAATTGTAAATTATATCAATAATTAAATGTAGTGTTCTAGCTTGTATTTGTAGATTTAAGTTTAGATTGCCAGTGAAGTGTATTATTGCAAACACAATTTAGATTCCCAAGATTTAAGTCATTAAGTTTATGTGCTAAATTAAAATTATTACGCGCTCTACTTGCAAAGTAGTTAAAGTGTACCGATTTCGAACATTGTAAACCGTACATATACATTCGAGGTTGTTTATGTAGAAAATGGCCGAGGAACTCTGAGTTAGACAATTTAAAGAATGCATGCATGAAACACGTTGCGTTCGTAAATTATCATAGGGATTATATGGACCCATGTCCATTTAAAGTTGTAAACATGTATCCCTTTAGACAAATATTACAAAAAACAACAACATTCACTGTTATTTCATTTCAACTCGTAATTGGTCAGACGCTGTAATTATTTCTCTTTGTTCAAAGAGCTATATATCCATGCCCATACCTGTCTGAAACACAGGGTACAATTCAGTTGTTTACCTTATTGCTAAGATGGCTGTTTCCTTGCGATAATACACATGAACCATAATGTAGCCAGTATAGGGCCAGAAAATACTTCTAAAAATATTATTTATTACTGTGAAGAAAGGTATGTTAATTCATCGTAATCATTGTATCCATACATTAGATGTTGTTTTCGATAGAGGAGTTCCGAATGGTCGCTCTCTTGGTATAACACGTTATATATAAATTCATGTCATCCATGCTTTTTTATTCACTTATAATGAATTAAAATGTTTGAACTTCTGTTTATCCTCTCTTAAATATGATTAATAAATCTATATAATTATATCCATATTTAAACATATTCAGTCGTGTCTTTGATTTCTTGCATCAAAATTCGTCTCGTCTAACCCAGAATACAGTTGAAGATTTGTTGAAATATAAGTTGCTGGCTGCAAAACACAGCTAGTATATTTACGTTTTACGTGTAGCTATACGTACATGTACCAAGTTGCCGTGCCGCTAGGCACTAATTTAAATACCAGTTGTCCCATATTTAAAAGACGCCTCACGTAAAAACATTCTGCACACAACTCAAAACCCCTCCATTTTCAGATCAAAACAGCTACTTTGAAATTGCTATGGGCAGAGCCAAAAGATTTTACCATATTTTTTCCTACTAACACTGATTCTAATTTTAACTTAAAAACAGTCCAAATTGAAAAAAGGAATTGGCAGCTGAAGAACAATTAAAGATACAAAACTCAATCACAAAAGATCATGTTGACCATTGACCTGGTTCTCACAATAGAATGGAAATACATAACCCTAAGGTCATCTCGTTATTCGACTACAAACAACTAATTTGAAAACTGACACGGGCTTTAATGTTTTTAATATGTACACTGGCTACTATCAAGTTTCTTGATACATTGTTTCTCTTCATTCAGTCAACATTCAACAAAAATTCAGACGCAATGCAACGCATACGGATAAATTGACAAGCTTTTATTCAATACATAAGGATTAAGACAAGCATCAGAACGTGATGTATTTTCCTAATAAAGCAGAAATAGCCATAAAGGTCAAATGATAAGCCACGAACCTTTCAATAGCCATTTTTTTTTATAAATGCATTAAAGAATTTAAACGAGTTTAGTTTCCTAGCAGGTTTAAATGCTGTTAATAAAAGATAACCACATACTCTAAGCAAACCTTTAACTATTGTTTTGAGGAACTATTATATTAAAGGAGTTTGTAAAATAGTTTTACATTGTCTTTGAGAATCCCAAACGACATGTCAATGTTTAATGAATTTGAATTCCATGAACTAGTTTTTGAGAAAGTTCAAAGGCAAAGTTTATATTCATATAAAAGAAAATAAACAAAGGAATATAACTCTGAAATTAAGTGCCCTAGATTTATTATTTTACAAGGTGTTCAACTTCACATTGCTATCTATCTGTGTACCAACTTTAAAAAGAGTGCTTTAAGTAGTATTTGAGTACGTTCAAGGACAATCTTTACATTATATTTTTACATTATAAAACAGGGACACAAAATAAGATATAGTCTCTGTACTAGCTGCAGCTTTTGACCTAAACAGTGACATAGAGTGAAGCCAAAATTTGGCAGAATTACATTTTCCGGTCCATTTAACAGAACTGATACTCAAATAAAGACAGTCAAAACACCTGTATAAATCAAACTGATGGCCTCGCGGACATATGGCGCATCAAGAGAAATAGTAAATAATATTTAAATTTGCATTTTGCTTTATATATGAGATTACTCTATGATAAAAATGACTGACTGCCTTTTTTGCCCAGTTTAGAATATTTTTTAACTTAAAATACCTGTTTTAATGTTTAAGATTTTTTGGCATACATTTAAAAAACAGAACTTTCCATTGTATATATGTGGCTTAATTTTACTTGATTTGCTCTAAATGTCACAATTTTGAATTATTTTCACATAAGAAAGTCCCACAGGGGTGACTTTAATCTTCAGTCTCCTGCGATATGAGATTTAGAGTTACATCTCCTGGTTTCAGAGTGTGTGACCTCTTGTCAGTGCCTTACCTGCAAAGAAGAAAAAAGCAATGCTTTACACAAAATAAAACTAACAACTACTACTGTTTAAGTATGAAAAATACCTGGTACAATCATTTGAGGCATACAAAAGCTATTAATGTTGTAATACATATACTAAGTAGTGCAGAAAAGTTCATGAATTCTAAGATTATAAAAAAGTAATAAAATACATAATCTTTTTGACTGGTTTTCAACCGTTTCAAGGTTAAAATCCACTAGTTGACTACACAGAAGCATTTTGGAGGAGTGAAAACAACACATGGTAAGAGTTTCTTTTCTTTAAGATACGGTATTGGTTTCTTCGAAACTCTTGCCGGCAGGCAGCATGGATTCCCGGCCTGAATAAGCACAGTTTTGTGTCATTGAAAGTAGCACTAGAGCATCAGCAACCAGACTGGCTTTACAAATGGTAATACATTTTTTGAAAAGAAAAAAAATCATGTTGACCATTGACCCGACTGTCAAAATTTAGAAGAAATACTTAACCCTTAGGTCATTTCGTTATTCGGCAACAATCAACAGTCTATAATTTTCCCAATACTAATACTGGAAATTATCTTTTTCTGCAAATAAAGTGGCAAACTATGTTAAGTTATAATTATGCAAAAAGAGAACCTGTTTCTTCTATTTCAGTCAACTTTGATAAAATAACGATTCTTGAGCACATGCACTATTTTTTCTGTATTAACATATTTGTCTTTGTCAACAAGGGACAGACCACTTTAAATTAAGTCTTTTTAATTCGTTGCCCTTTGCTTTCCACAATGCCATCCGGAAACCTGCCCTTAAAGCCAGGAAGTCATGATGTAGAACCAGCCGACCGAGCTTAAATTGGTGTACTACAACATTTGATTAGCAGTTCAAGATCACGTTATGAAAATGTTTCTAAACTGATGCATTTTGAAAATAAGTTTTTAATAGTATTGTGTATAGTGTAAAATGTCTCAGCAGCTTACTAAATGATCTCCAAAGATAACTGTGATAGATGAATCAAAAGACAACAATCCATATCAGTGTACAGAAGGGAGTGAATTTCGGCAAGATGGTATGCACAGGGAAATAGTCAATAAAGTGTTGCTATTCTTAGTCACAAGAACCGGACTGACGTTTTCCTTGCTATACAAGTATATAACAGCTTCATTCATTTAAGGGTTGATCGCATTTCTCTTACGTTTTTGCTGTATGAACGCAGTTGGGCACGCGAGTAAATTCCGATACTTTGTTTTATGCACTATGTTGGGACTCAGGCCTTACATGTATCATTTTGACAAATATTCTCTTTACACTATTGTTTATTTTATGAGATACATATACAAAACAACATATTTTGTACATAGAATACAAACAATGACAGTTTATGTACAGTATCAAAAAAAAGAAAGAAACATGATCATTATAAAATCTTATTAAAATTTCAGAGAACTAAAAAACAAGACTGAGGATGTAAGATTTTTGGACAAATAATTGCAGGAACCTTTTGCAAGCAGTTTTATTCATTATAATACAAGGGTGTAACATTATCATATGAAACATTGTTGAAAAATATGCGTTGGTATCAAGCAAAAATGTATGCACCTATTTAGATTTCAGTATTGGTGTTGTAGTTATATACAATTCTATTCGATCACAAATCTATTTTTAAAGTATGTTGCATTTTGCCCATTGGGTACTAAAAAGCAACAAATAATTCCTGCTGGCATGCCATGATACATTTGTGATTAGAACAGTTTTGTTAAATGTAAAAAAGCAATACCCATTTCATGAGCAATTTTATTTTCCAAAAAGCAGTAGAAGTTCTCACAAATGAAATAGCATGTTATAAATAAATATATTATATTCTTAATTAATATGAATAAAGAATTTCATTTCACTCTGAGACTATTTCCGGGAGTAAAGTGTCTTAGTATATACATCTTCAAATTGAATCCGGAGCATTTTTCCTGTAATAATAGAAACAAAACATACTACATGTGTTAGTATTACCTTATCATAGCTTAAAATTTTCTTTTTGCCAAGTATATAATAATTACTTGCAATGTGCCCTTATTTAAAAGCATAATTAAGTTTAATTTGACAGGGTAACTAAATAACCTTCTTATGTTTAAAAATGATATGTTTTTTAACACTTGTTTGGACAAATGCAGTGTTTCCTACAGTTTTTCTTTCTTTATATAAAGTGTATAAAAAGGTTTAACAACAAAATTACCAGGCAGAATTATATCTAGTATTTTTCCTGCACTCCACTTTTCATCCATTGGTAGAAGTCCGTGAATGTTGTGTTAACTTTGCTATGATCATTACGCATACTGTTAATGTTTCCTGCAAATACATCATGGTTTGATTTAATCAAAGGAAGATAAATCTGCCTCCTCTTTCATTGCAAACGTTTTAAATATTCTATTTTAAAATTTCAGCTATTATTACAATATGGCATGGTTGCCAGCAACAGTATATTTTGCTCTCCATACATGTGCAAGAGAAACTGGTCTCACATTTGCATGACATATTTATAGTTTTCTTTGAATGTATGAACTACATAAAGATTTATTTCCTTACCACTGGTTTCTGTGCTCTATGGTTGCCTCGGGCTGGCCTTATATCAGGGCTGGTGTCTTTGAATGTCTTGCTTAAGCTGGTGGGGATCAGTTGCGCTGTTGTTTTTGTAAAGAAGTAAAGAACGTCGATGTGAAGCTGGCGGTGATGGGGTGCTATATCTGCTATAGCTGTATCAAGTGGTCCAAAACAGTGGCGACTCACTTGTCAATTCCACGTCAGATTCAGATGACTGCAGGGAAATGAAATAATTATGTGAAACTATTCTAAATCAAAACAAAAGCAATTCGTTTTCATTTATCATTGTTTAATCATTTAACAATCGTGTAGGATCAGAACCATGATAAAGCAAACCCTTTAAGCGGTATATATCATTGTCCCTTCGAAATGTTGCATATACCACATAAATATACATATATATATACCAACATATATTTGTTGGTATGTTTTTTCATCACCAACGTATGCGTATTGTGAATTAAACTAAAAAGGTTTGCAACTGACCACTTTTGTTCTAAGCCAAACATTTTCTGTTTGTAGTTTGGCCATATGGATAGTCCGGCATCTTTAGTTCACTAGTTGCTTTCTGTAAAACAAGGTTTCGTTTAATTTCACAAAAAAGATATTAGATATCAGATCAAGCAATATTTTATATATTGCTTCATGTTTTATAATTCAAAAACATGACAGCACTTATCCAATTGCTGCATTTCATTAAAACCTACATCTGATTTCTTTGTACCTCTAAACCATCAGGCTTATTTAAAGTTACTTGTATAAATGTGTTTCTTATTATAAGTAAATACACATGTTGAATCTGGCTAGTAAAAATGATTCCTTCTATTCATTTATTTCTGTAAAGTTGGCAACATTCTTCATATATATAGTGCATGTAAATGACAAATATTCTTAACTTTAGTCAGCCAGGTCAATGTTCCTCTGTTTCATGCTGTAAAGCCCATCATTAACTTGTGTCAATTTCGTGTACACGTACTGCGCATCTTTCATCCCTTGAACTTCCTTCACCATACTTTGTTTGCAAGAGATGTACAGCTCTCTGAAATGACAATATTCGTTGTTTCTATGCAGAGGAATATGAGTATTGCTTGTGAGTTGGTACAAACAATATATTCAACCAAATGCAAATTTAACTGTAAAATTAGATTTGTTGTCCCTCTATTTAGGCTCAACTGTAAAGGATATACAAAATGCGGTTATACGTTTCTTTAAAGCATCGATTTTATAATGGATATGGTTTTCCTGTGTTTCCTTCTGCCTTAAATATACGGTAAATGAATACTAAGATTTTTACCCGTGTTGCGTCTTTATGCTGGCTATGCTGGCTAAAAGTCGGAAGCAGCGCGTTGAGAAGCAGGCACATACGTATACATCTTGGAAAATGCCTCCAATCTGTTTGTAGGAGCCATATTCATGAAAATATTACTTTTTTTAGTTTCCTGACATTGAAACACATACTGGTGGCATAAAATTCCTTAAAATGTAACATTTGTTAAGACTATCAATTCCACATTCTTTCATATGTCAAAACATAATCTTATCATATTCAATTTCTGCCTTGTAGAGGAAAATGGTGTACTGTAGTTGTAATTATGTTTATGATTTTAACAAACAAACTATTTAACAATACTTACACTGAGAATCCCATTAATCCTTCACACTCCCTTCGCCATGAGACATATTTTGTATTTATCATGGATATCACTGTAGCTGTCTTGAAACCTACCAAAGCCTCTCTGTGAACTTTATTCGGCAAACAAACTTGACAAGCTGTACAGTAATCTGGGCTGAAATTGGACAAAAGTGGAAATTGCGTGCATCGGTCGTGTGCAATAATGATCAATTTATTGTACGTGGAACAATAATATATGTTAACAATGATGAGCATGCATTAAGTTTTACAATGTTTTTTCTTACCAGACCTCCATTATGTAAGTATGAGGCAAACCAATAGTTCAATGTGTACTACCACATTTTTGCCGAGGCTCCGCACCCAGACTTCTTTTTGCCGGCCATCCCTCTTTTATTCTTGACCTAGGTGTCGCGTTATGTTCGCCTGTGACCATTGATGTCATCACCTGAAAAAAACAAGAGAACCGCATGCGGATGTCAAAACTTATTGGTTATTTGGTAAGTTTACGGAGCCTTCGGAAGGGTTATTTTACCGTCACGGTGAATCTCTCATCAATGCCCTTGGTTTAAATGCTGCCCTCTGATTGTATTCTACTGTGTTGAATTATTAAATAAAGTCTAAGGAAATAAAATCCATGCTAACATGCCTGACAACAAAAACAACACTAAGATAATTAAACTACATTGTAGTTAGATTATGGACTTTTACCAAAAGCAAACGAGCTAAAATCGAGGTCAAATATTATTATATTGAATTAGAAATGTGTCCATAGGACATGAATTTCCGAACATGGAGCGTTTGTCATGACGGTTGTTTGACTCTATGTCATATAGTTTTCGGGTTTGGGTGACACCAGTCTAGAAATGTCATGTTTCGTCCATAGAACATGGATGTCCGAACATGAAGCGTTTGTCATGACTGTTGTTTGACTCTATGTAATATAGTTTTCGGGTTTGAGTGACACCAGTCTTGAAATGTCATGTTTTGCCAATTAAGGGGCAATTACTCTTGCTTTGCTGAGTGCAGCGGGAAACAATACACAAGGTACACAAACTTCATCACCCCATTAACCTTGCCCTAAGGTTTCATGACTCTAGGTATTATCGATTTGACATTTGAACAACACAAGTCAAGAAATGCCATTTGTTTGCTCATTCAAACGCTATAACAATTACTAAGTGCAGCGGGAAATAGAACCCCAGATGCACAACTACATTACACCATCAACATTGCACTAAGGTTTCATGATCACAGATTTTATCAACCCATTTGTATTGCTCCTAAGGTTTCATGACTCTATGAAATAATGTTTTGAGCGACACAAGTCCAGAACTCTCATTTTATGCTAATTCAAGTATCATAGGTCTGCTTTTACTTAGTATCTCGGGAAGGAAACCAAAGGTGCTCACTTCATCATCACCCCATGTACAATCCCCTAAGGTTTCATGACTTTATGATATATACTTTGCATAATCACGGACACACAGACTGACGTCGGGATCAACATAGCGGTTTTAGGGGATGTATCCCTTATAGTAGAGAGTTATAAGGTTATGTTGTCTTTTAAAAACCCACATACAACTGCGCGCTTAAGGGGTGCTTTGTAAAGAAGGAAAAATCACATAAACCAGAAATGTTAGCGCAGACGGACGCACGCACTCACGCGGACGGACAAGAGGAAATGTATTCGCCCTCTCCTTCCCCCATTTTTGTGTGGGCATAAACATGGCAATAGTGAAACAAAATTAATACAACAAATTCCTCCTATTTGGAGAGCACTTGCAATAAATTCCACATGCTTTTCATAACAGAGGCATCAT
Organism: Mya arenaria; assembly: GCF_026914265.1. Classification (NCBI taxonomy): domain Eukaryota; kingdom Metazoa; phylum Mollusca; class Bivalvia; order Myida; family Myidae; genus Mya; species Mya arenaria. The sequence goes on along the minus strand of NC_069136.1, from coordinate 53,602,097 downwards.
TTTAATCTTGTGCCGTAGAAGCATATAAAGCCCGTTTTTGGACTATTTCTTCCAGTTTCGTGGTGCTTTGTTTTGATAAAAGCTTATTCGAAGACTTGATTCTGGGCATCTTTCTCCCACAACGTTCATTAGTGAAACGTCCATTAAATGTCCGTAAATAAAATGCTCATTGAGCCAAACAAAAAGGACCCGGACATTATTTCATTTCTGATCTATATTTCCAGGACACGGACCACGGAACTATGGGATACCTTCCATATGCCCCATCATTCTGCCATATATTTAAATGAGCATGTTCAGATATCGATATTAAAACACAATATAACTTACCAGGTATTTGTCTGCTATAGGTCCATCAACCATCTAAACAACCAACTTCCAACGAGGCGAAACCAGATTTTTTTTATCAAAATGCATTTGCAGATTTTCGAGAAAATTGATATATATTCAAAATGAAAATCTGTTTGTGTAAGAAAGTCACACTACCCTGTCCAACAATGTCTTGTGGCTGTGTGATGAAAATGCTCAAAATGTTCATATGAAAGTCCAAATGTACTTTTGTTCTCAATCAAACTCGTTAAACAATGAAACCATCCTGTATTGACAATACGATCAGCATACACACAGCGAAAACATGTTAACATGCGGACAGTACAGACTAATTGTGTGATACTTGTGATTTACTTGTTTGCCTTGAACCATTTCGTTTTAGCCCCTGTTTCTGTCTCAGGCTTTGTCTACAGCGCGACTGTATTTTTATCTGTCATATTATAAGAAGCAAGTAAACTTTCAACAATAACCAGAAAATTAACTTCAATGTTATTTCCTCATTAAGTAGACATTTTACAACAGTATATTAAAATTGTCCGAACATCACAAAACACCCATTATTAGATTTATGAAAAGGTTTAAAATAAACAGAAATTGTCCATTTTTTATTCATCGTTAGATTTAACTTGCAGTTCAATGTGTACACTTATTTACAGCGTAAGTTGGACACAAACTTTTATGATTTTTTTTCAATGACGATTTGTAAAGAATCGCTTTAGACATACTTAACGGTTTAATAAAGATAGTAAAATTGATCTACCTGCTGAGATATTTGCTATATTTAACACCTCTTTCATTTTATTACGTGTAAATTATTTCAATAACAACATGATTAAAATGAAAAATTGGTCATAGTTTGTAAGCGGTAGGCGCCATCTTGAATCGCTTACGTCACTGCTGCAATCGTCTTAGCTTACAGTAACAAATATAAACCTACCGTGTTGAGATAAACATCCCTCAGTTTGATAAGGTTGGAAAAATATGTTTGGATAGTAAATGAGTTCAAATGTTGCAATATAAGAAAAAACATTTCAATATCAGCTGATAAAAACAATAACTGCTGTTAACAACTGAAACCCACATGGAGGGGCTGCCCTGACTCTATCATTACTGTTATAAAGACAGCCATGATGTTGATAGCTTTGATGAGGTAAGCTGCTTGTTTTCAGTGGGTTTTAATGGCACGATAGGCCGTTTTCAGATTCCCTTTATCAGAGTTACTATCATAGGCTTCGATGGCTCCTGTACTAAAATGTATAATAAAAATTAGTATACAAAGAGTCTAACCTTATAAAATATCGAGCAGGAGTTGTCCTTTATGAAATGTTAATAGGGTAAAACCGATAATGTTATGTACCAGTCAATTGTAACCACGGCCCCCCAGGTCCGGGGGTATACCGGCTATAGCCGGGGAAATGGGCCGTGTTTTTACCTTTCAGGTTGCCCCGCAGGGCCGGTTGTATGCGATGGTTTTGTCTTCGGCCAAAATATAGCGTTTTATGAACTCTTGTATTTTTTTCGGTCCACAGGGAGCAGTACCATGTCCCCCATAAATATTTTAATATTAAAAAGTAGGACAAAAAATCAGTGTGTGTATACCACGTGATAAATTACGTCATATGTGCTACATCAGATGGCAACATTTTGCATATAAAATGAAGACTTAAATCAATGATAACTTTTCATTTGCAATAGCATTTTAAATGAAACAAAGGAAAGTCTATGCCGCTTAAAGAGCCACGCCTTTGTTATATTACCGGAGTTTGATAAGTTTCCTCAAACACTTTGTCAAACTTGTTTCCAAAATAATGTTTTAATAGTGCTCCATCATTAAAGTCTTCATTCGAAGCAAAATATTGCCTTTCGATGTAGCATTTATGACGCAATTTAACACGTGGTATACACACACACTGAAAAATGATTGAAGCATAAACATTTATTATAGAAATCTTAATATCAACCCAAACTATTGTACTAATAGCATATATTTTGAAAATAAATGTTCGATGACGGTTTGGTTTATATTATGAAATTTTCTGTTTCAAATGTTCAAGTTTCATTTTGTTTTTGTCGTGATTTCCTTTTTAGTACATGTAGCAATAAATTTTGGGGTAGGGGCGTGACATTGCGTTTCCAAACGTTGGGTCCAGTTAGAGTATTTGCTGCCTGTGTTTTGCTCAATATTGTTATAGCTAGTACTAGTTAGTTATTTATCGGTGTTATCGCTGTGTGAACTGTGTACAATTTAGTATTGTTATTCATACTTGATAGCTACAATCTGTACATTTCAATTCTGTTCGAGTTTCAGGACATGCAAAACAACATAATATCTCTGTTTTGAGAATGCATATCATTCTGTATACCTATTACCGTTTTACCATAAAGGCTTGAGATTGCTTTTTATAAGAATAGCAGATATTGCACATTTTGTGATTTCATCCGTATATAAAGCAACATCAACCAAGTCGCACCACTACATGCTCACATCATCAGAATATACGATAAACCTATCAAAATATATTTTGTTAGAAAATGAACAAATCGACATAATTTTGACAACGAATCACGTTATTACTTGTTAATCATTTAACAAGTCAACAGCACATATGTCTTACTTACCGTAAGGAACATGTTTGAAACACTTTTATACAGTAGGAAAAATAGTCCATGGGTCGGAAATTCGATTCTTCTTATCCTGCAGTAGCCAGCCAAAACGGATGGCTATTCATCTATGCCATTTAAGACCAGGCGTAGACTACAACGTGGAATATGCTCCTTTGGGTCCTTTGCTAGTTCCCACGAGCATGATTCGTACACGGAACTCCGCTATACGATTGGTGAAACAGGCCAGATGTCCCCGAGTTCATGTCCCTTTCCGGCGAAGCCAGCCTAAAGGTCATGGTGGATCATCACCAAAGGTTAGGCGTAGTCTACGACTTTAAATACTTTCTTTCGGTACCCTTGCTCGTTCTCACGAACATGAGCCTTATATGTACGGATATGCGCTATACAATTGGTCGAAATGCCCTAGTGTCACCGATTTGATGCCCATATCCCGGGAAGCAAGCCTGATAGACAAGGTTATTTACTCGTGTCATTACTTAGGACAAAATATATGCTATAACAAATCCCTGTTGTCTCCTTGCTCGATTCCACGAGTGCGCTTATTACTAGCCTTACGGTATCTAGCTAGCCTCGCCTTACCACACATCGCCATAATTGAGGGAAATGGAAGATAATAAGGTAGACATAACATTTTAAAGTGATACAGCTTGTAAATCATTACTATCGTAGCTTTTTTAGCTTGATACAAAAAAAATAGGTTTAACTATCCTTAGAAAAACGCCAATACACGGATTCCAGAATGTTCAAGATTAAAAAAAAAAATGCGGGTTAAAAGTATTGTTCCGACAAAAATAAATATTCCGTAAAAGGGGGACCACTCAATCATAGTGTGTTTTAACTGATTAATGCAAACGCCAAGAATTTAATACCAGTACAAAGAATAGAGAGCAGGCAGTTTCAATATTTGTACATGCTAATTCAGACCGCATTTCAAAATTAAGCGGTTTTGCGGAGTTCAGCTCAAATAAGTCTTAAAACTTATTATAATAAATAATGTCAACTTATAATTTCATCTTAAAAACATATTTTTAAAATGATAATTGTTGTTGGGGACTACCGCAAACCCTCCTAGACACATGTTAACAGTTAACATTTTGGTACCGGGGCGCGGGTCTGTAGGTGCGCCCTTTAACTTCAAATCTTCAAATCTTAAATTCGTCAAAGTAACATGACTCAATCTAATAATATAACCAAATATTGATTTGATATCAATGACGTGCACATTGTCAAATTATGAGAAGATAAGCAGATAAACGTAATTATTAATAGGAACAACACATTTTGGGAATCCATTAAACAAACCAAACATGTATGTGATTGTCATGTGAATGGCTGAAGGATATTACTTGTTCTTAGTATTATAAATTAGTGCCAGTAAAATATATGAAACAATTGAATGACTAATACTTAAAAATAGGCATGGAATTAAAAATATAAAGCAGTTTTCTAAGACATATTCTGAAAGCATTGATAAAACAATCGAATGACTAATACTTAAATGGAATATAATATGAAATAAAACCATTCTATTAAGATTCAGTTTTCAGTTCCCATAAACCTGAACGAAGAAGTGAGTCTTTAGTTGTCGTTTGAAGCTTTCAAGAGAAGTACAGTCTCTAACATGTGCTGGTAAAGTGTTCCATAGTTTAGGAGCAGCTGCAGAAAAGCTCCTATCCCCAAATTTAAGTTTTGTTTTTGGTGGCACAAGAGATAGCGATTGGTTGGCTGAACGTAGATTTCTAGTCGGTTTGTAAACGTTGATCATATCATTAATGTATTGTGGAGCTTTGCCATAAAGTGATTTAAATACATGAATTAGTATTTTGAAATTGATTCTGTAATCCACTGGGAGCCAGTGAAGATCTTTAAGCACTGACGTGATGTGACTAAACTTCGACGTTCTGGTAATTATCCTAGCAGCAGTATTTTGTACAAGTTGTAGCCTGTTCAATGATTGTTGTTGGACTCCATACAAGAGAGAATTGCAATAATCCAATCTAGATGTTACTAAGGCATTTACGAGTGTTTTCGTAGCATCCTCGTTGGTGTACTGTCGAATGCGTCCTATCTGTCTCAGCTGAGCGTAAGTTGATTTGCACACAGACTTAACATGCGATTCCATGTTCATCCGAGAGTCTAGAAAAGCACCAAGATTTCTGACGTTAGCTGATTGAGTGATAACAGATGTTCCAACATTTACTGTAAGATTTGACACTTTTTCAGACTTATGACCAGATGAGAAAACTATAAGTTCCGTTTTATCCGAATTCAGTTTCAGAATATTGTTATTCATCCAGTGCATGATTTCAGAAACACAATTTGCTACACGATTTACCATATCTTCGATAGTTGATTCATCTATTGGTTCAAACGACAAATAATAAGGTAGACATAACATTTTAAAGTGATACAGCTTGTAAATCATTACTATCGTAGCTTTTTTAGCTTGATACAAAAAAAAATAGGTTTAACTATCCTTAGAAAA